>NC_133663.1:96917451-97552451 GCF_037893015.1 Macrotis lagotis
AAATATCTAGTAGTCATCTCAAACATAACATATATAGAATGGAATTCATTATTATACTTCCTAAGCCTCTTCCTCCAATGAAGTTCCCTATTTTTATTAAATGCACAACCATCCTTCCAGTCATCCAGGTTTTCAAGCTTAGAGTTATCCTCAACTATCTATTCTCCTTCTTGCCTCTGTCCAGTTGTTTGCTATGTCTTGCCAGTTCTGTGGTACCAATATCTTTTCTTTTCACTCATATGGTCACTGTCCTGTTCAAGTCTTCATACCTTCTTATCTGGTCTATTTTTTTAATTAATGTGAAAGTCAAATTCAAAAAAGAGAAGAAAACAATAACATTGCTATATACACAGCAGAACATAGGATTTAATATAAAATAACCAATTTCCATTTCAAGGAAGTCAGTGTAGTAAATACTATTTATTAGATTCAAAGCTGTTACATGAATTATTGTTATTAATCTCAACTACTCTTCCTGTGACCAGCTTCTCCCTAGTTAATCCATTCTCTAATAGCTGATATCATATTCCTGAAGTACAGGTTTGTCTGACAATGTCATTATTCCACTTAAGAATTTTCATTATTGGGGCGGCTAGGTGGCGTAGTGGATAAAGCACTGGCCTTGGAGTCAGGAGTACTTGGGTTTTAAATCCGGTCTCAGACACTTAATAATTACCTAGCTGTGTGGCCTTGGGCAAGCCACTTAACCCCATTTGCCTTGCGAAAAAATAAAAATCTAAAAAAAAAAAGAATTTTCATTATTTCTCAATTACTCCTTGTATGAATTGTAAACTCCTCAACCTGTTCTTTAAACTCTAGACAGTTTGTCTCTACTTTACTATTTTTAGAAATGGTTCTTATTTTACTTCACTCTACATTCCAGTGAAACCCTCCTCCTTGCCATTTTCTCATTTCCAACCTCCAAAGCAAGAATATGTTTCCTTCTCATCTCTATCTCTTAGACCTTTAATTTCTTTCAAGTATCTTCTTCAGTTTTGCCTCTTATAGACTTTTCTGTTAGTCCACTTATCATATTTTCAACTCTTCATATTATCTTTTATTTAGTTTTCTGGGTATAAGTGTTTTTAATCTCTTTTGAGTCCATCATTTACAAATAATAGGTGCTTACTAAATTCTTGTTGGATTTAATTTACTGGAAGTACTGAAATTATGAAATATGTGTTCTGAACATTCATAGAATTTTGAGTTGAATTCAAATCTGCCTCAGATTTGACACTGGGAAAGTCATTTCACCTATATCTTCCTCAGATTCTTCTTCTTAAAATGTGGATAAGAGCTTCTACCTTCCAGGACTGTTGTGAGGATGAAATGAGAAAATATTTGGAAAGTGTTTTGTAAACTTTGAATTTTTTAATAAATATTGTTGCTGTTTTTATTATTATTATGTAATCTCAAATTGTATTCAAAATACTTCTTTTCATTTAATCATGGGAACTATCAGTATGACTTGGTGGCATTGTCATTGTATCAGAGTCAGAGTAAGAGATTCTAGATTCAAATTCTGGCTCTTCTCCTGGTTTGGAACATAACTTTTTTTGAGGCAATCAAGGTTAAGTGACTTGTCTAGGGTCACACAACTAGCAAGTGTTTGGGCTGGATTTGAAATCAGATTCTCCTGACCTCAGGACCAGTGCTTTATCCATTTCACTACCTCACTGCCCCTCTTATAATATAAATTTGAACAAATGACTCTGACTCTCTGGGTCTCAGTTTCCTCATCTGTAAAATGATGGTTTGCATCAGATAACTTCTATAGTTCCTCCCAACTCTAAATCTATGACCCAGTTTTCAATAAACAAAAACCTTCACATATAATTCTGCACATTAGCATTTTTAGTTGCAACATTACACTCTGTGATCATATTGACTTTACAGGTATCTAAAACTCCCTAGGTAGCTTTCATATCCTAATCCCAAACCTATGTAAATGATTGTTCCTAAATGTAGGGTTTTTTTATGTCTCCCTATTAAATTTTAGCTTGGGAGTTTAAGCTTATGAATCCAGTCTGTGTTATCTTTGAATTTCTATTCTCTTATCCCCTGTATTAGTCATGTCTTCTAATTATATGTCATCTGTTAATTCGATAAGTATACCTTACACAACTTCATCTCAATCAATTGACAAAGGGCTTGAACTTTACCTCTAAATGTTACTTTCTTTAACTATCATGAGGAGATTCAACTTGATGGTCCCTAAGGCCCCTTCTTGCTCTGGAAGTCTAGGAACCCCTGTCAACTCCACATAAAGGCCTTTATCTTAGAGACATGCCTCAAGTTTGACACTAATCCATTAATCAATACTCTTCGTGTTTAATTCAGCTAGTTCTAAATCCTCTATCATGATACTTGTATCTCTCATGCTTGTTTGCAAAGATAGCATGATAGATTTACTGGGCAAATGAGTATAGAACAGGAGGAGATGGTAGAAATCAACTATTTTAACCTCATTATTTGACAGATGAGGGAACTGAGGCCCAGAGGAACTAAGGGATTTGACCAAGATTATAGGAAATTCATTAACAGGTCTGAGAGCTGAACAAAGGTTAGCCTTCTGATTCTAAATATAGTGCTTTCCAACATGAGACTTCCTCTCAAATTCCTTACTGAAAACAAGATATATTAAGGAATATGACTTTTCCTTTTTATTATCTAATAAACTATTCATATGAATATACACTTGAGTGTTTTCATCCTAAGGGTCCCCTACCCCAGATAGAAACTTGAGTCCTCCTAGCCTAGTGATCATGACCTTCTTCTTCTTCTTCAATAACCAGTGGTTTGTCCAAGAGTAATGTGTGGAACAAAAGGATAGAGGGCATCTTTGTGTGAACCTAGATGTTACTGCCTATAGAATCAAGAGCTGTTGCTGAGACTGATAAAAGTTTATAGAAAAGATTTAAAAACCCTTTCCTAAAGATTTTCTGGATGATTTTGGACTTCATGTCACTTCTCAGTTTCATCTGTCCATGGACAGTTTGGATTATATGACCTCACCTAAAGTCCCTTCTTGCTTTAAAATTCTATTTTCTAATCCCATAAATCTTGTTCAGGGATCTCCCCACCTCCCCAGTTCTCACCCACCCTCTACCCCTACTCCCAATTCAATTTTCTAGTCGGTGACTCAAAGGAGTAGCTTGTAGACAAAGAGGTTATGGTCCAGAGAACATAGTAGTTGGGAGTCCGACCTCCCCTTCCCTTGGCTTAGAGCCTTAAAACATCCTTTAAGCACTGTGACTACAGTGTTTTGTGACTAGAGAAGTGTGTGTGTGTGTGTGTGTGTGTGTGTGTGTGTGTATGACTGTGTGAGTGCATGTTTGTGTGTTTATATGAGGGTATGTGTATGAGTGTGTATATGAATGTATATATGCGTGTGTTTTTTGTGTGTATATGTGTATGAGTGTGTGTTTATGTGGGTGTTGTGACTGTATATGTATGTGAGTGTGTGTAAGTGTGTATGTGTGTGTACATGAGTGTATATGTGTAAGTATGTGAGTGTGTATGAGTCTGTGCATGTGTGTGTGTGTGTAGGTGAGTGTATATATGAGTATGTGTGTGAGTGTGTGTGTGTATACATATGAAAGCACCTGGGGTGGGGGTGGGGATAGAAGAGCCCAGGCAGCAGAACAAAAGATTTATAAAAAAAAACCCAGCAGCACCACTCTGGGACTGCAGTCATTTATCCACACTTTTCCCTTGTAAAATGTTACTGACTGTTTTACACCAAGGGCAGTTTATCCTGAATGGGATGTACAGGCTTTCAGTTCACCTCTACTTTTTGCTAACTCGGCAATTTTCCTTCCTCAGAAGTTATATATGGTGCAGACAAAGGAAACCATTTTCTGGGGGGGGGGGGGGAGCTGACACTTTTAAAGAGAAATCTCCCCATCAGAGAGAGAGAGAGAAAGAAAAAGAGAGAGAGAGACAGAGAGAGAGAGAGAGAGAGAGAGAGAGAGAGAGAGAGAGAGAGAGACAGAGAGACAGAGAGAGAGAGAGATGCATGGAGACAGAGACAGACAGAGAGATAGAGACAGAGAGAAAGAGAGAGAATACAACTTTTTTTTTTTAATGGCTCAAGTCTTCTATTGCTGGTTTAACTCTATTTTAATATAGCCTTTCTTTTTCAGAGAAACTCCATGAACTTTCCAAAGATGATAATATCATCTCATGAGTAGGGTATAGTGGAGGACAGATATAATCAGTTCCATCTTTCAGAAGGGACAATCGAAGCCCAGAGAGGTTAAGAAACTTGTCTAAGAACCCCAAAGCAAGGGGCGGCTAGGTGGTGTAGTGGATAAAGCACTGGCCTTGGAGTCAGGAGTACCTGGGTTCAAATCCAGTCTCAGACACTTAATAATTACCTAGCTGTGTGGCCTTGGGCAAGCCACTTAACCCCGTTTGCCTTACAAAAACCTAAAAAAAGAGAACCCCAAAGAAATTATTGACCAAGTGGACAATTGAGTCTCAGACAACTGACCAGTATCCAAAATGTTTTTACTAGGTAATGTGGACATTTTGTGGAGAATCTAAAAATAAGAGATCACTTCAGCAGCAAGTTTCATTTTTTAAAAAAGGGATTGGAAAGAGTAATGGGGCTTAGGTGACTACCATCATCACTATATTTCTTTTGGAACAAAGCTTATCTTTATTGTCATACAACTTCCCGTTAGTTCTAGCTAAAGTGTTCCCATAATGAGACATAAACCTAAACATGAGTTATTGATGGTAGCTTCAGGGACATGATAAGGATAAAACCAGACTGACAAGAAACTCCAGGGTGAAGAATTAACATTTATTGGGTTAGGGAAATGAATTAATGTTCCAATAAAAACCAGTTATACACCAGACAGTGATTTAATGACAGGGTGGTTCTTTTCTTCTGTAACTGCAGAGGTGAATTTAGGATCATAGGATTATAAGATTCAAAGTTGTGAGAAGGCTTAGTGGCCATCTAGTCATGGGGTGAGTTTGGATTTTCAAGGGCTTTCTTACTTGTCTTAAGGATTTATAAAAATCTTCAAGCTGTCAAATTTTACCAACTGCACAATTTGTATTTCAGCATTAGTACCCCAAGATAGTGTCTGAGAAGAATCGAGGGCTATTAAATCACAGGTCTCACCACTGGTGTGATCTTGGGGGGGGGGCATCTAATCTCTGTTCAGGTTTCAGTTACCTCATCTGTAAAAAATGAAGAGTTTGGGTTAAATAAATTTTAAAGTTCCTTCCAGCTCTAAATTCATGATCTTATGAAATCTCAGACAGGAACAGACAGGATGAACAGAGATTTTCTTGCTAATCCCCAATGTGCTAATACTAATACAACTACTTTTACTAATAATAATGATAAATATTTGTAGAGTCCTTTAGATAGTATTTATGTAAAACTATTTCTTGAACCCATATCAAACTTTGCATTTATCTCCATTAAATATCCTAAAAAATTTAATCCATTGTTCTAGACTGCTGAAATATTTTTGCACCTTAATTCCGATTTGTTTTTTTTTTACTATATTTCTAATCCTATTGTCTGTAAATTTCATCCACATATGGATGGAATTCATTAGCATCTTTGAAAAAATGCTGAGGGGCAGCTAGGTGGCGCAGTAGATAGATAGAGTACCAGCCCTGGAGTCAGGAGTACCTGGGTTCAAATCCAGTCTCAGACACTTAATAATTACCTAGCTGTGTGGCCTTGGGCAAGCCACTTAACCTCATTTGCCTTGCAAAAAACCCCCCAAAAAAACAAAACCTAAAAAAAATGTTGAGTAGTTTAATTTAAGGCCAAAAGAAGATACCTGAGATACTCTAATGGAAGCTTTCTTACAATTTGATATCAAGTAACCAATAATTACAGTTTTACAAGTTTCAAATCTACCAAACTTTATAATTTGCTAGTTCACATCTCTCCTCCTGTAACACTTGGAAAATCTCATGCCAGAATCCAGACAGTATGACATTTCTTGAGCCCTCAATTTAGTAACCATTTAAAAAAGACATAGGTTTATATATAATGAAAACCTGTTTGTCTGTTTGTTTGTTTTTGACAAGACAGTGGGGATAAGTGACTTGCCCCAAGTCACACAACTAGGTGATTATAATCAAGTGTTTGAGGTCAGATTTGAACTCAGGTCCTCCTCACTCCAAGTGCTCTATTCACTATACCACCTAACTGCACCCCCCCCCTTTTTGTGATACTCAGGTCCTCCTCACTCCAAGTGCTCTATTCACTATACCACCTAACTGCACTTCCTTTTTTAAACATTTACAAAGCATTCCTCTAATAATACATTCTTGAATTTTGTTCCTAATCCAAGTAAAATTAACTGCTCATTAGTTTTATGACTTACATTCTCTCTTTACCTGACAAAAAAGATGGTGCAAAAGATAGAATTCCAGATCTGAAGTCAGGAAGACTCAACTTTATGAGTTCACATTTGACCTCAGACACTAACTGTGTGATCCTCGACAAGTCACTTAACTCTGTTTACCTCAGTTTCTTCATCTGTAAAATGAGCTGGAGAAGGAAATGGTGACTCTCTTCTGTATCTTTGTTAAGAAAATCCCAAATGGGATCACAGAGAGGCGGATGTGCCTGAAAAAACAGTATCAACAAAACCAACAATCTTTGGCTTCTATTATGTAGGAATATCAGCAAAAGTTTTACAATCACATCTGACCTTCCACTTAATATAGAATTCATTTATAATTTTATTGTGGGTAGGTGGCTCCTTTCACAATGGTTGGCACATATTGGGTACTTAATACTTATTGATTGAAATCTCCCCACTTATCATGGATTTCCACTCAGTGACAACTTTTATAGTCTATTTTCTCTGTTCTGAAGTTCATTCTCTTAAATATTTATTTATTTTTAAGCCCCCCACCCCCCAGTCCCCCAAGGGTGAAATCAGGGTTGAATGACTTGTCCAGGACCACACAGCTAATAAGTATCTGAGGTTGGATTTGAATTCAGGTCTTCCTAACTCCAGACTGGGTGCTCTATTCACTGTGCCACCTAGGTGCCCAGCTCATTCTCTTTGACCAAGAAACAGAAGCAAACCCAAAGTTGAATAGTTCTGACTACTTCAGTTATTTTGTTATCATTGCCCCATATATCCAAAGCATTAGTCACGTTAATTCTTTAGGGACAGGGTAGGGATCTTATGATTTCCATTTGTATAGGAAATTTCCATTACCATTAGTGTTTTCTTTGGAACTTAAAGTCCAGAATATTGAAAGATTAAGTGACTTTGTGCAGGGTCCCATAACCAGTCTGGGTCATGGACTTGAACTTAGGTTGTTTTTTAGCTCCAAGGCTGACTTTTTATTCAGTATGGTATGCTTTTTTCTGATATCAATTATTTATTATTATCAATTTTTATGTTCTGACCTCCAACAGAGCATACAAAGTTTGTTTTTATTGACTTTGGCATTTGTCTCCAGCCTCAGATAATTCTGATCTTTATTAGAATATTCCTGTCACTTTTTTAAAAACAAGATTGTTACTCTTTTGTAATTGATCTCAGTTACTGTGCTTATTTAATCATTTATATATAACCTGGCTGTGGCATTGACCTCTAACTCTCCCCATGCTTTTATCCTCGGACTAGGGCTGGCTTGATTACCCTACCCAGTTATCATTTCTTCACTTTTAATATTTTTTTTTGCTTCCCCTTCCCAAGATGTTTCTGTTGAATTATGTTTTGCAAGACTTCACATATATAATGGGTATTATTTTCTTCGCAATAGGTAGGGGAGGGAGAAAATGTAGAACTGAAAATAAAAATTAAAAAAAAAATTTCCAAGTCCTTACTCTCTCTTATCCCATATGGCTAATGTTGACCATTCTTGTTATTACTTTTATGTCTGTCACATCTGAATCCTTCTTTCTATTTAACTAGCCACCAACTTAATACAGGCCCTTCACCTATTGTTTGGACTATTGTAATGGTCTACAAACTGATCTCCTTGCCTCAAGTGTCTCTGATCTAGAATTTGAGATTATGGGGATTTTTTCCCTTTGGGTTTTTTTTCAGTAAGTAATTAGTAGATTCTTTTTATTTTCATTTTGTCCTCTGTTTCTAAGAAATCAGGGCAATTTCCACTTATAATTTCTTGAAATTATGTTTTGGCTCTTTTCCCCCATATTTTTTCATGGAGTCTATTGATTTTTAAATTATCCTTCAGTCTATATTCTAAATCATTTTTTTTGATAGGTGATACCTTCTACTTTTTAATTTTTTTCATTCAAATTTTCCTTCTCATAAAGTAATTGCTTCTATTTGGTCTATTTTTTTGGAAATTTTTGTGAAGTCTATTATTTAGGAAAGCTTTATCATTTCCTGTTCTAAGCTATTTTTTCCTATTTTTCCCTCTAGAACCTAATTTTCTTCATTTCTTTCCATCTCTCCCTTTTTAAAGAATCAGGTTTTTTCCTTTGAATCTCTACTTGATCTCTTCTTATAGTTTGCATTTTTGGGTATTTCTGGATTAAATTTGGGAATTTGTGCTGGGGTCAGACCTTATTCTCCTGTGTTTTTGGGTAGGGCTTGGTCAACCCTTCTTGGTCTATATCTGAGGCATCTAGATTGTTGGGTAGACTCCCACTTTCTGTGGGTGTCTAAACTAAGAGTGTTGTTGGATTTTAGGCTAGTGAAGAACACTAGCTTTTCAGGGTGTTCTTGGCATTTCAGGACAAAGTACTGTGGACCTCAGTGTTACCAAGTCTGTATATATTGCCTAGACTGGAAAGTTGCTCTTAAGTACTACTCTGTAGGTTCCTGACCACCTCTGTTTTTCTTTTTTAATTTGCTGCCTCTTATAGTCCACAGACGTACTTGGCTAAGGCTCTAAGGTCATATTGGTTATTCATGTTAGCACTGGCTCTTCTGGGGGTTCTCCTTTTCTATTGCCCATGGGTTTCTAACAGTTTTTCCAGTTCTAGCTCAATGAAATAACATACTGTGGTTTATTATTGGATTTCTTGATCATTATTTGATCTGTTGCCATTTTTAGTTTTTTGCTAGCATGGGCATAAGGGAGTTAGTTGACTGGCTTCTATTTAAGAAATCATTTTATGCAGAGGTGTTCACTTCTGATCTTTCTACTAGTTATTTTTTTTTAAAAAGTTTATTTATTTAAGGCAATGAGGTTAAGTGACTTGCCCAAGGTCACACAGTCGGGCAATTATTAAGTGTCTGAGGTCAGATTTGAACTCAGGTTCTCCTGACTCTAGTACTGGTGCTCTACCCACTGTGCCACCTAGCTGTCCCTTTCTACTTCTTCTAACCCATGCTCCACAAATAATTATCAAATTCTAAATAAAATCAAAATCCTAAATAAACATGAGTGACCATATCACTCCTTGACTTCAAAATCTTCAGTGGCTCCCTACTGATTTCAGTACCATATATATATATTGACTCTAGTATCACGTATTATTTTATCTTTATCTTCCTTTTGTCTTTATACAGATGTATGTATATATATATATATATATATACACACACACACACACACACACACAATTATTGGTTCAGTATCAGACATAGCTAATTTATAACTAAGTAAATTTACACATATTAGATTATCTACATATGTGCTTTATATTCTTACCAGCTCTAGGAGTATAAGCTCAGATAAATCCCAAATAAACATAATTTAGTGTTGACTATTATTCTTTGCTTTCTATAAATGAGAATGTAATGAAAAGTTTTAATTCTGATAAGAAAAATATTCCAAATAGAAGACTGGATTGGGAATGAGAGAGTAGGCTGGAAGTAGAGGCTCAAGGGAAAAGATAAGGCCCAGTAGGAAAGGTCAGCTAATGTGTTAAATTATTAGTACTATCATCACCACCTTTTCCCTTCACAAGTTGACTGCACTAGGATGTCAGATAACTTTTTAGGACCAGAGATTAGGATTCTTCATGAGTTTTGTAATGCAGCTAGGAGGTAGAGTATGGAGTGGGGGTGGGCAACTCATATCACTATTTCCCCACCAAATAAGAGTATAATATAAATGATTTGTGTGTTAGTTCAAGCCTGTCTAGTTATAAAGATCATTTGACCTATGACATTAGAATCCATGCCAGAGGTCTAGCTAAATGCGTCAGAATCTGCTTTCTCTATTTCTCTTCATTTTCTGGTTTTTCTGCTGGGACTTAGTTCTGGAGAAATTATAATCTTGTTCAGTATCAATACCCATTTCTGGCTTTAGATGTATCTTTCACCTAATAAATTCAGCATTCAGTGAGTCTTATATTTAGAGTTCAGAGGAATTCTTTGGGAGCCTGGGAGTCATTAGATGAAATATTCTTCTTTCTCCTTCCCTTGGAGTGAGTCACTCTTCCTTTGGAGAACTGTACTGGCTACTTCTTCTTCTTCTGGGGATAATAGGTGATATAACTGCCTTTTTCCTTGTACAGGTAAATAAACAATGATCAAGATCAGGACTGAGAGCAGGGTGATGAAAACCATTGTGATAATTCTTTCAATGAATTAGTGTTGGCATTAGCTGTAGAAGTCAAAGAAAGTTTCAATGGTCTATAGGATTGGAGTGGACATCAACTCTTCTGTTTTTGGAGGGAGGTAGGATTAGGAAGTCTTTTATGATGGTAGTGGTACAAATGCAAGTAAAAGTCTTCATATTTTTTGACCTGAAGAGGAAAGGAGAGCCCAAGTAAAGTCAGATGGAATAAGGACCTGCCCATCCCAGGCCATCTCCTGGCTTGATTCTGGGGACCTTGGTGGAGAGAAGTGTTGCTGGATAAGAGAAGAGGATTGAGGAGGCTCATGCTTGGTGCTCCTTTCCCAAAAATTAAAAGTTGTATTACCTTTCCAGTCCAACTGGTTTTTAAACTCATTTTTGATAGGTCAGGATGGTTTCCTAAAGAGTGGTGCCATATAACTACTATTTACTCTTGCTCTTAAAGCACTAAGGGCTTTTACATAGTAGAATGTGTTTTCTGCTACTTCCCACTGTAGGTCCTGAAGCATCATTGGTGTATTTTTGATTTACACAAAATCAGTCGCAATAATTATTGACTGTTAAACATTAAACATTAACTGAACTAGGAAGCAAAAGCAATAATCATTAAAGTTTTTCAATAGAAAAAAGCAAAAGAATATATAACCAATATATTATAGTCTGCCCATAAACCTATTTCACATACTCTCTCTCACTAATACACACTGTGAACCTGGGAGAGAGTTGGCATACCATAAGACTACACATGTATAATCTATATCAAATTGCTTGCCTTCTCAACGAGAAGAAAGAGGAGGGAGGGAGGGAGAGAGAAAAAATGTTAAAAATTGTTTATATATAGAATTAGATAAAACTATTTTTTAAAAAGGAACCTAACAGAAAAGATATGAGTAGGGAAACCCATATTTTCAGGTCAATTCACAATTCTAGAGCCAGGTTTTAACATCTTTCATCTCTTTAGAGAAGAGTCTATTCTATATGCTACTTTTTTGGGTAAAACCATTTTCTAGCCACCTTCTCCTCTTTTGTCCTTAGAGTTCTCCTGGACAAATCTCCTTTGCTGCTCTCAGGCTACAGAAATAGTGTCACATTCTTTTAGAACATAGCCACTCTTAGCAGGGTTCTAAGAAAGTGTTACATTCTTTCAGAAAACTGTCTCCCTGTCACTCAAATTGGCTGTGAAAGATATCTTTTCATTTCTATTACCTCTCTTTCAGCCTAAAGACATCTCTTTCTACTTTCTTCCAGTCATTATTACTGAAAAATAACAATGGGACCTGCCTATCAGTTCATTTCTTGTCTATTCCTGCATTCTGTTTTCTCTAAGTACCTTTTCCTTTCCCTTTTTCCTTTTTTGTAATTTATTAATTTTTCCAACTACATACAAAGGCAGTTTTCAATGATCATTTTTGTAAGGTTTTGAATTTCACATTTTCCTTCTTCCCTCCCTTCTCTCCCCCTCTCTCTATCCTGTCATCTTCTTTATCTTTTTTTAAAAGAATTTTTATTTATTTAAGGCAATGGGGTTAAGTGACTTGCCCAAGGTCATATAGCTAGGTAATTGTTAAGTGACTGAGGCTGAATTTGAACTCAAGTACTCCTAGCTCCAGGGCCGGTGCTCTATCCATTGCACCACCTAGATGGCCCCTCTTTATCTTCTAACCTTGACTTCTGCACTCAGCTTCTTCTCCTGCTTTATTTATCTTTATTTGATGATCTTGTACCTTGGCCTCTAATGCCTTAATCAGGACCTCTTCAAGGAAGTGACCCATCTCTAACTTATTTTTGTAAAACTTAAAAAAAATTCAATATTATTTCAGGTAGAACCACATTAGTCCTTAGATAATCATTCCACAGCCTCCAAACAATTATTTGATTTGGAGCTTATCACCCTTACCTTTCAAAACTCTGAAAATAGTTATGTGTAAATGAGTTAATGGAAAACAGCAGCATGCAGATTCAGTCATCTTTCCCTCAATCAGTGCTCTGCTTTAAAAACAATTTCTCTCAGGACATTTATCTGGGTTGTAATTTTCACTCAGCTTGTCAGAATAGTCTATGTCTTTTCTCAGACATTTTATCTGAGGGATTGTGTTTCTTTTAAACCAATTTTATTAGTGTTCCTTACACAAATGTCCTTCTCAGCAATCCAAATGTCTATATAAAAAGGGAAGGGTTTTACATTTATATGTCTTTTAAAAATCTGTTTTACTTAGTGAATTTCTATGGAGCCATATAGGTCTTCCCCACTGCCTTTTTTTAGAATACTCTTTCTATTGTATATCGCTATCCTTGATTTTTGTCTTCAGAATTTGATTCTTGAGAACATCAAATTTCTCTTGGACTGATTTCCTCACAGAAATTTAGTCCATTGTGTTCTACCTCTGCTTTATATAGTCTCTGATATCTACTTGATCCAGATCTATAGTATGTATCAGACTGAGCTCAGCTTTTTTCCTTATCTTTTACAGACTCTTAAGACAAAGCAGACACATAATTCTTAAGATCTCACCATTTAGTGTTCATCTTTGTAGTTGAAAATCAGATTCAGAAAAGGATTTATCTCTTGGTCACTTCATCTATATTTTGAAGAATATTAAAAAGAGAAGGCAAGAATTTATTAGCTGGGGAAGAAAGAGAGAGAGAGAGAGAGAGAGAGAGAGAGAGAGAGAGAGAGAGAGAGAGAGAGAATAGGAACCTTTTAAAACTATTTTATGCCTTTGTGGCAGTTTATATGATATATCTCCTGGATTTATCCATCCATCATCCATTCCTGTCATTTGATTGAGTGGAGGTATATTCTGTCAATGACACTACTTCCTTCAGTGATCCTAACAGCACCTTAATTTTTCCATTGCATTTTATGGATTTTATTGCATAAATAAACATTCTTAATGTACAACATTTTTCCATTTTCTGTTTTTAATCTAAATTTTATCTTTGAATAAGACATACTCTCACAAGACATATTCTATTCATGAATAATACCCCACCAAGTCTCAATGACACCTAGGGAGCTAAATTTGCTTTCTTTTATTAAGGTATCTAGTTTAGCTTATTTATTATCCATACTTTGTAAATATATATATATATATATATATATATATATATATATATATATATATATATATGTATGTGTGTGTGTGAGGACATGGATTTTTTTTGCTAATTTGCTTGAATGTTTTCTGATTTGAATTACTTCCTCTCTCCATTGATGTTCTTTTATTTAGATTAAACCTGCTTCTACCTGGCCTAATAGATATGTTGTCAATTTCCTTCCTTCCTTCCTTCCTTCCTTCCTTCCTTCCTTCCTTCCTTCCTTCCTTCCTTCCTTCCTTCCTTCCTTCCTTCCTTCCTTCCTTCCTTCCCCTTCCTTCTTTCCTCCTTCCCCTTTCCTCCCTTCCACCCTCCCTTCCTTCCCTTTCATTCCTTCCTCCCTTCCCCCTTCCTCCATTCCTTCCTCCCTCCCTCCCTTCCTCCCTCCCTCCCTTCCTTCCTTCCTTCCTTCCTTCCTTCCTTCCTTCCTTCCTTCCTTCCTTCCCTCCCTCCCTCCCTTCTTCTTCTTCCTTGTCTTCTTCCTCCTTCTCTTTCTTTTCCTTTTTTATACTTTTTCTTCTCCTTTTTTCCTTCTAAGGGGCATTTTGGAGAGATGTTGCAAAGAGGAAATTGAAAGACTTTGGTAAGCAGATTGGATATAGGAGGAGAGTGAGAGATTATGAAGCATAGAGAATGATAATTAAGTTTCAAGTCTTGGGATTGGGAGGATGCAGGCTGTGTGTGTTTGTCTGTGTGTGTGTAGTATTTCTTTAAAGGAGATTATGCCAGAGGTATATGAGATGAGAAGGAAAGGAGAAGGGGATTTTCTCTCTCTCAGGGAATTCCCCCAATTTGGGAATTTGGGGGTTAAAATATGAAACTAAATCCTCCATTGAGAAGATAGGGATATGGAAGTTTGAAGGAAGTGAAGATGCATCCCTGTAAATTGGGCAAATAGACAATTAGCTTTGTTTCATCAATTGGGAATAATGGAACCCAGAGAAATTTTGTGACTTGCCAAACACTACACAGGAAAGTGATTTCCCTTTGGTCATATGTCTGTACTCTAATGGGGGCAATTTAGGTGAAAAAACTCAATAATAATAGAAGGAAAATTCGTGTCATTGGATTTGTGTCATTAAAGCATATTAATAGGTTGAAACTTGTTTTAAAGAAGAACAACAATGGTGACTCTTGTCAAAAACATTATGTCATGCTAAGTAGACTCCCTCATATATTCCAGAAAAGAATTCTTATATACTATCATCAAGCTAGAGGGCCATGAAATGTCTTTTAGTCCAATTCTCTCTTTTATAGATGAAGAAACTGAGGCTCAGAGAGAGTATATGTGATTTGCTCCCAATTATAAGGTAATAATAATTGTAATCACAAATTTACATAGATATAATTCTAGTTAATCAATAGCACATTCCTCTTTATTATATTCTACAGTACTGCATTTTTATAAGTTGTCTTCCATGCCTAGAGAATACCTTATTTCATTTCCCCTTCTTAGAATCCCTAGCTTTTTTTTAAGGCTTAGTTTAAATGTCCTGAAGCCTCTCTTGATTCCACTTGACCCTGATGGCAACTCAGAGTATCCAGTCCCAAAATTACCTTGTGCTTACTCTGTGCATATTTTGTATCTACTGAAATGTCTATATGTGAGCTCCTTGAAGGCAGGAACTATTTCATTTTTGCTTCTGTAAACATTTGGATCTGAAAGAGCTTGGAAAAATCATAAACAATCAGAAAATGCTTGTTGATTGACTAATCACTTGACTGTTTTAAGGTCTGCAAGCTATTTCTGCATATCAAACCTATGAGATAAATAGTGCAAATGTTATAATCCTTATCCCAGAGATGAGGAAAAAGAATCAGAGAAGTTATATACCTTAACCTCATTCACACAGGTGGTTTAATAGATGTCTAAGGTGGGTGTTGCATCCAAGGTACCTGCCTCTAGATCTAGAACTTATTTCACTATACCATGGATAGTAAGTAGCAGAAGCTGGATTTGAAATGAAGTCTCTTTCTCCTATACTATGACCTCCCCTTCACTCCCCTTTCAATAAGATGTTAAAGTAGAAGTAGTGGATTTTGTACATCCCTGATTTTAATTCTTCTTCATTCCCTGATCCTATTTTCCTAAATTTCTACTCTAGCTTCCTGGGGTATTAGGGAGAAGACATAAGAGGTATAATTATTTATTCTCTAGACATAAATTCAGGAAGATTTGAGTTCAAATTCTGCCTTCATTATTTGCCAGCTATATGACCCTGAGACAAGTATAACCTCAGTTGCCTTCTCTATAAAACAGGCATAAGAACCTCTAACTTAGAGGTTATTAGGAAGATCAAATGGGGTTACATATATATTTGCAAACTTGAAAGAGCTATACAAATGTTACTTATTTTTAATTTTATTGCTTGCTTTGATATATATATATATTTTAAACATCATCATTGCTCTTCTAGTGTCCATTTTTCTCCCTTTGAGAATTATTCTATATAACAAATCATAGATTTTTTTAAAGGCATTCAGAGTTAAGTGATTTGTCCAAGGTCACAGCTATTAAATGTCTGAGACTGGGGGCAGCTAGGTGGCACAGTGAATAGAGCACTGGCCCGGAGCCAGGAAGACCTGTGGAGGATCTGGCCTCAAACACTTAATAATTGCCTAGCTGTGTGACCTTGGGCAAGCCACTTAACACCATTGCCTTAAATAATTAAAAAAAAAGTCTCAGGCTGAATTTGAACTCAGGTTCTCCTGATTCCAGGGCTGGTACTCCATTCATTGTGTCTCCTAGAAAAAAATAGTATTCTAAGACAAGAGAAGGAGGAAAAAATCAGTATAACTGATCAGAACAATGGAAAAAGTCTGATAAGTGCAATATGTATTTGTGAATTTTTCACCTTTACAAATAGGTGGGGAGGGAACATCTCATAACTCTTCTTTTGAGGCATTCAACATTCACTTTTGATTTTTTTCTGTGTTGTTTTCTTTATGCATTGTTGTAGTTACTGTGTATTTTGCTTTCTTGGCTTTCTTTCTTTATCCTGCATCTGTTCATACAGATCTTTCCATGCTGCTCTATCATTTCTTCCAGCACAGTAACAATAATAGATTCATGTAGCACATTATTTGATCAGAAGATGGAAAAGTACATAGGGAGAGTCTTGCTTTGTATGTTGGGACACAGAGTCATTATTCCTTCTTATCAGTCTTGCATCAGTGTTGACTTAGAGCTCTAGGTGAGGAAGCAATAAAAGAAAAAACCTCAGATATCAGTCACTAGTCTGGGTAGTGGTAACTTCTTTTTTCTTTTTGTTGCTTGTGGAGAAGGGGAAAATTTAGATGGAATATTCTGAGAACTACTACCAGTATCTCTTTATGGATATGTATGTAGAGATGATGCTAAGAAGGAAAAGTGGCAGCAATACTTTTTGGAAGGTTGGGAGAAGACATGTGAGCTCCAGACTTCCTAGTAAAGGTGATGAACCTTGATCGTTGCCCCTTTGGAGACTGAACAGCATACTTATGGCACTTGATGTAGCATTTCCAACTCTCCATCCCATGATTCACTATAACCCAGGAATTTTTTTATTCATTATGCTCATTGATATACCTCAAGTACATATTTATTATGCAAAAGGCAGTTCTGGAAGGAATCATGAAATAAAAAAATATGTTTTTATGTTTTTGAAGGCAATTTGAAGATAATCTAATTTAATCCCCTTATTTTATAGATGAGGAAAGTAAACCCAGGGGGTTGTTATATGTTTGGTTAATGGTAGAACTGGGCCAAAAGCCAGGTTTCTATACTCCTAGTGTAGTACCCTTTCCATTACAATTCTGGCTTATTCAATATCTTTAATTCTCATTGTTTGTGTGTGTGTGTGTGTGTGTGTGTGTGTGTGTGTGTAGTCTTGATTTTGTGTGGCTACATACAGTATACCAAAGCACATTGCAGTCAAATTTTTCCAAGGCTAAGTTTCTCATTGTTGGACAAAGACACTCCATATGGATGAAGCAGAATTTCTATCTGAGTAACTGGCATTTAAACCTAAGTTGGTGAGACAGATTTGGAAAATAAGGAATTCAAATGAAGGAAAACAGCATTAGGAGAAATGTACCCTCTATAATGTCATCATCACCATTGATTAAATATTTGAGTGCCCACTGGGAAAAACATTGAATGTGTGGTGTACACATCTGTGCTGCTGTGACACCAGATGTTGCAGTTGTTGGATTTTTATCTCGTATATCTAGACAGGCATGCTAACTCCTTGCATTTTAATTAACTTTGTCGGGAGCCATCAGCAAGTGGTAGATTTGGTCATCAGCAAATAAAGCAGAATCACCTAATTGTTTCTTCTTGTATTAATTCCACCAATGGATCTTACGATGAAATGTAGGAATTTTGGGCAAAAGCATGTAGAGCAACAAGAAGCTTGCAAGTTAGTGTAGGAAATATATTGCTAAAGCATGCAATCAGGGATGGAAGTCAACAGTCTCTTGCTAATATTCTTAGTGGAAAATATCTAAATTTGACTTCTATAGTATAGTTTGCCCCTAGAGGTAGCTCTTAATAAAACTGAATAATATATATTTGCATAGTGAGATAAAAGGGATAGGGGCTTAAAGACCATCCTGACCTCAGATATCTCTTTCACTGTCTTCAATCCAGGACATTCTTAGCAATAGATAAATGGGTTAAAACTTTGTGTCCTCTAAAGGTCCTTCAACAAGACCTTTGGGAGGGATAACATATTAAACTCTCATGCTGCATGATCATGGTAATATAAAAAGGGAGAGAAGACACCAAATATTTATTTAATGAAATAACTACTATCCTGCATGATCATGTTAATATAAAAAGGGAGAGAAGGGACCAAATATTTATTTAATGAAACAACTACTGCTTCATATATAAGCACTTTACAAATATTATCTTTTTTGATCCTTAAAAAACCCTGGAAGGTAATATTGCCCCCATTTCACAATTGAGAAAATAGAAGTAGACCAAGTGGCATGTCTAGAGTCCTACAGGTAGTAAGTTTCTGAGGGTGCATTTGAATTCAGGTCTTCCTGCCTCCAGGTCCTCTGAATCATCTATCCACCTAGTAGAGTGAAAGGACATAGTCAGAAGATGTGGCATTAAGTTGTAGCTTTTGTCTAGAACTAACTGGGCCACCTTGAGAAAGTCACTTAATCTCTATTGTTCTCCATTTCCTCTTGAAAGTGCACGAAAGTGTGGGAGCAGAGGGAAACAGAATTCTGAATAATAATGAGAGAGAAAACCGTCTTGAGGTCCAGAATCAGAGACTCTAAATAAAGAAAGATCCTTAATAGGACTTAGGAAGTTCCCCTTAGTACTCACCTAGCTGATTTCCAACTCAAAAACTGAGGTAGACTATAAGTTCTTTGAAGGCAGGCAAGGGACTGTTTGACTTCTGTCTTTGTATCACACAGCTCCTAGTACAGAGCAGATGTTCAATTAATACTTACTAATTGACCAATTCTAGGATCTGTAAAATGTAGATAATAATGAGAGAAATCCCTACTTCATTGGGTCATCGTGGGGAAAGAGCTGTGAAACCTTAGAAGTGTCTCATAAATGAGTGTTATTAGTTTGGTGGTTTAGTCGATTAACTTTGCTAGCTATTATCTATCAGGGAATTGGGCTTTGGGGAAGCAGAACAGAATAATCAATCAACAATCATTGACTCAGCAGTCACTGTGTAACAGACCCTGTCCTAGATGATGGGGTTACAAAATGACAAAAGTATATTTCCTGCCTTCAAGGAATTTACTTCTCACAGGGAAGAAAACATGTAAAAATATGTAAAAAAATTTTGGGGGGAGTGGGCACCAGCAGTGGGTTGATTAGGAAAGAATTCATGTGGAAAGTGGTGCTTAAATTTTGAAATCAGGGATCCTAAGAAACTGAGGAAAGGAAAGTGAACATGTCAGATATGGATAAGGTTGAGATATGGGTCTCATGTTTAAGAACATGACTGGTCCGGAAACAGTATGGACATTAATAATGTGCCAAAGAATAAAAAAGTAGGAAGGGAACAGGCTGTGAAGAACTTTCAAAGCCAGATAGAAATCTAAATTTAATCTTTGAGGTAATAAGCATCCATTGGAGTTTATTGAGTAGGGTGTGATATTTCCTTATCTAGGCATTGTTAAAATAGCTTAGGCACATAGAATTGGCAATCACAGGGCATCGGGCAGTACATTCTCAAGGTAACTGGGGGGGGGGAAGCTAGGTGGAGTTGTGAATAGAGCACCCACTCTGAAGTCAAATCCTGAGGAAGCTAGGTGGAGTTGTGAATAGAGCACCCACTCTGAAGTCAAATCCTGAGTTCAAATGAGGCCTCAGACGCTTAATAATTACCTTGGGCAAGTTACTTAGCCTCATTGCCTTGCAACCCCCCCCCCCCCAACAAAAAAAAAGATAATTGGGAGATGATTAACAAAATAAATGCAAATACAATAGAATTGTAGATAATGTTAACATATGATTTTCTAAGTCAATAATATGCCACTATGGGAATCCTTTTCAATGGTTTTGAGGTCTAAGTTTCTATTTGAGTTTGATACAACTGATACAGTAGACAGATAGGAGTGAGTTGTTGAGAAATGAAACAAAGATTACCTAGGAGAATAATGCCAAAGTTCCAGGCTAGAGGTGGAGGGTCTGAACTAGGGTGGAGACTATATGATTAGAAAAAAGGGAATGAAAACAAGAAAGGCGTGATTTAGCTACTGAATGACTATGTGAAGTGAATGAAAGTGGGGAATTGAGAAATTGTGGATCTAGGTGACTGGGAGACTGGGAAATGGAGAATGGAGAGAAAGGGCATGCGACAGTGCCCAGATGTGGGGGTCTTGGTAGGAGTACCTTGGCAGCACCAGGACATTGTGTGGATTTTTGAGAGTGGTGAAGGAGGAGAACAAAACAGGAACCAGAGCTGGAATGGAGAGTAACTTTTAAGATTTTTTTCCCCCCAGCCATTTTGACTGGGACCAGCCCCAGCTACTTTCTGGCTGATCACTCTGTGAATAAGCATCTTTCCGGACACAGAGCTGGCCTCTTACTTTTTTTTTTTCTATGAGGTGGTGGTCATAAAGCCCCAGAAAGGAAAAGGGAGAAGGAGGGAGCTAGGAGATGGTTCCTCAATGAAAATAAACCATGTATGAGAGCAGGTCACAGCCGGGGCTGAATGGGGATCAGATGAAGGAAGTTAACCCAGGGAAGCAGAGCCACATAATTGGCTGTTAATATATGCATTTTAAAACGTAGTCTCCAAAAATTCAAATTTCCTAAGGAGATGAAAAAGAAACTTCCATCCTGGAAGCTCATTACATCTCAAAGAAATCACTGTTGTTTTTGTCAAGGACAGAGGGAGAAGGCAAATTCACAGGGGACTCACAGAAAGGCATGCCTTCTAGCAGGCCTTCTCTAAGTCACAGCTGGAGACCCTTTCAGAGTCATTTTCCCTCTCCCTTCCTCTTCCCCTTATCCCCCCGCCCTTCTCTGGAGCATCTGAAGATGGAGCGGGGTGGTTTGCTGGTCAACCCATAGGCCTTTGAGGCAGCAGGCCTGGTTCTGGTTGCATCTCTGCCACAGGAGAAACAGGGGAAAGTGCTGATTCTCAATGTTTTCTCTGCTGTTAAATGAGCATAATAAAAATTTGGTTCCTTACCTCCTAGGGACCCAGTTAAGATTAATTAGATTGTGACTATAAAGTGTTTCAAACAAAGGCAGAAAAAGGTAGTGAACATGTTTAGTAGGGTATAATCATTAAAAAGTTGACTTGGTTAACCCTTTCTATAAAAGTAATTGTGGCTTAACAGAATCATAAAAATTATAATTGGAAATTATAATTATAGAATTGTAAGGGAAGCTTGAGATAGCAGATAGAGAACTAATCTTAGTCAGAAAGACCTAGATTCAAGTTCTATGCCCAACATGGGTTTGCTGTGTGACCCTGGTCAAGTCATTTACAGTAACTTCATAGTTTTAAGATTCCCTCTGAGACAGATGACCTCTAGTAGCTAGGTGGTACAGAGGAGTAAAACCTGGGACTTATAGCCAGTAAGCCCTGTGTTCAGATCCAACCTCAGACCTTCCTAGCTTAGAAATCCTGGGTGAGTCACTTGATCTCTGTCTGCCTTGGTTTTTCATTTTATTTTTTTTTCATTTTTTTTATTTTTTGGAAGGCAATGG
This sequence comes from Macrotis lagotis, assembly GCF_037893015.1. NCBI lineage: Eukaryota > Metazoa > Chordata > Mammalia > Peramelemorphia > Peramelidae > Macrotis > Macrotis lagotis. Next base: position 96,939,236 of record NC_133663.1, read on the forward strand.
GGTTAAGTGACTTGCCTAAGGCCACACAGCTAGGTAATTATTAAGGGTCTGAGGGCTGGATTTGAACTCAGGTACTCCTGAATCCAGGGTTGGTGCTTTATCCACTGTACCACCTAGCCACCCCCTGCCTTGGTTTTTTTCAACTGTAAAATGGAGATATTAAAAATACCTGCTTCCCAATTTTTCTATAATGTATGTAAAGAACTTAGCAAATAAATCTTGCTCCCTTTCAGCAAATCTCCCCTCCTATTAATCTCTCTGGGAACAGTTTAAAAGAATCTCATCCCTCCAGATCCAGGGACTGGAGTGAAGGGACAAGGGAAAGATCATACTGGAATTTTTGAAGGGTAGAGCTGGAAAGAAGGTAGAGGCCAGAGAGAGGGATCAAATTGTTTTATTATTAATCCATACATATTCCAACTGCAGTCACTGTTGAATATGATTATAGAAAGATCAAGGACCATATTCATATTGGATTCCAACTAAGGGAGGCTACTGAACTAATAGTTTATTCCACAAGTTATTCTACATGATTGAAATGCATTCAGTTTGGGAATATACAACCCACCTATGCTTGCTGTATGGAGAGGAAGGAGAATAAATTTTGTGTCTATACATATATATGTATATATTTACTATATTATATATATATACAAATATAATAATAATATTAATACTTATATTCCTGAGTTCAAATTTGGCGTAAGATACATAGTAGCTCTGTGACCTTGAGCAAGTCACTTAATTGTATTTGCCTCAGTTTCCTCATCTGTAAAAAGAGTTGGAGAAGGAAATAGCAATTCTCTCTAGTATCTCTACCAAGAAAATCTCAAATGAGATCAGAGTTGGACATGACTGAAATAACTGAATAGAGCAACAAATTACAAATTAAATAAACGATTTGGAAGGGATCTTAGAGTTTATCTGTTGCAACCCACTCACTATAAAATTGAAGAGTTAAAGCCTAGGATGTTAAGTTGTCTAAGGTCATAAAGTCAAGATTCAAGCCCAAAGATCTTATTTTCTAAATTCATCATGTTTCCTACTGCCTGACTCATGCAGGATCTTTTCTTGAATATTGTTTTTAATAGTACCTGCTAGCAACTTAAGAATCATAATAATATTACTTTGTACTTACATTATTATTACTATTATTAAATAATTGTCTACAAGATGTATATATGCATATATATATCCATGAAGTTTTAGAGCTAGAAGGTACCTTAGAGATGACTGAGACTATCCCTCTCCCACTTGCATTTTTCAGGCAGGGAAACTGAGGCCTAGAAAGATCAAGGCTACTCATTTAATTAGTGACTGAGTTGGGAATAGAACCCATGTATCTCAGCTTGTAGTCCAGTGTTCTCTCTAGTATAAAGTATATCTAGTACCTCTTTTCCAAAGTGGCTTACCTTTTTCCCTCCCTAAATTTATTGTTTTTAGGTCTATTTGGTTTATTTCCAACGATGATTAGGGAAAAAACACTTATATGTTCTACAATATTTATTAGCAGCCCTCTTTGTAGTGACAAAGAACAACGAGGAATTATGGGGATGCCTGTCTATTGGGGAATGACTAAACAAGTTGTGGTGTAAGATTGCAATGGAATACTACTGTGTATAAGAAATGATGAGCTAAAACATTTTAGAAAAACAAGGATAGAGTTGCACAAAATAATGAAGAGTGAAACAAACAAAACCAAGAGAATGTTATATGCAGTACAAGTAATATTATTTTAAGAACAACTTTGGGTGAATAAGTCATTTTGATTATTTTAAATACCTAAATTAACTTCAAAAGGAAATATGAAGGAGGACATTATCTGTACCCAGAGAAAGAACCAATAAAAAGAAGTATGTACATAATAATTTTACATATAAATGCATACACACACTCATATAAATATGTATATATATACATATTTATAACTAATGGTAGCCATCTTTAGGGCAGGATGGAAAGGGAAGAAAAAAGAAAAAAGACATTTACATGATAACTTTATTATATATTCAAAAGAAATAGGTTGTACATAATAGATTTGCAGTTTCATGTGCAATCATATTTTTTATTATGCTCCATTATGAAAGTGCTTGTTTTATTCCATATGCTAAAAATAAAATAAATACCATTTAAAACTAAGGTTTACAGAGGTTATACAACCAACCAAAGAGCCGACACTAGAAGTGAGATTTTCGGTCTCTGTCCCCCTTTACTTTGCTGCAAAACAAAGAGAACCTCTATTTGTCTAGTTTCTGTTTCTATGACTGAGAGATGGGGGAAAATATGAAGACAGGAGAATGAAGGATTTTGAAAAGATACTAAAGGTATATTTTCCTATCTCTGAAAAGTAAAGTTGGAGGGACATTTGATAACCATTACAAAGCAGATGACAGGTCCCTGTACATGAGAAATGGCCAACTCTTTTATTTTCCCAGTGAGGATGGTAACTGGTTCCTAGACAGAGACAAGGAACTTAATCTATAGCTGGAAGAATTTAGGTAAGAAATAGGGAAAAGAACATTCTGCTTGTAGGGGAACTAGCCCCAAATCACCAAGTAAAGGCAGTCTTTTGCTTTAGAGATTTCTAAGAGGAGAATTAATTCAATTTTTAAGTCATACAAGAAGCATTTTACCTCTGTGTCAGACACTATCTTAAGCACTGAGATTACAAAAGCAAAAGAAATTTTGTCTATTTGTCCTAACTTACATTCTAATTGGGAAATCAATAGATAAATAAATTCCTATAGGATCTACATACAATAGAAGAAAGATGGTTAGAGAGGAGAAGGGTAGGTATGGAGTCAAACAGAAAAATCCTCCAGAGTGCCAGATGTGCAGTGAATAGAGTGCCTGACCTGGAGTTAGGAAGGCTCATCTTCCTAAATTCAAAACTGACCTCAAAATCTAGCTGCGTGACCCTGGGAAAGTCCCTTAATCCTTGTGCCTCAGTTTCCTCATCTATAAAATGAGCTGGAGAAGGAAATGACCAACCATTCTAGAGTCTTTGCCAAGAAAGCCTCCAAAAATGGGATCATGAAGAATTGGTCACAACTAAAAGCCTTGACTAACCGGTTTGAAATGTTTAGGAGGCAATTTGTGATATATGACTATGGTATAACAATAAAGTAAGACTGGATAGGAATTATGTACATAGAGATGGCAATGGAACCCATGGGGATGATGAGATCACCAAGTGAGATAGTATAGAGGAAGAAGAGAAGCCCCAGGATAAAGCCTTGGAAGACCTGATGGTTAGTGGGCATTATATAAATGAAAAATTAGCAAAGTAGGCTGAGGAGTAGTTGAACAGATAGAAGAACTAGGTGAGAACAGTGTCAATGAAACTTAGAGAGGAGAGTTTAGTCTGATTGTTTAGTGAAGTGTCTTAGTAGGTGGATTATACTTTTGGTTATTGAAATTCATTTTAGAGCTATGATATAATAGAGTAGAAAGATCACTAGGTTTGGAGGTAGAAGACCTGATTTAAAAATTCTACCTTTGCCATCTAGGTCCTGGGAAAATCATAAAGCCTCTTTGAGAGTCAGTTTCTTTAACCAAAAGTGTGTGTGTGTGTGTGTGTGTGTGTGTGTGTGTGTGTAATAATTTCTGAGAGATGTAAAGATTAAAGGACACAAAATATGTGAAATTCTTAAGTTAATGAAAACCATTATTATTTTGGGCTCTGTATTCCTATAGTAGGAATAATTGTATTTACAGTTGATAAGGGTATGGAGGTTGGAGAAAATTTAAGTGTCTTGTCCAAAACCACAAAAATACCTGGAACTTGAACCCAGTACCTCTTACTATCAGATCCATTTTTCTTGAATGTCTCTTTCACATTTCTAGGTATGACTACGTTGACCAATGACTCACTTCTTGATAAAGAAATGGGTTTATTAAAACAACAAGATCAGCCTCACTTAGGGAACGTGATATCATGCTAATCTATTAAAACAGTAAAATACCAGTTTTTGAATTTTTCCAATTAATATTCCCAGCCATAAATTCTGAAATTTACTATATATTTTTCCCATATTTAACAGTTATAGACTTTAACATCACATGTATACTTTAGATAGGAGTTTCTCTTTATTTCCACCTACATATGGCAGTAGGAAGATGACATGGTTTTGATTTATCTGTCTATTTAAATAAGCACTTAAATCAGTTTGGTTGCCTCCAAGTGAGTGGTCAGGTCCAGAAATTAGTCTTTAGCAGTTTTTTCTGAAATTGGCAGGTTCCCAACGACAGCCTTTCCCTTAAGATTAGAGAATCTTTCCCATAGTCATCCTCTGCTCATTCATCATCTCCTATTCTACAAGTTTAGTGGAGACAATGAGTTGATTGTGAAAGAGCCCTCTATTGTTTGTAGTTAACCTTCTATAAAGAAGTTGTTCAAACCCAATTATAAAGCATTAGTTGTACTTGTAAATCTGAAAAAAAAAAATCGGTATTCTACCAGGCTGACTGAGTGATTTTCCTGGTTTCTGGGTGAGTTGTCTAGTTAATAAGAGAGCCACACCTGAAAGATAACACCTGAAACATTTTACATTTTCCCCTATTAAATTTCATCCTGTTTGACTTGGCCCATGATTCAGCTTGTCGAGTCCTTTTGGATCTTGGTTTTGTTATCCTCCATATAAATGCCAAGATAAAATTACCAGCCACAAAGTCCTGGAATGCAGCCAATCCACCAGGGTTGAAGCACAGCTGACCACAACATAAATCCATTGGATTGGGACAATAGTTCTTGTGTAGGGAGGTGAAATGAGAAGACTGGCCAACCTTTCACAAGGGTACAGAGGACAGCAACTAATATGGTCTAATTTACAGGGGCTCCCAACATTTCTGCTTTCAACTCTTCTCTTCACATGCCTAGGTTACTACCTTCAGTTCATACCATTAGTTACTTTCCCCTTCCTTCAGTTAAGAGACCTAGGGCTTGTGATGAAATGCAAATTTTACACCCCAGTGGTGACCACTTAGAACAGTATAAGAGCATTATACCTGTAGTAATTTGTAACGTTAGCCCTGAGAGTGGACCCTGTGAGGATGGGTCAGAGGACTGGTGAGTTTTGATGAAACATTATGGTGTAGTCATTGATAGAGTGGAAAACCTGGGCTGAAATCCCAATGCAGTCATTTGCTCACTGTGCGTGTTCCTGGGCAAACCTTTTCATTCTTTTGTATTCAAGTTTCCTCATCTATAAAAGAGCTATGATAATAGCATTTGCCTCGTAGGGTTATTGTGAAGATTAAATGAGATAATGTATGCAAAGAGCTTTGCAAACCTCAGACTTCTACACATATGTGAACTAGTATTAGGAGGAAGGGAGAGTCTTGAAAGGGCATGAGATGCTTTTTGCAAGGGCAGAAGTGGAGTGGGTAGCTTTGGGGAGATGGGATAAAAGAGATCACTAGAATGAAGAATTTCAAAGGACCTTAGGGTCCTTGTCCTTAGAATATTTTAGTCTAACACTCTCATTTTACAGATGAAGAAACCAAGGTTCAGGGGGTTGTGATGTGCTTAAGGTCAAAGGATGTTCAGAGGATAATGGATCTAAACCTAGAAATGATCAATTACCTTATTAAAGGTGGAGAAACTGAGGCTGAGAGACGTAGAATGACTCGCTTGAGATTACACAAGTATCAAGGAGGGAAAACAATGTAAAGACAGGTATTTTTTTTTACTCCAAATCCAGTGATTTTCCCATTGCAACACAATGTCAAAAAGGAAAAAAGGAAGCACTGAAAGGGTGATGGATAGACACTAAAGACCAATGTTTTTTCTTCCCAGCTTTACCAACTGTGCGGATGTTAACTATTAGAGTGCTGGAGAAAAGAAAGATTTTAATGGCTCGGTTAAGTAGAATTTCAAGGCATGGACCTTAACCCAGAGCTGAAAGACATTTTAGTTTGCCATGAAGGACTTTTTATTGAGTTTAGTCAAGTAGCAATGGGGTATAATGGATAAGCCAATGACCCAGATTTAAATCCTGCCTTTGAAATACTGACTGGAGGCAGGTCACTTAACCTCTCACTGCCTCATGTAGCTCTCTAAGATTATATTAATAAGGCCACCATTTCCACAATATTAATAAGGCCACCATTTCTGCAATATTAATGAAATTATTGGGTCAGAAAAAAAACAAAATAAAAAGGGAAGGTTATGAGAAAAAGTCAAAAACATTACTAAGCTCCAGGAAAAAAAAAGACCTTAGTTATTTAAAGATAATCCTTAGGTACATATTATTTCTCTAATGAATTAATGTTGCTTGAGAATGATTGAGTTTCAGCTTTTGTCTTTGTATCCCTGGAGCCTACCATAATGCCTTGCAACTGGTAAGAATATAATAAATGTTTAAATCTCTTGGCATTGACTAAGACTCACCTTTGCTAGACTAAGTTGACTGAGGCATTTATTCTTTCCTTGTTCTGAAAGGGAACCATTGCCTTCCATGCCAAGTTTACAATTGATTGCAAATTCTATGTTAAATTATAACTCCTGATAAAGTTGTCTATTGCTGTTCTTATCAATGAGTCTTTCATAGAAGTTGACTAGAAGTGATAAAGATTACTAAGGCATAAAGCATATTTGTTCTGAAGTTGGCAGGTTCCTTGAGAGTAAGGTATAATAAAGTCTGTCAAGGTCGGTAGACCTTGGGGGATTTGGGGGAAAGGTTTATAACACATGTTCACGAGGAGAATGATATATACTGATTCACCACTCCTCTCCTCAGTTTGATCTATGTTTAATAATATTTAAGAGTATTTTTAGGCAAAACTGAGATATGGGGGGGCAAAGTTTGATCTTTCCCCTTGGAACCTCTCTCTCTCTCTCTCTCTCTCTCTCTCTCTCTCACCATTACAAGTGTGAGTTATGATTGCTGAACTTGGAAAATGAGAAAGAATGGACAGGAGTAGGGAGGAACAAATATTTTATATGATTAGAGTTGGAAGGGATCTTAGAGTTCATCTGGTCTATTATCTTCAATTTTTTTATATGAGGAAACCAAAGCCCTGTCTAATGACTTGCCCAGGGTCACAGCAGTAATTATAATCAAAGTAAAGATTTGAGCCCAGGTCATCTGACTATAGAGGCAAGGGTTCCCTGCCCCCCAACTGATTCACATTTCCAAGTCTTAAAAAAGAATAGATAAGGATGCCAAATACCAGTCAAGGGAATCTTATGGCCATCCCTGGCAAAATTCAAGATTAGATCCCTGCTGCTAGAAAGGCCAAAACTTGAGATTTCTGAGATGCAATAGGGCTAAAGCTGGTCTTTAGGTACCTGTTATAGGGCTAAAACTAAATCTGCATCCAGCCTCAGCCTCTCTAGCTGCAGGGACTATAGGCATATGCTGCCAGAAATAGAAAGTGCCATATTCAGGGTCCAAGGGCAATTGGTAACAAAGCCAAGATTAGAATTCAGGTCCCTAAACTTCACATTTTTTTCTCCATTAAATCCCACTTCCTGATAATGGAAAGTTAATAAAATTAGGAGCCTAACACATGGGTTTTTTAAGAGCTAAATGATGACCCAAACCTTGTAAAGTGAACAATAACAAAAAAAATGTATAAAATTTTACATTTAGGTAAAAAAACATCATAGAAGAGAGGGGGTAAGGGACAGGGTTTTCGGGAAGGGTTTTTTTTGGTTGTTAAGTTATTTTTCAGTTGTTTCTTATTTTTCATGATCCCATTTTGGCCTTCTTGACAGAGCTACTAGAGAGGTTTGCCATTTCCTTTTCTGACTCATTTTACTGAAAAAGGAAACAGGCAAAAAGGTTCAAATAATTTGTTCAGAGTCACACAGGTGTCTGAGGCTGGATTTGAATTCATGAAGATAAGCCTTCCTGACTCCAGATATGGAGCTCTATCCACTGTACCACCTAGATATGTATATGAAAAATTCCTGGGGATTTTATCTGACTGAAAGCTTAATAAAAGTGGACAGTTGCACAGAAGTCAAAATGTTATGCAAACATGAATATAGAATCCAGAAAAAAGGAATGTAATATTTCCTTCTACTATATATATCCAGTCTTGGTTCAGGTTAGACCTAGAATATTTTGTTCAATCCTAGGGTAGTTATGTCCAAGGGAAAATGACTTATAATTGTAAAAGAATTTGAAAACATGTAATATAAAGATTTGAAAGGCTAGAGATGTTTGAATTGGAAATGAAAAGACTTGGTAGGGGTATATGATATTTTTATACTTTGGGGGATCATGAAAGTTGCCATAGAATATTTGAAGGACTGTCATATAAAAGAGGGATTAAATTTTTCCTTTGGCATTCCAGAGGGGGTATCAGATCCAAAAGATAGAATTTACACAAGACAGATTTAAAATCAGCATCAGGAAAAACTTCTATTTAGAACTTTTTCTGAAAATATAATGGAATATTGTACTATGATAACTTCCCTATAACCAGAGGCTGTCAAGCTGAGGTTGGATAGTGACTTGTTCAGGATATATTATAAGGGCTTCATGCTTTTTGAAGGGGGTTAAAAAAGACAGCCTCTCATGTTTCTTTCAAATGCTGAGATTTTAAAATTCGGAGTCTCTTGTGGCTAAAAGAAAAGACTTGAGACTCATATATGTGGCCATTGAAATTGGGAAATGACTAGAAATGACCATATGAAGAACACTGGAGGACCCTGAGATGTTTATGTTGGAGAAGAAAGCACCAAGGAGCAGTGAATGCAACATAGCTTGTGTATTATATTCTGGTTTCCCCAAACATTCTCTCCCTGTGCCACCTCCTAGCTAAGCATATTTCCCCCTTTTCACCTTTCTATTTTCCTTCTCCCTTCCAAAAAGCCCCATTCTTTCAGCTAGGCTGATCTCAGCTAAATTCTGGAAGGAAAGCAATCCTATTCAACCAATTTGTACTGATGTGTGAATTATTGATATCCAGATTAAGAGAAATAGTCCCAAAGGGTGGCAATTATAGGAGACAGGTTTCAGCTGGAAGTGGGGGAAGGGCATCATATAAATTTTTTAAAAAGGATTTCTGATTAATTGAGACTTCTTCACTTGGTGGGATGGCAGGCAATGTGACAAAATAAATGCTTGTAGTTAGGGAATTAAGGTTTATAAAGCACTACATATATTATCCCATTTGATTGTCACCATTAACCCCATGAAGTCGAGGCTATTGTTATCTCCATTTTTCAGGTAAGATAATTGACCCTGAGAGAGGTTAAATAACTTAGGATCACCCATCTAAATGTCTGAGTCAGAATTCAAACTCAGGTCTCACTGACTACCACAGTTTACCCATGATGTCACCTAGCTTTCTTTTTCCAAAGGAATAATGCAGAATTTCAGGCAGAGTAGGATTAGAAAGAGAATGAGTGAGGTGGGGATCTCCCCAGTTACTTGGGGCTGATCTATTATTGATTATTGTTCTATTGCTCACCTGAAGTGAATGCGTGGGGCTCCTGCCTCTGAATCTATCCACCTGTTGATTTTCCCCAAAGGAGAACACCACTATGGAGATTCTGTAGGCATAGTTATAAAGCTTTAGCTAGCTGTACCCAAACCTGATTTGTTTACAGGATTAAAACCTGGCCCACCATTATTATTTAGAATTTGCATAGCCAATTTTACTTTCAAAATGCTTTTTATTCATCAATTAGTTATTCATTTATTTAATGCAGTTTTTAATTGTGTGCTTGTTCCTTCCTGCAAAGGTGGAATTATTCAGAGGAACATTTAAAAGAAATTAACAGTATGACAGGGCTTATAATTGTGCTTTAATCTTAAATTAATATCCCTCCTGTTTTCCCGTTACCAGGACAATTATCCAGAACGGTACCAGAAGCAGGAAATTATGTATTGCCCTATATATGGCATTCCCTCCTGGAGAGCAAACCATTTATCACGGCTTTTTAATCTCCGCTGTGTGGAATAGGAGATAAAACATCTCAACAACATTTCAGTGTTTGGAGGAGATTAAAAGACTGCAAACATTTGTGTTTGTTTCACAGGGTCCCTCTGCTGCATCTAAACTGGGTCAGGGTTTGGGGGGTGGGGTGGGGTTGGATACCAAGTCAGAAATGCCATTGCTTATCCAGAGACTGAGTTTTCTCTGAATGGCTTAAGTCTGTAAAATGTTAGCTACAACCCTCCACCCTCTACTCCCTATACCTACTGCAGGTTGTTTTTTTTTTTTCTCTCAAGACTTCCTCCTTCTGTCATTTTACCTGTTTCAGATCTGGCTCTAGCTCAGTTTGGCTGAAACAATTTGTTATTCTTGTGACTACTGACCCACGTTAGTTCAATTGTTCATGGTGAAAGAATCAAGACATGGCCAAAAGACTGTTGCCTAATGCAGGTCAGCTAGCTCTCCTCAGAAAAAAAAGTATATTTTATGACTACTAACTATAAACCTGACTCAGGTTACACCGTCTACCTGCTGTTGACCACAAGGGAGAACAGGCAAGAAGGTGTGGATGCTTTAGTGCAAATCCATCGCAACAACTAGAGAAACAATTATAAACACATATTCTACTGCCACTGGGCTCCATGATGCTATATTCATCATGGAAAATAAAACATTGTGATCAGAGATGGACCAACTCACAGAGCAGGTTAATCACATTTCAAGGACACTGGAAAGGCTGAAAGTTTCTGGAAAGTGAAAGTTGGGTTAGCAATACCTATTCTACCTCTACCTCTTTATCCCTCTTGGAAGTCATCCTCAAGTTGTTTCCTTAATGCCTTTATATTAAGTCCCATAGAAGTAAGAGGTCACCACTTGTTACTTTTCTACAGGTAAAATCACATTAAAATGAAAATCAAGGTCATCTATTAAGATATTACTTTTAAGAGTTAGATGGGATATGATTTAGTAATCTTCCAAGCAAACAAGCTGTGTGATATCATTGGATCTGGAGACAGAAGACCCCTCTTCTGATAAAAGGTGACAAAGGGCAAGTCACTTAATTTTCCTGACCCTGTTTCCTTATATGTAAATGAAGAAGGTTGGAATACAAGAACATTGAGGTCCCTCCCAAATCTGCATTTATGATCCAATCAAGCAACTGTACCCCTGTTTTACAGATGAGAAAATTGAACTGGAGAGAAGAGATTAAAAACCAACCCAAGGTCACCCAGCTAATAAAAAACAGAGCTGGAATTGCAACCTAAGATATCTGAATTTATGTCCAGTGCCCCTCCTGCCAAATCATAATTCTTTCCTAAGGGGATTAGATGTCAGAAAATGGTAACACGCAGCCTTGGGGAGCATAGAGAAAGGGGAAAGAGGCCCCCATTTAATTGATTACAAGTCTACTTCTGGAGATCAACCTCTGATCTCTGATAGAGGAATTTTTAGCTTGGGTCTTCTCTCCACTTATAAATTCAATGGTTCATTTTATTCAAACCTAGAAATTTAGATCAAACCTAGAAATCAAACTTGAGTTTGGCTCTTGCCTCTCAAAGGACTCTTAGCCCTTTGCAAACAATGAGGCTAACAGAAGCATTAACCATCCTGAAGGCTTATTAAAGGTAGCAAAGATCAGGGAAGGGGTTAGTCTACTAGCTGTTTTAGCAAGGCAATCAATATGACTTTCTCTTCTGAAAAGCTCTTTTTTTTTTTTCATTCACTCCAGAGGTTCAGTCTCAGTTCCTACAATACTTAAAACAATTTATTGATATGAATCATGAGAATGCAAGGATAGATGAAATGTTCCTTTTTAAGTATAGTCCCAAAGCTCAGTGGCACTCCACATTGCAACACCTTAAGGCAGAATTGTATGGCCCCTGAAAATTATCAATACTAGATAGCACCATGGTTGCTTACCCTAGTTGCCAGCTCCGTGTTCTCTATGACTGCTCTGCCCATAAACCTTGTCTTCCTTTCTTCAATCACTTAGGCTAATAAACAAGAAACCCCAGCTTCCCTGGAATTCCCTGCTTTTAATATATGGAAAATCTGGACAGCAGACTCAAAAGTGGAGATATTAACTTGTCAACAAAGGTCCATATTGTCAAAGCTATGATTTTTCTAGTAGCATTGTGTGGCTGTGAGAGTTGGACTATAAGGGAAACTGAGCACTACAGAATTGATGCTTTTGAATTGTGGTGTTGGAGAAATCTTTTGTGAGTCCCTTGGATGATAAGGAGAGCAATCAATCAATACTTAAAGAAATCAATTCAGGCTGTTCACTGGGCGATCAAACACTACAGTTGAAGTTTAAATATTTTGGCCATATCATGAGAAGATTGGACTCTTTGGAAAAAATCTTATGTTGGGTAAGATTGAAAGCAAAAGGAAAAGGGGGTGGCAGAGGCTGAAATGGAATGATAATGTCATGGAAACATGAAAATGAACTTGGACAGATGTGGAGAGAAGAAGAAAGAAGGGTCACAAAGAGTTAGACATGACTGAATGTCTGAATAACAACAACAAAGTACATACAACCTCATTCATCTTACATAAAGGGATTCTGAATTCTTTCAGTCCTTTTAGCATGAGTACCTGCTTTCTGGTATCTGTCTACTATACTTATCAATCAATGAACAGGCATTAATTAAACAGCTACTACTAGGCACTAGGCAAAGCACAAGAAATACAAAGAAAAGCAAAAACAGTCCTTTGTTTCAAGATTTTTATATTCTATTAGACATATTTAAATATACAGATATTTGAGTCTCACTAATTTTTTTAAAATCAACTTGACGGCTCTATTTCTTTCCCTAATTTTTTGTTTCCTGGAGCTTCTGCCTTCAGTCAATTCTGAGCCCCCCATAGTGGATCCACACGACATCGTTCAGAACCTGGAGAAATCAGATTTTCCAAGTAAAAGGTAGCTCCCTAATTGGGGGAGTTGTATGTTCTTCTAATAGGACATCTAGAGCCTTTCCCCTTGTCCCAGTTTTCATCAATGACCCTTTTTATGGGTCTTTCCCCAGGGCCCTAGTTTCCTTAAATTACAATGAGCTAATCAACTCATTCAGGCTAAAATCTTTGGACTGATAACTGCTTAATGTGCTCTTTCTTCCAGATAAGCTAGTAGAATTTTAATAGAACCCTTCAATTACTTATTCAGTCTTCACATCTTCTCTCCTTCTTGCTATGAAAAGTCTGGTATACTCTGGAGGCTTCTCATTTTCTTTAGTTTCTTCTTTTCTACTCAGATGACCAGGGAATATGGGTATCCAAAATTTCCCCATAATAATCATCCCCTCAGGCTCACAAGGTTCAAAACATGAACAATTTTATTAGATAACTTGTAAAACATTTTGCAGATCTTAAAGGGCCATGCAAATGCTGACTATTATTTATAAGTTAGTGAAATTGTAAGAATTTGTACTGAGCTCTTACAAATAGTGATTCTTTCCAGATATCTGTAATCTCTATGATTTTTAGAATTTTTATGGGGATTTGCTCTCCTATATTGCTTCTCCACTTTATATCTCTTCTGCCTGGATAGCTCTGCTTGCTTCTCAACTTTTGCTGCTCTAAGCAAGTGGTCCAGAGGTCTCACTGACTTTTGTTGCTGTTCAAGTTGTGCCTGACTCTTCATGACCCCATTTGGGTTTTCTTGGCAAAGATCCTGGAGTGGTTTGTCATTTCCTTCTCCAGCTCATTTTACAGATGAGGTCAACTGGGGGTTAAGTGATTTATCCAGGGTTCACAAATTATAAATGTCTGAGGTCAGATTTGAACTCAGGGAGATGAGCCTTCGCCACTCCAGGTTCAATATATACTATACATTCTACCACTTACTGTCCTTAACATCCTTAGTTGCTTCCATTTGCTATCTTCTTCTTGATATTCAGATCCCTCTCCATCTCTTGAAAAAATTGTTTAATGTATCCTGTTGAATTATTCAGACTTTGAGATTATGGAAATGGTTCACAGGATTACTGAATCTTAGCATTAGCATTAGAAGGGACCTCAGCAACTTTCTAGTCCAATCCATATCTAAGAATTAAAAAAAAGAGTCTCAGTTTCTTCATCTATAAATTTGAGGATTAGTGTGGATGGTTTCTGAGGTCCTTTCTGATTGTTTTGAGTACAAAAGATCACAAAGCATCCAACTGGTTCCTGAAACTTTGAAGTGGAAGACCAGCAGAAGGACTAACATGATCCAAGTCAGAAAACTGTACTTAACCGAATCAAAGGTATCATTGATGAATATCCCTTCTCTATTCTGACTAGCCAATCAAGCTTCTTTTGGCTGTTAGATGGCAACTCTTAGATGCTAGATACCAAGTGTCTCCATCCAAATTTCAAACCTGATCTATTGGATTGTCTTGGTCAATACTGGCTTTCTATAGCCTACCTAGTTTAGAACTCTAAGCCTTTCTCACTTCAGTAAAAGCTTTAGCCTTTCACACTGATGGCTTCTTTAGTATGAAGATTTTTTTCTAGGAAAAAACAATAAAACCAAATAAAGGAAAAACAACTAAAACTACCATCATGCCTTCCCTTGAAGAGCTAAATTTTCTAATTTCCTGTATTCCTATTCATTTTCATCATTTTTCATCTATTTATTGGTTTTCATTTCCAGATTTTTTTTTGGTAGAAGGAAGTGAAGGTAAATATCTAATTCTCTAGATAATTATATGGCAATATGAATGGAAGACTCTGAACCCACCATGCCATCAGTTAGTTTTCTGAGTATTTTTTGTCTGAGATTGGAAGAATGGATCAGTGATATGGATCAGAAAGCCAAGATGGATAAAGAAATCATTCTTATTGGGGACCATGAGGGGAGCAGATATAGAGGTGGAAATATCTTAGACTAGAGAGGATTTGGCGCCAGGCAAGTCCTATGCCAACTTTATATAGAATCATTTAAAAAATTAAAGACCATGCGGGATAAGGTATGTTTCTTTTATATTAAATTTCAATTATTTTATACTTTGTGTTAATTGTAAATTTTTATATTCTCTGTTCCTTTGTAAATAAATTATAGAAAATAAACTCTTATGGCCTGGATTGTGGTGAGTCAGGAGAAAGGGAAGAAGAAACAAGAATTAGAAAAATGCCTTGGAATGAGAAAGGAACAGCAAAGGAAGGGGGCATGTATTTAGGGGTTGATTGGGGGCAATCTCTATGCTCTGGGAGTCACATAGGGTCAAGAATCTGGAAAGTCATGGATCATAAGAATAATTAATTCTGTGATAGCTTAGGCATTCAAGCAAATTTACTTTGGCTTTAGGGAGGGACATGTATCTTTAAAATATGTCCAAACACTGCTATCTCCTATCAACTCACTAATACTTTGTGGTCTGATAAAGTATTTAAGAAAATAAATGATTACATTTCTAATCAATTTAAAAGTGTAGACTTTAAAATTTGAGGATTTTACCACATTTATCCTAGATTTAGAATGCTAGCTAGTATAATAGATGGATCTCAGGTCAAGAGGACCTTAAGTTCTAGTCTCAGTTCAGATACTTACTAGCTGTGTGACCCTGGGTAAGTCACTTAAGCTGTATCTGTCTCAGACTTCTTAATTGTAAAATAAAGATAATAATAGCACTCACTTTCCATGGCTGTAGTATTAAATGAGAAGTTATTGGTAAAGTGCTTTGCAAACCTTTGAGTGCAATATATATATATCTGGTTTGGTTTTCTTTACTTGGTTAGTGCTAGCTATTATTACTTTGGGCTGTAAGAGACTGAGGTCCAGCAAGTCATAATAAAAGAACCTTGGGGCCAAAGGCAAGGAAAATAGGATTTAATACCTTGGGAAACTGAGCAAGGGTCAGTTGGACCAAGGGTTGGATCTTTGCATCCCATTCCTTTCACTAGCTTATGGAACAGTGCCCATCTTTTAGTTTGCTGCCTCCTCTCTAAATATCAGCTGCCTAAGTCAATCCAACTTTTTTTTTTTAGATTTTTCAAGGCAATGGGGTTAAGTGGCTTGCCCAAAGCCACATGGCTAGGTAATTATTAAGTGTCTGAGGTCGGATTTGAACCCAGGTACTCCTGACTCCAAGGCTGGTGCTCTATTCACTGCGCCACCTAGCCACCCCCCAATCCAACTCTTACAGAGGGCAGGATATGACATTTCTGGTGATTGACAATTGGATTTCTCACTGGATGAATGGATTCGGCCCCTAGCACACTTTCTCCTGTCCCCTACACATTTCATACCTACACATATAATGCCTCTATGCTGTTCATCATTTAGTTTCTGAGACTTTTGTTTCTTTTTTTAACTGTGATGAGAGCAATTTCCTACAGTGTGTTCTTGTCAGAAATTCATCATGTCCTCTTTGTATAGCAATAGCTAATTTTTTTTTTGATTCTATAAAGCTCTGGAAAACTGGCCAGTCAAATAATTCTTTCAGGTAACCTCTTAACTTGGGTATAGCAAGAATGTAATTGTTACCACTTTGATTCCTCTTCAAGGTTTATAGTTTCTTTGCAGTACTCTTGTCAGAAACGTATAGGTATTGGCATACCTATTCCTTAGATGAATTTTCGATGTTTTCCAGGAAGGTACACCTTGTTAATGAGGTTGACATTGTCAGAGCCAGTTCAGTATTTGAGAGGCTCCAAAAGAGTGAGAGAGAGGATGTATTAGACTGACTACCAAACTGAAGATCTACAGAGCTGTTGTGCTGACCTCATTGCTGTAGGCCTGTGAAACCTGGACAATCTGCCAGTGCCATGTCAGGAAACTGAATTGTTTTCATTTAAATTGTCTTAGGAAGATTCTGACTATCACCTGGCAGGAAAAGATACCAGACCCTTAGGTCCTTTATGAAGCCAAACAGCCAAGCATTCAAATGTTACTACAGAGAGCACAATGCCAATGAGTTGACCATGTTGTTCAAATGTCAAATATATGCTTGCCAAAAAGATTATTTTATGGAGGACTCACACAGGGAAAGCACTCACAAGGGGGTCAGAAAAAGCAATACAGGGACACTCTCAAGGTCTCTCTCTAAAGAACTTTGGAATTAATTGTGCAGCATGGGAGATATTGCTACAGGATGTGCCCATCAGAGAGAGTGCTGTGCTCTATGAGTAAAGCATAATTGAAGTAACTCAAAAGAAATATGAGATGCCTAAGTTTAACAAATCTACCCAATGTTCACAAGGACTCTTTTTTTAAAATTTTTTTTTAGGTTTTTACAAGGCAAATGGGGTTAAGTGGCTTGCCCAAGGCCACACAGCTAGGTAATTATTAAGTGTCTGAGACCGGATTTGAACCCAGGTACTCCTGACTCCAGGGCCGGTGCTTTATCCACTACGCCACCTAGCTGCCCCACAAGGACTCTTTATGCATGATCTGTGGTAGAGTATTCCACACTCATATCAGTATGATCATTCACAGTCAGACACACTGTAACTTTTCTCTACATAGTAATGTTGCTTTTGTCTTCTTTTATAATGAAGGACAAAGATCTCCAAACTTTGATGAAGAAATAGAGGTATAGAAAGGTTGAGTGACTTGTGTAAAGTCACAGAACTAGTATTTTAACCAGGGATCATGCTTCCAAGACTAGTTCCTGACATGGCTAGATAGGGTCTAGAAACCTTTTAATAAGATCCAGGCTTGCCTTATAAATAATGCCTTTCAACGAGTTATAGTGCCACTGAAAGAATCAATAAAGCAATGAACAAATCAATATTATTACTTTCTTTGTGGAGAGCACTGAGTTAGGTTCTGGGAAAACAAAATTTAGATGACAAGGTGCCTGTCCTCAGAGAACTTACAGTCAAGTAGTAGGAAAAGTCATCAATAGATGATTCTGATACAAAATATTACATAACAAATACATTGTAAAATCTCAGAACAGATGCTAAGTTAAATCTTATTATGAGAGAGAGAGAAGGTAGAGAGATGAAGGATCACAGAAAGCTTCTGGGAAGTGGTGGTATTTGTACTGACCTCAACCTAAATAAGTTGAATATGAATAGGATGAGTAGGAAGAGTGCAATAAGAGGAGACAGGGAGGAAAGGAATTCCAAGGATAATGCATCCAATGAGAAATTGTAGCGGTGTGAGAAAACACAGTGTTCAGAGATGAAGTTGTCAAATTCGGTTGGAATAGACTATATGGAGAGAAGTAAAATGACATCAAATTGGAAAGTTGGGTAATACCAGGTTATGGAAAGACTTGAAAGAAAGATGCAGAATGGGGGCGGCTAGGTGGCGTAGTGGATAAAGCACCGGCCCTGGAGTCAGGAGTACCTGGGTTCAAACCCGGTCTCAGACACTTAATAATTACCTAGCTGTGTGGCTTTAGGCAAGCCACTTAACCCCGTTTGCCTTACAAAAAAAAAACCTAAAGAAAAAAAAAAAGAAAGATGAAGAAGTTTGAACTTTAATTGGGAAACAATAGAGAACCATTGAAGATTTTTCTGTATTTCTGTTGAGGAAATCACCATCTTTTCAGTTACCCAAGATTTGCATCCTTTGTATTATTCTAACTCTTCACTCTTACCCATGTATTTGACCGGTTGACACATATTAAGCATTTATACCTCTCAAGAATCTCTTGATTCTCTTCCCTTCTTTTATCTCAGACAACTATCACCCCTCCTCAGATTTTTATTATCGCCTAGGTGGACTATTGTAATATATTCTGAATTGGTATCCATATATCAAGTCCTTTCACACCCTGATCCATTCTCCACACATCCTCCAAAGTGATATTCCTAAAAATCAGATATGACCATGTTCACCCCTCCCTCACTCAATAAACTCCCAGGGGCTCTAAAATCAAGTAAAATCTTTGTCATTCAAAACTCTTGATCACCTTGTCCCATCCACCTTTCTAGCATTATTACATTATACTTATCTCTTCCATACACTTTTGGTTCAGCCAAATTGACTTTTTTTCTGTTTTTTTTACACCTGTCTCTCATGTCTGGACTTTTGCCCAGGCTGTCTCCCTTGCCTGGAATGCAATTTAGAATCTTTGACTTTCTTCAGGACTCAGCTCAAGAGCCCCTTCTACATAAAACCCCTCTCTAGTCCTTTTAGCTTCTAATGCCTTCCTCTTTACCCACAAAGTTACCTTACCTTGTATCTGTTGGGAGTGTATTTTACATATTTCTGTAAATGTACATGTAATTTTCCACTTTAAATTCTGTTCAGTCAGGCATCATATTGTTTTAGTCATCGGGTCTTGCTAAATGCTTATTAATTAACTGACTAATTTTTGAGCAGAAGAATTACATGGCCAGATCTAGATTTAATAAAAATTATTGTGGTGGTGGTACAAAGTTTGTGAGGAGAGAGTAGAGGAAAGAAGACATTAAAAGAAGCTATTATAAGAATAGATTGGTTGTGATGAAGACCTAGACCACTATCCCTGTCCTTACTGGTGGGAAGTTTGAGGATTCTAAGGCTCTGTTGGGTAAATTTTTCAACAACTTAGATCCAGTAGTGACTTCCTCCAACTCCAACCTCTCTTCCCATTCTAACTTCCCTCTGAAGTTTCTTGGTAACCACAGTTCATCTTCTGAATGGCGAGGACAAGTTTAAGGCACTAGCAGTTATCCAAAGATGGGAAGAGAGGGGTGGGTGGATATTAGGAGAGAAAATAAAGTTGATATTCAATGTTGCTCAGGATAATAAATCTCAAAATGTGAAATGGTTTGAGAAAGAAATGTATTAGTTCAATTGGCAGAGCTAGCCAGAAAGAAGGGGTGGTTTCCCTCCCTAGTTTTGAAAAGTTTATATTATATAGGAGTTTGAGAAAAATTTCCTTACACAAGTCATATCTGATAAAAAACATCATACAATCACACATGAATACATGAAGAGAATCTAAACTATAACCTTGAGTGAACTCAAAACATAGATTTAGGACTTGGGGAACCCAAAATTCCTTGTAGTTATCTCTGGTATTCCTGGAGAGTTACTGAAGTCAGGTGACATTCTGGGTGCAAACAATCTTTTATTACATTAAGTTGGATTAAAGAGTATAATCATTAGAAAGCTTTCTATAACCATATAACCATTTTCCAATAATAATAATAATAATAATAATGACAATTATTATTATTATAGTAATTATAATGATAACTAAGATTAACTAATAAATCATTAAGATTTATTAAGTTCTTTTAGACAGACCTGTGAAGTAGGCAGTCCAAGTATTATTATGCTCAACTTATATAGGTGAAGTGATGAAAAAAACCCAATACAGGACTCTTTAAAGGTCTTGTAATTAGAATGAGTACATTTTAAATCCTTTAATGAGGACCCATTGGAGGGAAAATCTGATGCTAGAAGTTGAGATAATTCCATATCCACTAGTGGAACTTCTATTTAAAAGCTTGTAAGTTTAGATCCTAGGACTGAGTTGGTGGTCCGCTGTGAGGTAAGCCACCTGTCCCAGCCCCTGCCACTCAGTGCCTCCTTGATTCTCGTGAGGGTCCCACAGAGTCCAAAATTTTTACTTTGAAAAAAATTGGAGAGTTTCAAGCAATCCTGAATTACCTGGGTACCCCAGCTAGAAATAATGGAATAGGACTCTGGTTTTATTTTGTTGATTTTCAGAACTGGGACCATGATTAAGAGGGATGGATGGGGATATTCCTATAGGGTTGCTAGACATGGTTCCTGGACCAGAGCAAGATGGATCAGAATGAAGCATTTGACAGTATTTTCACTAATCAAGAACAAAAGCCAGATGATCAGATGAAGATGGTCAGATACTCTCCTAATTCTAATCATAAATATTGAGATTCAATGAGTTATTCCTATGACCCCCTCAGGCAGTTTCTGGGAAACCAAAGTCTTTGAGTTTTGGGGGGCGTATGATTATAGAGTTGAGTAGAACACATCTATCACCTTACTGATGGTTATTAGACCATTGAGAGATCACATTGTCAAAAACTGTAAATTTTTCCATGCTGATGATTAGGCATTGAGAGACAGGTTAGCTATACTCTGTTGTTGCCAAAAAAAAAAAAATCACCTTACTGGAGTTATGCCCAACTTTTGCTGGAGTGCTGCGGTGCCTCACTGACATGGGAGGTAACCATATCCATAAACCAAGGACTTTGGCAGCATCCAGACATCACTAGAAGCCCTGTTTTCTATCAAATCAGGTCAAGGGGTGAAATGGTTCTGGAAAAGGTTGTGAGAAGGGTGTTAGCGCAACTCCCTCACTATAAGAAATATTATCTGTGTGTCATGTCATCATGTATTTATGGCCTTCTTTGAACATGGAGGACAATGACCTACTTAACTACCCACCCACCCACCTACCTACCTACCTACTAAACCTTTCAGAACTTAAAATCTCACTTAGATAAATCTGTTTTTTCCCCTTTAACCCACAGACTTTTCTGGTATATGTACAATTTTTTTTTCTTATAGCTAGTAAGTGTAAGAGACAGGATTTGTATTCAGGTCTCCTAGGTCAGGCTGAACTGGAATGTGTGTATGCTATATATTTCCACCCTAGCCCTCTGTACTCAAATAAGTACTGGTTGAATTGAACTACATTCTAAACAGTTCTAGAGGTGGATGGGTACTGGATGGAGCCAGAAACTTCTGGATTGTGCCTGAAAAGACTGGACACCAAACTCCTTCTCTAAGCTTTATGAGTCTTCATACGATTTAGAGTTGAATGAACCTTAAAGCTCATCTAAACCCAACTGCCTTATTTTTCATTAGTGATAAAACTGAGGCCCAGAGAGGTTAAATGACTTGTCCAAAATAGTTTAACTAATGAGGGACAGTGTTAGGATTTCAGATTCCAGATCTCTGCAACTTTTGTAAAAATTCACTTTTTAGATATTCCCTAGCACATTTCTCCTGTGCAGTTTTCTCGTAGTCCTAGTCTCCCCAAGGGTCTTGGGAGATCTTCCCTTTCTGTCCTTGTAGATATGTGGAGCCTTATGTAGAGTCAGTGGAAAATCAGTTGAAAAAAGATCTTGGTATATTCATGGAGCCTGAGGGCCCAACATCAGAGTTGGAAATAGAATTAGGTCTCCTGGGGCCAAATGAGCCATTGGCCTTCTTGACCCCCATTCACAATGTATAGTTTGCTCAGTACATCAAGCGAAAGAGAATAAGGAATTAGGATGTTTTTTTTACAATGGGAACAGACTTGGAGGCAAATCTAATAAAAGGGAAAATATGATAGGCCTGAAATTTCTTGTCCAGAAGTTGAGTTAGGGGAGAAAGGAAGGCAAAATACGAAACAGATTTTTAGAATTGCTATTAAAATAGCAAGAACTCATGTTTTCATAGAACTTTAAGGTTTTTAATTAAAAACCCATTTGTTTATGGTGTGTTTTTACATTATAGTAATTTCTGAAGATATTCCCCTTTCTTTACTTAGTGAAACTCCCTTTATAACAACAACAACAAAAATTAAATTAAGCAAAATAAACTGCTATGTAAATTATATCTGATGTGTGCTTTTAGGTTTAATATTAACCTGTGAGGTAAAGTAGATAGTACAAGTGTTACCTCCATTTTACAGATGAGAAAACAAGCTTTGGGGAGGTTAGTCCATGATTTTCTTGCTAAAAAGTGAGTCAGGAGTATTACATAGTTTGTTTTTACACAGTTGCACAGTTACACAGTCCATTATTACATTGTGAGTTCCTTTAGATCAGGGACTGTCTTTTTTTGAATATATAAATTTATTAGGGTGGCTAGGTGGTGCAGTGGATAGAGTGCAAACTGTGGTATTTATTATGATAGAATGCTCTTCTGCCATAAGAAATAATACAGGATGCTCTCTAGGAAAACCTGATGTGGGGGCAGCTAGTTGGTGCAATGGATAGAGCATCAGTCCTGGAGTCAGGAGGGCTTGAGTTCAAATCCACCCTCAGATGCTTAATAATTACCTAGCTGTATGACCTTGGGCAAGTCACTTAACCCCATTGCCTAGCCTATACTCACACACACACACACACACACACACACACATACTCAACTCACTCACACATATACATATATATGAATAATATTGGAATAATATATTCATATATATAAATTTATTTATTATTCCAACTACATGAAAAGATAGTTTTCAACATTCCTTTTCTTGCAAAGTTTTAAGTTTTCCATTTTTGTTCCAGCCTCCCTCCCTTCCTTTCCCCTTCCTTGATATGATATAGGTTATATAGCTGCAATTATATTACACATATTTCCATATGTCATGTTATGAAAGAAGAATCAGAACAAAGGGAACAAAAAATCATGAGAGGGCAAAACCCCCCCCCCATAAAGGATAAAACAAAATTTTAAAATGGAAAATAGTATGCTTAGGTCTGCATTCAGACTCCATAGTTCTTTCTTTGGATGTGGATGGCATTTTCCATCACAAGTAGGGCAGGGGCTGCCTTTTGCTTCTTTTTGTATCTCCAGCACTGGGCACAAAAATAGGACTTAATAAATGTTTATACAGTGATTGTTTGATTGATTTGAACTTGGTTCATTTCCATCCAGGCTCAAAAGTTCTATTGGTCTTAATTTGTTTTGCATCTATAAGATATTGTTTGGAGTTAAAGAACTTTGATTGGAATCCTGTGTTGCTATGTGCTTTGGGGTGAATGATTTTATTTATTATCCGTAAAATGAAAAGACAGTAATCTCTAAATTTCTTCCAGCTTCAGCTCTTCTGATCCTTTATGTCCTGTCTCCTCAACAAGACAATAAGCTTCTTGAGGGAAAGTACAGTTTCTTTTTTTGTAATGCATTTTTTATATCTCCCTAAATCCTCAGAATATTATTCTTGGCATACCTCAAACATTTAAATTTCATAAACTGATTAGGCTTTAGTTTTCAGTGAAATACAGAATCTTACCTCACCCTGAATAATTTCTAGTGTTGGCAACTTTGACTATTTCTTCAAGGTGTTCTCTCTCTCTCTCTCTCTCTCTCTCTCTCTCTCTCTCTCTCTCTCTCTCTCTCTCTCTTTCTCTGTCTTTCTGTCTCTCTGTCTCTTCCTCCCCACAAGTTGTTTCAAGGCTACCCTTCTGGTTTCCTGTACCCCCACCCCGAAGGATAAGCAGCAGCAAACCATGTCTACATCTTACAAAAGCCACATATGGCAAGTGCAACTGAAGTTACAATAGTAGTGTTACTACAAAATACTAAACAATAATGATCTTTCTTTTTGCCCTAGAGAATTAACTGCATTGGGGAGGGAAACTTCCAGGGTGTTATCTCCTTTTACCAAGACACACATACTAGTAATTTAGTGCCTTTGGATGTGCACAGGACAAGGTTCTTGCTTAGTCCCTCAGCCAGTATGAGCTAGTAATAGGATTTAATCCAGGTTTTTGTGATGTTGAGGCTGATATATTGATGGCACAATAGATGATGATATTGGCGGTGGTGGTGGCAGTGGCAGCAATAGTGGTAGTTGTGAGTTTCATGGATTTTTGTGGTCAAATTAGCCAGGCACATAAATTCTGTCACTGATACAAGTTCTTCTAGCTTCTCTAGAGCCTTCAAAAGCTCAGGTTTATCTCAACCATAATGAGATACCAGAGTGGAATTTTGTGTTGGCCTCAGAGAACCCAGATACTGTACTAGTACCCACAAAACATAAAAATCCTTAGAATAAATTCTGTCATACATTGGAGACTAACAACAATAGTTAACATTTTTGTAATACTTTAAGGTTTGCAAAATACTTTATAAATATTATTTCATTTTATCCTCACACCAATCCTGGGAAGTAGGTGCTAGGATTATCCCCATTTTACAGATGAGGAAACTGAGGTAGACAGTGGTTAAATGACGCCTTCAGATAACTCATAAATATCCCAAGTTGGATTTGAACTCAGATCTTTCTGACTCTAGTTCCATAATCACTCCATCCATAATCACACAGGATGAGAAGACATGAATGGGTTGCAATTGGCATTAGTGAAGGGAGTCTTCAAGTCTAGGAGATCATAGATACATAAAAATAAACAATAATGGTCATGCTACTAATGTTATAGCCTTAGAGTTGATGATATGCTTTTTTCATGGGAATCCTACAAATTATATAATGCAGGTAATATTATTTCCATCCCACAGTTGAGGAAATGGAGGCTCACAGATGTGAAGTCACTTAGTTCTCTAGGTTGTAAGTAAAAGGGCAAGAATTTATATTCAAGTCCTCTGCCCCCAAGTCCATCACCACACAGCATGAATGTCACACCTTAGTCCCAGTTCTTTTCACCTTAAATATGGTGCCCCAATGTTCCTTCCTCCTCCACCCTTTAAAATAAAATAAAAGAACAATGTGAACTGGAAACAGATTGGGTTTTTGATGGACAAAATAACCTTTTGTTTAAGATTGTAGTATTGTAGTATTATAAAATTGTAGTATTGTAGTATTATAAAATTGTAGTATTGTAGTATTATAAAATTGTAGTATTGTAGTATTATAAAATTGTAGTATTGTAGTATTATAAAATCTTAAGATTATATCAGTATTTGTTCAGTTCAAAAGTCAATGAATAAGGAAATATTTTTTCTTCTTGGAAATTCCTTGTTTAGTAATCTACTGATAACATAATAAAAGTGACCCACCTGGGATTAATTTGACATTTCCTCTCTGCAATAAGGAAGAAAAAGTAATCCCTTACGATTTAATACTCAATCATAATGCTCCTTTATTCAAAGGACATTGGAAAGAACTTTTCCTATCGTTTTTTTACTGGACTTTTGGAGAAATGATTATGGGGAATTCAACAGTCAGAGTATCCATTATTTGAAGAACTTTTCAAACTCCTGATCATCTGAGATCTGGAGACTGTGTTGCATTTGAGATCAGGCAGAACATGTGTAACCTCGATGGATGCTTTCATTTTCTCATCTAATGAGATCCAGTGCCAGTGCAAACATATACTCCCCAGAGCAACACTGAATTTCATTGTGGAAAGCCTCTTTGGTGGTCATCTAGTTCAAAGTAGAGTAGGATTCCTGCCAGTTGACTTACTTAACAAAGAGTTATCAATCAATAAACATTCATTAAGGACCTTCTATATACTAAGCATTGTCCAAAACACTAGGAATAATGTTTTTTTTCTTCATTTTTGTTTTTATTTTATTTTATTTTTGTAAGACAATGGGGTTAAGTGACTTGCCCAAGGTCACACAGCTAGGTAAATATTAAATGTATGAAGTAAAATTTGAACTCACCCTCCTGATTCCAGGGCTTGTGCTTTATCCACTGCATCACCTAGGTGCCCCTGCTTCATCTTTGAAGAAGACCGTGACATCCAGGGAGGTGATGTCATGAAAAGCACATGAATTGAATTTGATTGAGGGGGTGCTGTGCTAAGTCATCAATCTCACTTTTTTCCTCCAGAGCCATCTGGGTCCATGGCCAGATATGAAATCAAGATGGCTAGAGATGGCCCAGTATATAAGGCAATCAGGATTAAGTGAGTTGTCCAAGGTCACACAGCTAGTAAGTGGTAAGTGTCTGAGGTTGGATTCAAACCCCCATCCTCCTGAATCTAAAGCACTGAATCTATCCACTCTACCACCTAGCTTCCCTAGGACTAGGAATACAATGAAGGTAGAAGACAGTCCTTAACTTCAAGGAACTTAGAATCTAATTGGGAAGATAACATATAAAAGGAAGCAAGCTCTGCTTGAAGACCTCCAAGGAGGGGTAGCTCATTACATCTCACCATATCAATTCCATGTCCAGTTAATCATTTCATTGAGTTTTATATATTTTCAGTACCTGGACTTAAGGAACTTAATCTTTAATTCATATGGTCCAGTTGTCATTCCCATAATTCCTGTTGTATAACCACTCAATATTTATGGGATAAACTCCTCTGGATACTCTGTTGCTTTTGACTATTTTTTTATTTCTTGTGTGGATACTAAGATGATTCTATATATCCTTATTTCTTTGACTTAAAGGGTAATGATGAGTTTCAGCTCTCTGCTCTTCATTATGGACCAACTTCCCAAGGTCTAGCCTTCTATCATGGACAACCCTATGGAGATGAATATTTTGGAATTAGTCTGTTTGCCTCTAAAATTAAGTAAAAATGGTTCACTAAAAGAATTAATTCACTTATCCACTGAAAAATAAGCTACTCATCAAATCTTGTGCTCTCCCACCTTACCACTCAGGTCTTTACCACATAGATTATATTGGTAGCATTGGTCTTTGGCTATTGGCAATACCTATGACTAGAGATAAGCCTGTGCTGTCTATGCTGTTGAACTTTTTGTCAAAAAGACATACTTTAGTTGAAGCTGAAACTATTTCATTATCCTGGAAGGTTTGTCCTGACCTCTAAGGGCATAGAAAATGCCAATAGGCACTTCTCTATGCTTGGGTGGATCATTGGTTTGAACCACTGAGCAGCAATTCCACATTAAAGAAATTAAATTCCACATTTAAGAAATTCCATTTCTTAAAAATAAGTATTTTTTATGGCTTCCCCCCCATTTGGACAATGACTTCCAATTATTTCTATTAGCTATTCTCTTAATAACCCTAGGGAGTAGACCAATATTAATGGCTTTGCTATAGAAGGAAAAAAGATTTACTTAAAAATAAAATAATTTTAAAAGTGAGTTTGTTATATTATGAAGGGTAAAAAATAAAACAAAGGCATATGTCTATGTGTTTATGCTGATATGATTATTATGTTCATGATCTCATGAATAATGACACAGATATACCCTTCTTTTATAGATAAGTAAACAAACTTAAAGGGGTTAAGGACCTTGCCCAAGCAATAGAATACAAAACTTTCCTAGATAACTAGGTGGTACAGTGGATAGAGCAGAAGTCCTGGAATCAGAAAGATCCGAGTTTCCAACTCCAGAAATTTACTTAACTAATACTGGGCAAATCACGTAACCGCTACTTAACTCAGTTTCCTCAACTGTAAAATGGGCTTATTAATGCTACCTATCTCTTAGGATTGTTGTGAAGATCAAATGTGATAAAATTTGTAAAGCTCTAACATAGCGCCTGAATGTAGGAGGCACCTAATATATACTTATTCCTTTCCTTTTCCTTTCTCCCTTCTAAGGATTTTCCAACTCTAAATTTTTTTTTAATCATATAATCCTATAGTAGTAATGCAAAAGTTAGGTTGCTTCTGAAGAGGGAACAGTGCAACAGATTTGGGGAGTTTCTTTTTAAAATTAGATATCTATAGGATAAGCCATATCCCTTTATGCTCTATCTTGTATCACATTTATTCAAATACATGTTATATTCTCCCTGCCCCCTCATTACTCTATAAGTTTCTTGGATCTACATAATTTTACATTGTTATGTCCCCAGCAACCAGTGTGTGCCTGCTACATAGTAGATACTTGATAAATGTTTAATTGAATCATATTTTACAAATGTATATCTAGCTTGATGACATATGGAGTAGAAGTTTTGGGGGGCAGAACTAAATTGAAGAGAGGATGACATCAAACCTAGATTTTCCAAACACATTTACATATTTCTTTCAAAAGTACAAGGATGTAGTTCCTTTTGGTTGTGTCAACACTTCAGGGATCACACTTGATATGAGGCAAAAACTATTTCCCTATATGTTGCAATAGTTTGTAAAATGAAATTTTGGGATATTCCCATTTAAAAAAATGGTATGAAAACAAAATCCTCCCCATAAGATGCAAGTGTGGAATATCCCATTACTCAATGTGAGCCTTAACACTGGAGAGAACACAGTTTCTGAATATATTTTATAAATCATACACTTTCTGATTTCCATCTCTGAGTTCTTTCTCCCATCTCCGAGTCAGGTAATAACTAGCAGATCTGTTGTTTCTTCAGAACAAAGGTATTTGCAGAGGGACTGATCAAACCATTATTATTAATAATCTCATTATCCAGGCATCACCACTGCTCTCATGCTTCTATGGCTACTGAATAAATTAGAGTGTTATTCTCAAGTTTGTAAAGAAAAACAGGAGAGAAGACTACCATTAAACCTAATGGGAGGATCATTCTGTCTAGACTAGAATAGTACTGTAGTGTTTGTATGTGTGTGTGTGTGTGTGTGTGTGTGTGTGTGTGTGTGTGTGTGTGTGTATGTCTGTGGTCTGTGGATAGAGGGATAGAGAAGAGAAAGGGTGAATGAACTACTCCACTATTCATAAAAACAATGCATTGAATCTTAGTGCTTTAATGTATAAAATTAATTTAATGGATAACAAAGTGTTCTCCTTCCCAAAAACCCTTTTAGGTGTCATTATTCCTATCCATTTCTTTCCTTGATAGTAGCTGACATTTATATTCAGCACCTCGGTCTTAACCCTCTTTACATTTTTACACTTTACATTCACCAAACATTTGAGAATAACAATCACCCTATGGGGTCAGTCTCTGAAGCTTTAAAGAATCATCCCCATTTTACTGAGGAGGAAATTGAGACCTGGAAAAGTCAAAGAAATC
Organism: Macrotis lagotis; assembly: GCF_037893015.1. NCBI lineage: Eukaryota > Metazoa > Chordata > Mammalia > Peramelemorphia > Peramelidae > Macrotis > Macrotis lagotis. The sequence goes on from NC_133663.1 coordinate 96,968,587, forward strand.
TATTACACTAGGTTAAATCTAATAAAGTGAAATTTAATAGGAATAAAGCTTAAAAAATCAATATCACATGCATAAAATGGAAGAGATGTGGTAATTATGAAACTCACCTCATAAAAATATAGAGGTTTTAGTATAAGTTCAATATGCGTTTAAAGCATCCTCAAAATGTGCAATGGAAAAAAACAAACCCAAAACTCAAATACAACTTTTGACAGCATTAGGTGAGTTATAGCATTCAAGAATAAGGAATCGGTCATCCGTCTTTATTTTGATTTGTTCCAACTCTATTCACAATTATATATTTTGTTTTGGGTCCCATCTTTTAAGAAGGCATTGATAAGAGGAAAATTCATCTCCAGAGAAGGATAACAAGGAAAATGAAGATACTGGAGTCCATATCATATGAGGAATGGTGGAAGGAACTAGAGATAAAGAGGAGGATTTCATTGGTAAGTGGACCAGATATTCCTAACCATACTTAGGGAGCACTTATTCCCCAACCTTAATAAGTGAAACAAATTCAGGATATAATACTTTCACTCGGAGTAGGACTCTATGTGATCAGCAATCTCCTTCATATAGCAGGCAATATATGGGGAGGCCCAGGGTTGTTCTCTCCATTTACTTAAAAAGGAATTATATATTCCTGAATCTTAGAGTTGAAAGGAAGTTCAAGCTATCATCTCCTCATCTTCAGCAGATAAGATAACTTTAGTTTTATTAAGGAAACAAACTGATGCCCTGGAAGATGAATGGAATTTTTCTGGAATCCTTTATCTAGTAAATAATATAACCATGACTAGGTCTCTCCTACCTCCTAATTGTATTTTTCTTTTATTACTTAACCCTGTTAACCTCAGTTTCCTTATCTAACTATATTGTATAGCTGTTAAGCCTTTTGTAAACTTTAACTCCATCTATAGATAAATAGTGCAGCTAGATGGTGGAATGGGTAGAATATCAAGTTTGGAATTAGGAAGACTCATTTTCCTGAGTTCAAATCTAGCCTCAGACACTTACTGTGTGACCCTGGGCAAGTCACTTGCACAGTTCCTCACCTATAAGAAATGAAATGAAGAAATAAATGTCAAACACCTTCAATATCTTTTCCAAGAAAACCCCAAATAGGGTAATGAAGAGTAAAATACAACTAAAACTACTGAACAACAATCAGTTTATAAGTGTGATATTCTATTGGTACAAGGAAGGTATTGCAAAGGAAGGGTATGAACAGAGAGATGCCTAAAAGTAGGGCCTGCTGAAATGGGAGAAGGGTACTAATAAGACTGTGGAGATGAGCATTGGAACTCAGGAAAGGGAGGACAGATTTCTTCTTTCTAGTTCTTTTGAAAATATATCCATCCATTGGTCTGAAGAGGCAATTTTATCCTTAGTACTATTTGGACACCTCAAAGAATTTGCTCTGGTCACTTAGTTTTAGCTTTTCTCATCTATAATATGAAAGTAATGATAGCATTCACCTCAATAGTGTGATTGTGAAACTCATATGATGTGTATAAAGTACTTTGCGGGCTGGCCTTTACTTCATAGCTGCCAATATGACCAAAAGCTCAGATCTGATTATACTATCCTCTTACTCAGTACACTCCCATAGCTCCCTAGTCCCTCTATAAGCATAAACATAAGCACCTCTATTTGACATTTAACAGATCTTTGCATCCTGCTTTCATCTTATCTTACAGATTTCTTACATTTTACTCCCTTCCATATGATCTAGCCATTTGGGTTTCATTGTCCATCTCTCATCATCCATCTCTGAGCTTTTGAATTGGCTATTTACCATGCCTGGGATGCTCTTTCTCTTTATATCTTCCAACAGGGAAAAGATTATATGGATATTCATGTGAGTTTAGTCATTTGAAAATGGTTGGCATAGGGCACCTGGGGCACCTACTGACTGGTGAACCTTATTGTGTTTCTATACTTCGTTTATAACAGATGACTGTCAATGAGAAAAAATACTAGAATAGAAAAGATGGATAGTTGTCTTTCCTTCATGTGACCTTAAGTGGGTCCTTACTTATAGGAACTGTTTTGATCCAGTCTTTTTTTCCCCAAAGTACAGGTCTGGATATCATATATTGCATTTTCCAAGAAACTGTAAATATTGAGATAACTGGAGATAACTGGTTCTGGTATGGTGTGTGCAATACTACTAATTTAAGAAGTGGGACCATGAGTCATACATATCCTTGTGTGAGTGTGTGTGTGTGTGTGTGTGTGTGTGTGTGTGCCATTCTTTGAGAAGTGACCATAAATCACATGATCAGAGGAATTTCTCTCTTAGGGAAATTCCCATTGAATACTATAAAAAGACTCCACAGACTTCTTCCTGAACATTGCCTAATACAGCAAAGAAGGCAAGATGAAGACCAAAGGCCTAGCTCTCCTGCTAGCCTTCCTGCACCTGCAGACTACTCCCACCACTGGGAAGCTACTCTCTGAGGTAAGAAGAATCCTTGAATCCTTACCATCAGTCTTCTCATCCATTTTAATTTCTTTCCTTTCTGTTCTCTTAGTTTCTAAATAATAGTTCACAATTACCTTGTCTTATGGGATTGCAAAAATAATTTTGACTTTTTGCTTATCATGCAGCCTCCATAAAAGAATCATGATTTGTCCTCACTAACACAGCTAGCACAGAAATACTACCCTAAGGGGTATTTATTCCATGTCTTAGGTCCTGTTCAAGAGTGACCCCAGTGGAAAGCATCAGGGACCCCTTTAAAATGCCCTCAAAGTAGAATTAAGTAGAATACTATCACCCTTGTTATGCAAGATAACATCTTCTCTTCACTAACATTTGTTTTCCTGTTAATGAAACTATCATTAATTGCTACTACTGCTACTACTACTACTACTACTACTACTACTACTACTATTAATTGATATTGATATTGTGCTTTAAAATTCACAACTATCATTCTCTTTTGAACCTGAAAAGAACCTCATGAAGGTAAGTACTATAAGTATCATTATTTCCATTTGTACAAAGAAGGAAACTGAGGCACAGAGAGTCTCTCATCTGCTAACTCTGGAGCCATCCTAAATAATTAGATGATGTATTTCTGAAAGCATATTTTGATTGAAATCCAATCCTTTATCAGTTTCCATAGCATTAGTTGCATTTAAAACTTTGTAAACTGTAAAACTTTGTAAAATTACAATTAAAACTTTCCTAGAGGACTGGGTAGTGCAATGGGATACAGGGAGATCCTAGTTTTCCTTTGAGGGATAAAGTAAGGTGGCGGGAAAGAAAAGATGAAGGACAAGAATAAAAACTTCCTTACCAACTTGAACTCTCCATGAGTCCTGGATTGTTCTGTGCTGGTCCATCTCCTGAAGTGCCCATTGCTTAAAAATCATTGAACTTGGAGAGGAATCACACAATCACAGATTTCAGAACTTCCTATGCCATCAGACTCACAGAGAGAGCTAATGTGTGCTCATCCAACCTCTCCTCTAAAGATCTCCACAGAGGGGGATCCTGTCCCATCTCCAGGCTGCCCATTTCCCTTTTGTAAATCTCCAATTATTAGGAGGTTTTCCCTAACATTCAGCCCATATTGTCCTCTTTGCAACTTCCAGCTCCTGTTACTGCCTCCTGGGGGCCAAACAGAATAAACATAATCTGTATATTCTTTAAGACAATTTTCATATACCTGAGTCTTATCTTAAGAGGGAGAATTTAATGGATAAATATAGTAGGTGATCTTATTGTTCCCATATCTGATTCTTTGTTACATTTCTAATGGAACATAAAAAATTAACTTTATCAATGTAATAGCAATAATTTTTCTCTTCAAGTACTTTTTATAGGTTAAGGACAGTTGCTCATGTCTATCTTATATGGATCTTACTGGGGGTAGAATGTGATAGAGACTAGCTAGTGGGTCAATAGCAGCTTTCCATCCCCAACATCTTGGGACTTAGAATTGGAAAGGATCTTAGAAATCTTTTAGCCCAGCTTTCTTATTTTACAGACATGATAATTAAAGTTTAGAGGAATGAAATGACATTTAAAAATCAGACAGGTAGCAAATAGCAGAGCCAGATTTAGAACTCATTTCTTCTGACATCCAAATTCAATGATGTTAAAACAATATATGCTGTTTTCTGAGAAGATAATTGGTTCTTAACTTGAGATCCCTGAACTTGTTTTAAAAATGTTCTGATAACTATATTTCAATATAATTGATTTTATTTTATGCAAGGAAAAATATTATTCTGAGAAGGGAATCCAAAAGCTTTTTCATGCTGGGTCCAAGACATACAAAAGATTAAGAGGCCAGGTTATATTACAAACTCATAGAAATGAAGAAATAAATGAAATTCTTTGCATATTAATTATTACTAAAATATTGGTATTAATAAACCATGGTTTGGAAGGAATCAAGATCTCTTAGTACATCTTTTTTTTTCCTAGGGAGTATATACAAGAATGGTAGTGGTTATTTTTTTAAAGGACCATTTTCTTTACCAAGCATAAAGGTTAGAAGTGCAAGCATAATAAACAAGGCAATAATTCCTAGTAGCCCAAGCTCTGATCTGAGCTCTTCTTTAATACATGTCCTTAAAATATTTTTGGATATGATTAGCATTCATTGCTGTTTTTTTCTCCTGTAGGGGAAAGTGAACATGAATCATTCATCAGCCCTCTTCATCAGCCAATCAGATATCACCATTTGGGTCAGACTTGAGTCGGCTCCCTTAGCTAGATAGAAGTGGGTCAGGATGCAGAGGAATCCAAAATGCTGATTGGTTGCTGTGGAGATGTCAAGGAGATAATGATTTGAATGTAGATAAGAAATTGCAGGTCCATCGTGCTTTGAGTTTTTAATTTTCTTTCTAGTTTACTTATCTCTCTCTGATAAATCAGTATCAGACTCCTGATACATGATCCTGTCATCAAACTGAAAACTATTCCTACTAGATAAAACAACTTTTAAATCTATGTTATCTTTGGGCATTCTCCACCTATTCTTTGTTAAGAATAGATGTCGGCCTATTATAAACTAATTTTTCCTAAGACGTTAGACTGAGTTCTTATAATTTCTCTTGCACTTTCAAGTCTGATGAGCCCTTTGAAAATAATAGTAAACATTTTGCTTTTAAAGTTTACTTGGCAGGTGTTGTCAAACATAATACTCCCTAGACTTTTAAGATATCCAATGTCTCTATACATCCATATATTCTTCCATTTATTTATTTATTCATTCAGTTATTCAATACCAGTAGTTTGAAAGCTGAAAAAAAGAAAAAAAATGTATCTTAGGACCATCTCTTAGGGAGTTCAAGGTAATTTATATTCCCTGGAGCTCATCCTACAGAATTAGGGCAGCTATTACTGTCTTTATTTTGTACATGGGGAAACAGATACAGAGAGGTTAGATGCTTTATTTAATTCAGCCATTGATGTAGATGGAATAGGAATTCAATGCACAGGATCATAGATCTACATCTGGAAGGGATCCCTGGGGTTACCTAATCAAACCCTCTGATTTTAGAGATGAGAAAAATGATCCTGAGGGAGGTGAAGGGACTTGTCCAAGGTCACACAGATTAGATAAACATCTAAAGTAGGATATAAATTCATGTCTTCCATCTCCAGAACTTGGGCTCTTTCCTCTGTACCATATTGTCTGCTCTATTGGTGTAATTTGGCAGTAGGTAATGCCACCATTTTGTAATGCACTGTCCCCAATCTCCCTTTTGCCCTTGGGAAAGGGGCAAATCACCTGTCTTTCCAAATGCAGAGGGAAAGGAGAACATTCTTTCAACTTTTAGTTCAGTTTTTCCATTCAAGTAAGTTTTATGCACTAGACACAGAGCAAGTGATTACCATTAGCATCATAAGCTTTGAACTTGAAGGGCCGCAATATATCTCCTGGGAGACACGGATCAAATTTATGGGCCACTTTGTAGTCAGCCCAGAATGATGGACCGATGACAAGCCCAAAGATAGAAGCTGGCAAGCTGACTATACTAGGCAAGAGGTGCTAGGTAAACGTCCCATTTGCATGCCTTTCAGGTCTGCTTCGAGAGTATAGTCATTAGTAGTTTCTAGATGTTTGTCTTGAGTCTTCTTGATGTCCACAGCTTCTTGAGTTGAAAGAACTTCCCAGAGAAGGGGAAGTACAGTCTAACACCTTATTGCTCAGTTAATTAACCTCCCCTGGTCAAACTATATCTGAAATTGTCTTTTTTCCCCCTTCTTTTATTTTTTTTAGGGAATTATTTTAATGATGTAATTTCTTCAAAAATCTCTTGCCATGTTACTCCCCATAGCTAAAGTATTAATGTCTTTGAACTTGAGTATTTCTTTCAAGTTTAGACAGATAATACAATGCTGGTTCCAAGAGGTTATGGCTTGTCTGCCAAGTTTCTAATTTTTTAGGATTATAAGATCCTGCCTGGATGAGGATCCTATGAATTGAGTCACATGGAGCAGACCCACTCTTCCATGGATGGGATGGGGAAGATGCTTCTCACCAGGAGCCCATCTTGCCTGGTCCTTCCCCCAGGAGAAATCTGCTTTTCTTTCAATGCCTACACCCTATTATAGTGGTCATAGAATGGAGACTGAGTCCAATGTTACACTTTTAGCTAAACTAAAGTACAATGGATCTAAATACCATTTTGTGCTATGCTTGCCTCAGAAACATGGAGAATTTTTTAAAGAGTCTTTGCAATTTCTGGGAAGCTGAATTGGCCCAGAGGCCCCTGATAGACTAAGTCTAGTTTATAGGGTCATCTAGTTCTGGCTTGTTCAGGAGTCTCAGTGGGTGGTGGAAATAGAATACACAGAGCGTGTAATCACAGCAGCAGCCAGATGACCTCCCGAGACTTGAGCTGTGGGGCGCAAGTCCCTTCAAACTTTGCAGTTCACTGCTGTTCAGACTCAAAAATAGCTGTTTCAGGCCAATATCCCATGACTTGAGCCCTGAACTCATAGCAGAAGTTCCTGATGACTCAGGCAGGTGATATCATTGCAAAGGTCAAGGAATGCTCAAGTCAGAAGTAGAATTTCTAGGACTGTGTGGTTCATAATCATGTTAGTGATAGCAGTCAAAATGTTAATTGGGGCACAAAAGAGGACAAAAAAGTGGCAAAAGAAGAGCTGTCATTGAAAAATATGCAGTTGCAATTAACTGAACCTAGATATCTTAAGGAAACTATATATATATATATGTATATATATACATATATATATATATTTAAATTAGTTTTCTGTAAACAGGTTCCCCTCAAACTTAGACACCATTTCTTTCCTATGGATACATGGCTGACTCAGTTGTCCATCCTTTTAGGAGGGGTGCTAGCTGAGCATTTTTCCAGGTGTGTAGGAGATGAAAACCTACTCTGTATTCTCCCCCTCTGTATTTCATTGAAAAGTGTGAAAACCAAAAAGGTAGGGGTAGAGCTGGTAGAGTGTGAAGAAGGATATACAATTCCCATATTTCCAAAGGATATAAAGAAAAAGAATTCAGTGTGTCAGACCACTAGGACTATTGACAAACACTCAGTGTGTTTCTTATTTGACAGATGAAGAAATTGGGGCCCAAAGAAATGACTTGTTTGAGATCATATAGCAAGTTAGTTGTATAATTGACCTTAAAAATTCATGAATTCTGACTTCCAGATCTGTGCAAGTTATATTCAGTTCTATAATAGAGGAAGATATGTTTTTCCCCTTCTTTTTAAACACTGAGGAGTTTAAACTGGCCTTGGAAAAGCACCCTCTTATATAGCTCTTCAACTTACTTGCCTGGCTTATCAAAGACATCCACATTTCACTGTCCCTGGAATTTGGGGATCAGACAACCAAGAGGTAGTCATGTAGCTACCCTGTATATTTGCATTTTCTATTTGAGAAGCAAATATAATTAGAAGTATGGGAGCTCCGGGGAACTTGTAGCTAATGGGATTGGGACTAAATATTAGAAACTCTTTCTTCCTTGCCAAGGTAGTTACGGACTGGTTGGAGAATAATTTTACTAAGAGAAGAAGAAAGAGCTTTATTCAATTAGATGGGGGGAGTTTATGGCAGAATTTGATCATGGGATCATAGAATTTAAACTTGAAGAAACTTTGGAGGTTATTTAGAACAATATTCCCATTTTTACTGATGAGGACATGGAATTCCAGAGAAGTTAAATGACTTATCCAGTCCCTCAACTGGTAAATAGCAGATTCAAATCCAAATCTACTGTTATTTCCTCTTGTCTACACCATAATGGTGACTGAGCTAATCTATCTGGGTCAGCTGTGACTACTGGATGGGAAGGAAGCATCCTGGTTTTCCTTCTCTGGGTAGAGGAGGAAGATTTTCTCCAGTGTTCCCCAGAGTTCATAAGGACCATGGAATTTAGAATAGTAGGGCATTTAAGTGACATCTGTCATTTGATAAGGGAGAAAACCCAGATCTTGAGGGATGATGTAACTTGTCTTGGGGGGGGGTCAGTAACAGAGGCAGGTGTCACTTTCAAGGACCCTCAAGAAATCTGACTTGAGGGATCTCAAGTCCTCTACCTGCAAATTCATTTCTTTATATAAATACAATGCCACTCTTTTAGTACAAACTATTGATTTTCCTTAAAAAAATTCTCTAACCCTTAATTTTGGTTCATTGCTTATGTCAATATCTAGCTCTCACCTGTGAAAATGAAGTAGCTGTTACATTCTTTTCTAATCCTACTCATTTATGTATTTAACTTCACTTGTCTGAATACTCTATTCATAAATGAGGATCTGTCATTCAGTTTGATAGTGTCAGCTTTTCTGAGCTGTATGTGCTGAATCTTTTTTTCTAGATGTTCACCAATTTTAATGGTTCTATGGATGACCGTGGAATCTGCACATGCTCAGTGGAACTGCCAGACACATCCTTTCCTGTTCAGAAGGTGGAAAACTTGGAAATTACAGTTCATGTTCTCACAGAGAAATTTGAGAAAGAACTGACTAAAGTAAGTATCCTTTCCCACATCCCAAGGTAGTATTTATTCCTTATGCTAAAATAAATAAACCTGGGCAATGTTCTACATATTTTATAATGAAATATTTTCTTCTTATATCCAGGTGAGAACATGGGGCCATGTTTATGACATATATAGAGTGGGTATGCAGAATGTCTATTAGGTTCTCAGTTTTGCTTTTATAGGATGAGAAATGCAGGTCAATAGTTTTTAATACTTGAAGGATTTGTGATTTCACCGTGGATATTGATTCTATTGATGCAAACTGAAAGCTCCTTCCCATCTTAGACAGTTTTTGTGAGTTGCTGTGGTTAAAATTTTTTTGATCCAATGGAATAGTGATCCTACTGATGAACTTTGTTATCCTTCTGAGAATCACACAATTGAGGACCTCAGTGGTCATTTATTCCAATCCATATGTGGAAAGAACATACATGAACATAAAAGGAACCATACATAAAAGTCAAACGACAACTGGTTATCTAGCCTCTTCTTGAAGATCTTTAAGGAAGGGAAACCCATCACTTTTGAAAGTGGCCCATTTCACTTTTGGATAACAAATTCTTAGGAAGTTTTTTTCTGCTCTTCAGCTAACTTTTTTTACCCAATGTCTACCCAGTGCTTCTGGTTCTATCCTCTGTGAATCAATAGAACTAATCTAATCCCTCCTTTGAAACACAGTCCTTCAAATACTCGAGGACAGCAATCATGTTCCCTTCCCCCACTTTCTCACAAGTCTTTTCTTTTCTAAAGAAGCTAGATATCTTCAGTTATTCCCATAATTTTTTTCACCCCAAAATGGGTTCATAGACTCAAGGCTACAGATTACAGATAAACAGTACTGTACTAGATTTTTTTTCTGCTGTAGGATTTGGCAGAGCTTATGCTCTGTTTGGAAGCCTTCAAGAACACAGAGTCACCTCTATGCTCTGATGAAGCACTGGAGAGTGACATTAGTGGACAGTAGGTCTATAAAGAAAACAGAAACTAGATGTGTTGCATAAATGTTCACTTTGTAAAATCACTTGGTGCATCTATTTCAAGGGGGTATTATGGTTCTTTTTCAGGATTATGTTTCCTTCTTCATCCTTCATTATTATGTTTATATTTTTCTTTACTGAATTGAGTTTGTACTTTTTTCTCTTATTTCATTTAATTTTTTTCTTTTACAATTCTCCTCTTTCTTCTCTGTTTCATTATGTTTTCTCCATCCCATCTTTTCTTTAACTTTTCTCCAATCTTTTTTCTTCCTTTCCTTCCTCCTTAATTTCTCCTCTCTTTTTCTTCTCTTTCTGCCTTCTTTCTCATTTCTTTTCCAATTTGTCTTCATGTCCCTTCCTTATTTTCTTTTATTCTCAATTTCCTCCTTTTACTCCAAGCTCAATCTTCTTTTTTTCTCTCTGTGTCATTTCTTTTCCTTCTTTTCTCTTCTCATCCCTACCTTTCTTTCCCTTTTCTCTAGTATTGGTTTCTAGCCATAAATTGTTTAGTGAAAGCACTGGTGCATTAGACCAGATAAGCCAAGCTCTTGGAGGAAGTTAGAGAACACTGCATTGGGAATTTGAACCACCGATTTGCCCCATTGACCAATGGAACCCTCTTAGTCTCAGTGACTGCTCTGAATTGTGCTTCAGGCATAGCATATTCTTCTCTGATTAGCTGAGCATAGAAGAGATTGAAGGAAGAAATCCAAAAAGGAATAAGGCAAAAGATAATTTGAAGTCAACTGATGTAAAAATGACAGAGAAGGCAATTTTGGCATCTCCCATCATCTTGGCCAAGTTTAAAAGCCAATTAGAAAAGGCTTCCATATACATCATCAGTGAAGACTCAGCAATAAGATGCTTACATTTTGTATTGCCATTTTATCCAACTATTAATTTATGACCATCTGGTGGTTTTATTGCAAGATTCAAAATAAGTTTTCCTGGCAATTTTAAGCTCAACTGCCTCAATTTCAAACATAGTTATCCTTTAAAATAAAATTATTGTGAGGATGAGACCCTGCTTTCAACTCGAATTGCTAGATAAATATTCCAAGTTTAAATGAGGTGTCCACGAAATGTGTTTGACTGCTCCAGGAGCCAAGCTTCTTAAGAAATAAAATGTCCTTGAATTAATCAGCAGGAAAGGCACAGCACTAAATTATAAATTCTATCCATTAATATTCATAACCCTATTCTAGCATAATCAAGAGTAGATAAGAAGTTATGCATAAAAACATAACAAGTGGAGGAGAATCCTAGGTAGAGATCTTTTCAGTTAAAATCATTTGCTTTGAAATAAGGGAAGCTAATGATTTACATGTCTTCACTTGCCGGCAGGAATGTGAAGGACAGTTTGAAATCTGTATGCTGCTTAAGGGGGAATGTGTAACTTGGCAGATCCGTGAATATGGGACATTTAATTCCCAATCTGTAAGTCGGGGCAGGCAACAGCTGCCTTGTTAATAATTGGCAGGGAAGCAAAGTAAAGTAGGTGGGAAAACTCTCAGGTTTGAACACCAGTCGTGGACTGGGAGAAAAATTCTTCAGTGGATCCTGATGGAACCATACTTCTGGGTGTCCAGGCAAGTAGGTGGCTAAAAAGAGATACATCTGCTGTGCTACGATAATAATCATAACTTACAATTGTGCACTAGAAGGAAAGAAAATTTATTAATTAAGCACCTATTTTGTGCCTGTTACATTATAAATATTATCTCATTTGATAATCACAAAAACCCTGGGAGGTGGTGCTATTCAATTGTATCTATGATGTTTTATTGGCAAGGATTACTGGAACGATTTCTTGTTTTTGCTTTCTTCCCTCAATGTATTAAGGCAAGAAGAAGTTTAGTGACTTGCCCAGGATCAAAAAGTAAGCCTCTGAGGTTGAATTTGAACTCAGGTCTTTTTGACTCCAGGTCTTCTGTTCTATCCACCAAGCTATCTAACTGCCCCATTCGGGGAGATAAATATTATTATTCTTATTCTTATTTTATAGATGATAAAATGAAGGCAAAAAAAGATTAAGCGACTTACCTAGGATCATACAGTTAGTAATACTAACGATGATGATGATAATAGCTACAGTTACAATTTTAAGCACTTTACAATTACAAACATTTGACCCTTACAGCAGCCCTGGAAGGTAGATGCCATTATTATTTCCAATTTATAGATGAGCAAACTGAGACAAAAAGAGGTTAAATCACAGTTAATAAATGGTTGGGGCTAGATCTGAACTCAAGTCTTTCTGACTTCAGGTTAGTGCTCTATCCACTGGGCTATCCAATCCATTTTACAGATTAGTAAATCATATCTCAGAATTTAAATGTCCTGCTCAAAGCTTCATGACAATTTACTGACTCAGCTAAAAAGAGAAATTTAGATTTCTCGACTCCTAGTACAATGCTATTTCCGCTGTATTAGCCTTCTTTATCAAAAGTCATTGACAAATTACTTTTAGTCTCAAGCAGACACATGGTTTATCAATAGTGCCATCAAATTTACTGAATGCAAACTCCTTAGCCTAGTTTATAGTCTTGCATAATCTGTCTCTAACCTCCCTTTCCAGACTTTGATTCCATCCTCTTCTTCATGAACAATGTTTCAGTCAATCCTGACAACCACTTGTTCCTCAGACTTGTTACTCTGCCCCCTAATGAGTATTCCCAATGTTCCAGTTGTTCCTTATGCCTAGAACCTTCCAAGTAGATTTTGTGGACTAGGTGTGTCCAGGAGTACAGACATACCCTGGAAGGGGGCTCATTATCATTGGCCCTTTCTCTTTCCCTCAGGGGCAGGGCCAGTGGTCATCCTTGCCCCAAGATGTGCTGGGGGTGGATTGGGCTCTGTGCACAACTTTGCCTGGATTTTTTTCATCTCCTTAGTTTTATTTAAATCCTAGCTCCAGGGTGGCTAGGTGGTGCAGTGGATAGAGCACTGGCCCTGAAGTCAGGAATACCTGAGTTCAAATCCGGCCTCAGACACATAATAATTACCTAGCTGTATGGCCTTGGGCAAGCCACTTAACCCCATTGCCTTGCAAAAAATAAAAATAAAAATAAAAATAAATAAAGCTTAGCTCCCAGACTGACTTCTTTTCAGTATGTTTCCCTTATCCTTTCTATGACTGATTTATATGATGTCCTATCCTGGTCTTTACTCTGTCTTAATTTTTTGGGGGGTATTTCACATATAATATACATATATATGTATATTATATATTTATATGGTCATGTTGTATTTCTCTGAATAAAATATAAATATTTTGTTTCTTCGTTTCTTTCTCCCTTGATTCTTCCTTCCTTTCTCTTTCTCTTCCTTCCTTCCATCCTTCCTTTCTCTTTTTTCCTTCTTCCTTCCTTCCTTGCTTGCTTGCTTCCTTCCTTTCTTGCAAGTAGTAGTGGCTTTATAAGATTATAAGATCATAGATTTAAATATAATAGATAACTTTTTTTTAGTATTTTGCAAGGCAAATGGGGTTAAGTGGCTTGCCCAAGGCCACACAGCTAGGTAATTATTAAGTGTCTGAGACCAGATTTGAACCCAGGTACTCCTGACTCCAAGGCCGGTGCTTTATCCACTGCAGCACCTAGCTGCCCCTATAGATAACTTTCTGATCATATAGTTCAATTTCTTCACTTTATATATTAGAACACTGAGTCACAGAAAGTTAAAATTACTTCTCTGAGGTCACACATATCACTTAGTAGAAGACCAACATTCTAGCCCAGTGTCCTTTGACACCATATTCTTGGCTCCTTTCTACTAAACAAATGTATATTGAATAGAATACATTCACTACTTTAGGATCACCAGCAAGGGAGAGGAGGCAGGGATTTTTTGATTTTTGTTTTTGTCCCTTCTACTAAAGTATATTGGCAAGCATCCTGTTAACAGGAATCTTAGAAGGTGCCCAGAGCACTGCTAAGTTAAAAGATTTGTCTGAGATCACAAGGTTGGAAAATGTTGGAATCTAGACTTGAACCTATATCTGCCTCAGTTTCCTCATCTATAATATAAGGATAATAATAGCACTCACTTCACATTGTTATGAGGATTGTTTATATATGTAAATTTTGCAATGTTTATTTAATATATGTAAAGTACTTTATAAATCTTAAAATATATATATAAATGTTACTTATAAAGAGAAGATTATATGCTGATCTTTATCTGATTGGTTGTATACGTTTTTCTTTTATTCAATTTTTAATTTTTAAAAATTTTTTATTTTTAAATAACTTTCCATTTGAATAGATCACCTCCTAATCAGCAATTCATCTCTTATAGCAAAAAAAGAGAAAAAAAGAAAGAAAAAGAAAAAAAGCACTTTGGGAGGAACTAACTAATATCAGACAAGTCTCACACACATCACATCTAAATTCCTATTCTCCTGACTTTGCAAAAGAAGGAAAGGGATATTTTTTCTCATTTTCTCTTGAGTAGAAGCTTTGATGCATTCATGAAGTGGTACTAAATTTAAGGTGCTGTATTATTTCCTGGAGGTACAAAGACCAAATTAATAGCAGGCTCTGCCCTCAAGAAACTTATATTCTGTGGAAAAATGGATCAGTTTGACTGGAATCTAGAGTGAATGAAGGGAAGTATTATGAACTATGTCTGGAATAATAAAAAAGAAGCAGACTGGAAAGGTCTATAAATAAAGCTGAGGAATTTGTATTCTAAGAGACAATAGGGAGTCATCAATTTATTGAGAAAAGGGATATCAGATCTATTTTAAAATAATTTTGGCTCCTGGGTAGAAGAAAGGTAGGAAAGAGGAAAGATGAAAACAGAGAGACCAAAATAGAAGCTATTACAATAGTCCATAAGAGGTGATAAATGACTGAACTACTGTGGCATCTAAGTGTGTGGAGAGAAAGGAAACAGATGCAAATAATGAGATTATATTAGAAGGGATTAGTATATTTGTTAGATATGGGAGAGGGAAAAAAGCATATGATTACTTCAAGATAATGAACTTTGGTGATTGGAAAAAAGATAGTAGACCCAAGGGAAGGAAGGGAGTATGGATGAACAGTAGGTTTTGGGGGAAAATGTTCCATTTTAGATATGTTGAATTTCAGATGCTTTTAGAACATTCAGCTAGAGCTGTTGAGTAGATAAATTGGTGATACAGGAATGAATAAATTTAAAAAAAACAGTGGATCTGATGTCTATATAGTTTTTAACAACCAAATCCAACTTTTGCTTGGTTGATCTAATTGACTTAACTGATTAAGATAACAAAAAAATGAATCTATTTAAAAATCCATAGGAATCCTTGGTTTAGAGAAGGATATAGAAATACAAACAAGACAAGCTTTTTAGCTCAATAGACAACAGCATGCTAATTATAGAAATAGAACAAGGCCACAGTCCTAGTAAGGAGAAGAAGAAATTAGTTTCCATTCTTAGAGTCCATTAACAGGGTAGGGAGGATATAACATAAATAAAGGGAAGCCCTGAGGGGCATGCTATTGACCTGAATCTCAAACAGAATCATAGAGATAACAGAACTGGATTATAGATAATCAATGTAATACAATGGTTGAATATGAGATTTATTATAAGGAAGGCCTGTGTTCCAATCCTGCCTAGGTCATCTGTGTGACCCAGGGCAAGTATTTAACTTCTCTGACTCTCTTGACTCTCCTTGTCAAGGGTTTGGATTGGATGACCTCTAAAATTCCTTTTCTTCTAGGTTTAAATCTATGGATCCACAGATTTAGATTTGAAAAGGAAGTTAGAATCCACTTTCCCCTCATTTTATAAAAGAGGAAAGTGATGCCTAGAGACTCTTAAGAAATTTGTTCAGATTCACAGAGGTGTTAAATATCAGCATCAGGACTTGAAGCTGGGTCTTTTAAATCTAAAGATAATACCCTTTCCACTTTTGCAAGTGAAGGCACAAATCCTGATAAGTAAGAGTCAGTATTCAAACCCAGGTCTCCTGATTCCCAGTCAATGTTCTTTGTGCCTCCCCCAAAATAGTTGGGTCATGTAAAACGTTAATGACAGGATTTTAGTGAGTGAGAGGGTCTGTAGGATGTCAGCTATTTTTTTAGTGACTAATTTGGATTTGGCACCATACTTGCATTAGTTGAGCAATACTTTGAGACTGCTCCATCCAAAGGGCCCTCATCAATAGTCTTTACCTGTATCTGATGACTCTAGAGGAGAAAATGAGGCTGAGAACTTTGCACCACTCTGCTTCACTTTAATTCAATTCACTTGCAAATCAAGGTATCACACTTCTGTGGTCATTGAATCTCTTGGAAAAGGAAAGACAAACACCACTTAGACTTTAATTATTGAATGAATATTTCCTCAGACAAACTGAAACTTGGGAACCTTGGCTTAAAAAGGTCAAGGTCTTTCATTGCATCAGGGGCCATTGTCAGCCATCCTGTGTATGTCTTGCCACTGAACACTGATGACTTTGGAGGACAGAATGAGACTGATGACTTTCCACAGCCTTGTCTCACTTAAATTCAATTCACTTGCAAGACAAGACATCACCCTGCTGATGTCATTGGTTCTCTTCAAGAATGAAGATTGAACAGCAATATCCAAACCCTGGATGCTAATGGCAGTTTCTATATCTCTTTCACAAACTGTTAGCATGATGCAGAGGACTTATGAGGACACCCCATTTAAATCACAGAGAAAGAGCATATGTAAAATAATTTTGCCCAGCCAAGGAACCCACTTCCTCCTCCCAGAACTCCTATTGACTTAAGCCTGTTAGTCTGATCAAAACATCACTGAGTTAAATGTCACCTTCAGGAACTAGACTGAAGGTCAATTTTTTAAAAGTTATTTCCATTTAGGATTTAATCCATTTTCTGAAATGAAACTATAGATTTCCTTCCTTTTCTGGCAAGCAAAGGTAAAACTCTTCTACTTTCTAGTGGAAATCTTGGTACAAAGGTAGCGTTTTGTCTCCAATAGATTCTGCAAGAGCTACATTTCATTGAACAGATATGGGAACTAGCTTCCTCTTTTACAGAACAACAGCTGCACCGAGTCACCAAAATGTTCAAGGAAAGCTGAGAAATATTTCATGTGTTCCAAGAGCTAACAAGACCAAAAGCCAATAAGCAGATTCATTTCCAAAACTTGAATTCCTGCAAAGTTTTGGCTCACTATTTCTGACAATATGCAAGTCAGTTCCCGGTTTTCATGGAAACAGAAACTCAGTAATCTTGTAGATATGTATATGCTTCTGATAGAATCTTAAGAGGTTTCAGGCAATTTTTTTTTAAAATCCATGTACCCACCTAAATGTCACCATTGTTGCTTAGGTTTGTCAAATTCAACGATGAGATATGTGATGACAGTGAGCATCAGTAGCCTGGAGAAATATACTAGCAGTGTTAGAGGCTGCATTTTCCACTTTTATTCCCTGCCTAATTTGCCTGTAGCCTAGGTTCTTTCCAGTTTGTGGTCTATGAGTCTAGTCAAATTTACATGGCTGATTTAATTGTGAGGGCTGAAATGACAGAGACACAAGACTGCCTTTGGGCTAGAAATCTAAGAATCTAAGATTTAGAAGAGACCATGGTGATTATTTAGTCCAACTCCTACCTGAAACAGCCTTTTTCAAATCATGAACCATTTTGGAAGTCTGGTGAAACCTACAGATCACTTTGCAGAAAACTAATTCTAAATGTGTACAATAAAATACTTAGGATTAAAAAGGAAATTATACTGAAAGTGGCTGTCTTAAAAAAATGACATGGATGCTACACTAAGAATCCTTGTTCTATAGTGTTTCTGACAAATGAATGTTCAGCCTTTGCTTGGAGAATTCCAAGTGATGGATAAACTCAATCCCTTTGAAACATCGCATTCCATTTTTAGTTAACTTTAAATGTTTAGTAATTTTTCTTATATTGGGCTTAATATTATTGCTCAGTCTGTAATTTCTACCAATTCTTCTTTGGTTCTTCCCTTTGAAATCAAAGAGGACAAGTTTAATTCTTTTTTGAATGGAAACCTGTTAAGTCTTTGAATACTATTATTACTATCCTCTTCTTGAGGCTGTCTTCTCTTCTTGAAACTAAGTATAACTAGTTCTTCCAACCAATTCTTGTATGTACTAGTTTCCAGACATTTCAATATCTTACTCACACTTCCTTTAATGTGATGCTCTCTGGTCTGTCAGTCTTTCCTAAAATGTAGTGCAAAGAATTGAACACTATTTCAAATGTTATTTGATCAAGGTCCAAGCATGGTGGCCCTATTTCTCCTACTTCATTTATCCAGTTATTAATGGCTCTTCTCCTTTGTCCTTTCCTCTAGAGTTCCAGTAACTCAGAAAGCATCAGACAGATCTCAAAGTTCTTCCCACAATGTATGTAGTGCCATATAGAATCGTAGGTAGCATTGCAAGAGGCAGCATGGCATGGTAGATAAACTTAGCTGCAGTGCCAAAGAAACGTGAGTTTAAGTGTCCTGCCCATGGCATATTCAGGCTTTATAACCCTGGACAAGTCAATAAACCTTGGTCATAGATGATTCTCTAAGACTGCAAATTTCAGGGAGGGTGCTAATCTGTACTAGTGGAGGAAGTTTCCTCACTAGGAGTTCTCTATGTCATTGATATCACAGGCCTATCCCTCTGTTCCTAAAAGGTTATAATCACTATTTTCAAAAAAAAGATTCTCATACACTATCATGTTATCATGGTCATATTAATTAAAAAATGGGACAGAGAGGTGATGCTATGGTATTGTCTAGCCTTGAGTCAGGAAGACTCATCTTGCTGAATTCAAATACAGCTTCAAACTCTTATTGGCTATGTGATTCTGAGCAAGTCATTCAACTTAGTTCCTGGTCTGTAAAATGAGCTGGAAAAGGGAATGACAAATCACTTCAACAATTTTGCCAAGAAAACCCCAAATGGGATCAGGAAGAGTCAGACATTACTGAAATGACTGAACAACAAATTAATAAAATCTATATTGTTCATATTAATCTTGCATCATTAAAAAGTGTATATTTTATGTTAACTATTTTCTGGTCAGTTATACTTGGGCAGTTGATTTGGTGGTGGTGGGAGCATCTGACATTGAGTTAGTCTAGACCCTGTGACCTTGCTTTATGACATTAATGTAGCCTACCCTCGATGTGTCACTAAAGCAGAAGGGCAAAAAAAGGTAAAACCAGCAACTTTTAATGAGCAAGTTCTTTTAAAAACCCTGATGTTTCCTTGAGAGATCATGCACAGAAAGAACTACCAACTGTGTTTATTGAAATATCCATTTGGAGATTCCAATTACATACTAAATACACTGAGGGAATTTTGGGAAATATTTTAACTTAATGATCAGACATTCAAATATATGCAACAAATGTGTAATTTGAAGGTCTGATTGCAATAATCAGTTCTTGGAATAAATGTAGGTGCATTTAATGAAATGTGCAGTTTTGCTGTTGTACACACACTTATATAGTGCATGTTAAGTTAGTGCTTCCTTTAGACCTCAGTAGCATAGAAATAACTATGTTCTTATTGAGATGGGCTGGGGTAGGATGGCTTAAGTGCTCAATCTACTTGTTCAGTTACAATTCCCTTTGTGCTTTATCATACTACACAATGCTTGTATATGCTTTTTCAACGTTTTTCACAAGTGCTACTGAAATGGTTTGTCATGGTGTAGAAGTGACCTTGGATTTTCCAAGTCTATGTCAGAAGACTGTAAGCTCTGGTAGATCCTATTAAATTAGAAATACTTCTAATAGACTAAATTATGGCTGAGTGCCAGTCTAACTATAGAGAAGTCCATGGCTAGCTCTTTGGTCAAGAGTATCCAAGACCTAGATGGCTGTTTTAAAGCATTGTCAAAAAAATCTAGGTTCTCAAGATTGACCTCTGTAGAGCACCCCACAATTAAAATTGCGTCACCCTATTTTCCCTGGCCTTAGAACTGATTAGGTAAAAGAAGCCATTCCTTACCTCATTTCTTACCTAGTCTTAATCACTGAATGGATGTTGTCTCAGTTGAACTGAGACCTGGGAAAGACCTAAGCTTAGAAAGACCAACATTTCCCATTGCATCTGGGGTCATCTCCAGTTGTCCTGATCTATATATTGCCACTGGACCTACATGGCCCTGGAGAAGAAAGTGAGGCTCCTGACCCTGTACTACCTTTAGTCATTTAAATCCAATTCATTTGCAAATTGTGGCATTCCCTTCCTGATGTCATGGTCCTCTTTGAGAATGAAGGATAAACAACATCAGAATGAAGAATGAGGATAGTGTTTACCAATCACTAGCTTCCTTGGTGTTCTTATTTATTGTTTGAGAAATATATGTCTTCATGCATCACTGGAGATGTATGTTTATCAAGCATGAAATGAAAGATCACTCTTCCCAATCAGTCCAGTTGGTGGACTGATTGAAATGTACAAACACATGCTTTTATTTAACTTCTTTATAGAAAAATCACCTCTAGATTTGTTGGCTAATTGATGAGAGCCTTATCTCATCCAGAAAGACTAAGGTATTTGGAATCACATTTCATTGATCTGAATTCTTTTTCATCCCTCAGGTCAAGGAGTATACCAAAATGATGCAGATTTATGAACAGAGGCTCCAAAATCTGACCATCAAAATTCAGGTCATGGAAGAAAGCAGCATTTCTTACAATAAACTGGACTTTGAGTTGATTAAATTAGAAGTGAGTGAGATGCAAAAACTGATCACAGAATTGAAATCCAGTTTTGTTGGAAGCAATGTCATTATTGACCAACTGGAGGTAGAGGTAAGTGATTCATTATTGTCATTTGAATTATATTTGCTGAAACAAACAAAAAAAAGAAATGTGATTTTTTTCCCCTTGTACCACAGCTACATATTTGCACAATTGGTAGTTATTTCTTTTGATATCTTGCCAAGGAAACCTGATCAAATACCTTATCAAGAATTACATTTTGAGTTTTCTTTGAAAACCAGGATTAGTAAAGACATAGAATTATAATACTTAGTGGTAAGGGTCCTGTTGTAATGAGTGTTATATGATTGAGTACTTTTTATTTCACTCATTGGAGACCACATAACTATGTTCTTTAGAATAGGGCTGTCCAAAATGTGGCCTGCAGGCTGCATGTGGCTTGCCTATGGGTTAAAAGCCAAACTATTGCAGAACTCTCACTAAAATGGCAAATCAAAGTATATTGTCTATTGTTTTAATAAAAACTTTTAAAAGTAAAGTTGGACAGCCCTGGCTTAGAACATAGTATCAATGAGACTAGGTTTGGCATACTCAATCCCTGTATAGCACCTGACTTAGCTTCATGGGCCTCCCTGAAAACTATACCAAATTTGAGACACTCTCCTTAAATTTATTTTAATTTTACTTGTCAATAAAAGTAAAATTTTCTCATTCATGAAAAAGATATTTGTTCAAATAAGATAACCAACAAAATATCAGAATCCTCAATCCATATATATTCTATGTTACAATATATAATGTGTATGTCACATATGCACACTATATGTTATAACATATATGCATTATATATGTTACATATACGCCACCACAGATTAGGTAAGGGTTACTACCATTCTGAAGGTACATTTGTGAAGGACATACATGTCTAGAAGCTCATGAACACAAAAAGAATCTGAATGGTTATGGTACATGCTTGAAGAGTATGCAAGTTGGAATGTGTAGGGTCAGGGTAACTGGGGTAATATCCCTCCAAAACCCTGCTTAGAGGACTGATTTTTCTTAGTTAATGTCATCGGACTGCTCTCTTCTGTGTATTATTATATCTCCATTCTCATTGGGTGCAATGTTATTTTTGTTGGGGATCACATCTCTTTTTATCATTGTATTTCTCATTGTATCTGCTGGACATCTTGACTAGTCTTGTGATTTTCTCTGCCATGCTAAACTTTATCTGTCCAAGACCATCTGCTTCCATCTACTGAAATGCAATGGCTTAGAAAGCCTCTTTTTCATAGTGGTAGACTGGAAGTCTTTTAGGACATGGCCAAGACAATTCCCTAGCTGGGTGGTTTTAAAAATCCAGCAGAATTTCCTAGACTAAGAGAAAATCTATTCTTTTGATTGTTTTGTCAGTGCTGGTAGCAAACAACTGACTTGGGTCAGCTTCTTCCTATTAAATTCATAATTGTGAACCTGAATCACCCCAAATCCCACCGGAGACTAAAGTCCTGAGACTCACCTCTTTCTCCTTTTTTCTTGGCATATAAACAAAGTGATGGAATAGAACAAAAGCTGTCGATTAGGGAAGACCACTGCTTTTTACCACTTCAGTTCATCTTCTTGCCTTTATTTGATAATTTTCAATAAGGAACCCTACCTACACCTCATCTTTGCATTGCATTCTGCATAACCCCATCCTTACTACTTTCCCTTGAACCATAGGAATTTAGAACTGAAAAAGACCCCTATTTCAACCCTTTCATTTTACAAATGAGGAAACAGATTTAAAGAAGTGAGGCAATTTGCTCTTGGTCACTCAGAGAGTAAGTAGCAGGGCTGGAATTTAAAAGTAAGTCAAATGGTTCAAAATAGATTGTTCATTTCCCTACCTCATGTACTTTTGACCTATTCCATGGTCAGGGACTATAGCATTAACAGAAGTTAGGAGTTAACCACTTTGCGTATATGTGTGATTATCTATGAAGCAGACTGATCTCACTTCCATTAGAAAAAATAATTTAAAGTGCATATTCTCGGGGCAGCTCAGTGGTGCAGTGGATAGAGCACTGGCCCTGGAATCAGGAGTACCTGAGTTCAAATCCAGCCTCAGACACTTAATAATTACCTAGCGGTGTGACCTTGGGCAAGTCATTTAACCCTATTGCATTGCAAAAACCTAAAAAACAATAAAGTGCATATTCTGTGGGCAGTGAGTACACACACACACACACACACACACACACACACACACACACACACATATATATATTATATACATATATAGTGAGAGAGCACATTATTTCAGGTATATTCTTGCATGGTGTGTCAGAAAAATTATTGCACAATTAACCAGATCTTCATTTAAGTTGCCTATACCATTTGGTCCTAAATGATACTGTCCTGGTTTTCTTCCCCACCCCCCATCCCTTCCTTCAAGATGCAGAACAAATACCATATCCTCTAGGAATGTTTGTAGATATTCTACCTGGAAGTGAACTCTTATTCTTTTATGCTTCCAAAGGATGTCTTAATTCATGTCTTAATTGATCTTAATTGATGCTACCTAGTAGCATCTCTACCAAAATTTGTCCAATAAATAAATGAATTGATCAATGAACACCCACTGAGGAAAGGATAGTTCTTTTAACATGTTCTTGAACATCATGTCCAATTCTTCACTTCATTTACATGTTGTTCTTGCTTTGTTGCCAAATCTCTTTCCTGTTCTTACTCAATTCTGCTTGAATGTATTTCATACTTTCTGCCAACATTGCTACCCTGAGCCAGGTTAGGTCCCATGTACTTCCTGTCTATATTATTTCCTATTCATAATTCATTGGTTAGTCCATATGATTCCACAAGTTCTCACTCAATTTAAGAAAAAAAGACTTGTATCCCTATTGAATAGACTGACTACATGAATCCTGACTTTGAAAGTTTTTTGCCTATTTAAATTGAATGTGAGGTTGATCACATGAATCAAACATCAATTGATGGGGTGATGGGAAAATAATTGGACTGCAACCTTTCTGAGTCACAGTTTTCTCATCTGCAAAATAGGTTTAATACTATCTATCTTAAAAACAACAGCACAGTTTGTTATGTGAACTGAAGGAGAGAACATATGTAAAGATACATAAAGATTGTAAAACTATGGATATTAGCAATTGTCTTTGATTATTAATGATATCATTGTTGTTGCCATTGTGATAGTTTCAACAGGGTTTCAGAATAAAATTAGTCTTTTACCTTTTTTAGAATGGAAACGTCCCAACTATATTTAGACTATTCAGTCTCATGCCAAATCAAACACATGAAGGCTTTCTCTAATCTTGACTCAAATATCTATAACCTTGCCTAGGAACTCTTTTGTTTGTTGGGCGATGTTTGCTTGAGAGGTAAAACATAGGATAGCTAAATCTGGGACTATTTTTAAATTAAGGTTTTGTCCTTTGGATCCTTTTGTAACTTTTCACTCCACCATTGTCCAGCACCTTCAAAATAATACCTGGAGAGTTCATTTTGGGGAAGCCATTTCTGGTCTTTGAATACAGACTACCTTATTATATCATAGTCTAATAATGGATATTAACAAATACACTAATAAAAGCATTACCAATGGAAAAAATTCATAATTCTTAGTATACATTTTTGAACTTGAAGTGTTCAGAGGACCTTAACATTCATTAGAAACATAATTATAAGAACGAATGAATAAGCACGAATTTACAGGGACATGTTATTAGAAATGAACTTTAATGGACATGTGTAGATGTTCTGAAAGAGGCTGCAGTCTATTATTAAAGCTGTTAAAATCTTTGCCATTTTCTTCTTGTCACACACATCTGCCTGAAATCTGACAGGCATTCACGCTAACCCATAAAATGTATTCTTCCAAATGAAACCATTCACAAGCCCTCTGGTGTATTCTCTGGCAATGTTTCACTAAATGACAAATTCATCCTCCGAATGTTTATGAAAGAAATTGCCCAATAATATAAAGTCACTCTGAATTTTTATTTCCTCAGATCAGGAATATGACTCTCCTGGTGCAGGAGTTGGAGTCACTTGACAAAAACAATATTCTTGCAATCCGTCGGGAAATTGTGACCCTGAAGAATAAACTCAAAGAGTGTGAAGAGTTTAGAGGTCAAAACAATACAGAACCGGTTATCCCACCTGGTAAGCATTCTTTGATTTACCACTTGATCAGGGTCAAAGAGGATGGAAATAGGGGAGAATGTGGAGGTTTTTGATATTTAAGAACCAAGAAGGCTCTCTATATACATACATACATACATACATATGTATCTATATATTATGAATATATGATTCTAGCTCTGCTAAAGTACTCAAAAACCTTGTTGAATTGCATTCTTGTTATAAGAAAGTGGATTGCTGAAGTCAAAGAGGGATAGGATTTCACCTTCCTCCAGTGTTTCCTACAGGGATTTATTCTCATTATTTTAAATCTCCTTTTCACATAGTTCTACATAATACACACCTGAGGGTTCTTCTGTAAAAGGTGCCAACACATTGGTTTGGTTTTATTTTCTACAGTTTGATACAACACACATTTATTAAGCTCCTTTTGCAGTGTGAAAGGCACTATGCTCCTTACTGGGGCTAGAAAGATAATACAATAGTTTTTGTCCTCTGAGACTTTATATTCTGTTGGGTAAGGGGAGATATAGCACATCTAGAGACAAATAAATAGAAGTTTATTGGGAAATAGTACTAACACCTAGGAAAACTTAAAGAAAGAGGTGGCAACTGGACTGAAACTTGGAGTAAGTTAAGAAATTTTAGAAACAGAGATGAGGAGGGAGTATATTCTGGGTACTGCAGATGGATTAGATGCATTCTTGGAGGTAGGAGATAGGATACCGAGTTTGAGCAACATGTAAGAATTCAGGTTTACTGGAACATGTGTGTAAATATGGAATAATATAGAATTAACTAGAAAGGTAAAGTGGAGTCAAATGGAGAGACTTATATGCCAGACTGAAGAATCTGTATTTTATCCAAGAACCACAGAATTTCAGACCTGGAAAGGATCTGATAGCACCAATTCTAAATAATCCACTAAAAAAAAAATCTCACCATAAGTGGTCATCTATCCTTTGCTTAAAAACCTCAAGGTAAGAAGAATTTCTGCCTCCCAAGGTTCAAGGTTACCTTTTGTATATCTCTAATTTATTTTTATAATATTTAAATAATTTCATATAGTGAAATTGTTTTCATTTTCATTTAGTGAAATTTCATATAGTAAAAATTTTTGCATTTATTTTTATGAGATTTTGATTTATTCATTTGTTTCCTTCCCTCCCTCCCTTCCCTTCTTCTGAAAATGATAGGTAGTTTGATATAGTTTACACATATGCTATAATGTAGAACATATATCCATATTAGTCTCAGTTGTGGAAGAAGAAAGAGATCAAAAGGAAAAAATAGCAATGAAAAAGAATAACAATTGAGAAAAGATGCTTAATTTGCATTAGATAGTTCTAATTAAAATTTTTTTTTTCCTTACACTAAACATCTATTTGCCTCTTCGCAGTATCTAGCCATTGTCTTCTGGGTCCAAACAAAATAAGACAATATGGAAGCATTGAAGGATTTTGAGCAGGGGAATGACATGTTCAAATTTATGCTTTGGGGAAATTTTCTGGCAGCTGAATGGAGGTTGGATTGGAAAGGGTAGAATTTGGAAGCTGAGAGATCAGTTAGGAAGCATATATCCCAGTTTATGCTTGGCTCTTGCATTGGATAAAAAAAAGTGAATCCATATTGACATTGATGCTGGGAGATTGAAGAATATCCAGAGATAAAAACAGATAGATAAGGATGGCTAGAAAAGGAATCACCATGGAATTAAAAATTTAGGTCTAAAATGTTGCCTAATTCTAAGCATCCTTATTAAGGATGTTATTCTAAGCTGTAGGCAGTGAGAACTAAATTAGCTTCTTAGGCATCAACTTCTCAAAGCTGAGCCAAGCGACCTTTAGTTGAAATTAAGACTCTTTTACTTTATCATATTATAAACTCTGATGAGCTCTAAGTTCAATTTCATATCTCTGAGACTCATGACATTCTTGGTCTCTGAGTCTAACTTGTTCCTTGGGTTCAGAGATTTGTTTTACCTGATCACCAATACCCTTCTATTCTTTTTCTGTTATTGCCTTCAAAACTCTGTGTCCAATTTTAGCATCTTTTCCCATTCCCACTCTCACTCTGATTTTAACTATCCTATGACCACATACCAGGACTACAGGAATACATTTAATAAATTCCTTCAAAGAATAAAAGAATAGCATACAGAAACATCATCAGAAGAATTTAGTAACAAATAATTGACAGTAATCATAAAGAAAGCAAGGAAAGACTGGCCCTCATCAGACTACATTTGTAGTATTGCTTTAGGTTTCAGGAACCACTCTAAGAAATGTCATTGATAGTTTGAACAAGTCCAGAAAGGACAACCAGAATGATGAGGGGATTATAGACAATGCCTGGTGAGGAACAATTGAAGGAACTGAACATAGCTGAGAGAAGAGAAAATTTTGAGGGATGGGGTAAAAGGGCATAATTACTGACTTCAAATGTTTGAAGGATTGTCACCTGGAAGAGAGATTAAGCTCCTCATCCCCAGAAGGGAGAAATGGGAGTAATGGGAAGAAGTTGCAAAGAGACTCTAATGTAGCAAGGAAAAAAACACAACAAGTAGAGCTGTTAAAAATTAAAGGAATGAGCTGCCTCCATGGACAATAAGATCCCTAGCATTAGAGTTCTTCAAGAAGAAGCTGGATGATCTCTTGTCAGAATGTTGTTGAGGTAATGACTTGTTTAGGTCCAGGTTAGACTATATGGCTTCTAATTTCCCTTTTAACTTGGACTGGAATTCTGTTATTCATTCCTGAGACTAAGCAATAGCTTCCTTACTGGGTTAATTATGTCCTGATGGACATGATATCAGTTCAGCTTCCTGAGCCACAACAATCCCTCAAATCCACCACCAAGACTTTAGGAAATCACTATTTTTGATCCATCTGGATTTCATTTTTATTAGATTTTTTTTAAATGCTGGTTTAAATTCAGTTAGTATGAACTGAACTAAATTGCTCACTTGGAATATCCTCCCCTTGTATTTCTGCTTGTTGAAATCCTAATTATCCTTCAAAACTCAGCATAAATCCAATCACTCTCATGATCACCCCCAGTCTGAAATACTCTCTGACCCTTCTGAATTCCTAGAGTTTTGGGGGGTTTTGTACTCCACATAAAACACATACTATTTGGTAACTTGGATTGTTACTATTTTGGATTATAGCTATAAATCTTACCTTTTAATTTTTTAAAAATGCATTCTTGGAGGACAGAAACTAGTCTTTTGGTTTTTGTAAATCTCAGAGGACCCTGGACAGAGAATACTAGGCAAAGAGTAGGTATTTAAAAGTTTATTTTATTAACAATGCATTTATTGAGCACCAATTATATGAAAAGCACCGTAAAATAAAGAGATCCCTGACTTGAAGTTTACATGGTAAGGAAACACAGTGTGAATGCACATACAAGAGAAAATGCTGTAAATGTATCAGAGAAAGGACAAAACAAAGTGCTGGCCTAGTTCCCAGAAAGAAGAGGTTGTTGGCCACCAAGGGAATTAGGAAAGGCTCCATGGATTTAAATTGGAAATTCAACTAGTAAAGAGGACAATCTCAAGGCAGGTATGGAAACGTGCCTTGGTAAAGGTTCTCGAAGTTGGCTAGTACAGGAAGAACTGGGAAACAGAGCTGTCAACTGGCCAATAGAAAGAAATAGCAAAAACTGACATAGATATACTACTTGAGGTTTGACAGTGAGTTTACATACATGTTATCATTTGACCCTCCCAATGGAGTGATAGGGTTAGGAACTAGATTGGTATTTGATTGTTGTATGGATCTCCTGGGTGAGCAAAATTGCTCTCCCAATATAGGTTTGTACCTTCTCCACAACTGGAGTGTTAGAAAGCTACCCAGAGAATTGAGAGATTGAGTGAACTTGCCCCAAATCACAGAAACTGGAAATGCTTGAGGTGGAACTTAAGCATAGATCTTGATTCTGAGGCTTGATTCTAGCCTCTAAACCATCTTGCTTTCAGGAGGATTTGTAATGGAAGTTATCACCCCCATTTTATAGATAAGAAAACTGAGGCTCGGACCATTTAAGTGACAGACATGGTTCCACAGTTATCTAGTCAAAGGGGTTTGAAGTTTGTTTAGTAGCTAGTAGAAAAGTACTGGAAATTTTTGTGACAAGAAAGAATGAGATCTGGTCTATGCTTAAAGAAATATGTCTATAATTGTTGAGCTAGTGAATAAAATGAAAAAGCCTTCCGTGAATCAGACTAAGATTCCAGTGCACTCAAAGCAGCCTCTAAAGCTAAATAAATGGTGTGAGCTAGCAGCACTGTCACCAATCCTTTCTAGCTATATCCATGACAGAGGGAAGCAGTATCTGACAGCAGCCAGGATCATAGCATTGACTTTCTCAGTGCTTTCCATATTTATTGATTTCTACTGCCTACAGTCAGTTTTCTTTCAAAGCCCTTGCTTTGTGCTACATGTCCAGGTGCCTGCCTTCTATAGGACGTCACCTAAAAAGTTACAATTGTTACAATCCTTTCAGTTTTTTACAAAGTAGAAGCATCACTTAACATCGCTCCCAACCCCTCTAACAGCTGGTTAGATACCATGATGTGATGCAGCAGTGGGAGAATTGGAGAATGTCTTTTTTCCTCAATTATGGAATAAACTGAGGATACATTTTTTCCTAGTTAGGGAGGTGAAATGCCCTTGTCTTTTAATTAAGATCATCGGACGATAGCCTATAGCACTGGAAAGGACCTTGATATCATATAGTCTCCATTCTATCATTGTCAGGAAGAGGAAAGTGAGACACAGAATGATGAAGTGTCTTGCCCACATTTGGCACCCAGCATATATGAGATGTGTAATAGATGCTTGTTGCTTAATTAGTCCATTAAAAAGAGCAGAGCTTGAATTCAGGCCCAGATTCTTTGACTCCAAATACATATATTTGTCTACCAGTAGTTACAGCACAGACTTATGCCTCACATTTCCTTATGGTTTCCATGGGGATAAATTCAAGTCTGTGAATAGAGGAATTGATCTTTGCTTTTGGAAATGCTAAGGTATTTTTTCCCTCTCTTAACTTCAGGAAAACTCCCCAGTGAAAAGATTATTTTAGCATTTGAAGTTATTAAGAAAACCTTAGACTTAGAACATTTTAGAGTTTGTGTGAACCTCAGAGGCAATTTAGTCTACTTGTCTCTTTTTGTAGTAAGAAAGCTGAGATTCAGAGAGACTGAGTGACTTGCTCAAGGTTACACAGCTAATTACAGTCAAGGAAGGGATCAGAAAATCAGGTCTTCTGACTCCCTTCAGTGGCTCATACCAACTCCTTATTTCCCTAGGTCATCAAGAGCTAGTGACTCAAGAATCAAAGGAAGCCAGAAGTATTCCTTAATAGTCAGGCAGGAAATAAAGCACGGTCAGTTTCTCAATTAGGTTTTTTAAGAGCTCTCTCTTGGGTCCCCCACACATAGTCTTTGTATGACACCCCAAGCTGAGCTGGGTTGTTTGAGCAAATTGATCCCAGATTTTCTTTCACTTTCCCAACAACCTTGAATGGACCTGAATTACTGCCAAGTCACTTGGCTACTCTCCAGGTTTTGTTCATATTATATTTATGATGTTTATATTAAACTGACTTTTTGTCATGTTTTTAAATCAATTTCTTTCTCTCACTCTCTTTCTGTTTGGTTTGCTTGATAATGCAGAATTGAGAGAGCTTGGAAAATCCCCAGGCACCACAAAGTTGTGAGCCTGTGGAGACTTTAATTAAAGTTACTCTCGATTATGGGACTCTAAAATTTGGCCTGTCTGACTTTTCACTGCAGAGCTGAAACCAAGTAAGGAAACCTATTCGCAAGTGTCAGCTATAAAAGAATTCTGGGCTCCATTTTTTCCTCCCCTGCAGCTACAAATTTCCAGCTCTTGTCCCATCCAGAACTCAGACTCAGTCAATATATTTCCAGCATCATACCAAGCATACTATCATTTATTTTTGCTGCAAACAGCATCCTTCTTTTCTGCTCCATTTCACAGAAGCCTCTGAACCAAGATAATTGGCCTTATCCCCATTAATTCTCTGCCTGCCCAAAAAAAACCAACTGACTATATCTTCCTATTGCTGCATCTAAGTAACTACATCCAGGCGAGACTAGATTAGAAGCTCTAGAGATAGATTTCGGTCATGGGAAAGCAATGTGATCTAGTGGAGAGAGTGTTGGATTTAATATCAGAAGATTTGGCTTTGAATAACAGGTCACTTCTCAGCAAGTTGATTTGCTTATTTGTGAGGAGTATGTGTAAATGAAATGACCTTTAAGGTCTCTTTAAACTCAAAATCTTTATATGATTCTATGTTTAACACAGCGTTAGACACTTTAGAGGTACTTAATGAATACTGATTGATTGATACACAGGTAAAGTTAATCTGCGAAAGGGAAATAATGCATTTTTCAGAAACTAGTGAAGGATTCAGCCTGAAGCTGTGTACTCAACTGTCCTATTTCTTTAAGCCTTTAGCTGGAATTTGATAGCTATGACCATTAAATTTTGTTGATATCCTAAGTCAATAGTATTCTCCTCTTACTCAGATAAGGTTAAGTGACCTGCCCTTGGGAGATTATTATGAGGTCTGGATAGTATTAGTATTATATGGCATTAATAGCTTATAGCATTAATCGTAGATCTAAGATTAGAGCATACTTTTTTGAAGATATCTAAAAATGGCATTTTAGAAAATGCCATTAACCACAGCACTTTTAAAATAGTCACAGTGGAGTTTGCTTGAATCATTTCTGAATTATGGTTTCCCAAGTTCATTTAAAGAGTACTGAGGAGCTGCCCAGCAAATTCAGAAATGC
Source organism: Macrotis lagotis (assembly GCF_037893015.1). Classification (NCBI taxonomy): domain Eukaryota; kingdom Metazoa; phylum Chordata; class Mammalia; order Peramelemorphia; family Peramelidae; genus Macrotis; species Macrotis lagotis. The sequence continues at coordinate 97,000,251 of NC_133663.1, forward strand.
AAAAAAAAAAACCCAAAACAAAACCCCCAAACAACTTAACCATAACTACCAAGATGACTGCTCCTATGAATTAAGATTATTAAGAGCCAGAAGGTATCTTATAAGATATCAGAAGGTATCTAAATGAAGATATCAAGGCCTCTTGAATTTAAATGACTTGTCTAAGATCACATAAGTAACAAGAAATAAATTAGGAAAATAAGACATACAAACCCAGGTCTTCTAATTCCAAATCCAATGTTATGTCATGCAGGTGACTGGATGGAACTAGTCTCTCAATTGTTCCTAATGGATAGGGAAGAAAATTTTCATTTTCCTTTGCTTGTATCGAAGACAAGAATTTCTCCCAAAGTTTCTCAGAGTTCATAAGGATCATTAGGATTTAGGTTTGGAGAGGATCCCAAAGAACACCTGGTTCAATTCCCTTATTTAACTGGTAACAAGACTAAGGTTGGCAATTTGCTCGAGGTAAGACAAGTCAGAAATTCATAGTCTTGGCTTCAGACGCTACAGAAAGATTCTTTCCACTGTACAAAACTAGGCTAGGGAGTGAATTTGAAAGTATTTATAGCTGCTTTTTGAGAAAAAAGTAATAATAATAATAATAATAATAGCTAGTATTTATTTAGCATTTTAAGATTTCTAAAATGCTTTATAAATATTATCCCATTGGATCTTTACAACAACCCTGGGAAGTAGGTGATATAAATTCCAAATTCCCACTTTATACTTAAAGAAATTAAGGCAGGCAGAAGTTACTATCCTTGCCCAAAGTTACACAAAACTAGGAAACATCTATGGCCAGATTCAAATTCAGGTTTTCCTGACCCAGGTCCAGCATTCTTATCTACTATGCCACAAGCAATCTAGATCCAACAGAGAGCTAGTTCTTCGATACCCTATCTGATCCCCTACAAAGACTACTTGCTTTTGTTGGTGCCAAATGTTTCTTTTTGTTGTATTGGAACAATGCAAAGTTGGTCATTTCTTCGAGACAGATGTTGAATAACAGATGAGAAAGGAATGGACCTCTGTTCAAACAGGAAGGGTAATGTGGAACAAGTCAAGAGGGTTGGAATGAGAAATAGGAAGGAAGGAGGAATGATGTTTTTAAGACTTTGGAATTAAAGAAACAATTGACTGAAGCTTGTGCGAATATCCAGAGCAATGAGAACAAATGTTTCTGCAGCTCTGAGTAGAGGGTGAGGTTGGAAGTGAAAATAAATCTGAGTTGGGAAAGCAGACCTGGGGTTTTCTATTATTTCTTTGAGAAGACAAGGACAATCTGGTATGGTCTATATGGTCTTCCTTCCTCTTATTCATCATTATTGATCTTTCTGCAGTGTAGGCTAACTCCTCTATTGTTCACCATAGACTAGGGTTATTGTTATTTTTTGCCCTTTGTTGTCAAAGAGGACCATGTGACATTAGGAAGGTGATGCTGTGACATGCAAGTGAATTGGATTCAAATGAGGGAGGTCTATGCAAAATTACCAGTCTCATTTTCTCCTCTGACGTTTGGGTCCAAGGGCAAGATGTAGATCAAGAGTACTGGAAATGATCCCGATGCATTGTGAGACTTTGGTTTTTTTTTTAAGCTAAAATTTTTCCCAGGTTCAGTTTGAGGCAATGGCCATTCAGTAATTAAGGCTTGGTCAATCAATGAGAATCAGAATTATTTAGATTTAAGTTATTGATCTTAGGAAAGAAATCTCATCCATAAAACCCAAGATATCATGTGAGTTTTAGAGATCAAAATTTATATTCCTTTGAGCAGAACACCTATACAGTAAAAGTATCATTCTCTGTGTGGATGGAGAGAGAGGAGAGAGGGAGAATAGAGCAGGAAAGGAGAAAGGGAGGGAGAGAGGGAATAAAAGAAGGGAAAAAGGAAGGAGGGAGCTATGTTACCTAACTGGAAATAACCAGTTGAGTCCTCAGTGAGGCAGCTACTCTCCATCTCTCCACTATAGGTATAATCAAGGGCACAATTCTTGTGTCAGATTGAAGAAGTGATGAAAGAAGAGAATAGAGGAATAAGTAGGTTAAAGAAGAAGACAATAATACCAGGTCAGTTAAGAAATAACTATAATGTGGTGAAAAAGACCACCAGACCAGAGAACAAGGTTTTAGTCTAATCTCTGGGTCTGTGTAACCTTGGGGAAGTGATTTACCTATGGAAATTTTAATTTCTTCATAAAATACATGGAGGTTAAAACCTCCTATCCTGTCCATCTCATAGGAACATTGTAAGTATGAAAAACTATGTTGTCTCAGTTACTGGTGCCCTATCTCCTTAACATTACTTTGTATCTACTTGGTAGAGATTTTGTATTTATGTTTCTGGAAACTTAAATTTCTATTATGTTTATTTGAATTATGTTTACTGTCTTCATGGAAACTTAGATATTATTCTCCCCCCCCCCATATAGAATGTATGCTCCTTGAGGGGTCCCTTACTTTTTTTTGTTCCTCCAGGGCCTAACAGAGTGTTTGACAAATAATAGCTACTTAACAAATTCTCTTGAATAAGTGAATGAATATTACATGTATGTGATTATAATACATGTATGAGACTTGTTTGTGAAATGTCTTCATTTTAGAATGAGAAATCTTTCCAAACTAGTTGTGGTTTTCCAACAAAAAACACACTGTGCCTGCCACGGTTTAGAATTTGGGCATATAAAAGCTGAATTACCTGAGAGCCTGAATAAGGAATGTCTTAATATACTTTTTATAAAAAGGACATGGTACTTACTTATTTGGGATAGTTCCTTATTTCCTTTCCAAGTTTGCATCAGGAAAATTGGGTGCTGAGTAAATAATTGTGAATTCTTTTGATCAGGTGAAGAGAAAAAGTAACCCTTGCTCACTACTACACAGTATAGCATAATTTAATAAATAAATAAATACTCTGGAAAAAATTTCAAATAAGAAACTCAGTTTATAGCACATGGAATCTTAACACAGTTTCTGTTATCATTAAACTGAACACACAGCTAACTTTATTTTAATAATTCATGCATTGTTTCATAAACAAAAGCAAACAAGCATTCATCTGAGAGATCACTTTTAGGGGAAGAAATAATAATTTATAATTTTATTTATTATTTCTTTGGTGGAAAGCAGTCTCTTGGCTGAACACACTTTTTTATTTATGAAATGGGACATGCATTATTAAAATAAACCCATGACTGTGTTCAGCTTAATGATATGCAAAATTATTTGAGGTTGGGTACAGAGTGGTTTCATTTCTCTACCTGCTGTAATGGTTGGTAGATTTTCTCACCCAGTTGCAGATTTATGGGAACATTTAAGGGACACATACTTAATTCTGAAACAAAAATGCAGCCACATTTGAAAAATAAAGGAAAGATTTCTTGTAATAGTTTCACCTTTGAGCAGTCCTTGAGAAACCAAGAATGTGGGACTGTCCTCTGTTGCAGTAAGTGGCAGTAATTCGGAGACAAAAGCTTGGATTTTTTTCTCCACACAATACTAATCTTAGGCAAGTCATTGGATCTCTGCTCTTGGCTCCCACTCTCCTTATGGACTTGGTAAGCTTCACTGATCTTACCCATGCACTTAAGCCAATGTACAATGAGTAACTCTGGCTCTTTTCCCTTCTATCCCCCGCCTGCTTTACTCTGAACAGCTTGGGGAGAGAGAGAGAGAGAGAGAGAGAGAGAGAGAGAGAGAGAGAGAGAGAGAGAGAAGGAGGGAGGGAGAGAGAGAGAGAAACAGAGACAGAGCCAGAGACAGAGAGAGAGACAGAGAGACAGAGAGACAGAAACAAAGAGACAGAGACAGACAGAGAGACAGAGAGAGAGAGAGAGAGAGAGAGAGAGAGAGAGAGAGAGAGAGAGAGAGAGAGAGAGAGGGTGAATGACCTAAAATGTTTTTGAAATTGAATTTGCTGTGTTTTGTGATAAGCCACCTCACTAGGTGTTTTCCCCCCTTTCTTTCTAAGAGAAAGTCTGAAATGGTTTTCAGAAATTGGGTAGTAAACTACTTGGAATGTTATTTCAAAAATAGTGGCAGAACTCTGTTCTCTTTATAGCTCATGAACTATTTGGATTGACAGTCATTACAGAATGAGAGCTATGAGGAGGGCCAGATACCTATCTTGAATCATTTATTCATGTTACAGATAGGGTATTTTTCCGATGGATTGGCTATATCAGTGATTTGGGGGTCTTCTGTAGTGTATACATTTTGTCAGGGTCAGAATGGAACAAAAAGAGCAGCATGGTTCTTTCATGGCAAGGTGACCTTCCAAAATATATAGTCAGTGGTTATGTCAGGAGCTCTTTGAAAGATATGTCAGGCTGCCTTGTAGTAAAATAGGAGAAGTGTGACATAATAGCTAAGGTGCTGGACCTGAGTTCAAATCTTTTTTCTGACATTCACTTGTTATGTGTCAGTCGTATCTCTTTCATGTTTCTGTTCTGAGTAGTCTCAATTTCCTAATCTGTGAAATAGAACCAATAATAGTCACCCTTACTACTTCATAGAATTATTGGGGACCTCAAGTATGATATAATAGAGATAGCATGGTTTTAGACTTTAAAGAACTATGTGAATGCTAGCTCTTGTAAATATATCTCTTTTCCATTGACTATTCAAGGGTACCAGAAAAGCCAGAATTAAAGCTTAAATTTCCTCAATTTTTAAGATCCCTCATTAGGGGGTAATACTTCCTGAATGGAGAGGAACCTTAAATTGTCATTAGTAAACACCTTATTAAATATTAGTTGACAGCTTATTTGGGACAGGATGGGAATTTGGAAAGTAGTGGTGACAACACTCTCACTGCCGGATTTTTCTTTTGGATTGGGTCACATTTGCATTGAGCTTTTAGGTTTTCAAAGTGTTTCAAAGTGTTCATGATGTGAACAGTATTTGTCTTTTATAGATAGAACATTGAGATTGAGTAGTGAGTTTGAGGCAGATAGAATTAGAAACACCCGAGTTCTAATCCAGCCTCAGATTGTTCCTAGAGGTGTGACCCTAGGCATATCATTTAACCTCTGTTTGACTCAATTTCCCCAAATGTAAAATGGGGATAATAATGGCAACTACTTCTTAGGGTTCTGAGAACTAAATGAGAAAATTTCTTTAAAATGCTTAGCACAGGGGGAAGTTAGGTGGCACAGTGAATAGAGAGAGCACCGGCCCTGGAGTCAGGAGGACCTGAGTTCAAATCTGACCTCAGACACTTAATAATTACCTAGCTGCATGGCCTTGGGCAAGCTACTTAACCCCATTGCCTTGCAAAAACTAAAAAGAAAACAAAACAAAAAAATCCCAAGAACATAAAGTGCTTAGCACAGTGCTTAGCTAGCAGATAGTTGGTCAATAAATACTTCTTGCCCTCTTCTTCCTCTTCTTTAAGTGATTTGACCATAATCACAGAGCTGCTAAGTGGCAGAGCAGGGCTTTGGACCCAGGTTTTCCTGTCTGTATGTAAAGTACTCTATCATATCAAGTTAGCATGTTTTCCTGCCTTAGTTCCTATATTTACAAACAAACAAACAAACAAACATAAATACCCCCAGAAGAAGGGTTGCACAATACCTTCTAAAGAAATAAAGAACATTGGGAAAGCTATCTGAATGATCTCCATTTACATAACGATGCAGAGGCAGCTCAGCATAGAGAATTTAACAATGCTAGGAAGACCTGGGTTCAAGTCCTATTTCTTACACATGATATGATTTTGAGCAAGTCATTTAACTTCCCAGCGCTCTAAAACTTGGTAGAGTTTCCTATTTGCATAAATTATAGGTTTAGTCTTTACTCCTGTTTCTAACACAGAAGACTAATTTAAAGGAAGATTAAGTAATTTGCTTAAGGGTGGTAGGAAGTCAGCCTCAGAAGCTGAAACAGAACTGAGATTTTTGTCTGTCTTCTAGACCCACTATTATTAAGTCTCTAGAGGAGATCATTTATGACTTCTTTTGGTTGTTTGAATTTTATGACATCTGGATCTTCTATTTCTTCAGTTCTAAAAATATTCATTTTATTTTCTCCCTGGATATAGGAAGCTGTGGTCATGGCGGTGTGGCAAACATCAGCAAACCTCTTGTTGTTCAACTAAATTGGCTAGGGAGTTCCTATAGGTATGGAGCCTGGGGAAAAGATTACAGCCCAGAGGATCCAAACAAAACTCTCTACTGGGTGGCACCCTTATACTCAGATAGGTACCTACAGACTTATCGACTTTACAACACAATGGATGACTTGCTGGTCTACCGAAATAGTCTGCAATATACATACAAGAATGGAGATGGAAGTGGTATGGTCGTTTACAACAACTTCATGTACTTCAACTATTATACAACACGTGACATTGGCAAACTTGATTTAAAATCCAACACACTTGCATTGAGACGGACTCTTCCCGATGCCACCTATAACAACCGCTTTTCCTATGCCGGTGTCAACTGGCAAGATATGGACTTTGCTGTGGATGAAAGTGGACTGTGGGTTATCTATGCAACTGAAGCCAGTACTGGTAACATTGTGATAAGTAAACTCAATGACACATCACTTGAGGTTCTACAAACTTGGCAAACCCGTCAGTATAAGCCAGCTGTCACCAACGCATTCATTGTATGTGGGGTTCTATATGCCATTCGACCTGTGAATACCATCAAGGAAGAGATTTTTTACTATTATGATACAAACACTGGTGTAGAGGGCAGACTGAGCATCATCATGGATAAAATGTTAGAGAGAATACAGAGTGTCAACTACCACCCCCTTGATCAAAAACTATATGTCTACAATGATGGTTACCTCCTGAATTATGATCTTTTCTTTCAGAAGGAATAGTAATGACCTTGATACATAGGAGGGAAAGAGTTAAGTGGAGTTTTTCTTAAAAAAGTGAAATGCTTCCATGTCTCTGTAGCTTATGCTCTTATAGTCCAAGTTGAGTTTTCTTAATTACATTTGTATTATTTTTGCATCTTAAGAGATTTTTAGGGGTTGGAATAGTAGTAGAATCTTATTCTTATTATAATTCAGTAAGTATTTGTTAAGTATATCAAAGACTGTGCTAGTTGCTGGTTGTAAAAAAAAAGATGAAATCAATAGTCCTTGTCCCCAAGGAGCTTATATTCTATTGAAAGGATTTCAACACATTCATAAATAAGTAAAGATAAAATATATACAAGGCAATCAACAATATTTTCAAGAGATAGAGAACATGAACAATTGTGAAATTTGCAAAAACCCTATATTGGGGGGGTGCTCCACTGAACTGTGTTTTGTATATAAATGTTTCTTGTATCTCCTTGGCACAGCTAAGGAAAGATGAATCTATAAATCCTAGCAAAGGCTTTAACTAATTCAAGAGATTGAATTTCTGAAGGATGAAACACTCATAACACTTACGTCATGTCCATCAATGGTGCATGATATCAATGCTTCTACTTCCATAGCTATAGCTTATTCTAGTCAGGCCCGAGAGACCTTTTTTTCATTTTGACATTGAGAAAGAAAGAAAAGACTCAGAGTCATTTATACCTTTATTCAATATACATACCTTATTTCTTCCCCATTGGGGTGCTTTAGTCAGAATGCTAGGGATCTTGGAACATGCTGAAGCCAAGATTTTTCTGTGTATATGTCTGATAATAAAAGCAATAATGATACAAACTGAAGAGGTGTGCTTGTTAGGGAAAGGATCCACCTTTACTCTACTATCCAAGAATGAAGTGGTGCACCTCCTTTTGAGAACACTTTAGTGTTACAGGTGATGTGGTTAAATAAAAGCAGACATACGGTGCTAGAGATTTAGGTTAAATTCTCTTACTCCATCTTTGATTTGTAGGGTTACCTAGGAAGCCACTCAACTTCTATAGTAGAAAGAATTTAATTCTAGACCTTAGTAAGGTGGATTTCCTTAAAGAGTGTCTGATATGGGGCAACAAGGTGGAACAGTGAATAGAGTATTGACTCCACAGTCAGAAAGACCTGAATTAAAACCTGATCTCAGATACTAGTTGTATGACCCTGGTAAATGACTTAACCCTGATTGCCTCAAAAAAGAAGAGTATTTGATAGATGCTCTGCTCTTTATGTTTTGGGACCCTCACTGCCAGGAGACACTGTTTCTCCTGCTTCTCCAGAATAATTCTGAAACCTCCTAAAAGTTTCACAGAAATGTTGGGATGCAAAAACTGTGAGCTTCTTGAGGGACATTTGTCATTCCCTATAGAACCTGGGACAATGCCCTGTATTGTAACAACAAACTGTTTTGAGCTTCTTAGGGAAAGGCATTTATGGAGGTCACACAGAATGCTGGAAATAATCCTGGCTATTTGAAGGTGAGAGGTGGTTTGTTGTAGTGGGGTACAGCTCTGACCTTGGAACCAATAAGATTTAAGTCCATATTCTGCCTCTCTGTGTGACTGAGACCAAATCACTTGATCTCTCATCACTCTAGATACTTTCTATGACTTTAAGTTACAGACAAGGTACTTACCTGCCTTGGTAAAAGAATTTTCTTCATCTGGAAGTTCCTTATGCTAATGTAATCACAGGTCCAGTTCCAGTCCTTGTCTCATTTACAGACAAGTCACTTGACTCTTATATGACCTGATTCTCAATTAATAAAATGAGGTTAATGCTAGTCACCTATCTCTTTTCTTTGCCTATAAGACGGCTTTGAATATAAGAACTAAAGAGTCACTAGCTCATTCTGTTTTGTTTTCTGTGGCACAAGCCATAAAAAGAATACAATTAAATTTTTTGCTCTTCATAAACTTTTACTTGTTCCAGGTGTATAGGCACATGGGTGATGGTGTGACTGACATAAGGTGGCATAGGGTTGATGATAATAGTAGCCTACTTTGTTTCTATGAGTTTCGATTGTGATAATGTACTTGAAATGTATTTGAGGATTTAAATGTGAACCATTTTACATGTAAAATGCTTTAAAATGGGTTTTCCTTGTTTTTTTATTTTATATTTGTTTTATGGGAAAAGTTATGGGGGAAAGAGGTGGTATATAACTCTTCAATCAATGAGATACCTAAAAGATATACAGAACTGTATATATATATATATATATATATATATATATATATATATATACATATAAAATATATATGTATATTCACACACATATAGTTGTATTTTTATATTGTATCTGTCCATTTATCTCTGATGACTTAGCATGTGACAATAATTCTTCAGGTTTCTTTTAATAAATGATTAAAAATGCAGTTTTGAAAATTTTTGAACATCAGGATTGTGGGGAGGTAAGAGGTCACCCATACCTTCCTGCTACCCTCTACTAAGTGATGGTATTACTTTATAGTACCAGCAAGTTCCAAGACTGAGCTTACTGAAAGCCCCTTTAGGTTTCACAATATCAATCACTTTCCCTCTTTGAACTAGGTTCCCAGTAACCAGCTGACACTTCAGAAGAAACAGGCAGAGTTTTTCTGAACTTCTCCTCCCTTTCCTTACCCCTAAGAAATCCTTAGTATTTAAAAAGTAATTACCAAGCATTTGGGGAAAGTATTAACACCTGCTATGTGAAAGGAGGGTAGCAACCCTTTTTTTAAAAAGAGTATGATTGACAATATATAGGAGGCTGAAAGATGACTCAATATGCCAATTACAGAGAATGTGGCCTTACTTGACTCTTCTTCTGTGCGTCTTGTTCTTAATTTAGTTCAGTTCTAACTTTCAGTATTTTTTATTTAGTTAATCAACAAATATTTATTAACTCAGTATATTCTAAGTACTGTGTTAAACATTAAAGCTATAGATAAAGGGAAGAACATGGTATTTCCCCTCAAAGAACTCCCATTTTAATGGAGTAGACAATATGTAAAACTAAATTGTACCTACAAGATATATATATACAATGAAGATGGAAAGTAACCTCAGTGGGAAAGAAAGAATCCAGGGAAACCAGGAAGAAGGAGAACATTCCAGGCATGAGGGACAGACTCCAAAAAAGCATGGAGTTGGAAGATGGAGGAATAACAAGGAGATTAGTTGTCACTGGATAATAGAATGTATTAAGGGGAATGGAGTATACAAAGAATGGAAAGAAGGAAAAGGGTCAAGTGGTGAATGTATATAATTGCCAAACAAGTTTTGATATTTGATCCTGGAGGTAATAGGGAGCCACTAAAGGCTATTGAGTAGGGGTGGGTGTGAAGAGTGTCACGTGGTCAGGCAAACTTTAGGAAAGTCATTTTGGAAGTTGATGGAGGACAAGAATTGACTATATATATTGGATATGCTAGAGCAACCTTTATGTCTTTTGTTACAGTTTGAAAAGTGCCTTGAATATATCATTTCATCTATGGTCACAAAAATACTTGAAGTGAATAATAGTAATTTTTTTCTTTTGCACGACACCTCTGATTTCATTGATAGGAAACTTCCTCTGTTAATGTAGATGGTAACCTGCTCTGATAACATGAACTTAGTTGCCTGAAGGCACAGTAGGGTTAAGTGAATTGACTTCAGTTACACAGGCAATATGTGTCAGATGTTGGGTCTTCTGACTGCTGGCTATCTCTATCTTATGCCCCTTGAGTCTCGTTATTTCCCCCCTTTTATGACACGGAAACTAAGATTTTCCCAGAATTGCTAGTATCTATCTTAGGTGGTCATCAAATCTGGTTTTTCCTGACTATGTCCAGTGTCTTGTCAATTATGCCATACTACCTCTCCTCTAGAAGGTAAACACATATAGCAATGTCTTGGCTATTTAAAATCTGCCAGAGCCTGTGTTTAATGACTGGTTACTTTCCCCAATCTTTCTTTAGATATGGACGTAGGATCTTAGGGTCTTTGGTAGTTATTTTTAGCTCACATTGCTGACAAGTTTTCTATGGGCTTCTGTCATTTTGTCCTAAAACAATGAATGGTACCCCTTTTTCCCCCTAGTCTATTTGACCTTAGACTTGTGACTATAATGCTTTTGTTCCATAAATTACTCATAAAAAAAACATTAACAGAAAACATGATTTCTCATCTGGCCCTCAATCTATCTCCCCTTTGGGTTGAAGCCCTTTTACCTTTCTCTATACAAGTCAACAAGTATTTATTATTTAATATTTGTTATTATAACTTCTGGAAGTTCTCAGCCTCCTTCCCTCCATCATCTTCATTTCTGATTGACCTATATTTTTAAATTATCACTTCAGGGTCCCAGGATTCTTAGTTTGGGGTTCAAAAACTTATTTTCCCCTTCTAATACATTGATAACTGAATTTCAATTTAATTGACTTCCTTTGTAATCTATATATTTTATACATTTAAATTTTTTTTCAGAGAATGGATCAATAAGATTCACCAGACTACCAAAGAGGCCTAAAATATACAATAATGCTAAGAACTCTGATTCTAAACTATAATCAGACAATAGAACCAGAGACTCTAAGGCAAAGGTTTTATTCACTGAATCTATGTTGTTCCTAGACTTATTTTCCACTCTGGTTCTAAACCCTAATATCCTATTTCCTTACCTCAAGCTAAGGACAAGCTAAAGCCTCATTCTTCATTAAATATTTCCCTATCTCATATACTTTGTACCTGGGGTCCTTCTTCTCTGGGTTGGATTCCATAGACTAGATGCTTCTAAAAACTATTTCAAGCAAAATAGCCACTAATTATACAGGGTCATAGTGTCACAGTTGTCTTAATTTTATTATTAAATTTATTTTTCTGTAAATATTTAATTAATTTGTGTTTCCAATTACATGTAAAGATAGTTTTCAACAGTCATTTTTATTTGTATGGTTACAGTCATTGTGATTTTATCCATTGTACTTATGTCAAGTCTTTTCATATATACACACAACTGTATATATTTTTCTTCATTTTTACAGTTCAATAATCCATTATTGACATATTGGTTAGTTGACTGTTCTTCATTTACAAAGAGGATCAAAATGACATCACCATGTTAGAATTAAGTTATGATAAGTCTGACTGTGGCTTATAAGAGCATTACAAATTTGGAATACTTTACCAGAGGTCGGGCACATCTAGTCCATATGAACAGTCAACTAACCAATGGATAGGATGGGGCGATATGTTCAGATAAATGTAATCTAAAAATGAAGGGTGACCATAAAAACATTTTTTTTAGGTTTTTGCAAGGCAAATGGGGTTAAGTGGCTTGCCCAAGGCCACACAGCTAGGTAGTTATTAAGTGTCTGAGACTGGATTTGAACCCAGGTACTCCTGACTCCAAGGCAGGTGCTTTATCCACTATGCCACCTAGCCGCTCTACACCTATGTTTTCTTAATGTTAATTATGAGGCCAAAATTAGTACAAGCATCTCAGTTTCATAGGCTACATTGCATGCACAATCATCTGCAAACAAAAAATTATGCACCATCCATCAATTCCTTGTCTTGGCTTGTAGCATCTTCAAATTGATGAATTTACCATCAATGTGGTAAGTAATTTTGATGCCATGTTCATCCTCTTTGAAAGCATTTGATAATATGGCTGAAAACCTTATGCTGAAAAGAATGGAAGTAAGTATATAGCCTTGTTTCACTCCACTGGTGATTTGAAAAGCATGAGAACATCATTCATTGTCCAAAACCCAGGCAAGCATGACACTGAAATTGATGAACAATACTGATAAACTTGTTGAAATATCAGGTTTTGACATAATTTTCCATAAATCCTTGAGACTGATAGTATCAACGGCCTTGGTCAGGTCTATAAACTTTGTATACATACCTCTGTTCTGGTCCTGGTGTTTCTTCTGGAGTTATCGGCAGCAAACACCATATCAATCATTTCTTGGTCCTTTCTGAAGCCACACTGTCTCTCAGGGAGGTGACCATCTTCCAGGTGAAGGATTGGCCTATTAAGGAGGACTCTGTCAAGAATCTTGGGACTGAAAAAAAGACCCTCTTGCAGCTGTCAAAGGGAAATCTATTTCCTTTATCTTTATAGAGATGGACAAAGGGAAGCAACCTTGAACTCCTGTAGGATAATAACCTCCTCTTGCCATACAACAAGAAAATTTCAGCCAACTTTTATAAGAGCAATAGACTCTGTAAATCTCAATTGGAACAGAATCAGTACCAGGTACTTTGCTATATAAAAGGAGCCTAATGGCATCCAAAAGTTCTTCTTCAATTGGGACTTCAGCTAGGAAGGGATTGACTTCAACCTGAAATAAATGGTCAGCATATTCAGTATTGATTGATGATGATCTGAAGAGAATGCTATAGAAGTGTTCAGCCCATTTCTCCAGGATCTTGTCTTTATCGCCAATAAATGAATGTATCCTCAATACCAAATAGTTGAGATAGAAATATTTTTATGACCATAAATAATCTGTGGGCATCATAAAAGTGCTTTGGATTCATAAAAGTGCTTTAGATTGTTATTATCTGCATCAAACTTGAATTCATCTGCCTTCTTACTGTACAAGAATTCTGCTTCTCTCTAAAACTTATTTATACTTTACTTTTGATGGACTTAAATGCTGCCTTCTTAAAAATTAATGGACAATCTTGCCAGTAAACCCAGAGGAGTTCTCATTTTTCATGTACCAGCTTCTGAATTTCCCCCAACATTTTCATTGCAAGTCTTCGAACCCAGATGAACAAATGCAGTGCTGTGCACCAAATTTCTGAAAACTTCCCATTTCTTTTCTGCTCCACTATTGCCAACTGTGTTTTAGCTCTACCTTTCCCTCCAAGTTAGTGACAAACTGTTCTGGGTCAGTGTTGAGTCTCTGGTTGGATGTCATATGTTGAGTCTCTTTCTGGACTCCCTTGTCCTTTCCCCATTGGAGGGGTGGGAGACAAGGCAGTAAAGTTCTCCCTTTGTACATCAAGGTCTCCAAGGTCTCCATTTACTGAACCAAATACTTAAATATCCTCACCAGTCCCTAATCCACTCCCACTCCTGTGTAATTTAGTAAAAAAAAAATGTTCTGCTCAAGAGCACCAGGTGATGAAGGTATCCCACACACAACAGTTCTTAACAGATCAGAGATGTGTTTTAATTAATTAACTACCATTAATTCTTCTGGTAGTAATTTTTCCCTGGGACCACTGCTTTTGTGGAAAGCAGATAGCTTGCAGAGGATATGTCAATGATCAGCCTAGTGCTCTGGGCTACACATTGTCTTTCTTCTCTCTCTTATATCCTTTCTGTCTCTTCTCCTTACAATAATATAGTCTATTAAATGCCAATGTTTGCTACAAGGGTGCATATATGAATTTTTATTGCAGTTAAATAAAAGCAAGACAGCAATGGTGATGAGAAAGAATTGAGATGTACAAATCTGTTTCCAACTCCATTTCTTTCAAGGACTCCCTGCCATGTCTGGTAATCTGATCCTACTCTAGCATTAAAATTACCCAGAATTATAAGCTTGTCCTCTTATGGTGGATAGATGATAAGGGCTCTAGGTCTTAATAAAACTTTTCTTTGATTTCATCAGGGTTCATCATGGTGGGAGCATAGGTACTGATGATGGTGGCATGACATTTTTTTGCAGTTGACAATCCCAGTGTCATGAGCCTGTAGTTCACTTCTTTTGAAAGGGATTAAAGTTTGTTGATTAGATTAGTTTTGACTGGAAAACCTACTCATCTTCACAGCATTCCCCTTCACTGTGGTCACCCCAGAAAAAGGGGAAGACTCCATGTATTTAACTCCAATTTTAGTACACTAGTCTTCATTTTCTAGTCTTATTTCACTCAGGGCTACTATTTGGATGTGATTCCTCCCAAGATATCTTGCTGCAAGAACTTTATATTTCAGATCTGCTGGATTTTGTATTGTCTATGAATATGCACATACTCCTTCCTGAGTGAAATCATTTGTGAAGAAGTTTTTGTACATTTTTTGTGTGTTTTGGCCATAGGGTGGGATCCCCACCTGCCACAGTAATCAGACCAGGATTAGGTTAGCAGACAATTTTAGGACACCTTTTAAAGTCTCTTCCTCAAACAAGATGATGATTAATATAATCCCTAAAAAGGCTTCTGAGACACGCAGGAGACTGAATCCCACTATTGCTTCCAGTGAGAAGCTGAACCTATTGCCTAGTCCACCTGTGGCTACAGCTCTCAGTGTATCTTTACCTGCTGCTTCATCACTTGCCTATTCACAGGACTTTCAGTTGGGTAAAATGGTAAAATGATATGGCTGATATGTGTTTGTGTATATGTTGGATTTAAGTGAGAGTTTCATGTAGTCATTGGCTTCATACACTCCTCCAGAGTCATCATAGTCCAGTGGTAGAACACAGTCAAGGAGACTGGTGATGACTTGAGATGCAGTGGATGACCTTGATTCTTTGATGTCTAATCAAGCTCTAAGTGCTTCACAGCACCTACTTCAGCTACCTTAATTACCATTGCAACAAATTGTTCACTTCTATCTGTTCTACCAAAGGAAGTCTTCACAGATTTGGGGTATTCACCCCCCACAATTCATCAGTAGGTTTGAGACCCCTCTGTTACTCTCAACTTAATTTAGCCTATCTACATTACAGGGATGTGGCTGTTTCAACTTCTTAGAGTCACAGAAGGGTGAGCCACAGGTGGATCAGGACATCAAAGGTGGAAAGCAATCCTGAAAAGAGCTCTGAAGCCACACCAGAGGTACTAGTCTTCCCTGAACATATCTTTCACCCTGTATACATATTACCACAGTGTGTCCACCCATTTACTAAATAATAGGTACCATTTTGTTTGTAGATCGTTTATATCACGAAATATGTTGCAATGAATACTATGGTATAATTGGGACAGTTCTTTCTGCCTTTGAACTCCTTGAGCATGTATAGTAGTGATGATTGAATATGGATATTTTAATTGCCTTTCTCTGCACAATTCCAAATTGTTTTTCAGAATGGTTAGACCAATTCACAGTTCCACTGATACTGTCTTAGTTTTCCTGGTTTCCTATAGCCTATCCAATGCAAACTCTTTTCATCTTTTGTTATTTTTTCCAATTTGCTAGGTGTGAGGCAAAACTTCAGAGTTGTTTTAATTTGCATTTCTCTTTTCAGTGAGTTGGAACAATCTTTCATATGATTCTTAAGATTTTCAATTCATCTTCTGAGAATTACTGACTCATAGCCTTTGACCACTTGTTCTTTGGGGAGCATCCAATTATTTCTCAGAATCAATTACTAATTCCTGTTGTGTCCAACTCTGCAACATTTAGTC
Source organism: Macrotis lagotis (assembly GCF_037893015.1). Taxonomy (NCBI): domain Eukaryota; kingdom Metazoa; phylum Chordata; class Mammalia; order Peramelemorphia; family Peramelidae; genus Macrotis; species Macrotis lagotis. Next base: position 97,016,448 of record NC_133663.1, read on the forward strand.
TAACAAATAATTATTGAATCTTTTCTATATAGGGCACTAGGAATAAAAAGTCAATAGAAAAAATAGTCCCTGCCCTCAAAGAACTTAACTGTTAGGGATCGGTTAAAAAAAGATATGTAAATATAATGTAATTTCAGGACAGAGTATACTGACAACTAGAAAGAATTGTAAAGGCCAGTCTCAGCTGTTTCATTAGCTGTTTGACCCTGTGGATGTCACTTAACCTCTACCTGCTTCATTTTCCTCAACTATAAAAATGGAGATAATACCACATACATCCTATGGTTTTCATGAGGATTAAATGATATAATATTTGTAGATTCCTTGGCACTCTATTTAACCAATGCTTATTCCCTTCCCATCACCAGTAGGATATAAGGCATAAGCTGAATTTAAAAAAAAATTAGGGTTTTTTTTTTGCAAGGCAATAGGGTCAAGTGGTTTGCCCAAGGTCACACAGCTAGGTGATTATCAAGTGTCTGAGGGTGAATTTGAACTCAAGTGCTCTATCCACTGTGCCACCTAGCCCCCCATAAGCTGAATTTTGAATGAAATTCAGTATTCTAAGAAGTAGAAATAAAACAGGTAAAGTTATAATGTAAGGTTCAAGAAAACTGACCTACCTGGTTAGTTTGGCTGGAATGTAGAGTACTTAAAGAGGGTCAATGTGAAATAAATGTGGGAAGTTAGATTGGATCCAGATTTTGAAGAACTTTCCATTTAAACCTGAGAAATTTGCATTTTTGCATGAGGAAAACTGAAAGTTATTGGGTAGGGGAGTGACTTGTTGAGATTTGGGTTTTAACAAGATTATTTTGTCAGCTGTGTGAGGATGAACTAGTTAGAGGGAAAGGCTGGAAACTAGGAATCAGTAAATGATAATTTGTTATGCATTTATTAATGGGTTAGGCACTAGGCTAAGAGCTGGAAATACAAAGAAAGTCAGAGATGCTATCATGGCTCTCAAGGAGTTCACTTTGCAAGAGGGGAGACAACATAGAAATGACCATATACCCAGAAAATATAAAATATAGAAGTGATGGAAGATATTCTCAAAGGAAGTCTATTTAATTCAGGTAGGAGGTGTTAAGCATCTGGACCAGTGAGGTAGTTATGTAAGTAGAGAAAGGGAGTTAGAGTTTAAGTGTATCTATATATAGAATTTATGAGTGTTCATTACTTGTATATGGGGAGGTTGCGTGAGGGAGAAAGGAAAAGTCATAAAAGACTACGAGATTATGAATTTGAATGTCTAGGATGATAGTTCCTTCAATGTGTATTAGGAAGTTTGGGGGAGGGATTGAGGGGGGGAGGATTGAGAATTAATTCTATTTTATAAATGTTGAACTTGAGATGCCTACAGTTCATTCAACTGAAGATGTCTAATTGGTAAAGATTTTCTGTCAGTCAATAAGCATTTATTAAGCACCTACTAAGTTCCAGGCATTGTGCCTGGTAAAATGATATGGCCAATATCTTTTTATTTGTGATATTGGATTTAAGTGAGACAGAGTTGCATGAAGTCATTGGCCTCGTACACTCCTTGAGAGTCATCACAGTCCAGTAACAGAACAGAGTCAAAGAGACTGGTGATGGCTCAAGATTCAGTGAATGACCTTGGCATCTTTGATATCTAACCAAGCTCTTAATGCTCCACGGCACTTGCTATAGAGAAAGAAAAATAGCTGTTTGGATTTCTAAATATCTTTTCACTGGGATTATGATTTAATCCATAGGACTTAATGAGATCACCCAAAGAGGGTGGAGAGAAACCTTGAAGGTATCCTTTCTTATTTTTCTTTTTGCTATTACTTGTTCTCTAGTTAGTTTTGACTGAAAAACCTACTCTTCTTCACAGCATTCCCCTTCACTGTGGTCACCCCAGAAAAGGGGAAGACCCCATGTATCTAACTCCATTTTCAGTACACTAGTCTTCATTTTCTAGTCTTATTTCACTCAGGGCTACTATTTGGATGTGATTCCTCCTAAGATATCTTGCTGCAAAAACTTTATATTTCAGATCTGCTGGATTTTGTATTGTCTATGAATGTGCAAATACTCCTTCCTGAGTGAAATCATTTTTGAAGAAGTTTTTGTACATTTTTTGTGTGTTTTGGCCATAGGGTGGGATCCCCACCTGCCACAGTAATCAGACCAGGATTGGGTTAGCAGACAATTTTTAGGACACCTTTTAAAGTCTCTTCCTCAAACAAGATGATGATTAATATAATCCCTAAAAGGCTGCTCAGACATGCAGGAGACTGAATCCCACTATTGCTTCCAATGAGAAGATGAATGTTTGTGCAAGAATAGCACCTCTAATGTGAGGACATGCAGAGTCCTTTCTAGGGTTGCTTATCCACATCTGGTGTCTATCTATCACCTAACTTGCTCTGTGACTCCAAAAAGCTGTAGCATGTACAATGGCCATACTCCTAAAAGTACAAAAAAATAGGTGGGTTAGAAAAAATAGGTGGGCTAAACCAGATTAAGGGCAATTGACAGGTCTCAAACCTGACATCAAGTTGTGGCTGGGGTCTACCCCAAGTATATAAAAACTGAAATGGGCAGAGGAGAAAAATTTGCTCTAAAGGCCATGAAGGTGACTGAAGCAGGAATTGTGGAAAGTTTAGAACTAGGTCAGACATTGAACATGCCAAGGCCATCTACTGTGTCCTGGGCCTTGACTGATCATCTTGACTTTTGTCTTGTCATTGAACTTTAATGACTTTGGAAGAGAAAGGAAAGTTGATGATTTGTGCAACTTAGTCTCACTTAAATCCATTTCATGTATAAATCAAGACATTACTCCATGATGCTATTGGTCCTCTTTGAAATGAAAGATGAACATCTGTTCTTTGGAAAAGTCCCTTATTATCAATCCCTAAACTGTGTAATAGCCTTCTGAAGAATCTTACTAATTCCACTCACATCCCATTTTAATTTCTTCTCCATACTCCTCCCAGAATCTTTCCTATACATAGATCTGGTTATGCAACGCTTCTCTTCAGAAATCTTTATTGCTTCTCAAATGCAGTTCAAACTCATTTGTCTACCATTTTAAACCTTTAAGAACCAATCATGGTCCAACATTTCCAAATGTAACTTTTATTTCCTGTAACTACTCTTGATGAGTAGTAGGTTTTTTTTTTTACTCTATTCCTAGCTGTTCTACTACATTTTCAAAACCTGTTGTGTCTTTATTTCTTTGCTAAATTCTTCTCCATTCCCTCTTCTTATCTAAGCATTAAAGCCTATTCCTCCATGAATCTTTTCCTGATCGTTTCTTTGTAATGACTTTGGGTCTTAGTATTTTGTATGTAATTTTCTAATGCATGTATCATTTATGATGTGCATGGCTGCTGACTCCATATTGTCCCTCTACTAAAATGAGGGCAGGAATTGTATCTTTAAATTTTCCATTTCCCCAAATGCTTAGCATGATGCTTTGCACATTGTAGAGTAAATATTTTAAATAATTAAATGAATGAACTCGTCTCCCATTTTACCAAATATCTATTACATGTGTATATGGCCTCTTTTCCAAAAGGATATCAGCTCTTTGAGGGTAGGGACCTTTGCATTTGGTCTTTGTATTCCTGGTCCCTAGCACACAGTCTAGCACAAAGAAGGCTCTCTATAAAATTATTCTAATTGATTAATTGAGCTTGAATTTTGTATTAGATAATTTCAATGGTTTAAATGTTTTAGTCAAATTTTTATTTTAATTTTTCAATAATATTTTCATTTTCCTGCAACTGAATATCTTATAGGACTGTTTTTATTCTTTTAGAATGTAACCACATGTCCTCATTTGCATGAGTAGATTAATTATTTTAAGTCCTCTGCTGTATTTGTGTGACTTTTGGTCTTCTTCCAATTAGAGTCATTAACATGGGTCAGAAGCCACATGACTTTTCCCTAAACACTAGTCAGGATGTAAGGACATTCCAGGAGGTCATAAGTAATAGGAGAAGACATGAATTTAGAATAGATAATATACAAAGGAGATAGATGACATATAGCTAGAGAGATAAGAAAAAGCTAGAGGGAAATGCTAAAAAAATAATGACCCAATATTCTTATCTCAACTTCCTTCTGTATCTGTGCCAAGGACTTTGAGGCAGACATTAACCAGAGTATTTAATGATGGGAAGCAAGGTTTGCCTCTAGTTTTCCAGTGATGAGAAATAGGTACATGGAGGATAGACTTCAAAGGTCACTGATGTAAAGATAAACATTTTATGAAATCCAGGGTAAAAACTGTGATGCTGGTTTTAATCTGAAATTAAAACAATTTTTCCACTAAGAACTCAATCTGATCTAAGAAGAATAGGCGAATGGTGACAAAGAGAGATGATAAATTCCACCCCCTCATACATTTACTCACACACCCACACAAAGAACTGCAGCAGTAGCCATGTGTCTGAAGGATCATTGAAGAAGCTCTTCTTCATTGGATTTTTAGCACCAGTTAGTTGCTTTTGGAGAGAATTTCTTAGCAGAAAGGGCCATCTGAATGCTAATGTCTTCCTTCAGAGAACTCCTTCGTATATACTTTGTATATATTTTGCATGTACTTAACTGTTTGCATTTACTCTCCTCCATTACAAGCTCCTGAAAAGCAAGGACTATGTTCACTTTTCCTTCTATCCCCCTTGCTATGATGATGTCTGTCATACAGTAGGCACATAATAAAAGCTTGCTGACTAAGAGATCTCCATCTCTAGTTGTGATAATCACAATAACTGATATTAATCTAGTACTTCAATGGTTGTGAAATACTTTTGCATATATTATCTCATTTTATCCTTTCTGAGATAGCTGCTATTAATATACTCATTTTATAGATGAGTGCACTGGGCTCCATTAAGTAACTTGCCTAAGGCTCACACAGTTCAGTTATATATATGAGAGGGAATTTGAACCTAGTCTTCCTCAATCCAAGTCCAGCATTTTAGTTTGGTCATATTGTCTCCTGACACCTCTCATATGTTGTTTTGTTGCAGTTGAATTGTTGGGAACCAGAGTGCAAGGTTAATTTCATTTCATTTTTAGAAGGAATCATTAGGTTTGAATCACCCTGGAGATCATTGAGACCTGCAGTTCCCCAGGTAACATGCATACCAGTCTTTAATTCTGACAGAGTTGTAACTAGGAAGGGGCTAACATAAAAAAAAAAAGATGCTCTGTCCCAAGATGGAAATATTTATATGTGATTAAGTACATATGTGTTTATTTGTGTGTGTGTATGTGTGTTATCCTGATCCCCCTAGCCCAGTTATACTATGGCTTATCTTCCAGTCTCACGCATGGAGGTGCACAAGAATTCTCCTGTCAATCTTCTTCCATTGCACAAATTATCATCCACTCCACTGTTTCTTGTAATCCCTCCTTTCTTTAATCCTATAATAACCTTCCTTTCCTCTATTGATTCAATTGCTAAATTTGCCTCAGGAGTTTTGTCTAATTATGGACTCCATACTACAGAGAAGACAATATCACATCTTTTCCTTTGCTTCCATTTTTAAGCTTATTCTTTCTGGGATCAAATGGCACAAATATGTCAAGGTCTAATTTCTTCTCTGAGACAAAGGTTTTATTCAATTAGAAATTTTATGTCCCATCTCTATGCCTTTGCATGGACTGTCTCCCATTCCTAGGATGCATTCCTACCTCATCTTCCTCCCTTTGGGTCCCTTCCTTCTTTTATGTCTTTGTTTCTAGTTTTAGCTCCTAGAAAGATTTCATGTTTCCCCTTATTGTTCATGTTCTCTTCCTCAAAGATTAGCTTGGATTTACTTAACTGTATGCATGTTGTATGCATTTTAAAATTGTATTCTCAGTAGCCAGTCCTTACACCTAGTAGGAGCTTCATAAATAACAATGTTAAATTGAATTTGTTATTCCTTCTCCATTCTCCCCTGAATTCTAAATGCCAAATAGCTACACTGACATGAATTAGAGAATTTTTAGTGGGGGGTGATATGCGTTTCATTTCTTGTTTGGAGTGAAGTGGTGGTGATAGAAAACTTGGAATAATGGCCATTCTGTATCCCTAGATATGTTCCCTACTGGTCTGGCAGCATGAGAATTTTCCATAGTAGGCTATCCAACACTGGAATCTGGTGAGGCCTCTTGAATAAACATAGAAAGTCTGAAAACATATCTCTCTAATGTCTTCAACAACCTGAAGGTTCATTCTCTAGGCCTCCTCTCCCTTCCCCACCCCCTCCCCATTCCTTGTGAGGTCTTATACTGCAAAGCCCTATATATGACTTACCCAGTGTCACTAATTGGTTTCATGAAAACTTGACATTGGAATAACAATCTTAGCTCATCTGGTTTGTATCTTTAGCCATCAGTCAAATGAGTTGTATTGCAATAAATGATTTGCAGTAATGTGATGGATTTTGCTTATTTCTAATTTCTTATTATTATTTCTTATAAAATGAGAAATTATGTAGGTCAGGGTAACAAACAGTATGTACTGTTATTTCTGTATTAGAATTCACATTTTATGCTTCAATTCTAGATCATTTGAGTTTTAATTTTAATAATGACATAAGTACATAGTAGGTACTATATTAGTGTTAATTATTATATTTTATAGTGCCTGTTATGAACCAGGCACCATTCTAGGCACTTTACAAATATTGCCTCATTTGAACTTTGCAACCACCCTGGGAGGTAGATGCTATTATTATTTCCATGTTGTAGTTTGGAAATTGAGGCAGACAATTGCCCAAGTTCACACATCTAGTAAATGTCACATTTGAACTCAGACCTTCTTGACTTTAAGTTTTGTTCTCTATCTACTGTGCCACCACAGATGTCTTAACTTAATCTCTTTAATAGGAATATTCCCTCCTTTCAAATTCTGACTCCTTCAAGTTTTATCTTATATAATTGTTACTCATGTTCCCATATGTTGAAAGTTTTCTTTAGGATGTATCTTGGTAGACTTTTCTAATTTATGTGCCCAAGACATAATTATCTGCCTTTCTTTCAAAAGTCTCCTTTATTCTTAACTTCTGTAATTATATTGAGGTCCTCATTATCTTTTCAGTTACTCAATTTCTCAAACTCAGTTATCCTTGACTTTCCACTTTCCTGCAGTGTATGGATTTAATCAGTTACTGAGTCTAGTTGATTCTTTCTCTTACAGCATCTCTCATAGCTATTCCCTTCTCTCCAGCAGAAGGTCATCACTCTAGTTTAATCCCTCAGTTGTCCCTTGCTTGGACTGTTCCAATGGCTTTCTAATTAGCTTCAAGTCTCTTTCACAAAGGAAGTAAATGAATGTCAATGCCATTGCTTTTTCCTACACCAAATTTTCTCCCTAATCCATACTCTTCCTTTCCATGCATCCTTTGAACCAGACAAACTGTTCTGTTTGTAAGCCATTCTGTCATTTATATTTATGTTTTTGTAGGACCTCCTTCCTGAATTGTTCTTCTTTCTTAGATTTGTCTTTTGGAATTTCAAAACTCAATTCAGTACTTCATCAAGCTGTCTCATAATGAGACCTGTCCTGGTCCTTATACCTGCTAGTATTTCTTCAGTCTCAAAATTATCTTGTTTTTAATTTGTTCTTATTTTAATTTACTTCTCAGTGTATGTTTTCCATATCTACCCCCAAAGTATAAGCTCATTGTTTTTTTGTGATTATATCCCCAGAACCTAATAATACAATGTTTGACACACAATAGTTATTTAGCGAATATATTTTGTATGGTTTAATTGATTAATTAGATCCATCAGTTATCTCACAAGGACCACCTAGAAACTTTTCCTTAGAATTTTAATTTTTTTTATGGATGTCAGTGAAATACTTAGTTCATATATTGTCTCTATCTCTCCTTGGGCAATTCCTTCCCTGGACAGATATGTCCTTGCTAACTTTTACATCACGTGCTGGGTATGAGACATTGCTGGCAGTCTATGATGAGGGATGGGATGAAGAGAATAGAGGCTGACAGCAAGGAGTTCAATTAAGTGGCTATTAAAGTGATAGCTCATGATTCTCTGATGCACAATTAGTCATTTATAATTTCTAAGATAGGATTGCATGTTTTACAGGTTTGTTCTGGGAGAATGTTGGTTTTAAAAAGATAGACCTTTGTATCAGAAAATAGACTGTGAGTTATGTGGAATCCTTGAAAATTAGGGACAATTTCCCAAACGTAATCCAGTCCCCCAACAACACTTTCTTCTATTCCTGTGGGCCCATTCATTAGTCTTCTGGAGTGCCTGCCCAAATATAAGTACTGATATACTCAATGGACTCCAATTGTTTGTCACATTTGAAACAGCATTGATTTTTCTTGTGTGTATTGCTAGAATAATATTTTTTGAGGGGAGAGTAGATGTCTTTGTGTACCTCCAGGATTCCAGGGCTTGATGTAGCAACAATAGTCATCTGCAAATAGGAACATCTATGGAATCTTAACCTTGTGCAGGGATTCAATTGGGAGTCTGCATAGGAGAATCTACACTGTAGCAATAGGGAAAACATTAGGTAAGAAATTTATCCCTATTTTAAGACACACTTGATCAAATTAAATAATATATGTAAATCATTTTGTAAATATTAAAGTGCTTCATAAATATCACCTATTAAACAGATAATCATATGATTGTTAAAGTTATTTTTGTGGTTGCTTTGATCAAGGATTCTTAAAAATCTTCTTTAATGTCAGTGTATATTATGAAACAACTTTTAGAAAGAGGTTTCAATTTTTATATCTATGAAATAATTGAGATAGCAGTATATTCAATTCCATCAATTAAATAAATGTTTATTAATCTTTAGAAACAGAATATAAAGGAAAAATAGAAGTATTTTCCCTCAAAGAGTTTAGATTCTAGTAGGCAGGATCTTTCATAATGGAATCAGTATTATATGAAATAAACTGAAGAGTGAGAGGACACTAACAATTAGGGAATGGGGATAGAATTGTAGAAAATAGTAACTGAACTGAGCCTTGAACAGAGAGCAAGTTATAAGAGATAGAAAGAGGAGGGAGTACACTCCATGATGGTTAGTCTGTGTGAATATTAGAGCTGCAAAGAATATAGAGAGTCACATTCAGGGAATAGCCAGAAGTAATTGACTGGAATATCAATTTTATTTTGCAAGGCAATGGGGTTAAGTGACTTACTCAAGGTCACACAGCTAGGTAATTATTAAGTGTCTGAGGCTGGATTTGAGCTCAGGTCCTCCTGACTCCAGGGCTGGTGCTCTGTGCCACCTAGCTGCTCCTGAAATATTAAAATTATGGAATAAGGCTAGAAAAGAAGAATTGGAACCACATTGTACAAGTTTGCAAATACCAGCCTGAAGAGTTTTTGCTTTATCCTTATGGCACTAGGGAGTCCTAAAGGTGTTTGAATAAGGAAAGTGACTGGGCATCTCGGTGGTATAAAGGCTACCCACCCTGAAATCAAAATTCAAAGCTGACCTCAGGCACTTGAAACGTGATAGCTGTGTGACCTTGGGTAAGTCACTTTCCTTGCATGCAGGACCATCTTCACTCATCCTGGTTCATATCTGACTATTGGATCCAGATGACTCTGGAGGAGGAAGTGAAACTGGTGCCTTGGCACAGCACCTCATCACTCAATTCAGTTTACTTGCCTGTCTTGGCCACAGCTCCCTGATGTCATAATCTTGTTGAGAATGAAGGACAGGCATCAGGGAAGCAACATGATATTGTGGTCAGAACAGTATTTTAAGGTGATTATTCTGATAGTTGTGCTCAGGATGGATGGGGAGAAGAGAAAGTGGAAACATGGAGGCAGATTAAGACAATAGCATAATAATACAAATGGGACACAATAAAGATCAAAACCAGGGTGATTAACCAAAAGAATAGAGATTAAGGGATTGATGCCAGAGATATTGTGGAGATGGGGTAATTTTGGATATGGATAGTGAGATAGAAAGAAAGAGTCATATTTATGGACTCTATAGTAATGAAGCTGGGTAACTTAAGGACTGGTAGTGTCCTTAGTAAACAAAATAGTTTGAGAAAGGGATAGATTTAGAAATAACCTTTCTTTCAGACAAGGTGAATTTGGTTGTCCTTGAAATCAGGATGGTTTGGTTTCAAGTCCTCCATCTGACTTTTACTAGCTCTAAGACTCTGAGCAAATCTCTCTAGATATGCTAGGTAGTTCCCTGAGATTTTAAGACACAAAACCAGTTCCAATCTGCATTTATAAAGGGAGTTTTATCAATATGCCAAAGAAATCACATTATCAAGTCTCTATCACCATGGGGGGAATTCCAGGCAACTGATGATGTAGAGACTGAAGTTGAGAAGATAGATATAGATATGTACATAGATTTGAGAGTCATACATTAGACTAGATACATGGATTTGAGAGTCATAATTGCAGATGATCCTTGAATCCATAGAAACAGGTGAGATCACCAAGGAAAGAGTGTATATCGAGAAAAGGAGAAGTTTCAAGTCCCCAAGATACTGTTCATAATTCAGATTTGGGAGATGGATTATAATCCAGCAATGGATACAACCAAAAGATAGTATTGTCAGAGAAGCCAAGAAAGGAAGAAGACAATGTTTAGGAAAAGGGAATAATCAACAGTGTTTAAACTAAAAAGGAAAATGAAGAATGAGAAAAGTCAGTGAATTTAATACCTAAAAAATTATCAGTAGCAGCTTTAGTCTGGCTGAGTGGGGTTATTTGAAGAGAGGGATGAAATGTGTTGAGGGTGGTGAGACAGTGAGGCAGTGAGTATAGAATATTCCTCCTATGACTATGGAAGTTAAAGAGAGTAGAGATGTGGGATGATAATGAGTTGATTAGAAGTAGTAAAGATTTTTTTTAAGAAGTGAGGTTTTTAAAAATATGGGAATATTTGTTGATGGAGGAGGAGCTGGTAGAAAGATATGGAATAGGAGAGATAAAGGGATTTCATAATGTATATTCTTAATCTGAGGAAAGGAGGAAAGAAATGAAAGTGAGAGAGACAACAGAGACAGAGACAGACAAAGAGACAGAGATACAAAGACACACACACACACACACACACACACACACACACAGATACTGAGACCAAAAGAGAGAGAGAGAGAGAGAGAGAGAGAGAGAGAGAGAGAGAGAGAGAGAGAGAGAGAGAGAGAGATTGGGGTGGTATTAGAAGCTTTGAAGTGAAGAAAAGAGAAAAGATTTGTATCCCACCAAGGGAAATGGCATACAGATTCAATCATGGAATAAGAAAATTCCCAAGAAGTAGTAAGAGATCAATTGACATCTGATAGCATGATTTTCTAGAAGATTCAGTTGGCTTGAAAGTATGATTTCTTCCATCATAATATATGGCAGCTTGGCAGTTTGAATAGAGAGCAGATAGTGGGAATGATGCAGACTTGAGGGTTGAGCTGTTTGTACAAGGGGTCAAGAAAGTCAAAGATGGTGGTAGATGCTAATAATAGGTATTAGACTGTGAAAAGAGAGAAGTGAGACCAGAATAGGGGTGAAAAATTGAGAGAATGGGGAGGGATGAAGTGAAAAGAGAATATATTGAAAGCAAAGAACAGATTTAGGATCAATGATACACCGAGTAAGATAGAATGGGAGATCATAGTTAGAAAGGGAAAGCTTCAGAGATCAGAGATGGCATAGTAATGGATAAGGTTGAGACTGTCTGTTGAGAGTGTATGTCAGGTTGAGAAAGTATGATTTTTGTCTGTGGATGCCTGAAATAGGGTGAAGATTTAAGTCACAGGAGTAAAAGAATTATAGGAGAAAAACTAAAAATTTAAGATGTTTAAAAGGATATCTAAAGAGCAGGAGCTAAGGTGGGAGAGAAAAACAAATAATAGGCAAGAACATTTTTGTAAAAGGAAGGAGACACAGACATAAGATCAGCTAATAAAGACAGATGACTTGAACCCTCACATTTCAGTCAGATCTTGTGACTATGAAGGTGTGGTTGGTTATGAAAAATTATAATCAAAATTCTCTCTGATTTCCTCTAATATTTTCATCACAGATATCTTCAATGTGCCTAATATCTTCACTTTCTTTTGGATGGGGAATAAATAGCACTATTTATTACCTTTGTTGTTCTTTTTTAGAATCTTCATTTCATCAGTGAGGAATCCAAAGTTTAGGAAGAGCAGTAAGTTGACTTTCCGATACACAGGCCTCAAGACAAGGGTTTAAATCTTCCTTCTATAAGAACAACTAGCGCAGTGATTCTTTGAAAGAGCTACCATTTGGGTGGAACAGAGTTCAAAAGGTAGAGTATTCACTCTAGAGCCTTATGTTTTATCCTAACTCTTACCTCCAGTTTCTTTTTTTCTGACTCCAATACGGTTGCAGCAAAATTGAGACTGATTCCTTTTCCTTCTGGCCTAGTGAAATATGGAACAAAGGCTAGATCACATCTCATTCTCTAGATATGTCTAAAATACCTAATAGTCATTTAGGTTTTCCTAAGTACTCTGTTATAGCCTCTCTAAAGACAGCAGGATTTCAAAGAAGAATCATCCCTAGGTTGTGGCTTTTATGTTTAGCTTGACTATCATATCTGTATATCTGTTTGCTCAAGTTTTTTTCCCCTACTGGCCTTAAGCATGGGCTTGTTATTTGCTTGATATACATATGTTCTGCAGGAAGGGAAATCCATAAAAAATACAGGGGGATGGTCTGTAAATCATTAAGTCATTCCCAGAAGGGGTTTAGAAGGATTCTGGCCAAGAGCAATAGCTTAGCAGAGAAAGCCATCACTACAAAGAGGCAGATTGACATTCAGGTAGTTCATTCAGTGAAGATAAAGATGAAATCTGACCTGTCAGAAACAGAAATGCAGGCACATATCTGAAACCTCCATACAGTGAAATATGTCAACCAGCTTGGTTGACACAAGACATTATTTGAGCTGTTGGTGAAGTTGCCAGGCATCATATCTGTAACTCTGGACCTGCCACTTGTCTCTAAGACTTGCATCTGCCTTGGCAGCATGTTTGGTATGAATAGACTTCAGAATCATGGAAACAAAACAGCTGTTTTAGAACAGTCCAAAAAAAAAGAACTTGTTATTGGAGAACTACTGTTATACATCCTGGCAACAGGGAAGGGGACCATGAACTCCACAAGGCCCATATTAAATTTGCACTTTTGTTCCACCACCAAGCAGCTATTTCTAAAATTAGGCCCATTACTCGCCTTCTGTGGGATGTAGTTCCTTTATGATCTTGTTCCCTTGACCAGCCTTCTTACAATGAACATGTTCCCATCCTCCCTCTCCTCTCTAAAGCCAATTCTACCAGGATGAATCATTTGAAGTTCTTTTTCAAAGCAGTGGGATGAACTATGTGACCTCTGGAGATCCTTTCTCAACAATATCAATGCTATTATACAGGCAATCTAGATTTGTGCTAAATATAGAGCTCATAAATCTAGAAGGGACATTGGAGGCCATAGAGTACAATTCCCTCATTTTATAAATGATTAGGTGACAGTTCAGAAAAGTGCCACACAGGTAGTATTTGATCTGAGGTCCTCTGACTCCAAAACCAGTGCCCTTTCCACTGTATCATGATGATTCACTTATTATACAGGAACAAAGGATTTTAAGGTAAGACTAAATTGTCTTTCTTGTATGTCCTGGTGTCTCACAGATCACACAAGATCATGGTCTAAGTTAGGTCTATGAACATGGAATGTGACTTAACCCTATTGAAATATGCAGCCCTCTTTTTGATGGCACTTATTACCTAGTGTGGGCTCAGGAGTTGATGAACGAAAGTTGGGACTATTATGGTGAAAAGGACTTCTGGCAGCATGGGAACATAGAATTAAGTTAGGAAACAAAAGATCTAATTTGCTTTAGTTGCTGCTGAATAAAACATGCAGAGAGCTTTCACTCTCCCAGTAGAAAAAAAATATTCCAGTAGCAATAGGATGATTGTTTTCTTTAAATGTTGTTTTTAATAAAACTGAATGAATCTTGTTGTTTGACCTCTGCCCCCCTCTTCCTCCTAAATATTTATTGAGTTAGCTAAGCACAGGCAGCAGACATCATGTCCTGTGGTTTTAACGTGGTTCTCTCATTTCAGCAAATGGGGGAGCAGCCATTTAAATGAATGGGGCATCAGCCAGGGAAGGTACAACCAGCTGCAAACCAACCAGTAACTATGGTTGTTACACATCTGGTAGGTAGTTCTGCAGCAAAGCAGCTAATGGTGCTAGTGTTTTAAATGGCCATTAGCGTTCTCTGGAATTCTCATGCCCAATTAAGATGTACCTCTGGAAGTTCTCTCTGGGTGCTGTAGCTCCATTCAGTTTGGCTGCAAATTCAACCAGGCAGAAAAGAGTGTGTGTGTGCAGGGAGTTTGCATACTAGCATCATTGCCTGGAGGGAACAAAATTTCATTCTTTTTCAATAGGAGAAAGGAGATTCTGAGGCACATGTAGCCTTCCACAGGGACATCCCCCCCCCCCAAAGCTGCTATTTCCCCTAGCTTCTCTGACTGCATCGGTTTGGATGGTGCCTCTACTTAATCACACAGTCTCAGCAGTTGATTTTGATCAGCCTGGAAGTTATAAAATTCTGAGATTCAGTCAATTATGGAAACTATTTTTGCAAGTAAACATTAGGCTTCAAAAATTAGAATCAGGATTTTGATTGGAAGGGTCCTTAAAGATTATCTCTTCATTTTAGAGTTAAGCAAACTGAGATCCAAAATAGGGATTTGACTCATCTGTAGACCTATAGGAAGTAAATATCAGAGGGAGAATTCAGATCCAGATCTAACTCACTACATAATTTTATTTTTATTTTTACATAAAATAAAATTTGGAGGGTAAAATACTTTTCACCTGGGAACAGGGATATGAACACCCTTCTTAATGCTGCAATATGTAAATCACACTGTAGGAAATTCAGTCCAGATGTAGAATTCTCCCTTTACTCCCAATCTGCTGAAATGCAAATTCTCTTTAACTTAAACCTGATCAGTTATATCCCTGTGCAAATGTTTATTTAGAGCATTTCCTGAAAACTTTTGCTTGGGTAATGGGTTAATGAGGAGGTCTTGAAGATACTGAGATTCTGAGGTGGAAGATGAAGGATGGGGGTACTATGATATTCGGGATAAAGGACACAGAAAGGGGAGACAGGCAGGACAAATTTTGCCAATTTCACAGTTTTTCCAAGAATTAGTCTTATTGGAGAAGAAGCAAAATGAAAAGTAGATTTCAAAGGCCTCTTTTAACTCTAAATCTTTGATCTCTATTTTCTTTGTAATATTTGATGTCTTCCTTGGTCTTCCAGGCTAATATTTATAAAAAACCATTATAGTAAATTAGGTACTGCTAAGAACACATTGAAGCAGGTGAGAACAGTATTTTTTTTTATTGCCCTATACCTCTTCACCCTCCTCTTTTTCTCCTTCTTTCTTCTTTATAACCCTTCTCTTTTTCTTCTTTAATTTTAGCAGTGTGTTAGAGTGGAAGATGAAGGATTGGTGAGTAGAAAAAAAATTGGTCACTTCTTGTCTGCATAAACATATGTTCTTAATTCCTCCCTCCAGGAGTGACTTTCTCTTAAATCAATTCTCTCAGGTATGGGGAATAAGATGAGGATGAAGATTTTCTTCATTTCACTAGAAGAACAAAAACATAGAGCCCTACCCGAAGCCACTAAACTCAGTAGCACTAGCTTCAGTCCTTCCCCTACAGGGACTCTCTAAGGCTTAGTTATGCTTGGGCTTTCTTTTGGACAGTATTCACTTGGTATTTCTCTGTGTTTGGGAAGTTATAAAAAATGAATTGATTAAATTTGTTCACTCTATCTTTGAGCCCTAATTCTAGTAATATTCCTTCTAATTATTCTTGAAAAAAATCTTTTTTTTCTGGGTACGTCATCACATATTCTCCATTTTAAAAAATATTTGTTTTTTCCAATTACATGCAACAGTAATTTTTACCAATCATTTTTGTAAGGTTTTGAGTTTTACAATTTTTCTCTCTCCCTCCCCCCCCCCGATAGAAAGCAATCTGATATAGGCTCTAAATTTATCACTATGCTAAACATAGATTATATTGAACATGTTGTGAGAGAATAATCAGATCCAAAAAGAAAGAAAACATTAGAGAGAAACAAAGACATAATACATAAGACAACTTTAAAAAATTGAAGATAATAAACTTTGGTCTTCATTTAAACTCCACAGACCCTTCTCTGGATAAGGATGGTATTTTCCATCACAAATCTTTTAAAATTATCTTTGATATTGTTCTGCTGAAATGAACAAGTCCATCATGGCTGATCATGACCCCATGTTGTTAATACCACTTATTAGTGTTGCTATCAGTTATATTTAACCAGCAAGGGCACACACTAACTAATAATAAAGTCAATAGCCATGATGACTTATGGAAATCAATTTCTTTGATAATATAACAAAACAAATAATAAGACTTTATCAAAAAGAACTGATGAAGCAGATTCATATCTCCCTAGAGAGAGAAAGAGAGGGTGAGGAAAAGTAGATAAGGGGAATGTAAAATTCTTGGCATTCTGTTCCACGGTACCATGGGCTCCGCAAGGCTTGGGCTCAGCACGGCTTACACTTAGCCAGGATCACATTGTCCTAGTTTGTGTCTGTGTGAACCCACAAACTATAGCAAGTATAGGTGGCACCCCTGACTGTGTTGCCCCTCTTTTGGCAATGCTAAAGTTTTTCTAATACAAAAGCCATCATGCCCACATAGTGTTTTGGCAGGGGTTATAGTTGATCTCCAGGAACTGCTACAGATCCTTTTTTTTTTTTAAGATTTTTCAAGGCAATGGGGTTAAGTGGCTTGCCCAAGGCCACACAGTTGGGTAATTATTAAGTGTCTGAGGTCGGATTTGAACCCAGGTACTCCTGACTCCAGGGCCAGTGCTTTATCCACTGTGCTACCTAGCTGCCCTGCTACAGATCCTTAAATCTTCTCTTCAGAATTCTTGCTTACATCTTTGCCTCTCCTGAAATTTCATTTCTCCTCTACTTTGATATGAGTGGGATAGAGCTTGTCCTTTCCTTTCATTTACAATCACAGCCCTCCAGTCCTTGACCTTTAAAAAATCTTTTTCATAAAACATTTTAATGTTTCACAATTTTAATAAATTATTCTTATGTAAAAATAAAAAATACAGTATAAATAAGTTATGCATACACATATACATGCATACATATATATAAGTTTAGGCTTTATATTTATTTTCTATTTTCTATGCAATGGATATCAGGAATAAAATATTTTAAGTAAGCAACAGATCTATTTATAATAAATCTTTTTCTTTTTATGGTATTATAAACAAAATGAATTTATAATGCAATATATATAAATATATCAAAATCATGTATCTTGAAGGAAGAAAAAGATACTCAAAACTTAAAACTAGATCTATTTTATTTCACTAGAATGTGCAATGTTTTCATGAGACAATCAAAAAATCAAAACTTTTCATTATTATTTTACATTATGCATCTCTGAGTTTTTTAGTTTCAGTGATAAGAACTTTAACCAAAAAAAGGGAAAAGATGTCAGTATTTACAAGAGGGAAATATTTCCAATATGAACTTAAATTCATACTTCACTTCAACTTGTATAACATTTAACATTTACAAAGAATTTTATACACATAATTGAAATAAATTTGCATCTGAATTTGTGATGCAGTTTTTTTTTTCAAATATTAAAATCCAGAAAGAGTCCTCTATGAAAACAGAAAATGAAGTCTCCAGTTTGCTCTGATTATTCTTATTTGCTCTGATTTGCTATTCTCTTTTGGAATCCATCTGTGTTAATCATATATATTTTAAGGTAATGTTGGAGCACTTTTCATGTGCCTGATCACAGTGTTGATAAAAATGCTAGTTAATAAATGCTGGAGATTGACATTAGGTATGGACAATTTGAAAGGTATGCCTAAAATCCTGAATGCCAGCAAAAAGGTCAACTGAGTCAGTCCCAGAACACTGAAAACAAAACTGTGGAGTCTAGTAAAGGTACCAGTGTAGATAAAATACAAGACCTGAAATTTATAGGATTGAATTGCAAATGCACATTTTAAAACTTAAAAGCCCTGCTCCACCCCATTTCCCAAGTAAAAGACTAATGTATTTCTTTCTGTTTGGCTCTATCCCATTTCATCTTCAACAACAAAATTAGGATTGTGTCTTAGCTTCTCGTCTTCCTTAACTCTATGCTTGAAGAATACTATTTTCTTCTGCTCAGTCTTCTAGGAGCATCAAAGTCATTTTTTTCTGAATTACATCACTAGATTTTTAGCCACACAGATATGGTTACCAAATCTTCAAAATAAGTTATAGCTCAAGTTCAAAGTACTTACAAACATAAATGAATAAATAAGTAGGAAATTGAATTGTTAAGCAGTCTCAGATTCCCTGTACTACCCCTACCCCCACCGTACCTATTCTCCTCCAAACTACAACATTAAAGCAAACAGGGTTTTACTCTACTTGGCTACACTAGAGATATCTGTTCTGATCGACAGGCATCCATCTCCAATGTCAGCTCCCATTTCTTGGTTCCCTTTAAGATGGGTGTTCCACTTCTTTTCACCTTCCACGTTGCTTCTCAGCATCCCCTCCTCATCTTTGCTTTCCTTTTCCCCCATCTCTTTTTATTCTCTTCTCTTACCTTTTCCATATTTCACTTCTTCTTTTCCCCTTTGTTGTAATTTTGGGGAACCAGTTAGGAGGCAAATGGGAAAAAATGCTTATACTTTCTCATGATATTTTCCTTATACCAATGAAATCACACACAGGTTAAGTCCCTATCCTAATCCCCATTCTTGTGTTGATGAAAGGCAGTATGCTATAGTCAATAAAGAATTAGCCCAGAAATAAGAACTGAGTTCATATATCTTCTATTCATACTGGCTGTGTGATCCTGGGAAAGTTCCCCAAACTTTCTAAGACAATTATTTGCCACCCTTCATTGATATAACTTCTCATAAGGAGTTTCCAATACTGATGAAATATGGATCTGGTAAAACACAGGCGCATATGTATTATGCATAAATATGCACAAAAATCTGTTCACATATACATATATGAATATATTTGTTCTAACATTTATATAGCACTTTAAGGTTTTTAAGCACATTAAGTATAATATCTTGTATTATCCTCACAGAAATCCTGTGAGGTTGGTGTAATAATTGTGCTCATTTTACAGAGAAGGAAACTAAGGCTTAGTGAATTTAAGAGATTTGCAGTCAACAAGTGCCTAAGACATGATTTAGATGTGATTTTCATTACTCTACTGTACTATATATATATATATATATATATATATATATACATATATATGGATGTGTATGTGTAGATGTAAGATATATATTGTTTTTGAAAGCATGTCTGCATAGATAGGTGACTGAGGGAGATAGTGATATAACTGTATCTCTATATTACTGATATATATGTATATATTTATATATCTCATACCCATATATATAGATAAGCATCTCACTGAGATATAGAGCATCATTGATATATGGAATTCTACACAACCCTTTCCAGGGGAGACTTCAGTTCCTGACTTGAGGGAAGCAGAAGGAAGGACCTAGCCATCTTTTTCTTCTCCAAGAGTAAGTTATTGGACTTGAATGATATCTTCTCTGCCTCACTGTATATATTGCTGTCTAGGGACATGATTAATTAAGAACAAGAGGAAATTTTCCTTTTCTATACCCTAGCTTGGGGTGGTACTTCAAATTCATCCACTGTCCTGGCCCTTACCAAACACTGGTTATAGAAAAGACCATTACAAATAGTGAAAAACAAGAAAACCTATTTGTGAAAGCAAGAAGTAAACAGAAATCAGAGTTCTACAGAACAGAATATACCAGGAAAGAAAAACAGGAGTGAATTAGATATTTGGTTAGGAGTGAGTTGAAAATTTGATGAAGCAAGAGAGAGAGGCTTTGATCTGACCCGAGGGGAAATTTTTTAAAGTCTCTATTGAGGCACATCAGGAATATGTTGAGGGATTGACTTTCTTGACATGTCTGAAAAAAAAGTCTTTCTATTTCTTCTCTCTAAAATCAGTCTCAAATATAGTCTAGAACCACAAATACTCTCTTCTGAAGAAGGAATAAAGAATATTTCCTCCTTTCCAAAGTTGGTATGAGAACTCTCCCCTTCACCCATTTGTTGTATTGTTGTTCAGTCTTTTCAATGGTGTTTGATGCTTAATGATCCCACTTGGGGTCTTCTTGGCAAAGATCCTGGAGTGGTTTGCTTTTTACTTCTTCAGGTCATTTACAGATAAGGAAACTGAGGCAAAGAAGGTTAAATAACTTGTCCAGGGTCACACAGTATGTAGCTGAGGTTGAATTTGAACTCAGGTCTATCTGACTCTAGGTCCAGTACTCTATCCACTATGCCACCAAGCTTCCCCTGTATCTACATTCTTTCTATCAAACTAGGGTCATACACAAGTATCATTTGCTACCCACATACTAACAGGTAAAGTTCTATAGGTTTAGAAACCTGAGTCATACATACACATCACACCTATTTAAATATGTTATATATAGATACATACAACAAGGAGAGTGACAGAGAGTCAAAGACAGAGACAGAGATCAACAGAGAAAGAGAGGGAAGAGCCAGTATTTTTTTTTTTTTAGTTTTTGCAAGGCAATGGGGTTAAGTGGCTTGCCCAAGGCCACATGGCTAGGTAATTATTAAGTGTCTAAGGCCAAATTTGAACTCAGGTACTCCTGACTCCAGGGCCAGCGCTCTATCCACTGTGCCACCTAGCTGCCCCCGAGCCAGTATGAAATTAGGTAATTAAGAACCCCCAAAGTTTGAAAGAAATAAAGTTTTAGTACAGAATGTTGATCACAATGATAAGAATGATCTGTGGTTCTGAATTTCTTCAGACTTTCCTTGATGAACCAGTCTTTGAGCATGGGTATATTTGACAAAGCTGATAAATCAATATTGGCTGGCTAGCTTGTGTGGGGCTTCTGGAATTATCTGCAAGATGTACTTCACTTGGGATAGACCCATTCACAATAAGTACAGAGTACAGTCCAACTCAATCTCTGTTAAAGGGACTCAATCAGCCAGGCAGGTTGACATATAAGATACAAATCCATAAAAACAAGGCACACTAGAGCAGAGGAGTCACTTGGGGAAGGAGATGATAAATGGGGACATTCTTTCCTAGAAGGTACCAGCCCATGGGTAAAGTGAGAAAAAATAGGATTATTCCTTAGGAAAAAAAAGGTTGTGTTTTGGCCTGTTTCTATTGTGCCTCTGTGTTTTGGCCTTGACTCTCATGCATGCTACAATGTGAGCTGAATGACAATTGGTGGAGAGAAGAAAGAAGCGATGTACTGCCAACCTCCTACATAAATCTTGTGGAGGAAAACCACGTCCAGAAAACAACTTCCAAATCTAATTTCACAAATTCACTCAGAGATCCCTGATATTTTGACCCGTTGATTTCCTTTAGATAGCACTTTAGAAAGAGAGAGAAACACACAGAGATATTGGGGGGAGGTGATAGATAGCTAGATAGAAAGATGGATGGCTGACTGGATGAATAGAGACAGAGACAGAGTTGGAGAGAGACAGAGACAGTCAGAAAGGCTGATGGGGAGAGAGCGAGAGCGAGAGCGAGAGCGAGAGCGAGAGCGAGAGCGAGAGAGAGAGAGAGAGAGAGAGAGAGAGAGAGAGAGAGAGAGAGATCAGGTTACTGTGCATCTGTGCATTGACAGGGGAAAGAAGAGGTGTTGAGGAGAAAACACTTGCCTGGATTTGTTCTGTCACAGGTCAGAACTCAAAACACATCCAGGGGCTCCACCCTCTTCTGAGCCTAACACCCATTTCAAATGGTTCTGATTAAAAATATTTCTGTTTTGATAAATATTTTTAAGGGAAGACCTGTACAGTTCTAATCTGAGCAAGAGATTCTGTCAGGAAGGGGTTCACAGGGTTTGAAGAAATCATTTACACTAGGGTGCCAGTCGGTGCCCAGAGGGAGAAGATAATGCTATGGGCCAAATTCCTGCTTCTCAGAACTCAACAGTCCAAGATATTTCGGAGGCATATTTACCCTTGAGAATAATTTTTTTTTAGCCACAAGAGGATAATTCTGAGCTGCCAGGAAATAATGGACAGTTCTTTCTTGTTTTCATTTAATTCTGATGTGGAAATAACACAATCCTATTTGTTTGTAATCTACTTGTAAACTTCATTGACTAGTTTGGGTGCTAATTGCTTAATACAGCTTAATATACTTAATTAGCTAATTGTAAATAATGGAATGCAGTTTTCTCTTCCTTTTCCTATCTCTTAAATCTTCATCCTGAAGGTGAAATTGCTGATTGTATAACAATGACATTGAGCCTTTCATCTAAAATAATGCTGAAATCCTGGGTTTGGAGACCAACAAATTCTCACCCTTTCTATTCCTGTTTCCCAAGGCTATCTATTTTATGGAAAGGGAAAAAATCCAGAAAGAAGCAATTCTTTATTCTATATGATCTTGCTTATTGTCCTAAGAATTTTGATCTTTTTTTTTTTAAACAGAAGTGAGTCTCTAGCATTTCTGGATAATCAAAGGTTAGTCTCCCCATCACCTCTCCTTGAGCCTACATATGAAAAAAATATAAACGAAACTGGCTTGATTAGGAATCTTTGAAAAGGTTTAATCTGAGGGCATTTAAAATATCCTCTTATATGTGCCTTGTTCATTTTTGTTTGACCTTTAGAGTTCCAGGTCCTGAAAAGACTATTCAGGGCTCAGCTAATTTCGTCCACTGTTCACTGTCTATACAGGACTATATCTCTGGCATAACTGCAGTCCTTGGATAGCAACCCTATTTAAAGATACAGCCAAAAGAAGAGAGTCTCTCTCTCTCTCTCTCTCTCTCTCTCTCTCTCTCTGTATATATATATATATATATATATATATATATATATATATATATATGTGTGTGTGTGTGTGTGTGTGTGTGTATACATATATATATTCACATACACATATATGCACATATATGTGTACATATATATGCTTAGGTATATATAGGGAATATATATATACATACATATATATAATATATATATATATATATATATATATATATATATATATATAGAGAGAGAGAGAGAGAGAGAGAGAGAGAGAGAGAGAGAGAGAGAGATTGAGTATCTCCAACTTTGCAGCTGCCATTGAAAAGCTTTGACTTGCTATATTTTGACCTGGGCTGATTCACCCCCCTTGAGTTTCTGGCGCCTGACCTCTTCCTAGGTCCTCTTCACACTGTGTCAAACTTTGTGTAGATGCCGACTCAGTTTTAGTCCTATTGCAGCTCAGGTTTCCTGAGTCCAAGTTTCAGTCTCCTGATAGGAGAGGCTATAGGTATGGATCGTCATTCCTATTCATAACTTCTTTTCAAATATTTACAATTAAATTTTTATTTTTAAAAATTCAGTACCCACAATGTGTAGAAGGCTATAAAGATAAGGTTCTAACATAATTCTTGGCTTGATGGAACTTAAAACTATACTAATTATAAAAGGATGTGATTAATTGGTGAATGATGATACTAAAAAGGTCAAAAGTACATAAGGGTCATGTAAAAGTTAGAAGGCATAAAGTGCTGCCTCTACTGAACTCTAGAAATCAATGATTCATTCAGAGTAGTGCTCTATGAGCATCTGTAAACATAAATGAATGGACTGGTCATTTATAACCATATTGCCTTAGGATCATAGGCTTTAGAGCTAGTGATCCATTGAGTTAAATTCTCTCATTTCTTAGTTAAGGGAACTAAAGTACAGAGTTACAGAGAAATTATCTGGCTTGTCCAAGGTCTCACAGAGCCAGATTTGGAAGCCAGTGTTCTTATTCCAAATGTACAACTCTTTTCACTAACACACATTGCCCTGCATCTTGTCTTCATTAGAAGCCTATTCTGATCATGAATTCATACTATTCTCTGACTGTGAGGGATCACATTCAAGGAATGTCAAATCTAACAGTTAGTTGAAAGCAATATTGAATGAGCTCCTAGAGTGTGTGAATTAATCAGCATTAATTATTAATGTTTATTAAATACCACATTTGATGGGCTAGATTAAAGAAGGAAGAATATTGAATCTTTCTTCACTTAAAAAATATTAAGTGCCTACTATGCACAAGTCAATTTGCTGAAGAAAGAAAGAAAGATAAAGTCAAGAGTCCCTGCCCTCAAGGAGCTGTCACAGACAATAACTAAATTAAAAGGGAGAATTATTCTTCTTCATGCTAAGATGCAATCATGGCTGTAACTGCTGGACACATCTTGGCTTAAATGAGATCTTACAAGGAGCCAGAAGCAAATGAGGTTTGATGGATTGAAATTATTATTATTAATAATCACATCCTTCATGTTTTAAAAGTATTTCATAATTTTAAGAGTGATTTGCAGTCAATTTATTTTTTCCACCTCACTATCAGAGTCCCAGCTTCCTGACTAGGGCTTGTTCATTTAGGACAATGATGGGCTTAACCCATCAAAAAAGATCTCACAGACAAGAATGGTACAGTGCATCTAGAATCAGAGGTTCTTGGTTTGAATCTTGGTATCACCACTTACCACCAATATGACAAGCTAAGGACATACATTCCAGTTAGTAGGATTTTAGAGCTAGAAGAAATTCTAAACATCATTTTGTCCCATCTTCTCATTTAAATAATTTTATTGATATTTTTATTTTTTATTATCTATGTATGGGTAAGTAATCTCTCTCAGTTTTAGTTTTCTCACTTGTAAAATGAGAGAGTTGTGTTCAATGACCTCCAGGATCTCTTCAAGCTTTGTGGTAAAGCTTTGCCTAGTTCCTCTGGAAATTTGAGTACTTCTGGTTAGCCTCTCAGTGACTATGACCCAGGTTTATAAATATTGGTTTTCCCCTTCATTTATTAAATATCTCATTTCAGGTTATTGGTGCCCTTTAACAAATTATTTAATTTTTCTGATGGCTTTGGTGAAGGTCAAAAGGTTGGTGGCTATTTTCCAGGCTGGTTAAAAAGGTTGTGTCTTAGGCTTAAAAGCTGACTCATTGCAACACCCAATATCTCTGAGGTAGGATGTATTCTGAAGCCCTCTTTCCCATCCCTTTTTCCACTGCAAAGAGCAAAAATTTGACTTTTCAGGAGTCATCTGGCTCTCTACTCATCTTAGGATTCTCACCAAGTTGTACAAGTGTAGCAGTTACCCAGTACATCAGGGAAAATCAAAAATCCAAATAAAATGCAACTGGAGATATATATATATATATATATATATATATATATATATATATATATATATATATATATATACATATATATATAAGAGAAAGCAGCAGCCCTTATCTTCCATTCTTTTTCTATTTCCTTTTCATCTCTGGATCTTTAAGCTTAATTATGAAGTCCAAACTAGTCTGCAGTAAGCACGCCTTCTACCCTCTAGGCTGCCCTTGTATGCATTTCCTTTTCATGGTGCTATTGACATTTGGCACTCATAGAGAACCCATTTCTCCAGCAATAGCAAAAGCTCCTTAAATAACCAAACAAAGTCTTATAGCACCCTATTGAGCAAGAAAAAGATCACCACCTGCCTCACTAATGCCTAAATGAAATAGAAATAGGAAGTGACTTGTCCAAGGTCCCCAGGGAGTTAATTCAGGTTAATGGAAATAAAGCCAAGGAATCTACTCACTACTTTTTTTTCCCTTTCTTCTACCACAATTTAGAATAATTAGAATCATATATGATATCTCATATTTAACTATAAACTTATAGGATAATAGATTTAGAGGTTGAAGAGATCTTAAAGATCATCTAGTCCAAAACTCTTTTTTACACTTGAGGAAATGAAAGTACAGAGGAGATTTTCCAAGGTCACACAAATGAAGAAGCAGAATTTAATTTGAACTCTCGTCCTCAGACTTAAAATCCATTGCTTTTTCTGTTCCACAGCTCTTTATAAAAGATGTTTGTCTATATTATATCATTTGTTCATCTCAACAATACTGTGAGAAGAAAAGGGAAGATATTTTTATCGTTGCTTTTCTTGCTTAACAGATGAAGAAACTGAGGTTCAGAGAGATTAATAAACTAGCAGATCCTTTTATTCAAATTAGGAGAGAGTAAATGACTAGCTCAAAGTCATACAATCCATAATGTCAAAACATTTAAATTCAGCTCTTCTGATAATAGTTCTTGTGAACTTTCCACTACACTATATTGCCTTTACTTAGTTCAATAAAAAACAATCTTGGAGGGGAAATGCCAAATCTATCTGTGTTATATATGTCAAGGTTTGGATAGATTTGTGATCTCACTGATGTAGTAACTCCTTTCTGTAATGTGTATTGCAGGACATCCACAACTCGGCCTGTGTTCAACATTTTGAAAGAATTGCTGGCTAGCATTTTTATGATGTTTTAATGTTTCCAAAGTGCTTTACAAATATGGACTCATTTTATCCTCATTTTACAAATGAATATATTGATTCAGATAAAGGTTAAAGTATTTTCCCAGGATCAAACAACTTGTGCCTCAGGCAAGATTTGAACCCAATTCTTCTTGATTCCAGATCTAATAATCTCCATACTGTGCCAGAGTCTACATAGAGTGGTAGAAATCACCATCTAGATCTATCAATATTTTATAGGTACCAAAGTAATATGAAATTTCTCTATAGCCAATGTTCTTTGCACTCACTATTTAACTGCCTACTTCCTTTAATCTCTTTGATGAAATCTTTATTGTTTTTTTGGGTGTGGTACTGGGTTGGTAAGATACTATAGTCAAATAACTGCCTTTCAGCCCTTTTGATGATCCATTAACTTCTATTCTTGGGATGCCACTATTCTGTCATACCAAGTAACCCTAGAAGACTGTTGATGGTATTACTACCAAAAAAAAAGGCAATTAAGTAAACACTAATTACTACCTACCTATATACCTACTTTCTTCTCTTTTTAAGCTTTTTCTGAGTGCAACTTATACAACTATCAAGGTCATCCTTAATGAAATTATGAGAAAGAAGCATGCAGACTTCCTTGACGAATCACAGCCAATATAATTTTACAATTGCTTGAAAGGTATAAGGAATATCAAATCCTATCAATTTGCCTGGAAAATAGTTTGGGTTCTATAACCATCTGTTTATGATCTGTTTTGGAATTTTTTCCCAAGGATTACTGACCTATAATTTGGAAACTATTTTTCTCCCTTTTTGAAAACTGGGACAATGTTTGCCCTGCTTGAATGCTATGATGTATCTTGTGATATATAGAAAGTTTCAAGTTCTGTCCAGTACCACAAGGTGATTCAGTGACTGTTTCTTGGGATAGCAGTACTACCTTTTGTTTTTTCTATTGTTTTAAGCTTGGACATCTAAGAAATCTGCAGTAAAATATCACATCTGTGTTGTCAAAAAAACAAATATCTATTTAAACAACCAAGTACATTCATTTTATAAACCATAACTAAAACAATGCCAAAATATGGAGCAAAACAAAGAAAATAAAAGCCAAGAATAAAAAGCTGTTGTCTCTTCTTATTTGATTTGGAACACAATTACTTTGACCTACTCTCTCTCTCTCTCTCTCTCTCACAGCTCATTTTAAAATAGGCAAAGTCCCATTGCTAATAAAATCCCTGCATTATAAGCACTATTCTTTTTAATACTCTGTGACTGCATTTCTCCAGAAGAAGTGACACAGATATTGCCCAACTTTCTTCACAAACCTGTTAATCTTATGCTATCTTTTACTAGTGATTGTTTAAGGCAATGGGCAATAAAACAATGAATTGAACTCCTCTGAATAATCAAAGTAGAGGGGGGTGGGGGGAGAGACAGAGAGAGATATATAGAGAATGAGAGAGGAAGTGAGAGAGGGACAGAGACAGACAGATATTCAGAAAATGAGAGAAAGTGTGAGACACAGACAGAAACAGAGACAGAGACAGATAATGAAGGAGAGAGAGAGAGAGAGAGAGAGAGAGAGAGAGAGAGAGAAATATTATTTCTGCTAGCTATGATTCTTTCTGAGTTGTTCTTTCAGAGCTCATTATTTCCATGTCTCCCTGCTCATTCCTCACTCCCAAATTCATCTTCTCTATATTTCTCTATTTCTGTAGAGGGTATAACCATAAATACAATTACTCAGTTCATAACCTCAGAGACACCTTTGACTCTTCTATCTTTCTCACACTTCAAATTGAATCAGTTGTCAAGTCTTTTGATAGTGTTGCCTATATTCTCTTCTCTCCATTCATATGACCACCAACATAGTTCAATCCCTCATCATCATTTGCTTGGATAGTTGCAACAGCCTCCTAATTGGACTTCCAGTTCTAGGCACTTGAGTATGCTCTCCATTCATGGATAATGTTATAAAGATTTTGTGTAAATTTGAGAGGAGGAATAGAGAGCAGTTGTTACTGACTCTTTTATAAGATTCTAGAATGTTGCATTCTATGACTTATTTATTTAGTACCTTTTATATTCAAGTCACTGTTCAGGGTACCATTGATATTAAAATGAAAAATGACACAGTTCTTGTCCTCAAGGAACTTATAAGCTATTGTACTATAAAAAATAGAATGTGATAGCATTCTGAAGGAGAGGCAAATTGGTGAAGCAGAATAAGCTCTGACTTTTAAGTCAATGAATCTAGAATTTCCAAACCTTTCTCTGCTATGTATTAACTATGTGTCTTTGGTTAAAAAAAAAAAAGGTAGTTAAGTTGTCTGGGGCCACAGTTTTCTCATTTTTAAAAGAAGGAGCTTGGACTAGATGGTTGCTTGGCTTATGTCCAGGTCAGAATTCTTTAAATGAGATTAAATCATATCATGACTTCAAAAAGGTGACACCTAAATTACTTCTTAAAAAAGGATTTCAGCTAGTAGAAGTGAGAAAGAATGAGTCACTAAGTCATTAAGCATGACCCTTTACTGTTTAAAGTAAAAAAAAATCGTGCCTTGATTTTCTGTGTCAGTGAAAACTTTTAAGAGGTCTTCTAAATGCTCTGTAATGATAATATCTGTGCTTTGGGCTTAATGCTACTGTTTAGTTGATACAATCCTCACTACTAATTACAATAGACAATAGATTCCATTTCTCTAAATGAGGAGCTTTATATTTGTTCTCTGCATGATGCAAACAAAAATGTCTCTTAGAGATAACAGAAAGGCAGAAACAGAAAGAACCAAACTGATTTCAATATAATGGAATATATTGCAAATTTATAACTTAAATGGGAAACAAGACCCAGAATTCTCAATACAGTTTTGATTTAGGATTCTATTGTTGTTGATCAATTCTTTCAGTCCTGTTTTACTTCTCATGACCCCATTTGGGATTTTCTTGGCAAACATACTGGAGTGGTTTGTCATTTTCTTCTTCAGTTCATTTGATAGATGAGGAAATTGAGGTAAACAGAGTTAAGTGACTTGCCCAAGGTCACAAAACTAATAAGCATCTGAGATTAGATTTGAACTCACGAAAATCACTCTTCCTGATGCTTTATTTATTGTGCCACTTAGCTGCTAAAGAGCCTCTTTAGGGATCTAGTCTTTTCCTAATAAACAGAAGTTACTTAGATAGATTTCTTTTTCTAATATTTTAATGCTAATATTACTTTGAGTTCCAAATTTCATCCCTTCCTTCTTTTGTGCCTTCCCCCCAGACAGTAAGTAAACAAATATAAATTATATATGTACAGTTATGTAAAACATTTCCATTTAAGTCATTTTTACAAGAATATTTCAATAAAAGAGAAAAAAAGAAAGTGGAAAAATAGTATGCTTTAGTCAATATTCAATTAATATCAGTTCTTTATCTGAAGATAGCATCATTGGGATTGTCCTGGATCATTGTATTGTGGAGAATAGCTAAATCATTAAAAATTCTTCATTGAGCAATGTTACTGTTGCTGTATACAGCATTCTCCTGGGTCTGTTCAGTTCAATGTGCATCAGTTCATTTAAGTCTTTCCAGGTTTTTCTGAAATCATTCTTCTGGTCATTTCTTATAGCAAAATAATATTCCATTATAACATAATAATGTTCCATTATAACAATATAACATGGTTTGTTTAGCCATTCTCCAATTGATGAGTATCCTTTCAATTTCTAGTTGCTAGTTACTACAAAAGAGCTGTTATAAATATTGCTATACAAACAGGTCATTTCCCCTTTTTTGGGATGTCTCTGGGAATATAGTGGTATTGCTAAATCAAGGGGTATGCACAGTTTTGTAGCCCTTTGGGCATAGTTCCAAATTGTTCTCTAGCATGGTAGGATCAACTCACAAGTGTATTAATGTCCGAGTTTTCCCAATGCTATCATTTAAGATTTTCCTTTTTTCTTATATTAGCCACTCTTGAGAGGTGTGAGATGGTACCTTAGAGTTGTTTTAATTTGCCTTTCTTGATTAACAGTGATTTAGAAAAAAGCAAACAAATAGTGATTCAGAATTTTTCAAAATATGACTAGAGATAGCTTTGATTTCTTCTCCCCCCAAAAATGGCCTGTTCATATCCTTTAACCATTTTTCAATTGGGGAATATCTTTCAATTTTATGAATTTGACTCATTTCTCTATATATTTGAGAAATGAGACCTTTGTCAGAAACACTTGTTGAAAAATTCTCCCCCCCTCCAGTTTTCTGTGTTCCTTATAATTTTGGTTGCATTGGATTTGTTTGTGCAAAAACTTGTAAATTTTATATAATAAAAATTATCTATAATATATTTTGTAATGCTCTCTATATCTTTCTTGGTCCCAAATTCTTCCCTTATCCATAAATCTGACAGATTTAATTTGCTTATGGTACTGCTTTATATCTAAATCTTGTGCCCATTTTGACCTTATCTTGCCATAAGATGTGAGAGGTTGGCTTGTACCTAGTTTCTGCCATACTGTTTTCCAATTTTCCAGCAGTTCTTGCCAATTAATGAGTTTTTGTTCCATTTTTTGGGTCAAATAATGAATTTGGGTTTATCATATATCAGATTATTATAGATGGTTATTTGCTATAAGATAATTTGTACCTAATCTATTCAATTGATTCTCCACTCTATTGCTTAGTCAGTAATGGACTGTTTTGATAACTACCACTTTATAATACAGTTTGATATCTGGTATGGCTAGACCATCTTCTTTCACATTTCTTTCATTGATTTTCTTGATATTCTTGAACTTCTGTTCTTCCAGAAAATTTTTGTTATTTTTTTTCTAGCTCTATAAGTTAATTTTTTGACAGTTTAATTGGCATAGCATGGAATAAATAAATAAGAATTTTCATTATGTTTGACATATCCATGAATAATTAATATTTTTCCAGTTGATAGGATATGACTTTAATTGTGTGAAAAAAATATCTTAGAGTTGTGTTCTTATAGTTATTGAGTTTGTCTTGGCAGGTAGATTCCTAAGTATTTCATATTGTCTATCTACAGTTATTTTAGATGGAATTTCTCTTTCCATTTCTTGCTACTAGATTTTGTTGGTAATATATAGAAACGCTGATAATTTATGTAAGTTAATTTTGTATCCTGAAACTTTGCTAAACTTGTTAATAATTTCAAGTAGTTTTTCAGTTGATTCTCTAGGATTTTTTTAAGTATAACAGCATATCATCAGAAAGAGATATAGTTTTATTTTTCATTGCCTATTGTAATTCCTTTAATTTCTTGTTCTTATCTGATTGTTATAGCTAACATTTTTCATACAATATTTAATAATAGAGGTGATAAGCATCCTTACTTCACTCCTGATTGTACTGGGAAGGCTTGCAACTTAGCCCCATTACACATAATGCTTGCTAATGGTTTTAGATAGATATTACTTAACTTTTTAAGGTAAATTTCATTTATTCCTATGATATCTAGTGTTTTTAATAGGAATGGTTGCTATTTTTGTCAAAGATTCTTTTCTACTTCTATTGAGATAATCATATGATTTTTGTTGTTGATTGTTCTGTTGTTCATTGATAAGGCCAATTATACTAATATGCAATTATGCTAAAATATGCTAATTTCTTAATATTGCACCAACACTGCATTCCTGGAATAAATTTCACCTGGTTATCATGTAAGAACCTTGAGACATATTGATGTAAGTTCTTTGTTAGTTTATTTTAAAGTTTTTTCATCATTCACTAGGAAAATTGGTCTATAATCTTTTTCCTGTTTGGGTATCAACACCATAATTGTATGGTATTTGGAAGGACTCCTTTGTCCATTTTTCCAAATGGTTTATATAATTTTGAGATTAATTATTTTTACTAGTAGAAATGCATGGTAGAATTTGCTTTTGAATCAACTCAATCCTGGGAATTTTTTCTTTCAAGTTCATTGATGGTTTGTTCAATTTTTTTTCTAAGTGAGCCATTTAAATATTTTATTTCTCCCACAAATCTGGGTGATTTATATTTTTGTAGATATTGATCCATTTCATTTTGATTGTAAAATTTATTTTCATATAATTGGGTAAAATAGCATCTAATAATTGCCTTAATTTCATCTTTGTTGGTATGAATTCATACCTCTCATTTTTGATATGTCATTTATTTTTCTTCTTGTTTAAATCAAATAAACCAATACTTCATCTATTTGGGGCTTTTTTATTGCAGTCAGCTTCTAGCTTTATTTATTAGTTCAATGATTTTATTATTTTTAATTTTATTTATCTCTCCTTTGATTTTCAGGACTTCTAATTTAGTGTTTACCAATATAATTGGTGTTTAGTTGCACCAATATAATATAATAATATAATAAACACCAATAGAATTGGTGTTTAGTTGCAAATTTTGAATTTATTCTTTTTCTAGTTTTTTTTAGTTTCATGCCTAATTAATTGATCTGCTTTTTCTCTATTTTTCTTGCTATATGCAATTAAAGATATAAATTTTCTCCCAATAAATTTCCTTGCATAAATTTTGGTATGTTGTCTCATTGTAATTTACTTTAATGAAAATGATTGTTTCTATTTTTTGTTTCTTTGCATTTTTTACTTGTTTTTAGAATTAGATTATTTAATTTTCAATTAATTTTAATTGCTCTTTCCAGTATTCATTTTTATTTTTTTATTTTTTTTTGCAAGGCAGTGGGGTTAAGTGGCTTGCCCAAGGTTACACAGCTAGGTAATTATTAAGTGACTGAGGTCAGATTTGAACTCAGATCCTCCTGACTCCACTGCACCAACTAGCCACCCCTCATTATCCATTTTTGAATGTAACTTTGAGTGCATTATATCTGATAAGGATGGGTTTTCTATTTCTGCTTTTTCTGCATTCAGTTTTGAGATTTTTATGTCCTATTCAATTTTCTCTGGAGATCTAACATTTCTAACTTTTCAAGAATTTTATTCACAGCTTTAACCTCTTGTTTGTTTTTTGTTTAGAGAGGAAACGTTGAGGTCCCCCCATTAGTATAGCTATATTATTAATTTTCTTCTGTAATTCATTCAACTCTGAAAAATTTGATATTATACCATTTGGTGCATATGTGTTTAGTATTGATAATATTTCATTGACTATGATACTTTTTCAGTCAATTATAGTTTATTTCTTTCTTTCAATTAGATCTATTTTTGTTTTTGGTTTTTTGAAATCATGATTGCTGCCCTCACTTCTTTTGCTTTAGATAAAGCATAATAGATTTTTCTCCATCCCCTTACGTTTATCCTGTCTATATCTATCTGCTTCAAATGTGCTTCTTATAAACAAATTGTAAGATTCTGGTTTTTAATTTATTATGCTACCTGTTTCTTTTTTATGAATAAGTCCATCCCATTCATATTTATAATTATGATAATTAATTGTATTTCCCAACCCTCCATTTTTCCCTTATTTATTCTTCACTTATTCTTATTTATTCCCCCCCTTTCCCTCTCCACAAATGTTTAAATTATGAACACTGCCTTCCTTAATAGCTCCTCCTTTTCTTCAGTCCCCTCTCTTCCATTTCATACTTCTAGATCAATTCTGAAGCAAGTTGTTTGGTGAGGAATTTGCTGGACTTAAAATGGTTCATTTCCTTCTCTACCATCTAGGTACCAGAAGTTTTAGTTGTATTTCTAAAGAGCATTATATCACCCTTTCACTTGGTTGGGCAAGCTTGGAGTCTGCAGTCTGCAGGTAACCAGAGTTGAAGAGAAGCAAGCTGGTAGGCACAGTGAAAACTCATGACCAGTTCAGGGCTGAATCAATCAAGAAGTTTTTCAAGAAACTGAAGAATTTTGTATTGGAATACATTGTTCCTACAGAACAGGATACACAGATTCTAAACTTTTTTTTCATTTATCCTTTTTTTAGTATTGCTGGGCTTGGGCAGAGATAATTTCAGAGTTCTCTGTAACGCAAGAAATAATTACTCCTTAAAATGGTGCTCATTTGACAGGAATCATAACAGTTCCTTTGAGTGGGGACAGTTGACATTTATGAGAAGGCATTGAGGAAGTTGAAACCCTTTATGTCAGAGGTACACTAGGATATGACAGGTTCTAATTCAGGGGAATTCTATAGAGATAAAATTCTTTGCTAGATTTTTAGCAAAGACTCATGGAATTAATATTGAAAATATTGGGAGAGATGGACTAAATGAAAATACAAGCAAATGAATTCATATCCAGTTGAATAGCCTTAATCAAAGATTAAAAATTAATGCTTTGATGTCAACTCAGTTTCCAGAAGGGTGTCTTAGCCATATGGCACTTTAATCAAAACTTAGATAAGGGCATAGAAGACAAAGCAAGTCTGTGGATGATTTAAAACTGAGAGAGATCACTAACATATTGAATGAAAGAACCAATATTCAAAAAAATCTTGTTTGAAAGATTAAATTGGACCAAAGGCAATAAGAAAATTGAAGAGGAATAAATGAAAAGTCTTACTCAGAGGTTAAACAATCAACTTCATAAGTATAAGACTAGAAAGGTATGGTAGGCAAAAAGTTCATACAAAAATATTTCAGGCTTTTTGGAGCTACAAGCTCCTCATTAGTTAGAATTAGGATATCAAAATCTCCAAAAGCAAATTTTTAGGCTACATAAGAAAAGACAACATGCCTGAGACTACGGAATGGATATGATAGTGTAATTTACCACAACTGAAGGTTTGTGCTCAGGTTTGGAATCCATATTTTAGGAAGGACATTAAGAGACTGAAGATAATCCAAAGGAAGGCAATCAGGATATTGAAAAACTTTTAGAGAATGCCAAATTAATATAATTTTAACCTGAAGAAAGGAAGACCTACTTAACTATTTTTCTCTAGCTCTTTATATTTTATAGTAAAAAATCTATGTAGAAGAGATAGAAATTAAAGTGACCTTAGTGACAATGTACTTCAACTGTTTGAATAAGAATACTCCACCCCAAATCTCACAAATAGTCATTAACATTAACCTTTCCTTGAAGACTTCTAGTAAGAAGAATTCAAGTCCCTGAAAAGGCAACCTACATCACTTGTAGATAGCTCAGTTGTTACTTCTCCCATTTTGCAACCCATCTAAGTAAGTATAAAACAGTGAATTCTACTCATGAGTCTCCAGTACTGGGAGGATGAGGGAGAAAAATGTAGACATGGGTGATGTTGCAGAGGGAGAAACATAGAGAAGTGATGTTGACCTTTTGGGCAAGTTGATATCTATCCTTTTCTTATAGTCACTATATCATATTTGAGAGATGAAGGTTGTTTATATCCTGTAGAAAAACAAATTCCCTCCCCTCATACTTGTTGGTGTATCAATGGGGCGATGGTGTCAGAGATGCAACTAAATGAATGCCTTAAGAAAACAGCTGGAACTAAGAGGCTGATTGAACTAAGAGGTGATTGTTTTCCTGAATGAGGAATATTAACTTTATGTAGCAGACATTGTACTAAATGTTTTATAAATATCTTACTTGATCTTTAGAACAACCCTGGAAGATAGATGCTTTTTTTTAATCCCCGTTTTACATTTGAGAAAACTGAGACAGACAGAAGTTAAGTGATTTGCCTCGGGTCACATGATAGGTGATGCTTAAGGCTTGATTTGAATTCAGGTATTCCTGACTCCTGGTCCAATGCTCTACTCATTCCACTATCTAGGGGCTTCTAGACTACAACAAGAGACAAAGACAACCCATTCTCAAGAGTGAAAGAAAAATAAAAGAACTGACTTCCTGAGTACTTCACTGACCCCCCTGGTAAGTTTTGTTGTGAGTGGGCACATCTTCCTCAGATGGAGGGAGAGCCTTTGAGTTTAATTGCTCTTTCCAGTATTCATTTTTATTTATTTATTTTTTTTGCAAGGCAGTGGGGTTAAGTGGCTTGCCCAAGGTTACACAGCTAGGTAATTATTAAGTGTCTGAGGTCATATTTGAACTCAGATCCTCCTGACTCCACTGCACCAACTAGCCACCCCTCATTACCCATTTTTGAATGTAACTTTGAGTGCATTATATCTGATATATATCTGGACTTGGTCAGGGATATATTTCCTACAGGAAGGTACCCTAATGTTTTGGACCCTTGTTAACATAACACATAATTTCACTGGTTTAAGAGAACTTTTCCTAAAGAATTTGTTTAAGGTACTCAGATCTGCAATTTGATAGTCTTAGTTGCCTGGGGTGATGAGAATTTAAATGATTTGCCTAGGGAATCTTACAGTCAGTATGTCATACAATCAGAAAAGGAAGCTGAATCCAGGTCTTCCTCATTGAGAATGACTCTATCCTCTATACCATGCTGTCACTCAATTTTAAAATTAACTTCCAATATAGTTTTTTTTTTAACATACAGAATCTTAACTAGAATCCATCAGAGAAGGAAAACAATTAACTCTAACCTATTAGGGAGATTACTTTGATACCAAGATAAAGGATGGAGTAGAGAAGAACAGATTAGACAGAGGAAAACAATAAATCTTATTATAAAAAAGTTATAACTTGCAATGATCCAGTAAATCAATCAACAAATACTAAGTACCCACTATAAGAAATGCAAGGTGCTGTCCTATGTTCTAAGACTATGAATGCACTGCATGAAATAATATCCTTACTGGCACTTATGGTAATGTATAAGATGCACCTTAATTTGGGGGCCCAAAATTTGAAAAAAAAATTATTACAAAAAGGTTTTGAACTCAAGTTTTATTCATCATAAAATTCAAGGACCTACTGCTCATACCTTTTTGGGATCTTTTGGGCAAGTCTGGTGTGTGGATGCATGCTTAGTTCATTCCCTTTCATGAACCTGAAGCACCTATTATATTCTCCTTTGAAAACAGTCACTTCTTTTTCATCAGCGTTTCTTCTGGCTTCCTGCTGAACCATTTTTGTGGACTCAGGAATTCCAATAGCCCTTTGCTCTTCAATCCATCTCTTCAGTTCCCTCTCTAGATCAGGCCATTTGGCTGACTTGCCTTTCATGGCCTTCTTCTGGCCTGGCATTTTCAGTAGGGTCTCTTCTTCCCGTGGCCAGTCAGGGATTGTTTTCTCAGTTGGAGAGAGACCAATCTGACATTCAGCGGCATGAATTCCATTCACTTTTACAAACTGGATCACTTTGAGCTTGAATTCAGTACTGTACAAAGATATTTTCTGAGTCATTTCTGGGCAGAACGTGGTAAAACATAAACTTATATACCAATAATAAAGGCGAAACAATGAGTGCAAAGAGAACAAGCGCTGAAAAGGTAGTAAATGCAAGTAAAAATAAAAGCTACAACTGCTGTATAAGATGCTCCCAGTTTTTAGACCCCAAATTTTTCAAAAAAGGTGCATCTTATACATGAGGAAATACAGTATATTCTAATAGTGAATTCAAAGAGGTGGAGTTGAGGAAGGAATCCATTTCAGTCATGGGGATGAAGCCTGTTACAAAGGCACAGAAAATGGAATGGATCACTGTGTGGGGAGGAGAAAGAAAAATTTGAATTGGAAATTATGTGATAATAGGAAATAATGTAAAATACGTCTGGGAAGGCAGGTTAGAGCTGGGTTGTGAAGGGTTTTAAATGACGAACATGGGAATTGATACTTGATCTTAGGGGTAATAGTTTTTTTTTTTCAATAGGGGAGTGACATGGAGCTTTAGGAATAACTCTGGGACAGTTGTTTAGAGAAGGAATTGGAGAGATGAGAGACTAGATGAAGGAAGCCAGACCCATTAGGAGGCTCTTGAAAGAACTTGGACAACCCTTTTATTATAACTTAAATCTAATTTCCCCCCAGCAACCTCCCCTTATTATAAGAGACACATACATATATTTGGCCCTATAGCCAAGCTCCCAGCATTTGGTACAAATAGTACTATGAGTTATGGCACTTGAGATGTCCTGAGGGGCTGAGGAAAGCTTCAGGGCAGAAATGCCAGGTAGCATTGGAGCTCACTGCCTTGCTAAATATAGCAGGTAATTAGGCAATTATTCAGTTGGTTTCTTTTTAATCACAGTTTACTGGGAGCTTTCACCTTTGGAAGCCCTAACTGCAGGAGGGCTAGAAAGACTCTTGCAGAGTCCATGGGTCTGCTCACTGTGAATGACTTCGAAACAGAAGTAGCAAATTGTTGCTCTGGTTTTACAACTTCATCCCTAACTATAGCAGCTTCCACAGTTCAAAGGATGCATTTCCAGTGTTAACTATCACCAGAAAATAAACTAATTTCAGCTGACATAGGAAATAAGTAGAACTGAAGAATCATGTTTTCAAGGCTGGGGCAGGGGAAGGAATCCCTTGATTAGTTATACACAAAGGCACCCTCATTTATGCCTCTGAAAGTCAAACAATTGTAAGGACCTTCACACATCCATGACTGTGACTGGGGTAGGCAAAATGGCTGCCTGCTTAAGGCACAACTTGAAATGAGAGATATTTTAAAATCATTTTTTTTTCATAAATTCTATTCCATTTAATGCTAGAGAATTCTACTTTCCAGAGTACTCTTACTTAAAGTGTATATAATTTGTAATAATTCATATTGTAATGCAATACAGTGAGTACTCACCATTCACATAGAGCTTTAATAATTACAAAGCACTACACATTGTATAAGTTTGTTTCTCTCCTTTCAATAGTCATTTATTAAGTATCTACTATGTGATATACATTTGGGACATAGAAAATGATGAAAAGTTTCTCTCATCACATTCAAATGCAGAAGACAACATACAATTATGTACATATGAAAAATTAGATAGATGGATATATAGAAAGAGAGAATGCAGTGGTAATAATATGAAGAAAGGCACTAACAGAAACTTGGAGGGGAGCTAGGAAAGGCTCTTGCAGAAGTTGGGGCTTTATTCTAGTCTAGAAGGAAGTCAGAGAAACCAGGAGGAGGAAGAGCATTGCAGGCATATAGCAATGCTAGGAAAAGGCATGAAGTGGGTAAGTGGAGTGTTGTATAGGAGGAAGAGAAAGAAGGCTAATGTTGGTGAAGGATAGATTATGTTAAAGAGAGAAAAGTGTCAAGAAGTTAAAAATGTAAGAAGGCAATAGCTTGGAAAGGGCTTTAAAAGCAAGATTTTATATTTGATCCTGGACATCATAGGGACCTTCTAGAATTGATTGACTTGATAGACAAGTTGGTTACATTTGTGTTTCAGGAAAAGTACCTTGGAAGCTTGGTGGAAAATGGCTTGTGGAGAGACTAGGGTGACTGAATCTGGCTATTGAAATAGTCCAGGCATGAGATGATGACTTAGAAATTATTATTATCCCTATTTTACAGATGAAGAAACTGAGGCCATGACAGAAGTTATTTGTCCAAGATCATGTATCTAGTATGTCTTTGAGACAGAATCAGACCTAAGTCCAACACTATTAACTGTTCTACCTAGCTCCAGAAAACCTTAGCTGCATGGAAGTATAATTGTCAGATTTTGCCCAAGGGTATAAAAATATCTTATTCAAATTTTTTCTGTACTATGGAATAGAAAGACTCTTGATTTTGGAATCACTATGCCAGGATTTAAATCCTGGATCTGACATATGTTAATGTGTGATACTGGGCAAGTATTGAAGTGAACCAGTTTTCTGATCTATAACGTTGTAATTATATTACTTTTTGCAGCAATTATCCTGGATTTTTGTAAACCTTAAGACATCATAGACATACAAGCTGTTTTTTACTATTTAGTTATTTTCCCCTAAAAGACTATTTTACGCTGTTTAGATGATCAATCATGTCTGTATTAGAAAACTGATGACTAACTTCATGTAAACAACTTTAAGGTAAACCTTTTCCTTTTGACTGGTGACACAGAATACAACCCTTTTTCAGACAAATCCTGTATTGCACAGGAAATGTATTGCTCAGTTATTAAATTTAAGGTTGGAGGGTTTTGGCTTCTAATGTTGACCTCAAACTTTTTATTTATTCATTTATATTTATTTTTCCAATTATATTCTATGTCAGTTTTTCAATATTCATTCACTTGCATGTTTATAAGTTACACATTTTTCTACCATTCTTCCTTCCCACTCAGCTTCCCTTAGTGATGAATAGTCTTGGTAAAAATTGTACATGTACATTTGTGTTTAATAGGTTTACACATAAGTCATTTTGTTTATGAGGAATTAGGAATAAGGGAGGAGAAAAAACATGGGGTAGGAAAGAAAAATATAAGAGCAGTTTTTAAAAAAGTAAATATATTATACATTTAGATTCTAGGGTGTTTTTAGTAGCCCTCTGGATATAGATGATGTTGTCCATAACAGGTCTCCCTGGGTTGTCCTAGTTCTCTGAACTGCTGAGAGGAGCTTCATCCATCAGTTGATCAAGTCAGAATTCTAACTTTTTTTCTTAAAGACATGAACAAATTCCATGTTTCATGAACAACTATAGAAAATGGACTTATTAAGTATAGTGTTAGAGTCAAACACCAATCATAAAAAATTAACTGACAGATATTTAGATACTCAAAGTTGTTAGGGAGGCTCATAATAATTACCTGTCAATTAGCCATAAATTGAAATGGGAGATCTTAAAATCAAATTTCTCTTATTCTCTTTTACTTCCTTTAGGATATAAAGTCCATGAGGAGAGTGACTGATTTACTTTTGTTTTTGCATTTCCAATTCTATGTATAGTTTTTGGCACATGGCTGACATTTAATGTTTCTTAAATTTGAGTTTTGAATTCACTATTTTGTTCAGGGATTGACTTATTGATAGCTATAATTTTTCTATCCCTGGCCTTAATGTGCAAAAATCATGACTCCCCATTGCCTATGCATATATGTTCAATGTCCTTATCGTTTTCTCCTTAACCAGGTAATCTTAACTTCCTCTTTACAATGAACAACTAGATTGGACTGCTCACTGTCTCTATGCCTTCCCACTGCATTGCCTTACACTGTCATCTTTGCCTGGAATGTCTGTAATCTCTCCTTTCCCTCCAGCATTACCTTAGAAATTCAACCCATGGGGTGGAGCAAAGATGGTTGAGTAAAGGCAGGGATTCCCACAAGTCCTTCCTGAAACTACTACAAATACCTTTAAATAATAATTCTATTCAAATTCTAGAGTGGCAAAACCCACAAAAAGACTGAATGGAACAATTTTCTTAGAAGATTTGCGGGAAGGGTCTCTTATACCCAGATTAGAAAGGGCCTGCAGTACAACCTGGGTGCCAGGGCGAATCAGCTCCAGCCTCCCAAGAACAGATCACAGGGCTCTTGGGTCCAGAGCAGTGGTAGCGATTACCAGACATCTCAACCCAGGGATTGCAAGGACAGTTTGGAAGGTCAGCGAAATAACTGCTGCACAAAAGTGAGGGCAGAGCCCAGTCCAGGGCAAGCCTCAATGCAGACCCAGTCCTGGGAACCAGGCAGTTGCTTCTAGAGTGCTCAGTCCACTGACAGGAGATTGAGGCAGATTGCAGAAGTCTCTTTATTATCCCTGAGATAGGTCTCTGTTGCTTTGGCCATACTCAGATCCAAGGACCACAGTCAGGAAAAAGAGCAGAAGTAGAACAGATTACTACCACAGCAGAGCAAGGACCCTCCTCATAGTTCCAGGGCAGAAAAGAATGCTTGTGGTACCCTCAGACACAGGCCAGAAGAGCAGTTAGAACCTCTCATAAGACCTTGGAGGAATTAACAAATTGTAAGTCCCTGGGAGGTATTTCTGAAAACAGTTGCAAAAACTCTCAAAAGCTTGGGACAGTGTGTCTTCCACCCTGGAAACAGAGCCCCACCTTAACAAAGAGTTAAAATTCAAGACATAAATTGGGGAATGAGCAAACAACAGAAGAAAAAAATCTGACCATAGACAATTGCTTTGGTCAAAGCTTCAAAATCCTTTGACCCTTTTGATCAAAGTATCAAAATACACACTTAGAAGAAGATGACAATGCCTAAGCTTCTGTATCTAAAGCCTCTAAGAAAAATATGAATTGATCTCAGGCTATGGAAGAACTCAGAAAGATTTTAAAAATCAAGTAAGGGAAGTGGAGCAAAAATTGGGAAGAAAAATGAGAGAGGTGTGGGAAATTCATGAAAAAATGAGTGAAGGAGATTACTAAAAAATACTGAAGAAAATTGCATCTTAAAAACCAGTCAATTGGAAGAAACAGGGTCAAATACCCTGTCCAATAGGCCAACGAGGACAAGAATGCCTTCAAAAGCAGAATTTACCTGATAGAAAAGGAGATACAAAAGCTTTCTGAAGAAAATAATTCCTTAAAATATAGACTAGAACTAAGGGGAAACTGATGAGAAATTAAGAAACAATAAAACAAAACAAAAAGAATGAAAAACCAGAAGAAAATGTGAAATGTCTCATTGGAAAAACAACTCACCTGGGAAAGAGATGTGGAAAAAGATAATTTTAAAATTATTAGACTACCTGAAAGTCATGACCAAAAAATGAGCCTAGATATCATTTTTCAAGAAATTATTCAGGAAAACGGCCTTGATATTCATGAAGCAGAAGGTAAAACAGAAATCAAAAGCATCCACAGATCACTTCCTGAAAGATCCCAAAATGAAAACTGCCAAGAATATTATAACCAAATTTCAAAACTCCCAAGTCAAGGAGAAAATATTGCAAGCCAGCCAGAAAGAAATAATTCAAATACCATGAAACTATAGTCAGGATTTAGCACAAGATTTAACAGAGTCTTCATTAAGGGGTTGTAGGAGTTGTAATATGGTATTTTGGAAGGCAAAGATCTTGGATTACAACTGAAAATCAGCTATCCAGCAAAACTGAACATACTCTTTAAGAGGAAAAGATAGATATTCAATGAAACAGGGCAACTTTCAAAATTTCCTGATGAAACAACAGCTGAACAGAAAGTTATATCTTCAATTATGGGACTCGGGTGAAACACAGAGAGGGTGTATGGGAAGGGCAAGCCATGAAGGACCTAATGATGTTGAACTGCTTGTACTCCTGCATGGGAAGATGATATTGATAACTCTCATATATTAGAACATTAGAAGAGCATGCACAGATAAAGCACAAAGAGGAAGTATAATTTGAAGGCAGAGTATATTAAAAAGATGGAGTTAATAGGAAGAAAGGAATGTACTGGGAGAAATAAAAGGGAGAGGTAGAATGGAGTAAATTATTTCACATAAAAGAAGCAAGAAAAAGTTTTTTTAGTGGAGTAGAAGAGGGGGAACATGGTGGGGGAGTGAGTGAGCCTTACTCTCATTGGAATTGACTCAGAGATGGAATAACATGCATATTCAGTTGAGAATAGAAATATGTCTTATCCTAGAGGAAAATTGGAGAGGAAAGGGATGGAAGAAAGTGGTGGTGGGGGGTGGGGTGGGAGGGGAAGCAGGGTATAGGTGATGGAAGGTTGGAACATAATGGGAGGGGGTAGTCAGATGCAATACACTTTTTTAAATTTTTTGAAGGCAATGGGGTTAAGTGACTTGTCCAAGGTCATACAGTTAGGTAATTATTAAGTGTCTGAGGTCAAATTTGAACTCAGGTCCTCCTGATTCCAATTCTAGTGCTCTATGCACTGCACCACCTAGCTGCCCTGTAATACACCTTTGAGGAGGGGTAGGGTGGAAGGAGAAAGAGAGACAATAAAATAAATGAGGGTGGGGAGAATAGGATGGATGAAAATACAGATAGCAATGACTGTGTGGGGGGGAATACTGAAACAAATTTCTCTGATAAAGATCAAATTTCACAAACATAGATAATTGAATCAAAATTTTAAAAGTAAGAACCATACCCTAACTGATAAATGACCAAAAGATATGAATAGTTTTCAGATGAGGTTATCATTGTTACTTAAATATACATATTTTTACATGTCCTAACTCATTATTGAGAGGAGAAGTGCAATTTGGAACGATTCTGACATACTACCTTATACCTATTGAATTAGCTAATAGGACAGAAGGAGAAAATGACTAATGTTGGAAGGGATGTAGGGAAATTGAGACGTTGATGCACTGTTGGAGGAATTGTGAAATGATTTAATAATTCTGAGGAGCAATTTGGAACTACACCCAAAGGGCTAAAAGAAATGCCCCTACACTTTGACCTAGCAGTGCTGTTGCTAGGTCTATATTCTAGAAGAGATGAAATATGGGAACAAAAGAATCTATATGTATA
Organism: Macrotis lagotis; assembly: GCF_037893015.1. Lineage (NCBI taxonomy): Eukaryota > Metazoa > Chordata > Mammalia > Peramelemorphia > Peramelidae > Macrotis > Macrotis lagotis. Next base: position 97,061,079 of record NC_133663.1, read on the forward strand.
GGGATATCGATAGCAGCCCTTTTCTGGTGGCGGGGAGCTGGAGATTGAGGGAATGCTGAGCAACTGAGGAATGACTGAACAAATTGTGGTATGTGATTGAGATGAAATGTTGTTCTCTTATGGGAAATGATGAACAGCATGCTCTCAGTAAAAAATATATGTAAGAACAGATATGATAGGAAATGTACTTTATACAAAGAAACAGCATTATTGCAGGATGATCAGCTTTGAATTACCTATTTTTTTCTCAGCAATGCTGTGACCTAAGAGAACTCTAAAGGACTTACGATAAAGAATCCCAAAGGCAGAGCTGATAGTGTTTGAATAGACTGAAGCATGCTTTTTTCCCCACTTTATTTTCCTTGCAGTTTCTCTTTTTTTTCTTTATGGGGGGAGGGATTATATCTAATTTTACAACATGACTACTGTAGTAATGTTTTTCATGAGTACACATTTTAAATCCATACCAAGTAACTTTGCTTTTTAAATGAGGAAGAATGGGGTGGGAGAAAGGAAGAGAATTTGTACCTCAAGTACCTCAAATAAATGTTAAAAATTATTTTTGCATGTAGTTGGGGAAAATAATAATAATAATAATAATAATAATAATAATAATAATAATAAATTTTAACCAATCCCTTAAAGCAGCAATTATTAAACTTTTTTTCAACATGGATCCCTTAGACAATTTGAAGAATCCTATAGACTCCTTATGAGAATTCTTTTAAATATACAAAATAAAATATATGTGATTATAAAGGGAATCAATTATCTTGTAATACAGTTGCCAAAATACAATAAAATCCCCCACAAATTGCTATAAAAATGACAAACAATTTGATTTAAAAAAAACCCAGAAAACATGGACTGAAGCAATGTGAAGGAATTGAACCAGGAGAATGTTTTACCAAGTAACAGTAATATTGTACAGTGAAGAATTGTGAATGAATGAGATAGTCTTAGCAATACAACAATCCAAAACAATCCCAAATAAATAATGGTGAGGCATACCATCTGTCTCCAGAGAAAGAACTGATATTCATTTTATTTCTTTCATTTTTTCTTTTATTCTAACCTTCTTATACAATATAGCTAATATCAAAATGTTTTATATAAGTGCATATAACTATCCTATATTTGATTGCTAATTGCCTGAGGAAGGGGAGGAAGGAGGAAAAGATAGAATTTGGAACTCAAAACTTTAAAAAAAAGAAATATTAAGAAAATATTTTAATATGTAATAGGGAGAAATTTTAAGTGTATATATATGCATACATATACACATGTACACATATACCCATATATATATTTAAATATGCATAAATAAATATTTTAAAAGTACATTTAAAGCACCTCACCCACCCTTCCAAATTTCTGGACCCCACAAAAAGAATCTTTGCTTTGAAATTTAATTAAAATGCCATCACTTTCATGAAACCTTCCTGATTTTCCTAGTCAGTAATGACTATTCCTCCCAAATGATCCCCCTCCCAACCTTGTTCTCAACATAAAATTCTGTCTTTTTCTCTATATTTCTGATGATTATTTTTTTTTATCATCACTAGTCTATATGTCATGTCCTCTTATTGTAAGTTTCAAAAAGGTAAAAGCTCAATGATGTTTGTTGAATTAAATAGAGATACTAGTCTGTTTGTTTATTTCATTTTGTTTATTTAACATCTTTAAATCTGGTTCTCCTTGGAATTGCACTTAGAGATAAGAAGCTGATACTAGAGAGAGAAGAAAGGAGCTTGACTATGGGGTCAAATATGCGTATGCTTCTCAGTTTCTTACTCTAGAATCATCTATTTGACAGAATGAGCTTGGAGGAACACAAGAAATAGGAAGGTTAAAGCAACATTTGTGCCATTCTGGCTCCCCTTAACTTAAAAAAAAATTAAAGCGATAGTTCCTATGTGGAGGGCACTATGCTAGGTGATAAAAATAAATAATAGGGATAAGATTCCTTTTAAAAAGTCCAAACCTTCAAGGACATTCTTTTCTATATATAAACAAATAAGTACATATTTGGTAATTTGTGGAGGCAGGAGAGGATTAGGGTTAGTCATAACCAGGGCAGTCATAAATCCTTTCTGCTTCTAAATGCCTTAGAATTACAGGTTAGGAAGCTCATATGTGAGGAGGGATAAATTCCAGCAGGGAATTATAGAAGAGGGTGGAGGTAGAATGAATTTTCCTAATTCCTTTCTACTCCTTAAAGTTGTCTTACCTGAAAGTCTTCATTTAGCATACACAACACCCATACCCTACCCCTTAAAGATTAGAGGAGCTAGTCACTTGCTCTGCATGCATTTTAAAAATCATACTGTATCCCTAACCCACAAAAATGTATTGAAGAAATGGGAATTTGTTTTATGATTTAATATATTATATTTCCCCCAAATTGCATGTTAAATTTTTTAACATTAGTCTTTTCTAAAATGTTGAGTTCCAAATTCTATAATTCTCTGTCTTACTTCCTCCTTGAGATACTAAATCAGATGTGGGTTATACAAATACAATCATGTAAAATATTGTCTTATTTGTCATTCTGTACAAGAAGATGTAAATAAAAGAAAATGAATGAAAGAAAGAACTTGAAAAACAGCATGCTTTAGTATGTATTCAAACAATATCAGTTCTTTCTCTGGAGGCAGATAGTATGTTTCATCATTAGTCCTTTGGGATTGTCTTGGGACATTTTATTGCTGAGAATAGCCAAGTCATTCAATTCTTGATGACAAACAATATTGCTGTTACCATGTACAATATTCTCCTGGTTCTGTTCACTCCACATTGCATCAGTATGTAAATCTTTCCAGATTTTCCTGAAATCATCTTGCTTGTCATTTCTTATAACAAAATAATATTCTCTTAATTTGGAACTATGCCCAAAGGGCAACAAAAAATGAGCATACCCTTTGACCCAGCAATACCACTACTGGGTCTATACCCTGAAGAGATGATGAAAAAGGGTAAAAACATCACTTGTACGAAAATATTCATAGCAGCCCTGTTTGTAGTGGCAAAGAATTGGAAATCAAATAAATGTTGTTCAACTGGGGAATGGCTTAGCAAACTGTGGTTTATGTATGTCATGAAACGCTATTGTTCTATTAGAAACCAGGAGGGATGGGATTTCAGGGAAGCCTGGAGGGATTTGGGGCTGTTGGCAAAGGAGAGTGCCATCTGTATCCAGATAAAGAGCCGGGGAGTTTGAACAAAGTTCAAGGACTATTCCCTTTAATTTAAGGGGGAAAACCAGATATCCTATTGTCTGATCTTGTTATCTCTTAGACTTTTTGTCTCTTCCTTAAAGATATGATTTCTCTCTCATCACGTTTAGTTTGGATCAATGTACAACATGGAAACAAAGTAAAGACTGACAGATTGCTTTCAGTGGGGGTGGGGTGGAGGGAGGGAAGTAAGATGGGGGGAATTGTAAAACTCAAATAATATCTTTAATAAAAATAAATTTAAAAAAAGAATATTCTCTTACAATCATATACCACAGCATTTTTGGATATTCTCTGATTAATGGGCATCCCTCTGATTTCCAATTTTTACCCACCACAAAAAAGAGCTGACATAAATATTTCTGTACAAATAGGTTATTTTTCTTTTTCTATTCTTTCTTGTTGGGGTACAGATGTAGTGGTAGTAGTAGTATTGCTGTGTCAAAGGGCATGCACATTTTTATAGCCCTTTGGGTATAGTTCCAAACCGCTCTTCAGAATGGTTGGATCAGTTCACAACAATGCACTGGTTTCCCAGCATTTCCACATCCCGTCCAACATTCATCATTTTCCTTGTTTGTTTTATTAGCCAATTGATAGGTGTGAGATAGAACGTCAGAGTTGTTTTAATCTGTATCTTTCTAATCAATAGCTATTTAGAGCAAGAAATGGGAGTTTTGATGGAACTAGAGTGGAAAGAACTGAGAGATAATTGAGAAGCATAAAGTATTTTGGGAAAGGGCACATTTATGTACAGAATAAGACTGAACAGTCAGAGAAGTTTGAAGACACTGGGTTCTTGGAGGATATTGGAGAAGGGATAGAAGAGAAGCATAGAAAGGAAATTAGATAGCACCTGAAGTTTAATTTTGTTACTTTTAAATTTGTTGATTAACTCATTAAGGGGGAAAGTAAAGAATGCTAACAATAACTTGTTTTGAAGAAACCCAGAGTTGGACCTTTCTTTATATTTGGGCACAGTTTTTAATCTTTACAAATAGATCAGTTCTTGCATATACACATTAATAAGGGATTCATTCTTGTTTGCCTTGGACAAAGGACTTAGGAGAAAAATGAATTTATTAGTATATATTTTCCTAAAGCTTTTGGTTACTATTGCTGGAGGGAACGAAAAGGGGGGAGGAATTAACTTGGAAAAGAAAAAAAAGTCGGGTGATGTAATTACTATGTTCAAATATTTGAAGGACTTGACAGGTCTGAGAAGAGGTCTCAGACTTATGTTATATAATCCTGGAGGGCAGAATGGGAGCAGTGGGTAGAAACTGCCGAAAAGCAGATTTAGACTGGATATAAAGGGAAAAAAGTTCTCATAATTAGAGCTGTCCAAAATCTGCCCTGGTAGGTAATGAGTTCTCCATTACTGCAGGTCTTTAAACAGAGGCTATGTGATTACCTGTCAAGAAAATTGAAAAAGGGATGAGAGGATGCACAATCAGATATAGGTAGTCTCAGAAATCCTTCTAGCAGTGAGATTCTATGAATCTATTACAAAAGGACATCCAGGAACTTGCAGACCTATTTTAGCTCCTCTCAGCTCTTAGCTCATGAGAAAACATAGCCAGTTCACATAATTAGATTCAGAATTCTGGCTGGACAACACTGAGATACTTTGCTCAAAGTTCAGTTACCATCTGGGACAGGCAACTCTGCAAGCCCACCTCCCTTGTTAATAGCCTTGCTGACCTTCTCCAAAGAAAAAGTCATTAAGATGTTGAGTTATGATCTGTTTCTTGTAAAACCGTGCCAGTCCACCATTTATAGCACTGTATTTCAACCAATTCTAATTACCTCTTGGAAAATACTTCTCCCAGACCTTCAAGAATATTTCAGACTTGTATTCAAGCAATCAAACATGCCTTTTTTGTGTGTTGAAAATCTGGCTGCCTGTCTCATATAAATATCTATAAGGTAAATCTCCTTTTTTCCTAGTGACAGACAATATAGTTCTTGTGGAAAAAAAAACCCTATAGCATTTTACAGGAAAACAATACCATTCAAGTGATTTAGCTTGGCAGGTGACCTTTCATTCATGAAGTTCAGAGTCAGGAAGTAAAAAGGGAGCTTTTTTGGGTGGTCACAATATGGCTCCCCAAGAATCAATTTCTTTTGCTTCACCCCTTGCTACTGGAAATTCAATTTGATTCAATGAATATTCATTGAGCATCTTTTATGCATAAAGAATGATAGAGTCTCTGTCCACAAAGAGCTTCCATTCTTGTAGGGGAATTGATAGTATTCATAAATTAAAACAATGCAAAGCAGTGATAAAAACCAAGTACTGAGACATCACTGAGGAGGGAGGGAGAGATGAAAATCATTATATATATATATATATATATATATATATATATATATATATATATATATATATATATAAAATATTATATACTGTTTCTCCCACCTCTAGCTCTTGACTTATTCAGTTCTGAATTCACCTGGGGTCCTGAGGGTAATGGATTTCTTTCATTGCTGCTCTCTTACCCCAGCAAAATGCTCAGTGGGTAAAAGACAATCCTTTTTAGCTCCTGAAGTCAAGATCTCACTAGCACTCTTTGAACCTGACTGTATCCAGTGGGTTTGTTGGTTAGCTTTCTTTCATCTGTCAGCTTCTAATACGATCAGAAAAACCAAATGACTGTTACTGACTTTCTGGAGGTCTCTATTCCTTTTATGCTTTGAGTGGGACTGAAATCACCAGTACTGCTGAGATTTTTATAGACTTTCTAAATCTCACTGCTGCCTGGAAGAATTAAAAAAGAAACACCCACAAAAAAAAAACGTTTCTCCGTCTTTTTGTTTCTAATCACTTTTCCGTTCTAACTGAACTGAGTCACCATGAGAAATGAGGGTCTTATATGGGAAGAACTCATTTGCCCATAACGAACACAGAGTACAAAAGCAAATTAAAAAAAAAACAACTCGACAACAACAAACCCAAGTCTATGCTTAGAGAGACCATTAGGAGCAATTTGACATTTATTGAACAACAGATGGCGATTAAAAGCATAAAACCTAGATTGCCTTGCAAAAAAACCAAGGGATAGTTCTACTGAGGAAGTCTAACATTTCAATTAAAATACCTCTTGGTGTCAATTAAATCATATGAAGATAAGACTCTGAATGGTTCCTATCTGCACTATAATCAATAGTGCAGTTAAAATCTCCATTAAGAAGCAACTGAGTTTTGAGTTTGACAATTTGTGGAAAGATTACCCAAAGCTTCAAGAGACTATTTCCTCAGGATAGGGTTCAAAAGGTAAATATTTAACCCACAGTCCTTTAAATGTATTAACAGGATTTATTTTAAGCAGCAGTGACAATGAGGCGTCTCTGCTCTTGCCTAGCCTTGTCTAAGATCTCACCAGGCTTTTCAAAAGCATAGCTCAGACATTAGGGAGAGGGGAAAAGCCATCATCTCCTCAGCAAGAATCTCATTTATGGTCATAAGTAGACATTTAGAGCTGAAAGAAATAAACTATAGTCTCCACAGTGAAGTTAAAGGAAGCTATCATCATCATGAAAACAATGTGCCAGACAGAATGAGATCAACTTTTGTCCAGAAAAAAGTGTTTTCCCAGTTCCTTTTTATGCCTCAAGTCCAGAAAAACTGTGACATTTTCACTATACTAAAAAATTAGACGAGGGACAGTAAAGGATAATGAATAGAGAGAGAGGTGGTTTCATAATCAAAAGATCAGGGTTCAAGTCCCACTCCATATAATCATGGGTCAAGACCTAAAACTATCATTTTTTTTACCACTTTGAATAGGAAATGTCCCATAAAACTAGATTTGACTTTTATTACCTTGAAATTGGCTATTATTACTTTCATGGTTTCCCTAGGTCTTCCCTAAACACTTTTTCCAATCATAGCATGGAGGTGACCCTAAGTTTCTAAAGATTGTACTGAACAGAGCACATATTCTAAGAGGTCTTACCAATGGAATGGCTGTAACAGACTTTAGGATGAATCATTGGACTGTCTTCTGAAGATGCACCCACCTAAATTGGCCGGCTGTTGTTAACTGCTGAAATTTACTTCAGATTGCTGTAAAGAACATTTCTTCATCAGCAGCATTTGGACCTTGACATGAAAGTTCTCAATGTGATCTAATAGGAAGTAGAAATGCCTATAAGAACTGCTTGTGAACATTTATTTGCTAAAATCTGGAGTGGTTGTGCTATGAATTGACTGAGGAAATGACCACATCAGTGAAACTGCCTTTTTACCTTAAAGGTAAATAAAGTGGCTATTTGAGAAGATATTCTCTCTCTCTCTCTCTCTCTCTCTCTCTCTCTCTCTCTCTCTCTCTCTCTGAATTTACTAGGGTATCTCTAGTGAAAACAACATAGTTAATCAATAACGTGATTTAAGAGTACAACTTATCTCTCTTCTTTCATTTCCCAGTCAGTCATTTTTGGGATCTAAAAGCCACCAAGTGTCCCACTGGCTGAACTCCACTGGAGAAAAAAATGTGCTGAAGAGATGAAGAGATGATTAATAAGCACTTGCAAGCTATGAAGTTCCAGGGAAATTTTTAGCTTAGTACAAATATGAAAAATCATGAAAAACAACTATTATAAATTAAAAATATATAATTTTAAGAGCAACTATAAAGGCAGAGGTACACAAACATCCTTCAGAACTGGATCAATCAGTATTTACTTGTGCTAAGCTTTGATCTCAAGTAGTTTAAATTCTAATGAGGAAGACAACTTGTAGGATACAGACAAAGATGTGTACAGTTAGGATTATGGAGAAAGGATTGCCTAGGATCCATAGAAAGATCTATACGAGGTACATTAAAATCAGATACAAGTTGAAGAGGGCACTATTCTCTGGGCAGACTAGGAAAGATCTCTTGCAGAAGGTACTTGAGTTATATCTTGGAGGAAACCAGATTTTCCAAGAGGTGGAGGTGAGGAGGGAGAACATACTAGGAATGAGGAAAAACTGGTACCAAAGTTCTTTTTTTAGAACCAGGGAGAGTAGAATTATGCTATTGCCAACTATTACCCTTTCAGCTTGCCGGGAAGAAAGAGAAATGTGGGAAGGGAGAGAAATATAAGATCTATGTGTCCTTAGGTTCACCTCTTCAGCTCTACTTATATCATCTAATTTCTTTCTTTCCATGTTCTGTTCCTCAGAACTACTCAAATATTGGAGGAAAAAATTATATCTGCTTTATTTCCAGTTCTATACCTCTGAAGGTTACTAGGAATGTGGGTGAATGGGCAGTGTTGAAACTTTTGAATCAAAGAGGAATCAAAAAGGAGTTCAACCTTGTTAACAATAGAAAGCTACCTGCTTAAGGCAACCACATTACATATCGTCACCCTCTTTGGTGTGACTCGAGCTGAATAGTAAACAATTGAAATACCATCATGAAAAATGAATAGAAGGTAATGGAATATCAATTGATAATTATGATATTGCTAAGGAGAGCAAAGGAGTCAGGAACCCAATAGTTTTCACACTGATGATTCAATGAACCTGAAAATAATTACTTTTCCTAGAATCTGAATTATCTTAGTGATGTTAACACATCATTTTGTTTGATTTAAACAATTGGACCTGAAACAATTTCATGGGGTCCGCAGAGTAACAATTGGCTAAAGGGTAAACTTTATTTTCTGAATTTCAAGCCAATGAAAAGATAGAGGAAGGAAAAGAGGAGGTAATTCTCTATCTTCCTCCCTTCTAATTTAGGATAAAAATATCTTGAGGTACAAAAAATCTTTTGAGCTCATCTAGAAAATCCTTGAATTTTACTTATAAGGAAATCAAGGTCCAGAGAGGTAAATAAACATGATAAAGACTGTAGAGATAAACAGATAGCAGGGTCAGTGTTTAAACTCAGATCCTTAGACTTCACATCTGGTATTTTCACTATAACACACTTGGAGATAGAAGTTATAGATTCTATCCTCAAGGTAGTGCCTGTTCCAGTTCAGCCACCTGCAAAATAGCTATGACAATGAAGGGCAATGACTATATTATGGCTAAGCTTTCTTCTCTTGAAAAAAAAATTGTCAATTCATTAAAAATAATTACCGAACACCTAATATGTATAAAGCACTATTTTAGTTTCTTAATATAGAATTCAACCTAAGGCCTGTGATAAACCAAGTGATAAAACATTTTTCTGAGATAAAATGCTTAAGTGAATAATACGGAAAGTCAGGATGCCTGGACATCGTATAGGTGTGCAAATAATTACTAATCAGTAACCTAAGTGCACTCAAGGAGTTAATTAATTTCCTATGGGTCAATGCTTTGCAATTAAAGGAATTTGTTCATCCTGGCTCACTATAGATTGAAAAAATTGCAATCAGAACCCATTTACAAATTTTCAATTCTGGTAAATGTCATTTGAGTGGTTTTACAGTAGCTGTTCTTATGAAATCTTTATAAATGTCTATTCCAAAGACTCTTTTGGTGTGGAACTGTGGTTCTGGGTTTTCAAAACCTATGCCAATGGAATGTAAGCTCTAGTAGGCTGACCACTCAATGATGAATTCTTTGTTATGAATTATTAGTTGCTATAACAACTTATGAAAAAAGAAAAAATACAAAATGGCCCTGAATCCTATGCTGGTGGCAGAGTGTCAGAAAGAGTGGCTAGAGGGCATTAACAATCACTTTAGACTGTCTATAAACATTAATTTAGCTGTTGGTACTTTAAATGTGTGATTTTCATTCAGTAGACTATGAGTACATATACTCCTAGAGGAATTGAATCATATTAATGCTGACATTCTCATCACAAATTAAGCCAGAATATAAATAGAAGTTGAAACAAAATAGAAAGATGACTCCTAAATGCTTTTTAAAGAGACCAGTCAAGAAATTGGTAAAGATGACTTTATCACAAACTCCAAAAACAATGATAAACATTATTTCATAGGGCATTTGGTTATCTTATCTTTTGATGTTTGTGATAAAACAATAAGAGAGAGCAGTGTGGAGTAGTGGAGGCAGCCTCAGAGCCAGGAAGAACTGGGTTCAAAATATGCCTGACAATTAATGGATTTTTGACTCTGGGTAAGTCATTTAAGCTCTCAATGTTCAAAGACTATAAGTTGTAGAGAAGGTTACCAACATACATTTTAAGGAGTTTCTTTATCCAGGAATTCCTTGTAACAATGAAATCACATATAGATCCAGTTCCTATCTCTATGACAATCATGTGTGAAAAAAATTCATAATAGATGTTATTTTGACTTATGTTTCTGCAGAAGATAAAGAGGTAGAGAAATTTTATGAAGAATTTGTTAAGATCATTCAAAGTGATCCAACACATTGGTGACTTCAATGCAAAAAGGACATAGGAGATGATGGTGAAAAATATATTCAAAAATACTTTTCAGAAATAGAAATGAGAGGACAAAACTTGTAGACTAAAAGACAACTCTATCTACAATGAGTACTTATTCAAGAAGAATATTTGAGTTACTGTGCATAATAAGCACCAAATAATAAAAAAGAAATTGCTTTATGTTATAATAAGGAATGACTGACATAGGAGATCCTGCTAAATTAAAGAACTGATTCACTAGGGAAAAGATTAAAAAGTACCAAATTCAAAGAAATACTAAAAATGGAGAAGGCTTGGCACACAATTGCAGCAACTCCAATCAAAGAAGGTTATGAATGGCAAAAATGGAAAATGGATCAGACATCAACAGACTATTGTCATTTTCTAGGGAAATGTAAATGAAATAAAACAGTGACCACATCTGGGAAATCAAAAGAATCTAGAAGTGACATCATCCAGAAAACACTGACCAGGAAAAATAGCAACAAAAGGAATATATACCTAGAATATAAACTCATTTGTAAAAATCTTTCAAGAGAGGAAGGAGGATGATTGTTATCTTAGTGGGATAAAACAAAGAGAAACAGTGGAGGGAAAAATGTTTATATAAAGCTTGGTGAAAGAATCAATTAGCTCAAGAGCATTTAAGGAAGAAACATGAAGAGAATGAAAAGAAAAATAGAAAATATTTGTTTATCTGTCAATCTACTGTGCCAAAATATGGACTGTTTTAGTAGCATTGGAGCAATCATCTTTGGACCTTAACATCCAAATTCCCAATGTACTTCCCAAAGAAGCATAAATATAATAAAAAATGATGGAAAAAACAGTTGTGCTACATAAAGAGAAACTCTGTGTTAGAGGTGACAATTTTTAAACTGTCTGTAAGAGAAGAAACAACCAAATGTTTAGAAAAAATCAGATATTATTTTACCAAAAACAAAGGCATGAGAAATATCAATGATTATTGTCACATAAACATACTTTGTCATCCCTTCAAAATCTATATTCATTGAGGAAATCTTTGGTGAAGCTATAAGAAGATGACAATTAGATTTTTGCAAATTAAACATATATATATATATATATATATATATATATATATATATATATATATATATATATATCTATATGTTGTCCAATACACAATATACACCTAGACAACTTGATGTAGAGGCCAAAGCACTAGTCTAAGATTTAAGAAGACCTGGGTTCAATATTTGCCTCTGATGTATACTGGCTATTTGATTGCAAACACATTTTTGAGGTCTATCCTTAGGCTTCACCAAACTTCCAAAGAGTCCATGGCACAAAAATTATTGAACACCACAGTGGTAGAACAAAATGCTAGTTTAGTAACTCTTTTCTTTCAAGGTGTCTCCCATTTAAGTATTATCATACAAGATACCTTGAAAAATGTTAACAAAATAGATAAATTTCTTGATGATACTTTGTTTATTAACATCAAAAGAGGAATAATAGGAACAATATTATACAAATGAGATCTTTGTTCTCATGGTAGATGTCTAACACAGAACCCATATGGAAGAAAGAATGCCTTAAATATTGAGATAGTGTTTGCACATGATTCTGTACTGATGATATCAAGTTCTAGAATACTGCAAATCATCCTGACTCCTTACTTAATCACTGAAAAATGTTTGACTTAAGTTTTTCACCCAGGAAAAATAAGTGGATTAAATATGCCTTATTGTCCTATGATTCAGAATTAGATTGACAATCCATAAAACTGTTGAAATGGAAAGAGGAAAATGATCTGTATGGCCTATTAATGAACCAAAGTTTCTCTTTGAAATAAAAGCCCATATGATAAATTTTTTGGTGATGTTATACAGCTGCAAATCATGAAATGTATTCTCCACTGATATGTTATGAATATGGGTTACTTAATGGAAAATGGAGAGGTATATGGTGATCAAGAATAGCTTAAACAATATTAAAAACATAGAACTGTAAAGGAGAAGAGTATAAAGGATGTCACCAGTCATTCATATAACAAAAACTAGAGATAACCAAGAGAAAATATGCATGTTCTGTTGATATCTAAGCAATGTCAAGAGTATCAGAGGAAGTGTATTGGATGGATCCCCTGTGGAATATTTATAGGAGATACGAATAAGAGTTATGGAAGTATGGACACATTGTAAACTACATTGTTAGAGGTAATAATGAGATCTCATGGTCATTGAAGTATTGAAGGCATTTTAGGAAGTGTGTTTCCTTGCCAAGATCTGAGGAAACCAACTGCAAATAAAGATGAGCCTTCAAGAATAAAGTAACTTTTCTAAAAGCTAAGGAACTTTCATTCATAGATTCAGGAATGCTATCAAAAAGCAAAATTCTTAAGGTGATAGATTCAGAACATAATTAACTGGAAGGGGTCTTAAAGATGATAAAGTCCAATGAATTCCTTTCAGAAATGAAGAAACTGAGATCCAGAAAAAATAATTTTCCTGAAATCACATCGTGTTCCTGGTAGAGCCCTTACTAGAACTCAGGATTTCTGAAATCTCTGAAGATATTTATATCTTTCTCAAGATCTCATATCCATATCTCATCTATATGCCCATCCTGGATAACTGCTATTTCTATTTTCCTCTATACTTATTATAAATCAAATATCTATAAAGCATGTAGTATATAGTGCTCAATTACACTTTATCTTTTATAAATACTTATTCTTTCCCCTTTCCCTTCCAAAGAACCTTAATTTTACAGGATTCTTGGCCATTTCATATTTCAATGCTTATGATAAACATTCAAAAAAGGACTGCTGGAGGAATTTACCCAATGTGTAGAACCTTTCCTCAATTTCTGCCAATATATCTTCTCCAATCATCTGTGTATACAAATAGAAAGTTAAAGGACAGAAGAAATTCCTTGAACCATTTAATTTAATACTAAAAAAAATCACTTCACACTGATATCTATAGCATTCTCTAAAAAGAAAAAAATAGCTATTTTATGATTTATTAATGTTGAAAACATGAGTCAATTTTATGATTAAATAAATTGAATTACTTGAACATAATACTCATAATGATATTTGAATTAAAAATTAACATGAATGAAATTGATGACATTTCCAATCAGTAGATTAATTAAAGAGGTTTGTTAATTATATACAAGTCAATACACTTGAATTATGTATCAATCAGTAGACTAGAAAAACATTCACATACTTTACTTTAGAAGATTGATTAGAAAAGATTCTATTTACACCTTTCTTTATGGGAGTTAGAATTCTTTCATTCCCTTTGTACTGGATAAATAGATCTATATATTTATGCATATCAAAATCTACCTATTTAATCTATAAAGCTAAAGCTATCTCTGAGGAAGCATAATATGATCGAAAGAGAGTTAGTTTTTGGAGTCAAGAAGATATGAATTCAAGTCCTGCTCCTGATACATAATGTATATGTAAACCAAGGCAAGTTATTCAATCTCCCAGTACTCTAGGAAATTCATTGAAAATTAAAATTGCAGCAAGGTTATGGATTTGCATTTCATAGAATTAATTTTTTTCAACAGGAGTTCTGTACACTAGACATGTCAAACAGGGCTTATAATACTCCCCAGTGAAGCCAGAACCAGATTAAAATATAATTCTTATCTGATTTTAATGCTCTGATGAAATCAAATGTATAATAAAACAAATGAAAAAATGTGTAACAAACATGTGGGACTTTCTAAGTCAGTATGTAGCATACAGAGATCCCTATGTATGGTGGATCCTGTTATAAAATGATTTTGATACCTCTGATCTATACCATTGAAATCATAGATCTTGACATCAGATTTCACTGTAAACTCGTCAATGTGAGAATAATCATTTTATTACATTTTTATATTCTTGAAGGCTCATCTTTTTTGAGTTCATATGACCTCCCTCTTTACCACCCTTAGCAGTTTGTGGCATTGCTGTTCAAACTACAACTGACAAAAAGCACAGCTGTACTTCTTGGCAGAATTCCTCCAAAGTCTGGAGTTATCTGCTGATTCCTATTTCCCACTTGCATCCAGAACATTGGCTTAAATGAATTCTTCAGTCTTATTTAACCATCTGAAAGTCTGTTAGTTAATTACCGCCTTACTCCTCTCTCACTACTGTTTCAAAGGGCATTGGGTATTTTTTTCCTCTTTACAATTCTTTATCATTGATTCTGGGAGTTTAGAGGAGAAGCAGAAAAGGGGTTCATCATTCTTAAGCAATAACACAGAAGTATGAATTTTCTTTTGGTCACTGACCACTTGTGGTACCACAAAGCTCCCTATATACTAGTAATTCTCTTTTTGTTTGGAGTAAGTCTATATAGGACAATAAATTCAAATGTCCGGAAAGCTAGTCCAAGAAAAATGCCACCATTTCTTCTCCACTTATTTTTCAGGTGGTTTTTTTTAATCTCTAGGCAGAGTTCTCTGTTAAGGTCAAGGAGGAATCTGTGTACTTGCTGCACATTGCTCAGTTAGCAGAAGTGGTGCCATCAATTCAGGCAAGGGAGGCATGGTCTAATAGAGCATCCCAGAACATTCACATTTTTGCAGCCTTGTGAGCCAGGGAGGAAACAGGGGCTCCAAGAATTTACCAAAGGCCATGAAGCTCACCAGCATAAAAGTCAGAATCCAAATCCAAGTTGTTGTTGTTGGCATTATTATTATTATTATTATTATTATTATTATTAATTATTAATTATTATTATTACCATCATCGTCATTAACTATCATTATGGTGGTTATTCTGTTTGATATTGGGCCACCTATCTAATCCAGGGTGAAAGTTCAAGGACCCTTTTGATCCTACTTCTCATAAGTAATGGACTTACTCCATTTCATCCTATTTTAGATAACCTAGTGGCCTCATCTGTTGGGGGCTTACCATAATCGGTGCTATACTCAGGGAACGATGTTTGGTTAGCCCATAGTAACTCAGTATCCCAAACTCAAGAAACCAGTAGGAGGTTTATCTTTGCCAGCAGTAAGGACTATCTTAGGCTTAAACCTATGTCTTCTTGAATCTAAAGCCAGGAATGCCACCCCCCCCCCCGCCCGCCATATCACATTGTCTTATCTGTGACCCGATCCCTGATCGTCTTTGTTCTATGTTTCATCTTCGGCCTGTTGCAAACTGATGCAGCAGGGAACTTGGAGTGAGGGAATATAGTATGACTGAAAGCGCTTTGCCTCTAAAATTTGAGGACTTCAATTCTTGTTCTGCCACTGATTATCATATGATTCTGAGCAAGTCTCTTAACTTATTGAAGACTCAGTTTTCTCATTAGTAAAATTTAGAGTACTCAACTAAAGCACCTCTAAGGTTTCTTTTGTGGCAACTAGATGTTCAGTGGATAGAGTGCTAAATCTGGAGTGTGAAAGATGAATTCAAATCCAGTCTTAGGTAATTACTAGCTGTGTGATCCTGGATCCCCAGTTCTGGAAAATGAACTAGAAAAAGAAATGGTAAACCACTTCTATTTCTTTTGCCAAGAAAATGCCAAATGTAGTCATAAAGAGTTAGATACAATTGAAACGACTGAACAATTGAAACAACTATGGTCCTATTTCTCTTAAATACTTATAATAGTTCAAAACATAGAGAGGCAAAGTGATTGAAAGAACATGAAACTCATAGTGGGAAATCAGGAGGAGCAACAAACTGAAGTCATGCTTTGTGTTATCTTTGACAAAGTAGACTAAGAAACTAACATTTTAATAGTGAAACAGTATATAAAAGAGAGCTGAAAAGCACTGGGTGAGGGGAGAAAGCTTGTCTGGGAAGTCTTGGGGAGACAGAAGCACAACCACGAATGGGATGCATCATGACCATAATGGAAGGACCCTAGTATGGTAAAAAAAAATGTTGTATTGAGAGAAGTCCCAAGATTACAATGGAAGTTCCAGAGTGACTAGGTAACTGAGTCATGGTTGAAGTCCAGAGAGTTGGAAGCACCTGGTTCTTTTCCTGTTCACCTACTCCTAGCTTAGTAACCTGAATGGTATGTGAGAAAAAGATTAGCAGCTGGTGCAATGTTGAAGTTAATTCAATTAAAAGTCAACAATTTTTGATTAGGTATCTGAAATGTGCAAGATTTTGCACTAAGTACTGACTGTTGATATTCTAGTCATCTATGCAGTTGTAAGAATTAAGATTTAAATATTAAGGGAGAAAGGATTTTTCAATAAAATTTACCTTATCTGATTCTTCTGACTAACCCCAGTTTAAAAAAATGGGAACTTATAAAAGTCATATAGATGAAGATATAGGATCTAGACAGAAGTAAGCATTGAATCCATAATTCATTTAATTATTAGTTATATAAGTGTTAAAGCAACAAGGAAATAAATCTCATAAACCAAGGTCATAGATATATAAGGCCCTAGAGATTTTGAAGGTCACCAAGGTCACCCTTTAGCATTTTATAGATGAAGAAACTGAGTACCAGAGAAATTAAGTGATGTGCCCAAGGTCACATAAATGCTTTCAAACTCAGCTAGGTGGTACAGTGGAAAGACTCTGACCTGAAGTCAGGAAGATCTGAGTTTAAATCTAACCTCAGATAGGTACTGACTGTGTGACCTTGGGCAAGGCACTTAACCCTGAATGTCTCAGTTTCTTCCTCCATAAAATGATCTGGGGAAAGAAATGGCAAATGGCTTCAGTATGTCTATGTAGAAAAATCCAAATGCAGCCACAAAGTTCAGACATTAATGAACAATAACAATGACAACCTCTACCTCCAAATTCAGCATTCTTTCCTGAGAACTATTTCCTTTTTTTAATTCATCTAAGGCAATGGGGTTAAGAGTGACTTGCCCAGGGTCACACAGCTAGGTAAATATTTCCTTTTTTTTTAAACCTTATTAATGTTCCCTGCTCCCCTCTGCTAATGAGTTTGAGTAAGAAGTTCTTCTAAGACTCAAATGCTATTGTTTCATGAAAACTGCTCTTGCCAACATCTACACTTTGTCTTCTCATTCCACATCTCCACAGAATTTGGTTCAGCTAGTCTAAGGCATTACTTGTCAATTGGTTTCAGTCACCAAAATTCAGTTAGACTCAGGTTCAGATTCTAAAACCAGTAACCATTCTTCCTTCTCCTTAATGCCATTTTCCCCCGATGCAATTACCCTAATTCTACAACTATATAGTCTTATAAAAATGAAGTCTGAAAAATTTTTCTCTATATATGCCTTTGCTCTAAGGTTAAACATTTGGGAAAATGCAATCCTATTTAGTTGTGTTTGTGATACAAAGATTAAAAACCAACACAATCCCTGTCTCTCTCCTTCCCTTTCTGAAGCTTAAAAACTACTGGAGTAGGTGTTCTTAGCTTGGGAACCATAGATTCTCAGCAGATTTCAAGATTTCAAGAAATCTGTGAATTTGGATGGAAAAAAAATTACATCTTGATCACAAATGTAAATGATTTCCTTGGAAATCCTGTGTATTTCACTTTTATGCATGTAAAATATTATTATTAGAAGAGAATCATGGGTTTAAGCAGACTCCCAAGGGAATCTGTGTTCATGAGGGAATATGGTATAGTTAGAAATAAGTATGCTGTGAGGTGAAATGTGATATAGGCAAAAGAGAGATTTAGATAATGTTTTAGGAAGATTTGTCTAGAGAGAGATCTCGCTTAACTGGAGGGTTCTATCAGGGAAGACTTTAAGAAGAATATGATAGATACCTTAGATGAATTTTGAGAAAAGATGAGGATTTAAAAATAGTCCCTATCTCTTAGGGAGAGAGAAGGGAAAGTGCATTTTAGACATGGGCAATTGTTGTAAGAACAAATAGATATAGGATCAGTTATTATTCCCTTTGTATTCCTTAGTATTTTTGTGCCTTTTATGTTTCTATACTTGTGTGTAATTCTGAAGCTATTTTTGTAGTAATAAAGTTGTCATGTTGAAGGTCTTTTCAGCCCTTTCCTACTATTAATAAGTGAAATAAGTGACATAGCATTAATTCTCTCTCTGTGTGGATGGTATCCTATTAAAGCTGGACAGCCATAGGCAGTGAAACTCCTTTCTCAAGTGGTCTTGGAAATAGCTGAAAATGGCTTCCACCTTGGACTTCAGCCGACTGGTGATGAAAATGGCTATTTTAGGACATTTTGCTGTTAACCTGGGGTTGTTTTGTAAAGCACCTTGCTCCAGTCTGGGAACAAACAAAATAGAGGATCTTGAGTGAAAATGTGCCCCAAACACTATATGGTACTCAAATATTTGCTTTTAGAACATCTCTGGATATTCTTTACCATGGACTAAAGTAGCTGACAAACTTGGGAGGTGATTCAGAGTATATCTCTCATCAGGTCCATCTGTTTATCTGGGCTCCAACACAGTCATCAAAGGATATGGAGGATCATAGAGTATCAGACAGGGAGGGACAAGTAATTTGATGTAAGATTAGTCAGGGGGGTAGGGGCAGCTAGGTGGCACAGTGGATAGAGCATCAACCCTGGAGTCAGGAGGACATGAGTTCAAATCTGACCTCAGACATTTAATAATTACCTAATTGTGTGACCTTGGGCAAGTCACTTAACCCCATTGCCTTACAAACCACCCCCCAAAAATAAATTTAAAAAAATTAGACAGGGGTAGACTGTAGACAATTTTAAAATTTCCAGAAACTAGCAAATGATTATGTAGCCTTAAGAAAGTGTTAATTAAATGTTAGTAATGCAAATAAAATTTAGATGTATATCCAGCCTTTTTTTTGAGAACTGATTGTATGCTCTCAAATATTTACCATCTAATTAACCCTTGAGGATAGACAACAGGTAACTAAATAAGCATACAAAATGGATGACAGTGGATTTCAGAGTTGCCATCTGAACACCATTTATAAATGATGTACTTGTGTCTAAATTTAATCCCTTTTTTTTAATTCTCTGAATTTTCCTTAATTAGAATCAACTTAGTTCAGGTCCCTGAAATTATGTCCACATACATCTAAATTACCATGCTATCTCTATTTGATTCATGGTCTCTTTTTGGTCTCAGACTTGGCAGACTCTTACTTAAATATCCTCTGAAGACCGAATTCCCAATATAAATAAAGGATCCCAGAAAGACTCTTCCTCCATTTTCACCACTCCTTATAAACCCTACTAAGTACAAAGCCTGTTAAGACAGTCATTTTTCAAAGATAAAACTTCTTCAAAAGAAATAAACATTCTGATTAGGGCATTACATTACATTACAGAACTGTACCATCTGTCTCAACACTGCAATTCTGAGGAACTCTTAGATGACATAAAGCAGAATCACTTTATATGTGGAGTGAATAAGCTCTCTGATGTTGTCTTTGACAGGACCAAATTTGACATTTGCACTGACCTAAGAAAAGAACCTAGTCAGTGAGACTGTATCTCCATGTGTCACAGAAATTAAACAAGTAGCTTCTAATGTCAGCTCTGGATATAATATCCAGGCATAAAGCTCTTACAGAGATTAGCAAATGCATGCTCGACATTATCTGTAAAATAGTTCTGACATTATAACTCTCTTACTTGGGCTGAGAGAGATTACAATGGTACTCTAGCATGCCAATTCATTCATTCAAAACACTCAAGGATATGGAATGCAAATTTTTAAAGAAAAAAGGACATTAAAAATATTCTATTCAAAATCCCCAAGGGAACTCTAGAAACTGCTATAGCAATTTGTCTTATTTGAAAATAAGTTAGCTTGATTATCTATAGAATGTTCTAAACTTGGAGAATTGTGATTTTAAGAGAATCAATAAGTAAGATACTTTAGAGTGGTGTAGTATTTGCAATAGAATTTGTCAACAATCATGAATGTAGAATGGAAGATGATAAAAGCTGTGCTATATCAATTATTGTAGCTACTTTCTGCCTTATTTTTAAAATAAGTATATTGCCTAGCACTTTGTTATTTGCATTCTTCAAAGTTACAATGGTGGGGCAATATGAATAATGGTACTGGAACATGAAGCATTACTCCTCCTTGGGGGGGGGCAATAATGGCTCCCATTTTTATATGCTTTGTTCATAATCTAATTAAGTAAGTGACATTGTTATTCCCATTTTACAGGTGAAAAAAATTAAATCCTAGAAATATGAAGTGATTTTCTTCTGGTTTCACAACTAGAAAGCATTGGAAATCACCAGTGATTAAGTATAGTAGAAATCATGGGAGTGAATGATAATATCAAAGTAGACAGTATAGAGATTGTGGTATCAAAGGCAGAACTTTGGGGAACACTCATCTTGAGGTATTGGGAAATGGATAAAAAGTTGGTGTAGGAGACAGAAAATGGGTAATTTTAGAGTTGAAAAGAAAAGAGGGTGATGTTGCAGAAGTCAATGAAAGATTTGAATAGGAAGAATTGATCAACAGAATGACATGCATCTGAGAAGTCAAGAAGTGTAGTATTGGCAAAAGCCGCAAGATGTGGTTTAGAAAATCTTCATGAGCTTTAGGAGTGGTGCAGAATGATTGGAAGTATTGCTTCACCTCCAGTAACATTTATATATTTCAAAGAGACTATCAATGCTTTAAGCCAGAGAAGTAAACAAAGCAGGGATAGAAGAACAGCCAGCAGGATAGATGGAGATCCTATTCTGCAATAGGATATTGTTAATAAAGATCTACTGATATTTGAGACTGGGTTGGGAGGAGGCATGCTGCCTATTCAATTTTATGAAAGAAATGGATTCCATTTGAATAGGACTGAATCAGGTGGCTACAACCTTAGACTATGGTGCTTATTAAAAAGCAGACTGGGTTTGCAATTTTTAAAAGTGGCCATCTACCAATAACCTTCTTTGACCTTACCGGTTGCTTTGTCTAGGTAAAGGACTTGATTAACATTCTATGGAACAGCACAAAAATTCCGTATCCTGAAAAAGCTGCTGTTAAACTGGGCCAACTTCATTTTAAAAGATACAATGAAAACCTTTAATGGTGTCTATTAAAGTAATATGCTTTGCATTAATGGATGACATACTAACAAAGTTTTAAAGTCAAATATCAAAACAGAAATAGTGCATGCAGATACTTTTAAATGGTTTTGTTTTGGCAACAGTAGAATGGTCAAATTAGTTTTTTTTTTCTTTAAGGATGAAAAACCCTCCCAAATTGCCTTTGAGGCTAAGAATGTCAAGTAATTCCGGAATGGAAAATCATTGAAAATCAAGGTTAAACAATGAATATGATGACACAGCATTCTCCTCAAACATTAAGCGTCATCACTATAAAAAGAAAACTGGGTTTCATAAATTGGAAGATGGAAAGAGAAATTGTCAGTTATGACATTTTAGGTACTAGGATTTTAGCAGGCCCTTGTGGTAAAAATGAGGACAAGGGTAAAACAGTGTACTTTCCCTAAAGCATGTAAGAGACTTTAAAACTAAAGACAACTAAGCTTATTATCAAGATTTTCCATTTTCCCTTGCTATTTAGAAAATATTAAATAGGAACCACAAAGCAATACTTATTTTCCTCTTAGCAGCACAAAAGTGGCTTAGAATAGTACCAAAAGATACAAACTAAATTAGCTATGTAATAAAATTTACTAAGTACTTATTATGTTCAAGGTTTTGCTGGGGCACTGAGAGATACAAAGTATGGTACTAGGCTCCTTCCCTCATGTAGCTTGGACTCTAGTAGAAGAGATAAGACATAAATAAATAAAGCTAGAATAAAATAGAAAACAGAATATAGTTCATAAAGGGGTGGGTATGTGGGGGGATTTAGATTCTGTCTGAATTTCTGTTGTCATTATCTATCAAGATGGATAGGAATAGGGACTGTATCTACAAGAGTGATTTCATTAGTATAAGGAAATCCAGGTGGTGGAAACTCACTTTACCAAAGCAGATTTGGCATCTTCTGTGCAATTTATAATTTTAGAGTTGCCAAGAACAATGAGAGATTAGATGATTTAAGAGCAAGTATAGAGGGAGTTGAAATCCGGGTTTGGTGGAAGATGGCATGTTCTGTGGGTAGGCTGAGTAATCAGGTTGAATATATTATGGGTCTAAGTGCCACGCTGTAGCATTCAGAGATGCCAAAGCCCAGTTGGAAATATTTGAGGGTCAGCATTCTGAGTCCCTAGTAGTTTCTACATGGGAAAAGGAAATGCCCTCTTTGGAGTGGGGAGGAGGGAAGTACAAAGAATACTTGAGACATGAAAAACTCACACCCCAAAATTGTGAATTTCATGTTTACTAGGTGGTTTTCTTGATCTAAAACTTACCTGTTCCTGTAAAATAATCATTAGACCATCTGACATAGAGCTTGGATAGCAGATGCCTCTAGTCCCTGGGGGTAGCTGAAGAGAAAGCTGGAGACTTTAAATGGAGGAAAGGTAATTTTGGGTTACATGATTGCCCTTGGACATGATGTAAAAGAAATAGAGAAGATGCATTCTTTCTCCTTTGCTGCTTTTTTTTCCTCTTTCTAAGAGTTATGGTGAAGGGCAGAGTAGAAGGTATAGAAGCACCAGAAAACACCCACCATCAGCCCCAGATCTTTTTTTTTTTTGGATCAACATCAAAGGCAGAATCTCATTTTTTTTTGGTCAGCTTGCTTCCTTTTAATAGAGGACCAAAAAGAGATTATCTTACCTAATTATATACAATTTAGAGAAATACTTGTGTGCTTGTGTATTTAGGATTATTGTGAAAAAATAATATACTTAATTTTTAGAAGTGATTACTTTAATATACATGCTGCTGGAAATGTCCATGAAAATCCATGATCTTGCATGTCATTAAATTTCAACCTATACTTCCTGAGTAATATTCATGACAATGTTTCTAATTATTGAGACTTGGCCTTATGCTTTATTGTCTATTTGTGAAAAATCAACCAAGCCAAGAACCAATCAAATAACTAATCAAACAGCTAGTCAAGCAAACATCCAACCAAATAAAGAAGCCAAAAACTAGAAGAAAGATTTCAGGCAGTGCTGACTTGGAAAAGTAAGTATCATATTTCCCCATGTTTAAGAAGCACGTTTTTTCAAAAAAATTTGGGGTCTAAAAACTGGGAGCGTCTCATACAGTGGTTGTAGATTTTTTAACTTGCATTTCCCACTTTTTCCATGCTTGTTGTCTTTGTACCCATTGTTTTACATTTGTTACAGGTATATTAGTTTATGTTTTGCCACATTCTCCCCACAAATGGCTCAGAAAATATTTTCATATAGTGCTGAAATCAATTTGAAAGTGATCCAGTTTGCAAAAGTAAAATTGCGAAATATGTATATAAAATGCTAACTTCCCTGCTGACTGTTCCTGCTGAGGGGAGGGAGGTGGGAAGGGAGGGTGGAGGGAACTTTGTAACTAGGAAATATGCATGTACAAATGGATAAAAACAAACAAATAAATAAAATTTTTAAAAAACTGAATGGATCCTCCTCCAACTGAGAAAAACAATCAGAGACTGGCTGCAGGAAGAAGAAACCCCACTGAAAACACCATGGCAGAAGAAGGCCATGAGAGGCAAGTCATCCAAATAGCCTGAGTTAGAGAGGTATTGAAGAGATGGATGAAATAGTAAAGGGCCATTGGAATCCCTGTGTTCACAAAGATGGTTCAGGAGGAGGCCAGAAGAATTGTTGATGAAAAAGAAGTTGCCAGTTTCCAAGGAGGACACAATGGGTGCTTCAGGTTCATGAAGGGGAATGGACTGAGTATGAGTCCATGCACCAGACTTTCCCAAAAGTTGCCAGAAAGCTATGAGCAGTAGGTCCTTGAATTTCATGATGAATAAAAACTTGAGTTCAATAACTATATGTATTACTTTTTTTTTTTCAAATTCTGGGCTCCAAAATTAAGGTGTATCTTATACATGGGGAAATATGGTGAGTGCTAGTAAGTAGATTGTTTCATTCAGTGCCTTTATAGTCTTAAAACCTAGGACAGCATCTTGCATTTCTTATAGTGGGTACTTAGTATGTTTGTTGATTGATTTACTAGATCATTGCAATGGTCTTATACATGGGAAGGTCTTACACATTGGGAAATATGGTAACTTTTCTGTAGTCTCTCTCTCTCTCTCTCTCTCTCTCTCATTGGCTAATTTTTCCCAAAAATCTCCATTTTAGGGGAGATGACTAGGCCAAATACCTCTTCATTTCTCTTCAGGTTGCATTCCTGTCTCTCTTGACTCTTTCTACAATGCTCCCTGTTATTACCATCATCTTCTTCCACCCTGACCAGCAAATTTGGGGATGTTTTGTCTTCCTTCCCTCATTAGAATATATACTCTCTGAGGGCAAGGATTGTGTTTCTACTTCACTTATATTCCCAGTACTTATCACAGTGTCTTTCACATAGTAAATGCTCATAAATACTCAGTAACCTTCTCTTTCCCCTCCATGTTTTTTTTCAGGTGTTTTTTTTTTGGAGGAGGGGATAAGGGAGAGGAGACAATTGGAGTTAAGTGACATTAAGAGTGTAAATATCAGATTGGATTTTAACTCAGATCCTCCTTACTCTAGGGCAATGCTCTGTATCCAGCCCCACCTAGCCACCTTTTGTCCATGTCTTTTAAAAAAATGAGAATTGACCAATTAGTTCTTTTCAGAGTCAAATTACTTTATTAAGAATCTCCATTTATTTGTAAGTAAAATAACTTATTTTTGTGCCATGTGAATTTTATTCTTGAAGGCATTTTACCATGGAATCATAGCATCCTATCCATCTTTCCTGGGAACTATTTGAATTTCAATCTTCTGGAGTCAAATCAGACCATATCCAAACTTGTCTTCCTTATCAATCCTAAGTAAGATAGAATGGTCATTTCCCCAACGAACCTAATAATTTGAGTAACCAATGTTTAGTTATTTGTCAGAATGAATACTAGAATATTAATTTTCCATAATGTTTTCTTGAGAAAACAATGAATATCTGGAGAACAAAATGTTTAGCAAGCAACATATAAGTTCCATTCATTGTTTCTTTCCTTGCTAGAAGCTCGGAGTTCTTTTTCACTCAGTCTATTGTTGGTTAACACCATCACTTCCATTGGGGCTTAAGCACTTATATGTCCTTGAAGCTCTACCTTCACTGGGAATGGTACTTCCAAGGCCAGTGTAGTCCAACATACTTCTGTCTTCCCAGCTGGCACTTTCCTGTATCTCTTCACTTAGCTTTTGTTAAAACTATATCTACTCACATCTAGCCTGTGAATTGTCATGAGTAAGAAGACTTCTCGGAAATCACTTTCATGACTCATGCATACTTTACCTTCAGGGTCTTCTAGAAGATGTGGTCCATGGATAAAACCTTATGAGACATAGTTCCACTATACAAACAAACACAAATAGTATTTATTATCTCAAAATTGGAATAAACAATGCTTGCAGGGGCTGCTAGGTGGCATAGTGGATAAAGCACTGGCCCTGGAGTCAGGAGTACCTGGGTTCAAATTGGGTCTCAGACATTTAATAATTATCTAGCTGTGTGGCCTTGGGCAAGCCACTTAACCCCATTTGCCTTACAAAAACCTAAAACAAACAAACAAAAAACAATGCTTGCAGCCATTTTTGAACTTCCTGAAGGATAAATCCTTTCCTTACCATTGAGGTATGTGAAAGAGACTAAAGTGGAATAAAGCTGTAAGGGAGGTTGGAGATTTGAGGAGGGCCTCCAGTGTTAGCCCAAGTATTTCAAACATTTGGGGGACAATTTAATGGGAACCACCAAAGAGTTTTTGAATAGAGAAGAGGCACGCTCAGATCATGATCAGAGTTATGATTTCATTATATTACTGTGAAATGAATTGGAGCTGAGGAGAAAAATGAGACAAAGAAGCTTGTTAGGAGACTTTTTCAGTAGTCCAAGTGAAAGATAATGAGGGCTAGAACTACTTTGATGCCATTGGAAGTGGAAAAGGCAGATGTGGGAGAGATTGTGGAGGGAGAATAGAAAGGACTTAACATTTGACTGAATGTTGAAGGATAGGATAAAGGTTTTTTTTTTTAATTTGAAAGATAATAAGTTTTCTTCCTGAGTACTGAGTTTGAAGAATTGGAGAAGCATTTACCAAAAGTGGATATGTCCAATTAGGATGTTGGAATTAGGTTTTGAGCTTAGAAAAGGGGTTGACATTGAAGATAAAGATTTGAGAATTATCTGGTTATATGTGATAGCTGAAGCCATGAGTATGGTTGAGATCATCAAGGGAGTGAGTGGAAAAAGAGAACGAGGAGCAGGTCACAAGGCTATCATGCCATTACAGTAAGAGATTTTTTTCAGTTCTTGGTAACTGAACTGCAAAGAAACACATTAATAAGATAAAATCCTAAGATGAAAAAAATCTTTCAGCTCTTAAATTCCAACCCTCCAAGAATGTTAAACCATTTTCTGTTAAAATTCCTCTGCTCTAGCAAATCCACAATTATTATTCAAGATGAAATTCAGTTCAGAAAACTCAAGGATAAGACAATCCTCAAATACTGAGGCTTATAAAAGATGACAAGAAGTATGTATTTGTGATTATAAAGGCACCAGGGGCAACAGCTGCCCACCAAAAGACAGTTGAGAGAAGCTGTCGGTCAGAATAAGAGTGAAGCAAGTCAGAGCAAAATGTACCATGTCAGATTCTCACAGAATAAAACACATTGCCCCTTAAATGCTATGTAGTCTGAAAAATGGTGTATTGCTATGAAAATGACATTGTGACATCCTATATTTGTCATTTCTCTTTGGTTTTCATATCATATTTTAGTCACTTTGCAAGTCAAAAGATGACCTAATTATGCATTGCCCTTCTTGCTATTTGAATTCTGGATGACTCATAGAATGTTAGAGTTGGAAAGGACCTTGGAATTCATCTTATCCAGTTGAGATGTAATGAAGCCCTGAATTAGCATGGCAGGAGCAGAAATGAGACCTCTGAGGTCCTGTCCAACTCAGCAGTTCCGTGATTTAATGATTCTAATACAACACTAGAACTTAACAGATGAGGAAATTAAGTCCCAGCGAAAAGAAGTGAATTGTTCAAGGTCATAGAGTTATTTAATGGCATGACCAGAATTGGAAATGAGGTCATCTGATTCCTAATTCGGAGTCAATTTGACTATAATCAATGGTGTGCTGGTAAGTGTTTAACAACTAAGTTTCCAGAAAAAAAATAAACCTGAGACATCCCTTTAAATTTAATCTCCATTATTAACATTTTTGTCATCATTTTCTTAAGTCTAGACAAACAACAGGGCAATAAATTAAGTATTGATCTGTAGAATTTGCTGATTTTTGAGGTGTAAATGCACACACTGAAAATTTAACAATCAACTTGTAGAAGCCCAAATGAGTTGAATCAAGCACACTCCAGACTAGATATAGAACTTATAGTTTCCTTATCATTCTGAAAAGACTGTTAGTGTAGCAAATTCTAAAATCAGGGATTTGTGAACTTGTTATTGAAAAAAATATTTTGATAACTTTACTCAAATATAATTGGTTTCCTTTGTAATCTTATGTATTTTATTTTATGCATTTAAAACATTATTCTGAAGAATAAATGTTTCACCTGACTGACAAAGAAATTCATAACTCAAAAAAGTCTAAGAACCCCAGTTCTAAATGTTTGGAAAGTCATACTCTTTTCCCTCTCATTTTCTGAGGGTAGAAACTGTAACAAGTTTTCCATAAGGTATTCATAGCCAGACCCAACCCTAGATAAAATTTTGAGGAGGGTCAAGTTTGTCCACTAGTCCATGCCATTCCCTTTATTCTATCTACTTTTTAATTACCACTAGTTCTATTTACTTCTTCAGATACTGAATGTTCTTATTAGGCTAACTCTTCAGTGAGATCTAGGGCTGACAGAGGCAGGGTTTCCACCCTCTTGATATTTTCTTCCTCTGTTTTTCCAAACTGTTGTATTCTTTCCTATAAAATGGCAATACACCTTACACATTCTGGATGACATTTACTTGTGTAATTACAATAAACTATTTTCCCTGTTAAGAAGATTAGGAAAAATTCACTCTAGCATTAAAGACCCTAAGGTGCTTATAGAGGAATTAGAAATGGCACTAAAGAGAACAAATATGGGAAAGGTCTTTGGATTTCACCTGGTCTTCTTGGAGATCCATGATGGAAGTAAAGCAATTGTAAGGTTTTTAAGGAATTGAGTTAAAAGGTATTGAAAAGCTGGAAGGATATCAAAGACATGAAAAAAACTAGGACATTATGGATTTTAAAAATGACTAAAGAAACATCAAAAGATGTCTATTATCCCATTCATATGAAATTCTTATAAGGAGCTTATGTACATATATATTAAGTATTAAGTATTAATATGGAACAAGCAGACATTTGTAAAATGTAATTCAACATATGAGAAGAAGTTAGGCGATACAATGGATAGAGTGGAGTCAATGGGAAGTCAGGAAGACCTGAGCTCATATCCCAAATCACTGGTGGGTGGCCTAAGAATTCTCAACTTTAGTTTCCTCATCAATAAAAATGAGGATAATAAAAGCATCTATTTCCCAGGGCTGTTGTAAGAATCAAATAAGATAAGAACTGTAAAACTATTTGAAAGATTTAGAGAAAATAAGATCTCATTGACCATATTATTGAATAATTGCCAAAAAAAACAAATAAGCCAAAAACTGCAAGACAATTATATAGGGTGGCTAGGTGGCACAGTGGATAGAGCACCAGTCCTGGAGTCAGGAGTACCTGAGTTCAAATCCCACCTCAGACACTTAATAATTACCTAGCTGTGTGGCCTTGGGCAAGCCACTTAACCCCATTGCCTTGCAAAAACTAAAAAAAGAAAAAAAAAGACTCAATTATATAGAACAAAATGCCACCATGTAGGTTCTTTTACAGCAAATAATTTTCCAGACCTTCTAACTCCAAATTTAGTACTCTTTCCTCTATATCATGCTTGAAATAATTGTTCTATAGACTTGGACTTCGAAGTCTCTTCATTACCCAGATTTATTTAAAACTGTTGATGTGGTGATTTTTTTTTTGTATTGGCATTTCATCTGTATCTTATAAAGATAAACAGAGATATGACTGTAAATTATCTCAGTACTACTAAAGTCACTCAGAAATTGCTAATCAAAAGAAACTGGAAAATAAAGGCCATTGATACATCCATATAAAATCTTCCCTATAAAAATATGACGTCAGAAATTATTTATGACTTGAACAAACATGGTGTCATGTTTTTATGGTTTGCATGAAAATGTAGCCTTCCCAAAAGAAGCATAAAACTCCTATGACAAGATTTCCACTGTTTAGATCCTTGAGAGTTGAAGCTCTACATCTGTAAGACTATTGAGAGGGGGACAGATACCCAATTGAACTATGAATGATTGATTTCTCTCCTTCATTTATGACCAGCTAGACTTCAAAAAGGACAGCTAAGAGTCAGAATGCATGGGAAATGTAAGAATAAGAGAGGGTTAGCTGTGTGTGTAACTGAAAACTAATGGAAATCTAAAAAATCTAAAAAAATCATCAATGCTCAGGTATATAGTATTTAAAAATAATGCAGTGCATTTCAATGATGATGATGATGATGATAATGATATATTAAGCAGTGGCATTTCATATCCTAAAGGTATATCTTTTATGTTCTATCTTAATAGCATAATCTATTAAGAGATAAATTATAGTAAGTAATGATTGGATTTACTGATGTTAGGATGATGAGCAGTGTGTTGTGTAGGTTTTATCAATGATGGGCATGTTCCTGACAAGAAGTCTTGCAGAAGTAGGACAGGATTCATTAAAAAGCATAAGTAATTTTAATTTTTGCTTATATTGAGTTGGCTATAGGTCATGTCAAAGACAAAAGATTTTGATGATCCAGTACTTCTTTTTTTTTTAACCTAATTATCACAACCAAAAAAGTGATCTACTCCTAAAGTGCCTATTTTCATGTGGTGGATTGATGACAATTGTACTGAGAGTTAAATAAATTTACTTCTTGTCCACTGAGAATTGACTTTTTGTTGTTAGTCTTGCTTCTACCCCAATCTCTCTACTTGCACTAGTAATGAACAATTTTATGTCCCTGGTTTCGAAAGAAAATAACATTAATTAATTAATTATTTGATAGTGGCTATGAACTGCAATGTTTTTAATAGGGGGGTGCTATCTAAAAGTAAATTTTGCTGCTTGATGATTCTCTGATGTCTCTGACTTCATTTAAGTTGATTTCTCACAGATACACCTTGACCACCCTCTCACATCTGATTCTTCAAGTCTCAGCTTTTAAATTTCTTTGGGTAGGATTATACAGATTCCTAAAGGAGATGTGAGATCCTTTGAAGATAAGGTCAGGGACTTGAAAATCACACCATAAAATTCAACAAGGACATCTAAGACTTGATAGATTATTATTTTTTAAAAAAGGACAGCCATATATTTGAGGTGAAATAGCAAAATTAGGGATTACTAGTTCTGTGTAAACATGACTGGAAAAAAAAGATAAAGCTCAGAATCAGCAATGCGGTGCTATTATTAAACAAATAGAAAAGTATTATAACTGTTCTGCATCATAAAGAAAATAAAAATATAGCAATCTTAGAATGTCTGTATTCAAGATAGTTCCTATCAGCTCCTACTGATTTGCTTATTTTCACTAATAATCTAGAGGAATTTAGAGTAAAGACATTTAATGAAATAATAGTGAAAAAAGTAACAAAAGAAGGAAGTCTAGGATGATGACTCCCATTTCACAATATTGGACTGAGGTTTAGTGACTTCATTGAATATGACATTGTGGATCTCTGTTTTCTTCACCTACAGTTTGGAGGCAATAACTCTATCCCCAAGTGAAAAGTGGGTCTACTATGTCTCTTTTATCTTGAAATGCAGAGACTTAATCTAGAGTTCTTCTGAAAAGGCAGGGTTCTCACATACATAATCCTTCAACTAGGAGGGAGAATCAATTTAGCTTCTTTTCTCTCTCATAAGGAGAGCTCAAAAGTCCTCAAAGCCTGGTTTAACATACGTGGTTTCTCTCCAGGACAATCTTCTTCCTATGGCCTAAGCTCTTGCAACACAAAATAAATGATTGCACAAATAATATCTTTTCCAACTCCTTTTCCTATTGATAAAAGGCAGCATTTTTGCTGCCTGTTTGATTTAGGATTAGAAAAGCCCCTGTAAGGACAGCTAGGTGACACAGTAGAAAAAGCATTGCTCTGGAGTCAGGAGGACCTGAGATCAAATGTGACCTCAGACACTTAATAATTGCCTAGTTGTTTGACTTTGGGCAAGTCACTTAACAACATTGCCATAAATAAAATTTTTTAAAAAAGAAAATCCCTTGTAACTCCCTGTATAATAACTGATTGCCAAGTTGAACTCACTTCATGTCATTTTAGAAATTACCTTTTAAACAAATTATCATAGGTTTCCTGAATCTGTTTCCTTTTCCCTTTAACTCTTTTTGTGACTCTAATTTTATTTTTGAACTCTCACATAAACATAATAGAGGGAAAGTCAAGGGAGGAAAAAACCTTCAGTCTGAGGCCTTTGGAGTCATCATCCTTCCCCTTTAATTCTTTGTTTTCAAAGCATATCTTAATTAAGATATAGTCATATCTCAAAAGGTTTAATCTTTTAATTAAGATAATGTCTTCTACTTTACACCTTCCACAAAAAGTTTTCTTAAAATGCATTTATGTTGTTATAAAATATTATATTTACTTATAATCTGAGGTAGTCAGATTTCAAACAGTATTATAAAATGGTAATTATTGAAGTAATCCAATGGCTAAGAAATAAGAGTGTTGATAAATAGAATAGATGAGGCACACATTATAGTAAATAACCACAGTAATATAGTATTTGACATAGCCAAAGAGCTAAGCTTTTGGAACAAAAACTTGTTATTTGACATCAACTGCTAGAAAGACTAGAAAATAGTACTGTAGAAACTATGTATAGACCAACCTCCTCACATCATTTACCAAGATAAGGTCAAAATGGGTACATGATTTATACCTAATGGGTATATAAGGAAATTAGGAAAGCATGGATTACTTTATTTGTCAAATATATAGATAAGGAAAGAATTTAGCACCAAAGAGAATATAAAGAGCATTATAAAATAGAAAACACTTTTGATTATATCAAATTAAAAATTTTTTCCACAAATAAAAAAAATGCAGCAAAACTAAAAGGAAAGAATAAATGTGAGGAAAAAATTTTGCAACAATTATCTCTGATAAAGATTTCATTCCTCAAACAAATAGAGAACTATGTAAAATTTATAAGAATATGAATTATTCATCAATGGATAAATGGTCAAAGGAAATGAACAAGTTTCAGGCAAAGAAATTAATGTTATCTATAGTCAAATGAAAAAATGCTCTATATCAAAATTGATTAGAGAAATGCAAATTAAAACAACTCTAAGGTAATACCTCATACCTCTCAGATTGACTAATAGGACAAAAAAGGAAAATGATAAATGTTGGGGGGAGGTATATGGGAAAACTAGTATACTATTGCACATTCTAAGCAGGCCAATCATTCTGGAGATCCATCTGGAACCAAAAGGCAACCAAACTGGCATACCCTTTAATCCAACAATTCCTTTACTAAATCTGAATCCCAGAGATTATTAAAAAGGGAAAAGGACCTACATGTTTAAAAATATTTCTAGCATCCTTTTTTCAATGGTGACAAAATATTGGAAATTGAGGGGATGTCCATCAATTGGGGAATGGCTGACCAAGTGTGATATGAATGTAATGGAATACTATCATGCAATAAATGAACAGGCAAATTTCAGAAACACCTGGAAAATCTTGTATGAGTTGATACAAAGTGAAGTGAGTAGAACTAGGAGAGAAAGGCACATAGCACTACCAACATTGTGTGATAATCAACTATTAATGATTCAGTTTTTTTTAGCAATAAATAAAATGATCTAAGACAAATATTAAAGATTCATGAAGGAAAATGCTATTCATATCCAGAAAGAACTAATGGATTCTGGATGCAGATTGAAGTATATTTTTTTCAATTAATTTATTCTTACTTATGTTGTTTTTTTCTTTTGATCTGTTTCTTTTTTCATAACTGAGATTATTATGGAAATATGATAGTACTTGTAAATGATAGTACTACTTACCATTTTTAGAAAAGAGGAGAGGGGAAGAAGGGATGGAGAAAAGCTGGAATCAAAATCTTGTAAAAATGAATGCTAAAAATATGTAATTCTTGATATGTAATTGGGAGAAAATAAAATACTGTCATATATACTATTTCCAGGTCTATATCTCAAAGACATCAAAAATGGAAAAGAACCATATGTACAGACACACACACACACACACACACACACACACACACACACACACTATATATATGTATATATATATATATATATACATATATATATATATATATATGTATATATCAGCTCTTTTTTGTGGTGGCTAGAAACTAGAAATTGAAAGGATGCCCCTCAATTGTGGAACGACTAAACAAGTTATAGTATATGATTGTGATGGAATATTATTGTGCTATAGGAAAGGTGAATGATTTCAGAAAAACCTGGAAAGACTTAACATGATCTGAGGCAAAATGAAGTTAGTAGAACCAAGAGAACATTGAACAAAGTAACTAACAGCAATACTGCACAACAACTAAAAATGGTGAATGTGTTAACTATTCTCAGCAATGCAATGATCCAGGACAATTGAAAAGGATTCATGATGAAGCATACTATCTACCTCCAGAGAAAGAACTGATATTGTCTGAATACAGTCTAAAGCATGCTTTTTCTTTTTCTTTCTTTGTTTCTTTCTTTTTTATTTAAATCTTCTTGCTTGCCTTTTTGTTGGGGGGGAGGGAAGAATGGAATTTGAAACCCTAAACTTAAAAAAAAGTAGAAAGTTGTTATAATTAATTTGGGGAAAAGAAAAAATATTTTAAAAAGCCTTCTAATTGGATATTAACCTTAGGCCTCAATCCTTTTTCAGATTTTGAGTTATATCTTGATTTTGATTTTAATTTTTCAAGCAAGCTGGAGAAAGAGGCTCCTTAATCTTCCCTGTATGTCTCACATCTATGATTGAAGCTCATAGATTTTAGTTTGGGGATAACCATTTCAGAAGGCAGGCATCAAATTGAAGACTGTGGCTTCATGAATTCTTTTTTGAACTTTCAATAAGTAGCAAAGATCTTTTGGGGAGATTATGTGGGAAGATCATTTTGGGGGAGAATTATGAACTTGTTCTGTAGTACTTGAAAGGAAAAATCTACTAAGAGGAGACATCAATCATTTAAATGCAGACATATTAAAGATTTCTTCATCCTTGGATATTCAATATTAATTTCATAAAGCAAAGTGTCACATTGTGATACTCCTCAATTAACAAGAAGACAACTGGCAAGTAGTATCAAAAGATGGTGGGACTGGAATCATCAAAAGAAATAGGTTTCAAAATAAGATTTACCTTTAGAAGTATCCAAGCAGATAAGCTCATTAGTGGATAGTCCATTCAAGTAACAAATAGGATTTTAAAAGTGTTTTTTTTAAATTATTGAAAAGCAACTGAGGAAATATGCCATAGATTTAAAGTCCATGGTGCTCTGCAGTCTGATCTTAAATCACAGGAATGTTTTCCAATAGCCTGAAGCATCTGTCAAAAATCCCAAGGAAGAGTTATAAAGGACTGTTTCAAACCTCCAAATTTTAGGCACCTGAATAAATAAGGGGACATATCCTTTCCCTTCTTAGTATGGAGAATAGGGTATTAACAACTTTGCCAAAGACAAAAAGTCAATCTGTATTTTGTTTTCATATAACTTTTTTGTTTTCTAGCACAATGTGAACTTTTAAAGACTTGTTTATTTTTTCTTGAAAAAACATTTAGGCAGTGTTATACAGTTTTTCTGATAACCCCCTAGAAACTTTTTCAAATATAATTTTATTTATTTTATTATTTTCCAATTGCATGTTAACATTTTTAATTTTTTTTAATTGAGTTCCAAATTCTCTTTCTCTTTCCTGTTCCTCCTTCTTTGAACAGACAAGCAATCGATTATACATGTAAAATCATGTGAACCATTTCCAAATTTGTCAAGTCCCTGTTTGGATGTTTTATATGTTGAAGTACTTTCTGGATGCCCTCAATTTCCCCCAGGTGAGCATTGAAGGGGCAGGAAGACAAGTTCTCCCTTTGCACACCAAGGTCTCCATTTATTCACCAAAACACAAGTGCTTAAACGTCCTTCCCAGTTTCTAATCCACTCCCACTCCTGTGGCACTTAGTAACATAAGGCTCTAGTGCTCAAGGGCACCAGGTGATGAAGGTTCACAGCACTCCCATATACAACAGTCCCTAACATATCCCCCTTCTTGTCTTTTTTGAAACAAAATTATTATATAATGAATGCCACATAAGTTGTAAACAAAAGTTCAAAAATAGTATAAATAAATGTCAATTAAACAATAGTAAAAACCAATATTCCCAAATTTCTGGAAATACTTTTTATTCCCAATTTACAAACAAAAATTACAAAGTTTTTTCCTTTTGCCAACAAAAAACCTTTCAAAGCAATCAAATTCAAAATCCAAACTAAAAGGAGTAACTTTTAACTCAGGTAACATTTAACAATTTCAGATCTGAATTACACACACACACACACACACACACACACACACACACACACACCAGTTTAGACACTAACACAAACACAGAAACAACTCTTTTGTATCACAATTACCAAGCTCAGATTGATACCCTGGCCAGTACCAGATCTCAGAATATAGAAACATTTTCCCACCTGTCCAGGCCAGTAGAGAGATGTAAAATGTCCTATGGATGTTTAAATACACACATAACACACCAAAATATTAGCCAAAGGCACAGACTTCATTTGAAAGACAAAATCTAAATTTCCCAGTCCCAGAAAAAAACTCTTCTTCCCCTTTTCTCTTAACTAATTGAACCATGAAGTTTCCCAATCAATAATCTATTGAAAAACATAGTCATTGCCCCTAATCACGAAGAAGGCATGGGGGTCCCTTTATTTCTAGAATAAGGTTTTGGAGAGGTCTTGTCCTTGTAGCAAAGCCTACATTCCATCTGAGACATAAGCTTGAGTTGTCAAGTTCCAAAAAGGAAGATTTCCCCTTCTCCCTCCCCCTTCCCTCTGCAGAGGTTGGGAATGGCAGAGAATGAGAGAAAGAGAGAGCATTTGAAATTACTTGAGTTGTTGACAACAGTACAATTTGGAGTTGTTGCATTTTCTGAACAGTAGTCAACACTATTACAAACTGTCTGATAGCATGTGACATTTTTATTCTGCAACAAGGTCTTCATCAGAGTCTTCATCAAGGTCTGCATCAGCAAAGAGAAGTTGACCGTAGATTTAGGGGTTTGGATCATGCTTAACACATATAGCACAATCAGGCCGGCAGGCAGGTCCTCCATATCCCCTTCATGGCCCTGGTACTCCTCAGTAGACTGCAGCTTGAGGAAGAAACTCTGTCCCCTGCAGCACTGTCTTGGTGACTCTACTTCAGCTGACTCCTCAGTGCTGAATACAATGTCTTCTCACTTTCTCTTTACTTAATGCTAACTTACTTTCACTGGTTCCTTAATGCTGAATACTTGTTTGTTTTCTCACTTTTGATTTACACCTCTTTGTTACAACTAAAAATCAGCCCCTGGTAACATCGACCTGTTACCTGGATGTTGCTTGTATCTGCTGGTCCTTATTCCAGACTTCACTCAGATAACTGTTTTCATGTCCCTGTCCCTTTTCTGGACTCCCTCAATCTTCCCCAGGCTAGCTTTGGACGTGAGGGAAATAAGGAAGACAAGGATGACAAGCTCTCAGATCCCCAGGTACTGTAAGGTGTCTGTTTATTTTTTTTTATTTTTTGCAAGGCAATGGGGTTAAGTGGCTTGCCCAAGGCCACACAGATAGGTAATTATTAAGTGTCTGAGGCCGGATTTAAACTCAGGTAGTCCTGACTCCAGGGTCAGTGCTCTATCCACTGCCAAGTAGCTGCCCCAGGGTCTCTGTTTATTGAAGCAAATACCAGTGCTTAAATATCCCTCCCAGTGTCTAATCCACTCCCACACCCAGGGCACTTAGTAAAATAACGTGCTGGTGCTCAAGGGCACCAGGTGATGAAGGTTCACAGCACTCCCACACACAACAGTCCCTAACACATATTTACCATGTTACAAAACAAAACCAAGACAAAAATCCCAAGAAAAATAAAATAAAATAAAGTATACATGAATGTACATTAAGAGTTCATCAGTTCTCTCTCTGGAGGTGGATAGCATTTAGAATTGTCTTTGATAGTTGTCTTAATCAGAGTAACTAAATCTTTCATCATTGTTACTGTGTAGGATGTTCTCATTTTACTTTGCATGAAGAAATGTTCTAATCCAAAAGAAATATGGTATAATACAACTCTTAAACACTGCAGAGTCAATTAACTTTTAGCTCTTAATAAGATGGTCTTAAATGTATATATAGACCTGATTCTTGTGGGCAATAGTAGAAAAGCACAACTAAAAGAAGGTCAATTTTAAGATGAACCTTTTGTATGTTTTTATTTTTAAAATTATACACATCAAAGGCAACAACAAAAGAGACCACTTAATCTTTCTGGGCAGGACAGAATTGAATGTACTGTGGCAAAAAGAATAGTTTTAGGTAATACATATCGAACTACCTTAATGTATTTGATATTGAACTTCTTGAAATCATGGTCAGTTTATTTGAATATACTCATATGATTATATAAGCCTAGAATATTATTGAAACCAAAACAGATAGTTTTGTTATTGGTGCCATGCTACACTTGATTTAGGCTTTTATGATGATCATAATGTAGAGTAAATGATCTTTAGATGAAATTTCCTGATAGGTAGTCAGGTTTATCAAAAGTTGTTGAGGAATTTTGACCAAAGCTTCAAGTAGGTGTGAGAGAGAGATTGGGGGTGACAGTGGATAAAGTCTGCTTAAAGTCAAAGTTTAAATTACGATGACTTTTCTATCTATTAAACTAAAAGTTAGGGAGTAGACCAAGCTGATGAAAGGAGTATGTCTATATTTTCCTTTTATCAATAATCTCTTTCTTTAAATATATTGAAACACTCCATAGTTATGGAGTCTGGCAGTAAAAGGGTACACAACTGCTTCTCTCTTGACTAACCTGACCTGAATTATGTACTACTTATAACTTTTGGTCTCCATGGTCAAGAATAGTACTTTTCAATGTTTTTCAAATAGTTAATCTTTCAGTTGGAACAAAAGGTCTTAGATACCTTGCTTTACCCCTCAGTAGGGATGGGGGAAGGAGTATGCTAATAAATGTTTATCAATTGGTTCCCTGGAAAAACATGAGTTTATCCTATGTTGCTAACATTTTCTTTCATCATTTAAATCTAGATAATCAATAAAACAGTAAATCAAGGGATGATTTGTAGCATTTTCTGATTTCTAAAGTGTGAATACTGTCACTGAAAATTTAGCAATCATTTCTGCTAACTGGCTTGAGCACACTCCTAGATAGGAAAATTGCTAGAACATTACTATTTTTGATGATGCATAGTTTAAATAAATTAATAGTTCACAAAAGTGCATCTATTGCCTTAGTCTAAACATTGAATAATATAATTTAATGAAAGAGCTATGGAGGAGATCATCTGACTCTCCAATGATTAGGTTTATATTTGATCCTTGTAGGACCTTGACACATAGAAAAGACCTCAAAAGTTATCTAATCCCACCTGTATCTGAAGATGAATCTTTTCTGTAAGATTCCAAACAAATTGTCACCACTTTAAAAGACTTCTTGTAAGCTGTCATCACTTTAAAAGACCTCTCACAAGGTAGAACCTGCAGCCTTCGTAAAGCAGCCTATTCTACCTTTGGATAACTAATTATTATGAAGCTTTTGTTTACATCAAGCTGAAATCTGCCTTTCTTCATCTTCTTATTTCTTCTAGGTCTACCCTCTGGTTCCCAAAAGATTAAATCAAATGTCTTTTTTATATGACAGTACTTCATATACTTGAAGGCAGCTATCATGTCATGTCTAATGTTAGACTTGGAAGAAAAATCAGCTTTGTATTTGAATAGAGGGTAGTTTGAAGCTGGCCTAGTAACTTACTATATTCTCTCTTCCTCTTTCCCTGAGGCTAAAAAGAAAGTCAAGTTGTTCTTTTGATGCTAGTGATTTTTTTTAGCTGGAGAAGGTAGAAAACGGACCTACAGAATATAAAGTGTGCAAGGAACAGTGTGGGAATATGTATGTATGAAGAATTGATGTTGGAAGGAAGAAAGAAGAAAGAAAAAGAGAGAGACAGAGAGACAGAGACAGACAGACAGAGACTGAGAGAGAGAAGAAAGGACTTATGGAGAATTCCAAAGAAGTAAAAAGTAGTGAGTGTCATTGGTAGGAAATGAAATAGGAGATTGTTCTGCCCTTAAGGGCAGGATATGTAACATGGAGCACTTGGAGAATAAATAGTTCAGATTATACTATAAAGGATGTTCAGATTTACTTTAAAAAAAATAGGTCTTTATGTTGGGAATGGAAATAAAAAAAGTATCATATTTGTCTCATGTTTTGCATTCATTTTAAAGAATTACAATCAATGTCTAATTGAAGGCATTTGACTAGGAGTAAATCTACATCAGTACAAAAACATTTTGTTATAAGTGAAGATTCTGTTCTTATGCTAAATAGTTTTTCCCTCAGAGGTAATTTTAATTCTATTGTGATTTATTGGTCTGCTTTAAGTTTTTTCTCTAAACTACCAGTTATGATGGGAGTTAGTGTACTTCTTAGTACATTAAAGCTATTTGAAAATTTGTAATTCATAATGTAGCACAAGTTTTCATTTTAAAATCACACACACATATTAAGGGACTAATAGAGTTTCAGGTGCATGGCACATGGTGAATAATATTTTTTGAATGAATTTTTCATTACTGTTTCTTCCCCAAATTTTTAAAAAAATCAGTCAATTTCCTGATCCTAATGGTCCAGACCTATAATCTCTTCTATTGTGTAGGGCTGAGACTGATGGATTGTTTAAGTTCAGGAGTTCTGAATTCTTCAATACAGCTAAAGTCAATTAGGTTTCACATTAAATTTCATACTAACCTATCCCCATTAGGTTGCTTAAGAAGCAGACAACTGACCCTGTAGGAAAATTGGAGCAACACTGTAGCTTCCTACCATATCTATCAATGAATGATTTAGTAGTCTGTGGGAGACAGAGTAACCCAATATCCCTGTCACCTACTCAGATTATTTCCTAAATTTTAGTTGAAATTGAGAAAAAAGTTTTTGTTACAAAAATGAACTCAGTGTGATATTTAATATTTACCCAGGAACCCTTGCAGGGTCTCATCTTCCCAGTACTTAACTCATTACTTACCAAATCTCTTTTGTAAGATACATACTTTTTGTTCATGTTTATTTTTGTATAGTCAAATTATGCAATTTCTTGCATAAATAGTTGATATTTAACTTGTTAATTAAAGAGTTAATTACCCATTAATGCTATATTATGTTCATTAGCTCTTTCAGGTCAATGTGTAACTAATTAATGCATTACAAAATGCTACCTCCCCAGTGGGGAGAGGTAGCATGCCTCTGGGAAGTATGCAACCCTTATATTATTTGGAAGAGATGCAAGTTTGTCGAGGTAATTTTTGAAGCAATGATTGAGTGAAATAGATTATTTTGATATGTATGCTGGCACATGTGACCAGTTTGCTGGCTATTGTTTAAGAAGATGACAGTGTTGCCCTCTCACTGACTGGGAAACACTTTAGATTGACACTGTAAAGTGATGGGCCCCAGATGATTTACTGAGAAGGGATAGAGAAGGAACCAGAGGAAGACTTTACACCTACAGAGGAGCAGGGGATAATACCACTAGAGAAGGAAAAAAATCATCCCATCATAGATTTAGAATTGAAGGGTTCTTAGAGGTCACTATAATCTAATCTCTTCATTTTGTAGATGACGAGATTCTCATTTAAGTGATATGATCCAATCAAACTGCTATTAAATGGCAGAGCTAGAATTCAAACACAGGCCCTCTGACCATTAATTTCAATTGGAATCATAAATACAGCTCATAAATTTAAAATTGGAAGGTACCTAGGAGATTAGTTTGCTGATCTTTCATTTTACAGATGAGGAAACTAGGGATCTGAAAACTTAAGAGACTTTATTTAAGGTCATACCGAGATGACCAAGATTTGAATTTGTGTCTTTGTAATTCATATCTAATATTCTTTCTTTCCATTGTGCCTTACAAATTTGATATCCTTTCTCTTCTACCATGCTACCACTCAACACAGAACAGGGTGGTAGAGGACAAAAATGATGCATTCTGGCTACTTCATAAACTTTCCCTGAATTGACCATGTATCCTATTTTACTTCAAAACCAT
This sequence comes from Macrotis lagotis, assembly GCF_037893015.1. NCBI lineage: Eukaryota > Metazoa > Chordata > Mammalia > Peramelemorphia > Peramelidae > Macrotis > Macrotis lagotis. The sequence continues at coordinate 97,103,102 of NC_133663.1, forward strand.
TGTCTGATATTGGCAAGATTTTGGTTGAGAAAATAGAGATAACCTATTGTGCTGGAACATTTCCCAGTATAAAGATAATCTACTCATATGGGGGACTGAGCTCACGATCTTGACTTCTTTAGCTCCATATGTTAACACAGTCCAAATGAGTAGTATCTGAAAGACACAAGGAGCATTGTGCTATATCCCAGCATTAAAGTTCCATCCTGCTGTCTCATAATGGCATTGAGACAATCATAGATATTAAATATATTATTTCCCTATCATTTCCTTTTCTTCTAGTTCTAGTCATAATGATTTTATTTGTATCTAGATATTATAAAGGATATTGAAATCAATTTACATTCAAATTCTATAGAGAATCAAAATATATCTATAAGATTAATGATTATTTCTAATTGGCAAGTAGTAAAGGATAGGAATAATACTTGACTTTTAAATTCAGAATTTTTAAAAACTGAATTAGTTTTTGAAATGTTTTGTTCAAATATACATTAGCAACAGCCATCTGAATAAAAGACTTTAAATAACCACTAATCACAATCTTAATGACTCTGATACCAGAGTGCAAACACTAACAAGTTTTCCCAAAGTGGAAAGCCTGCTAGTTTTTTGTTAGAGGAGCATTGTTCAAGGACCTGAATATCTAAATCCTTAAAAGTTCAGCCTCAGAAATTTGACTGCTAGATTATGAGTTCTTCTTTTGGTCATAGAAACTGGCAAAACTATCTACTGAGGAAATGAGGGGTATCTATCTGCTTCAGTGGAGGGAATATCCACACTAAAGAAATAAGAATCTTTTGAAATACTGAATCATAGCTATATTCACATTCACCTAGAATCATGGGATTTAGAAAAGCCTGAATAATCAAATTTTATAGAAAACCTTCATCCTTGACAAGGAACATTTTCTTATACTGGACATCATAATAGCTTTAAATTTCAGGCAATTTTAAGATATAAGTTCAAAGCTCTACAGCTCTGTATTTTCTTTTCTTTTCTTTTTTTTGAGCAGAGACTTCAAGGAATAAGATGAAAGTTATAAAAGAAGCCCTCTTTTTCTTTTTAGTTCTTCAGTTTTGGCACCTTTCTGATTAGGCTTTTAAAGAACAGAGGGGCAAGGTTTCTCTTTCTAGAAAAAGAATTCAAAACAGTGACATCTCAATATGGAATTATACTCAAATTATGAGCTGTAAGTCTACAAGCAACTCCTTAAAATTATCTGCATGGCCTTTTATATTGTGATTCTTTGTATGAGCCTGAAACTCCTGTAGGAGGGAGAAAATAATGATTAGGCTTAAGCAAAGCGAAAAGATATTTTCTCAGCTGGAAGCTGTTAATGCTTCAGCTGATGGAGACTTTGAGAATAAGTCCTCAGATTTTATATATTTATTTTTTGTTTCTTTTCTTCTTTTTAATTTGATTGCTGGAATAACTCAGAGGATGAGAAAAATTATGAGTAGGAGATAGTCTAGCAAGTTTGAGATCAGTCATTTTTCTCTGATAGGTATTTTTCTTTTGCTCCAAACCATTGGTTAGATAGTCTTTAGAGATATTTTCTTCTGTTCAAATTCTTCAGGATGCTAAATGCCTTTAAGTAAATATTTTATTTGAGATTCAGTCAAGACCTTTGTTATTTCATAGGAGTCTGACAAGCATTGGAGGTGCTGATGGAGGATTGCATTTCTGAAAGCAAACAAATCAGTGTAGCATTTTAAAAGTTTCCTGAATGATTACTTAGGTTTGATACAGATTCATCAAGTTTCAAGCTCCTTTTTTTTTTGAAACTGGAGGATTTTGAGCTATTCCACTGCTTATCTAAAAAGTATAGGAGATTCTCATTTGTTGCTTCCTCCTCTTTAATGGAATGTGACCAAATACCTGGCTGCATCAGCTATGCACCAGCTATGATCCATTGGTCAAGAAAGGCAGCCAGATATTTAAAATGGCAAAGTCTTGCTTAGGGATTCATAATGAGTATAAAAGGACTAAGGAGTATAGAGACTGAATAAACTAAGTCTTTGTTCGACTACACCTTTTTGAGAAACTATATGACCCTGCAAGAAAATTTATTAGGAGTTTTTTTCTGCAGTGTAGGGAAAAGAATTATGGATTTATCAGGGTGGTTAGGTGGCATAGTGGATAAAGCACCAGCCCTGGAGTCAGGAGTGCCTGGGTTCAAATCCAGTCTCAGACACTTAATAATTATCTAGCTGTGTGGCCTTGGGCAAGCCACTTAACCCCATTTGCCTTGCAAAAACCTAAAAAAAAAAGAATTATGGATTTATAGTCCAAGCTTCTCCACTATTTGTTGTTTGGTTATTTTTTAACTCTTTGTGACCTCATTTGGAGTTTCCTGGTGAAGATACTAAGTGATTTGCTATTTCCTTCACCATTTCATCTTATAGATGAGTGGACTCAAGCAAATAAGATTAAGTGATATGCTCAGGGTCACATAGCTAGGAAATGTCTCAGATCAGATTTGAACTCAGAAGATGAGTATTCTTGACTCCAGACCTCATGCTCTATCCACTGCATCACCTACCTGCCCATATATATTACCCAAACAAGAATATGCTTTACTAGCTGTCCCACCAGACTAGGCAAGAGTAAGGTTGATCTTAGTTCCTTCATTGATAGTGGAAAGTCAGCTGTGAATCATGGACTGTGATTCTGCATTGTGGAGAAGTCCAGTGTATTTCCTTTATTTATAACGGACTGGCAAGAACATAGGCATTTAAGCATATTAGGAGGTTAAAAGAATTTGAAATGCAAGTTCTTAAAGTCTAATCAAATATTAAAATCAATAGACATTCAAAACACAAGCAATACAAGGATTAAAAAGATCAAAAGGATGTAAACTTATAGTTATTGGAGCACCTGTCTGTTTCCAGGCTCCTGGAGATCTGAGTCCTTTAAGATGACAGAATAGTGAAGACTTGTTGGTGAACCTAGTTAAAGGAAGTCCACAAACCCTATGACCATGTCAATGGACAACTTATGCTGAATGACATCCTGCCTCCTCCTCTTTCCCCATTCCTGTATGTTTTATTTATGATTTTGATGATGACTTTTAACTTTTGATCTTCACATGATCATAGATTTAGTGCTTCCTGACCCAATGCAAGCATATTGATTAACTAATCAACTTTCTGACTGCTGAAAAAGACCTCAGGAGTCATTTCTCCCAATATATTAATTTTACAGGGGAGGGAAATAGAAGGGAAGTCAGGTGACTTGTCCAAGGCTATACAGGTAGGTACTTTTCTCTTTCATCTGTTATGTTTGGTTAATGTTTTTTTGGTTTATGTTTTTTTTTAATTGGAAAGAGACCTGGAGATCTCAGCTGGCACCAAGAATCTTGACTTGAACTTAATTATTTGACAGTGCCTATTGTCTAGTTTCATTTCTGATGCTTCAGCTCTCTCCTGTCTTTTGAGTAATGGATCAGAATTCACCTCCCTCCTCTGCCCCTCCAGATGAGACACACTAGTAAACTTGCCCTAGAATTAAATTCTGGTGGATAGAGCAACAACCCTGGAGTCAGGAGGACCTAAGTTCAAATCCATCCTCAGACACTTAATAATTACCTAGCTGTGTGACCTCGGGCAAGTCACTTAATCTCATTGCCTTGCAAAAAACCCCCAAAGTTATGCCCCACCCCCAAGAATTAAATTCTTCCCTAACTATCCCAAATAATTCCTGATCTTGTCCACTGGTTATCCAGGACAGTCTTCTATTTCTTCATGGATTAGGACACTGATTAAATCCTTACTTTCTGACTACATCAGGAATCTGGATCAAAAAGTAGGCAAACATTGTACCGACATACCAAAACATAAAATAAGGGTTAGAATCTTTATGACATGTTACATTAGTTAAAATGGGTTATAAAAGTTTGGTTTCTTTTTTTACCCATAGTAAAATTATCTAAAATTATCTTTTTCTCAATTTCATGTAAAATTTAATTATTAACTTTTGTTTTAAATTGTGAATTCCAAATTCTTTCCTTTCCTTTCCTCCCTCTCCCTTCCCTATTTCTTTTTTTATTTTAATTACAAATGTTGAAAGCATTAGAAACAATCTCTGTATTGCAAATCAGAGGATATTTTGAATTGTAGCTCTGCTATTTGTTATCTCTGAGACTTTGGGAAACACTCTCTTTGGAACTCAATTTCCTCATGTACAAAATGAAATAATTGGACTAAATAATCTATAATATTCCTTCAAACTATAAATTCTATGATCTGCTCTTTTAATCTGAATGACATAAAAGAGCTAGCCACAAGAATCCTTGTGGTAGCATCCAGTGCTATGTGTGTTTGGAAAACAAAAGAAGCAGAGATATTAAATTGTGTTGTATTCCCAACATAGATATGTATATATGTATCTGTAAATGACAGAGACAGAGAGAGACAGACAGACAGAAACAAAGAGACAGAGACAGAGACTGATGGAGTTAGAGAGACAGAGAGCTAGAGAGACACAGAGACACACACAGAAAGACAGAGACAGAGAGAAAGAAACATAGAGGCATACTCACAGAGAGAGACAGAGCTAGAGAGACAGTCAAAAAGACATACAGAATCATATGGAATAAAGTTCTATGTGTAAAGTCTTTATAAAATAGAAAGAGTTTTTTTTTTCATGGGGAGTGTGAGTTACCTATCATAAATGTTGACATAAAGGATGGATGATACTTGTTTGTGACTTCAATCAATAATTTAATCTATAAGCATTTATTAAGCACTGTTTATATACAGAGCACTGCTCCAGGCTCTGGTCAAACAAATGCAAAGAATAAAATAAACCCTAGTCACAAGGAGATTAACAAGAGAATGTAGTAAGGTAGGAAAGGAGGGCATAAACAGTTGCAAGTGAATATTGAGAAAATCTTCACATAAGAAAATGGTACTTGAAATAAAGGAGAGAGGGATTGTATAAATTAGCAGTGAGGAGAGAAGGAATGCATTCTAAAATTGGGAGATGATCAGTGAAAAAATCCTGGAGATGAGAGATGGAATGCCTTAGGTGATGTATCTGAGGAACAGAGAGGTCATTTTGGTTGGACTGAAGAGTGCAGAAAGGGATTAAATAAAGTTATTAATCAGGAAAGTTGAGTTCAAGTTGTGCAGAGCTTTAAAAAAGCTAAACAGAAGAATTTCTATCTTACTCTAGAGGTTAAAGGGAATTCCTGGGTTTTATCAAGAAGAGAAGTTAACAACATCATCTGATATGAATTGAAAGAAGATACTTTGGCAGCTATGTTGAAGATGGACTAAAGTGGGGAGAGAATAGAAGAAAGGCGATTAATTAGGAATTTGTTGCAATACTCTATGTGAGAGGTGATCAGAGCCTAAATTGGAAAGAAGCTATGAGTAGAAACAAATTCTCCCCAATGTAGGCTTTGATCACTTCTCACATATTGTATTGCAACAAACTCCTAATTAATAGATTGGATTGGATACTAGAGATATTATAGACATAATAATGTAGAAAAATATGGAAATAGAAAGGAAATAGAAAGATTTGGTACCTGATTGGAAATGTGAGGTGAAGAAAAGTGAAGAATCAAAGACTGTGCTAAGATGTCAGTTCTGAGGGTCTGGAAGAGTGGAAAAGAAGTTTTGAAGAGAGCCAGAGTTTAGGAAGACTAAGAAGGAATGATTAGATTAGATCGTGATAAGATATGGAAAGAGTAGAAACATAGAAACCATAGAGGAAAAAGTATTCAAGAGGATCATAGGAACACAAATATAAAAGTAGAAAGAACATAGAGGCCATTGAGTATAACTTCATTGTATAGATTAAGAAACTGAGTCACAAAGAAGTTGTCTCTTTGCCAGTTGTTATAAATGGCTCGAGAATACTTAGTCCAGAGTGATTAAAATGGTTTTTATTAAGATAGCTTAACAAAATAGCACACCTCTCTCATGGTGGGAGAGAGGGGTAGGGAAATCCCAACATACAAGCTCTTTTATGCACTTTGAAAGACTTTGTTCCTGCCCCATTGATGTCAACCATAGGCTGGGGTCACAAATCTAATTGATACATTGGTTTCTATCTTTCCCCACCCTGCTCTTTATACCAGTGAGCAAGAACAGATAGAGATCTCTTTGAGCATGTGCAAAGGAGAAGGTCAAGACTAGGTTACTCTTTCTTGACCAGTTAAGGACTAGTTTCTTCTAATCTAGTTTGTCATCTTTGGAATGAGATAAGGAGAACTCTCCAAGTTTTGTGATTGACTGGGACCTTTCCCTCTTTTTAGTGGATGTCAAAGGGGCCCCCCTCCACACCCTGTGAAGACCAACAACGCCCTTCATTCCTCACACAATGGTCACAATTCTACTGTTTCAGGCAGACAAGAATCCGCTTTTATGACTTGAAATCCTATCCATTATCTAGGCCAGTAGTGTTAAATGATATAGAGGTCCAGAAAGAAGAGGATTTATAAAAGACCACAATATAAAGCAATTAAGAGATCATAGGTAACTTTGATGGGGGTCAAAATGAGAATGATAGTGATAAAGATGGAAGCAGGATTGATTAGGTCTAATCTCTCTACCCTGATAAACCAAGGAGCCCTGGGGAAGCTCAGGGCAACTAAATTACTTTTTTGGAGGAAGACCAGCCCTAATCAAAGCCTGTTTTCCCAATGATTAAGGGTTTGAATAGCGACTGACAGCCAGTTCCCCAGCAGTCTTCTCTTTCCCCACTAGAATGAATCAGCAATAGTCCCAAGATCAAAGCTCTTTATTTCCTTCTGCTAGTGTCTAGTCCTGCTAGACTTATATAAGAATGCTGTAAAAATCCACAAGAATTCATTTATCTGGGAGAGTTCGCCCTATTCATTTTGGGACTCCAGAAAGGTACCTAGATTTATTAAGACCCCAGTGGACTACACTGTGTTCATCCCTCTGATCATCTCTTCATTTTGTGAATATTTCTCCTATATAAAGCTGTCTTTCCCTAGTGTCTAATGTGTTTCTTTGCCCTGAATTTTTAATATTTTGAGCTTTATTGTCTACTTTAGGACAAAAAAGAGGGAGGGGAAAGGCAGAGGCAATAGACTATAAATGGTTTTCTTGGAGTTTGGTTGAGAAAAAAAATAGAGGAAGAAGTGGGTGGTTCTGCAGACAGGATGCTCTGCTGAACAAAGGTGCAGGTAGCATGGGAGACTCAGGCTTTGAGTCAGGGTTGTATTAAATCTGTGAGATTTCTTTGAACATGAGGAGTCTGTGCTTCAATGATACTGTCAAAATTGACCTTTGCTATCCCCTTCACCTTGTCACCTAAAGTCATCTTTATAAACCATTAGAATTAGCCTGCAAAAAATGCCCCCTTTAAGTTTACACATTAATCTCAACAATCACATTCTTATTAAAAACTCAATAAATGAATAAAACATTCAGGTAAATGAAATTAAAAATTCAATCATACACAACTCAATGAACTCCAGACTATTTAATATTTGTTCAAAAAAGTGAGTGTGTATATAAAGAGGAACAGAATAATAGCTTTAACATCTTATGTGCTTCCATATTCCTTCCAATCCCCTTTTCTAGTGTTATCAGATTGTACTGAAGTTTTTTAAATTTAGTTCAGCATTTATATTGTTTTGATTCTGCTTTTTTCCATTTTGAATCGCTTCATATTTGGCTTTCCATTTATTTTATCTTTTTTATAACTATGATTTTTTACCCACAATTATTTTAAAAGTATTACAGTTTAAACAAACACAGTCTCTTGTGGGGTGGATTCATGGATGTGCTTTGTTGTTTTTCCCTGCCAAGGGGAAAGAGAAATTGGGAGAAATAGAGAGACTGACCTATCCCTACCAAGGCTAGGTCAACATTGTACCTTGGAAAGGGCACTATCTCTAAAATCAGGGGTACTGGCTTCAAACCCCCACATTTGATGCCTACTCCCTGTGTAACTTTGGGTAAGCCACTTAACATCTGTTGGCCTCACCTTCCTCATCTTTAAAATGTTGAAAAGCTTGGTTTTAGATAAACACTAAAGTCCCTTTGAGCACTTCTTGATCCTTAAGCCTCAATCTTCTCATCTATAAGATGGTCCCTGAAATCCATTCCATTTCTATATTGATGATGCAACCCTTTCCCTATTTGTACATAAACAGCTTTATTTTCTTTTTTCAAACATATTACTCATGCTTTATTATTATAGAATTTGATGTGACTTTTTTGACCACTTCTTCAGCATAGATCTTTCAAGGTGCTGAAAGGCTTATTCTATCTTCCCTTCTTGTCATTTAGATTGATACAATCTGTAATAGTCTTCATCTTCCAGCATCTAGTCATTGATAAAAGAAAGGCTAGGGAACAAGGGTTTATCAAGCACTACTTAAGCACTACTGTTCTAAATACTGTTCTAAGTGCTTTGCAGATATTACCTCATTTGATTCTCACAATAACCCTATGATGTTGGTAATACTATGTTTCCGATTTTATAGTTGAGGAAACTGAGGCAGAGAGAGATTAAGAGACTTGCCCAGGGTCACACAGCTAGTTGAGTATATGAAACAAGAATTGAACTCAGGTCTTCCTCACTCTGAGAAAGTAGGTAGAGCTGTGGAAAGAGTATTGGATTTCCTGATTTCCTGAATTCAAATGTAGCCTGAGATACTTATCAGTTGTGTGACCCTGGGCAAGTCACTTAACCCTGTCTGCCTCATCTATAAAATGAGTTGGAGAAGGAAATGGCAAACCGTTCCAGTATCTTTGCCAAGAAAATGACAATTAGGATCACAGAGTCAGACATTTACTTTTAAACAAATGTACAACAGTCCAAAATTTCCTGACTCAAGCTTCAGTGCTCTAGGTTAAACAACACTGAGTTAATACCAATGCTTTGAAAATTAGAAACTTAGAGAAGGGCCCTAGTTTAATCTTCTCAGTAGACTAATTCAGTTCCTTCCAATAAACATTTATTAAAAACTTACTTAGTCATAGTGCTAAGTACTGGCTAAAGATAAAAAAAAAAATTAAGTTCATATAACTAGTCAGTGTCATAGCTTGGTAGTACCCAGTAATGCTGCTTTAGAATCTACCATCCCCAATATTGTTTGATGTTCAGGGATTAATAAATATTCTTTAGTTATGACTTTGTACCCATCTTGCAAACCTTAAATATTTATGAAATAAACAATCCTCAAACAGATGGGCCTTTGTGTAAAGGTAAAGTGTTGGCACTCGAATTGAGAATGTATAGGACTAAGAGGATGGGAAAATTGATGCCCATCTGGGTCCAGGATTCCATATGCACCCAGTAGATATAGGTTTTTCTTGGGAATGGACCAGAAATGAAGGGAATGAGTGGCTTTACAGAAAATTAGAAAATACAAACAAGGGAGAGTTTTTGACATTCTCTGAGTATGACTACCATGGAATTGGTAACAGGGTCAGACTCTAAGACAGTGGGCAACTACTGAAATTTCTTTTGCCTTAAGAAATTCAGTGGTTCAAAAATGACTGGGGTAGGATGAATATCTTTCTGTGTTTGGGGATGTGGGGGAAATGGCATGAATTGGTTGTATAAAGAAGAAAGTTTTCTCACTAATATTTTTTACTTTTACATTCCTACTTGTGTAAATGGTTGGGCAAGGGAGTTCCTAGATAATGTCAGTGAATTTAGTAGGTGGCAAATCTTTGGGACTTTGCATTTTATCATTTGAAGATAGATTGATTAGTTAAGATTATTGTGATCTAATAATAAATCAATCAAAAATATTTATACTTCAATGTGACAGATAGTATGTTAGCTTCTGGGGATGAAAATACATTAAATGAAATAATCCCTACTCAACAATAGTCCTATAAAAATGAAATTATTGCAGAGTCAACCCTTTCTGTTCACTGTTTCCTTTTTCTGAGCACAGGTCAAAGACGGAGGGGATGGTGATGATGCACATAGGCTGGAATCTGATGAACCAGCAAACAACCCTTTCTTCCATGGTTGAGAGAAGGCAAGTGTTGAGAGCTCCTGTGTCTCATCTTCCTAGAGTCTGAAAGCTACTTGGACAGGACTGGACAATCAGTGATAGAAGCACATGGTAGGAAGAAGTCCTGTCACTGACAGTCTTTTGGAGTTAGGAAAAAATTCTAGTGTTCTACTGACGGATGTTGAGTTGCTGGGCAGTTTCATTCTCTTGGGAAAAGAAGGTAGACCATGTGCTCTCCCCAAATGCAGAAGCAGTAAGATGTTAAAACCACAACAAAGGTGGATACAAAAAATTAAGAAGCTATTCAGATAGTTCAGGTTTGTTCCTTTCTGGAAAATTTTAAGCCCTCAGGATAGTGGTAACATAATTATTACCTAGATAGATGCTTCCCTAGGATCAAAGTGGGACTTGCTGGAAGAAAGAAAGGAGAATGCCCAAGGATTTCCCACCTGAGGGTAGTTCAAATCAGAATGGACTGAGTTAGGTTTTGGGAAGAGGTTAAACTTAGAGGAGATACAAGAGAATTATTATTCTTTCATGAATTTTAGAGAGGATTATAATATCTTGGGATTGTTTTATCCTAAGATGAGTTACTCTTGGTTCCCATATTTTTCACATTTTGGGGGGGTAAAATAAAGGTTTTTGACCTCCTTTGATTCTCTTCCTGGCCAGAATCAGTCTCCCTTGGAGTGGAGTTGAGTGGAAGAGACCCCAGGAATATCAGTTTATGCCTCCTTCCAAGTCACCTCTGGACACACTCCTGTGGGGACACAACCTACATGGACAACATAACACACATACTAAACTGCCTACAAGGTCAAACCCTGGCTTTCCTTGATTCCAAAATCAATTCTTTATTCATCATACAATGCTGCATCTCATTTTGCACATGGTAGGTCTTTAATAAATGTTTGATGAATGAATGGGAGAATAAATACAGAACAGCTGTTCTATTTCTGCTAGGATTTTTTTTTGTAAACATGGATTTATGGTCTACTAAGGCAGCCAGGTGACATAGTGCAAATCGTGTCAGGCAGGGAGACAAGAAAGCTCATCTTCTTGAGTTCAAATATGGCCTGAATTACTCATTAATGTGTGGCTCTGGGCAAATCACTTAATTTTGTTTACCTCAGTTTCCTCATTTGTAAAATGAGCTGAAGCAGGAAATGGCAAATGATTCCAGTATCTTTGCCAAGAAAACTGCAGATGGGGTTTTAGAGTCTGACACAACTGAAAGAGACTATTCTTGTTGAGAGTTCCATCTATTATAGTACATTTGACTAATTCTTGGAATCTCCTTCCAGATTAGCACAGATAAAGATTTGCAAGAGTTTCTCTAAAGGCAAATGAATTTATAATTTCATATCCATGGAAAAAATGGTTCAGACATAGAACTGGGGGGGTAAATCTGACAGAGAAGCAATTTTTGTAGCATTATTAATGTGGATATTTACCAAAGATAAAATATATTTTTATTAGTTTGTGAAAAAAGTGAACAAAACTTCCATGAAACCCTACCAGCCATTTCCTTTTCAGTGAAATGCAATCTTTTCTCCATCTTTTTGCTTTGTCTTTGAGTTGTTTTCCAACTCATACAGAACCAATACACACACAGCAGTACACCTTCCCATTTACTGCAATTGCCTGCATTATGAATGATGCTGTTCAGAATGGAGAATATTAACAAGCATATTCAAGTTATGTAAAAGGTTTTCCTCTGGAAAGGAGAAAGAAAAACAGATTTCCTGGCTTAGACAGCTTCCCTGAGAATTCACTGGGTGCATCATCTGTGGCCCCCAGGGTGGTTGAAACTTCAGAAATTTAGGATGACTTTTCTTTAGAGGTCTAATTCAGGGTTTTAAGACTACTTAGTGATTGTCCCACAGAGTGCAGAGCCTAAAAATCAGAAAGGCAAAAAGGGTCTAAGCAGAGAAAAGTAAGATAAAAATAACAACAACAGTGGAACCAAACAGAGAAGTATTTCCAAAATAGTAATAGTTTCATCTTTTGAATATCTTTGAAATAATAGTCTTTTAGAATGAAAGAAAAACGTGTGGTCAGAATTCTAGGTCACCCTTCTCTCATGCGCCTTTGGGTAGTTCTTGATTAACCAGTACTTTAACTTATGGAATATATTTCATTGTTGTTTCTCCACTGTGCCCTTTCTTTATCTTTTCTTTCTCTCTGTCATTTTCCTTGCCTTCCCTCTCTCCTCCCTCCCCTCCTCCCTTCCTCTCTTCCTTCCTCCTCTCCTCCCTTCCTCTCTCCCTTCCTCCTTTCCTTCCTTCCTTCCTTTCTATTCTTGAGTTTCTACTACTTTTAGAACCCAGTACCAGGCCATATGAAGACTACAAAGATCATGAAGTTATGATCTCTACTCTTAAGTGTTCAAAATCTAGTTGTTAGGATAAAATATGTAACTAAATAATTTAAATACAAGGTTACTTATAAGCACAAAAATACTAGAGGGAAATGTAGAAGACATATAGTCATAACATCATATAATGACAACTAGATAAACTCTCTGATGTCATCTAGTACAGTCTTCTAGTTTTATGGATGAAGAAGATGACCTATACAGGTTATGTGATAAGGTGAAATAAATAGAAGAGGAAATTTCTGATCCTAATTTTTCTCACTTCTAAATTCAACTGTCTTTCTAGTGTATCTTGCTGATATTTATTATCTGCTATGCATAGATAAGATGTGATCCTGGAATTCAGAAAACAGAGAGATCACTTTCACTTTCACTTAAGGAAGGAAGCAGGGCTTTATTTGGGCTTTGCACAAGTTTCAGGATTTCAACATGTGGTTTTAGATGAGGAAGGCATTCTGAAGAGAGGAGAGGGCATGAGTAGAAGCAGAAAGGGAAGCAAGTGTGACATATTTTTAGGGATGGGGTGAGGAATAGATAAATTTATCTAAGCAGAGAGATTCATGATAGATTATAGTGAAGAATAAGCTTTCAAAGATAAATTGAAGTCAGAGTGTTGAAGACTGCTTATCAATAGACTATGACCTTGATTCTGTAGGTCATGTGGAACCTTTAAGTTTTGATCAAAGTAGTGTTTTGGGAAAGGTAATCTCCTAGTGGTATCTTGGATAGATTAGATAATCAACAGGATTCAACAATCAGTTAAATGAATAGTTTTAAGGAGAATAAAGAATCAGATTACTTCCAAGATTGTGAATCTGGATAACTAGAAGGAGAAATCTCTAATAGATAAAGGGAAGTTGGGAATTGAGGGGGGTGAGTATATTCAAGATTGTGAGTTCCATCTTGGACAAAACTCTATTTTGAGTCCTGAAAGGACCACATTTATCAAAGTGGAGATGTCCATCAGGCATTGGGTAATGAGAGATCATAATTCAAGATAAGGGTGAGGGCTAGATGTGTAGATCTGGAAATCACTTGTTTAGGCATGATAATGAGATTACACATAGGAGAAGGTAAGAGCTCCCAAGATGAAATCCAGAGCAAAAGAATGAGAGACACCTTGTTGGAGGAGAGCCTTTAAGATATTTTTTCTCCTCTATCCAATCAATTCCTTTTTAAACTAGTCAACAAACAAGTGGCACAGTGGAATATTGAGTTTTTTATATTTTTCTGTAAATTGTCATTTAAAGATGTTATCTTCTATGAAATACTACTTACAAAAGCCTACTTGTTTCCTTCTCAATTTATGTAGAGAATTCTCATAAACATTTTATGTAAATAGGAAAGTAGGCACATAGATTAGTACTTTTCTTTATTTTCTTCATTCACATTTGCATTTCCTGGAGGCTACACTGTATTTGAAGATGAAAAGACTTTGGGCTGGAAATCTTTGTAGATCTTTTCTATTGTTTGCCAGTTTGTTGTTTTCCCATTTTCATTCTCAAATGTTAAGATGTCTGTGCTTAGTTGGTCTTTCACTGAACCTTCTTTTTTTTTAGTTTTTTTTTTTTTTTGCAAGGCAAATGTGGTTAAGTGGCTTGCCCAAGGCCACACAGCTAAGTAATTATTAAGTGTCTGAGACTGGATTTGAACCCAGGTACTCCTGACTCCACTACGCCATCTAGCTGCCCCTGAACCTTCTTTAAAATATTTATTCTTTCTGCTGATTTTTTTGCTCTTTGAGGAAGTGATATTGTTCCTAATCTTCCATTATCCTTCTCCATAAGATTTTGTGAACAAATAAATCTTTCAATCTGGTGTCACCATCTTTCTACTAGGCAAGGAAGTCAAGATTCGGATGATTAAGGTCACTTCTAAGCTTCTTTGGTTACTTCATTATGGCAATTGATTTACATAAATTAACTATGGGAATAAAATATTTTTATTCCTTTTATTTCCTACTATTTTGGTGAGTTGTTTTAATTGAATGCTCTTTCCCCCCCTCATCTTTATTGTTCTAGTTTTATAAGTGATGACTTGACTATACATAAAGGGTTGATTCAGTGGTGGTGACTTCCTCATAAGTAATGACTTGTTTCTTGTCTGTTAAAAATACAATGTTTCATTTTTGTTGTATTATTTGGTGCTAATCAAATCTACTTCCTTTTAATTCTTCTCTTAAGGAAAACATTTATGTTATGTAACAATGAGATATATGATTCCCATATCTATCTATTCTTCTCCTAATGTTTCAGTTGACCTCTAATCTTACATCTTTAGCTGCCTTTCAGATACCTAAAACCATATATTCAGTAGACATTTTAAACCCCAAATGTCCAAAATGGGATTTGTAATTGTTCCTTGTAAATGGTCCCTTGCTTCCAACTTCCCTATTACTATGTTATTGTTCAGTCTTTTAGTCATGTTCAGTGTTCATGATCTCATGGTCCATACCACACCACACTCTTCTATCTTTCACTATCTCTCGAAATCTATTCAAGTACATGTTCATTGTTTCTATGACACTCACTATCCATCTCATCCTCTGCTGTCCCTTTTTCCTTTTGTCTTCAATCTTTCCTAACATGAAGGTCTTTTCCCTTCAATCTTGTCTTCTGATTTATGTGATCAAAATATTTAAGCTTCATCTCTAGTACTGAACTTCCAGTGAACAGACTGAATTAATTTCATTAAGTATTCACTTAGGTGATTCGCTTGCTGTCCATGAACTCTCAAAAGTCTTCTCCAACTCCACAATTCAAAAACATTGATTCTGTACCTCTCAGTTTTCCTTTTAGTACAACTTTTCCAGTCATGCATAGCTACTTGAAAAACTATTGCTTTACAGACCTTTGTCAGCAAGGTGATATCTCTGCTTTTTAGTATGCTGTCAAGATTTGCCTTAAATAACCTTATAAGAAGCAAACATCTTTTAATTTCATGGTTGTTTTTCAATCTGCAATGATCTTTGAGTCCATAAACACAAAACCTGATGCTGTTTCCATTTCTTCTCCTATTTGTTAGGAAGTGATAGGACCAGTTGGCAAGATGTTAGGGTTTTTCTTTTGATGTTAAGCCTCAAGCCAGCTTTGACACCATCTTCTTTCACTCTCCTCAAGAGATTTCTTAATTCTTCACTTTCTGCATCAGTGGTATTATGGTATTATCTGCATAACTGAGATTGTTGATATTTTATCCAGCAACCTTAATTCCAACTTTTGATTCATCCAACCTGGCATTTCTCATGATGTTCTCTACATATAAGTTGAGTAAATAAAGTGACCAAATACAGCCTTGTCATACACACTCCTTTTCCAATCTTAAACTAACCAATTGTTTACAGTAGGCAACACCATCTTCCTAGTCCCACATGCTCACAATCTAGATGTTAATCTTAACTCCTCACACTTCATATATCCAATCTGTTGCCAAGGTCTGCTGATTTTTATCTTTTCAACATTTCTCTAATATTTTACCTTCTCTCTGGCATGGTTCTTGCAAAAATGGTAGAGGTATGATTCTCATACCTCTACCATTTTTGCAAGAGCCCTCTGGTGAATTGACCTACCTCAAATCTTTCACAACTCCAATATGTTCTCTATTCCAAATTTATAAACCTCCTGCTCATTAAACTCTATCACCTTTAAGAACAAATACAAAATCCTCTTGTGTTCAAAGCCCCCCCCCCCAATAACCTAACCTTCTCTTGCCTTTAGTCTATAATCTAATGACCAGGGTCACCACAAACAAGACACTCCATCTCTCAGTTCTAGACATTTCCCCTGATAGTCCCCAAAGCATGAAGTACTCTCCCTTGTCATCCCCCCACCCCCGTCTTCCCTTGTTTCTTAAGTTCCAACTAAAATCCCATCTTCTATAGTAAGCTTATTTTAACCTCTCTTAATTCTAATACCTTCCTGCTTTTAATTATTTCCCATTTTTCTTGTATATGGTATGTTTGTACATATTTATTTATCATTTCTCCAATTAAATTGTGAGCTTCTTGAGGACACATACTGGTTTTTATTCCTCTTTGTATATTCCCAGCACCTAGGAAAGTATCTGGCATATGGTAGATTTTTAATGTGTTTATTGATTGTCTGTGTAATTTCCTAGTCTTTGTCCTCTACTAACTTCTGAATATATTTTTCCTACCTTCCTTGCTTACATAAGTCACTAAATATAAAAATATATTTATTTAATTTGGAGGTTCTTATTGAGTCTTTTACAGAATTCCTCAGTCTCATCATCCTCTGAAACAGATGTTGACACATAAATTGCAATTATTTTAATGGTAGTCTTTTTGCAAATACTTATGAGCAGCACTGAAGTATAACATTACTAAATGTCCCATGAAATGATGTTTCTTGTTGCTTTTGAATACATGATAAAACCAATCTCCTTTATCGGCTTTTCCAAGGATTACCTATGAGTCATTATTCACTTTAGCAGCACCTTCAGTCTGTCTTTTGGTTTCATTTATAGAGAGGATAATTGGCAAAGTTGCTACAGCTGAGTTTTTCCAATAGTAAGTTCACTTATTGTTCAGTAGATAAAGATTTCATATATTATATATATATATATATATATATATACACATATATATGTGTGTGTGTGTGTGTGTGTGTATAATTTATGTTTCCAGACTATCTATCAAATCTGTCACCCTTGGCATTCTATCTTTTTTTCATTCAAGCAGTCACTGAAGAAGTAGAAAAGGTCCATAAAGGACTAAGAGCCATCTTGTGTTTATTCATCGTTTCACCAAGAAATCTATTACAAACTTGTTAGTCTTTGATGATCAGTTTTGCCATGTTTAATTAGACTTCTTAGATGCCTGGAAAAAAAATCTGTTACCAGGACCATCCTATGACATTGTGTTATATAGCCTTGTAATTTAATTATGTTATAAATTAAATAAGCTTTTGGGGGATGATATGGGAATGCAATTACCATTTATAATATGTCTATGGTGAAAGGCAATCTGAGTCCCAAACAGCAGGGAAACAACTTTCTCTCATAAGTTTCTTTCAAGGAATGTTGCCGATAAGGAGATGGATTTGGGAACTGAAACTCTTTTTTTGGATTAGTCCAAAAAGAATGGAGTGGAGGACACAAATCATGTGCTACTTCCTTCTATTTCCTTCTAGTCTTTTAAGATTCAACTCCTTTTCTGAATGTGTAGTTCATACTGCTCTCTCTCCTCTCTGAACTCTTATGTCACCTAGAATCTGTACAAAATACTTTACCTTTCAAAGATTTACACACACGTGTGTGTGTGTGTGTGTGTGTGTGCACTTGTGTATTTTGGTTTTTCATTATCTCTAACTGCTTATTAGCCAGTCATGGAATTTTGATGACAACCATGTGGCAAGCTATGATAGAGAACAACCTCTTATCCCTGAATGGGATATGATAGAATTGTTTCAGACTGGTTTAATTACATTTGTTCGTCAAGAGGGAGGAGTATGTAGTAGACATGGTGGGGGGGGCAATGCCATTGAGGAGAAGGAAAACATAAAGACAGAAACAGCAAGAATAATTGATTACTATCTGGGTTCAGTCACTGACATGAAAGGAATTTTATCAATTTCTGTATTTAACCTTAGCCGACCTACTTATGATTGGTATATCCAAAGTTGCCCATTTTATTTTTAGCCTAGATAGTTGCATTTGTAAAAGGCTACAGCTCCTTTTATCTATCTCAGTGTAAAGCTACAATACTTAAGAAACTCAGGACATGCTAAATCAATGTAGCAGCTGGATATATCTGATTTCCTTGGCTGTGTTTATGCATGTTACTTTGTTTTAGAGAACCAGAGTAAGACTGGAACTGAAGAGTGGTGGTGTGACCAAAACACATTTCCTTGGTCTCTTTAGTGTGAGTGTACATTACACAGGTGGACTGTATATTATTATTAAACTCCACAGTTAGATAAGATATCAGTTGACTCTGTTTCTCTACCTTGAGATCTAGAACTAGTCCAACCAGTAACTATGTTAAAAACAAATTACTCACTTAGATCCCTATCCCTTGTCACATAAAAAGAAAGTCTCTTTGTAATAGATGGTGAAAAGAACAAATACAAACTAAATTTTAAAAAAAGTGTACAACACCACAGGTTCAGGTTCCTTTTGTGAGGATAATTACTTATGTCCCCTGAACATGGACACATCTTTTCCCTTGGACCCAACTTAGAGGGCTTGAGCCCTGACAATTTATTCTTTAGAACACACTGTTACCATGTCAGGAATATGGTATTTTTTTTTTTTGTTAAGATGAACGTTCACCTGAACAAATAGCAGATGTTGATGAATATTAATCTGCACTTAGATTAATGCTTCAAAGTGTCAATTTAATTTCTGTTTAACCATTCAGCCCCTGATTGTAATAAGCTACTTCAGGATGTGAACAATGTACACCTGGTATGGGGGAAGTGGAGGGCTCAAGGGAATGGAGTTGGGCCAGCAGGTTTTTTTTTATCTTTCAGTCAATTTAACAGTTCTAATCCAGCCCAGGTGCAACTGGAAGTCACCCAGCTGTTCACTAACCCATGTGAAGTAGTGGCTAGTTCCTCAGAGAGTAAGAATCACATCAAAAAAAAATATTTGGCAATTTAAGGAGAGAGGCCAGGAATTATGTGAATGTAGAAGGCAGTTTGTCCTGGAATCATTTGAGAATGATTTGAGGGGCATCAAATGCCATTGTTTCCATTCCACCATGATTTTTTCCCCCTCTAGCTTCCATTGATGGAATTTTATTTTCATTTTCTCAAAGCAATTTAGTTTTGATGGTAATTTATATTTGCCAAGAATATTCTAAAAAAATGTAAACTCCATCTCCCTCTTCAGTCTTCATATTTTCTCTCTGTTTTTATGGGTGGCCATTTCTTATATAGGATTATATAAAATAATTATGTAGAACACCTTTCCTATTTTCCTCATTAGCTTGCTGGAGACTTTTTAATCCATAAAATAGGGAAACCTCACCATCTGAGAGGAAGAAAACAATATCCTTTGCTAGTATCACTGGGAAGAATTTAGGTCTACAATTATGCATTTCATCTGGCCCTACTACTTTCTAATTTTGTAAAGAGGCTAGAATTCATTTCTTTAAAGATATAACAATTCTGTCATTCATTATATTGATGAACACAAGCTTTCTGTTTCTCATTTGATTCAACCTCCATTTTTGTTGTGATGACAATGTTTTAGATAAGTGGACATTTTTCATATGCTTCTTCCTTGGGGTTTTATTTTACTTTTCATTTCTTTACTTTTCATTATTGCAATAGAATTTTTTATTGATAAAGAATTTTGTTTTATTCTTTGACCCCTTTAATCCCTTTAAACTTTTAACGTTTTCTCCAATTGTTTATTAAAGGAATCTAGAATTGCAGATATACTTTTGATTACATTATGCATTTCTTTTTTGTTGTTTTAAATTGAACACAATGTCATTCAAGTTTCCAATTATGTGTATTAAGTAGATATTGATACAATTTCCCAGTATCCTTCATGATTCCTTGATAGCTCTTTTGAATTGCTTCTGCCATAGTGGTGTTTGATGTCTAGCCTTAGCTCTATTCCTTGATAGTTAACTCTATCTTTCTATTTATAGTTCTTACTGTGTCAATGATAATATCATAGCAAAGTTCATTTTGAATTTTTTTCCTCATTATCAAATACTATGCAAGAATGAATTCATTCATGATGGTTATGGCAGATGCTAACTTTTCTGAATTACTGTGTTTTTATAATTGATCCAGTGGTTGCATTTATATTATTAAACTTAAAAAAAGTTCTTCTTGGAATTTCATTTAAAGATGCTTATCTCCTATTCAAAATCATTTGGAACCTCCCTTGGTGCTATTTTTGTCATCTGTTTAATTTTTAAGAATAATTTACAAAGTTTATATTAAGTGAAGATTTTCAAAGATTAGGGAATCATTAGTGATCTTTCTCTTTTCAGTTTTGGTTGTTCTTTGATTTGTGTCTCCTATTTTACCTATTCTATTCTTATTTTTTATGATGGCTCTATATTTGTAAACAAAACATTGTTGTGTGACTTGGAGCCTTGGACATTTAACAAAAATCAGTACGAAGCTTTTGCCTATAACTGATAAATTTATTTACACTTTTGTTATGATTTAGTAGTGGCACATAATGAAAGAATTCATGTTCAGTCATTTTATGTATTTTTTAATTTAGTGGTCAGCACCCTTTTCACTGAAACATTTCAAACAATGAAGTTATGACTTGATCTGATATATATTCCATTATTGTGATACTTGTATGAAGGTAGCAAAATACTTGCTCTGATCTGCTATCTTCTATTTCAACCAAGTCATTAGGCTGGTATTCGGTAGGGTCATCCTGCAGTCTTATACTGCCACTTTTATTTTGTAGATGCATAAGATCAGCTTCATCACACTGGCTGGGGTAAAAATCAACTAATGATATTATCAAAATCCAATTTGTCTATATTTCTGGACCTCTACAATGGTTTTTTTTTTTCAATTACAATATCCATCTCAGGGTACATTTATTTTTCTGGTTTGCATTTGCTGATTTTTGTTGATATTTTTCCCTTAAGATATGGAAAAGGAATTGGTATTGGTTTTGATAATAATTAATATTATTATTAATTTATTATAAAACATTTATATAATAATTTTTTATTTGTAAGTAGTTTTAGACATATTATCTTATTTGATCCTCATAATAACCTTGTGAGACAAGTACCATTATTATCTTCACTTCACAGATGAGGACTGAGGCTCTGAGAGGTTAAGTGATTTGTTTAAGGCCTTACAGCTTGTGGTTATCTAAGGCAGGATTTGAAATTAAACCTACTTGATGTTAGGCCCAGCAGTCTACTGTTCTCCCTAGCTGCCTATATATAATTATCATTATCATCACCATCATCATCACCATTATCATAGAATTCAATAAACCTTTCCTAAATGCTTACTATGTGCAAAAAAATGTAGATAAAAAGACACAATGAAATAACATTCTTGTCCTCAAGGAACTTGAATTATAATGGGGAATAAAAAACAAAGGCATATAAATTTATGTGATAATTTCAGGAGGGAAGGAGAAGCATTAGCAAGTAAGACAATCAAAATAGATCTCCTATAGGTAGACATATGAACTTAGCCTTAAAGGAAATTATCTGTACCTGATGACATCATCTCCCTTTTTAATTAACTGATTAAACTCATTGGATTCTAGATTTAGACCTGGAAACTTCCTCTGAGACCATAGAATTCTTCATTTCCTTCCTCCATTCTAGGTTTTTTTTTTAGTTTTTGCAAGGCAAACGGGGTTAAGTGACTTGCCCAAGGACACACAGCTAGGTAATTATTAAGTGTCTGAGGGCAGATTTGAACTCAGGTCCTCCTGACTCCAGGGCTGGTGCTCTATCCACTGGGCCACCTAGCCACCCCCTCCTCCATTCTAGTTTAACAGATGATCATTCATTCAACAAACCTTTCTTGAGCACCTAGCAAATGCAAACTATTGTTGTTGATCATTAAAGATTTAGAGATTAAGGACAGAAGATTTAAGGCCATTGAAAAGGTGAAGGAATTTGCATGTTCTCTGGGAATTTAAAACTGCTCAAGATTTTATTATATCAAATAATTACAAATATACAGGTTAAAACTCCTAGAAAAGTAGTAACTACTTTTAGACTGGATGAAGTTGGAGCAAAAGTGAAAGAGAAAAAAGGGCAGGCAACCTTGAGGCTTGGCTTAGTCTGGCCACAGGACATGGGGTGGCCCATGGTGCTCCACCTCTTAGATTGTGATCAAAACCCATCCTTGCTAGAGTCAAAGAAGAAGGAAAGAAAAGGCAAAGGCTGCATCACTTCCTGTTAAATACTCTTTTGTGATAGGTTAGGCAATGGGAGGTGCTTGGGGAGTGGTCTTACACCTTGGGTCAGGTATCTTCCAATGGCAGTCTATGTTCTGGTCCTTCCTGTCCCAAGGTGCTCAACCCTTAAGTTCAATATGTCATTTCCTGTCATGACAGTGTCTATAAGCCAAGTTTAGGTGAAGAGGAAAATGGGGGACAAGATACAAAACAACAGGATCAAGGGATGACAGGATATAATCAACAATCAAGGTCAATTTAAATCTCAGGAGCAAACAACTTTCCACAATTAACAAGATTTTTAAAGTTCATTAAAACTCATTAAAGCTACATTCATAATTCTCTCCATCATTGTGAGCTATATGTTATGGGAACACAAAATGTAAAAGACATAGTTTCTTCTCTTCCTGGCATCCTTGGGACCTGCTAACTTATAATCATGTGATACATTTAAGACAGTGATCACACTAAATCTCAGATATTCTTATCAAGTTTCAGGAGATATAGATATCTTAATTATTTTCTGCACAATTCTGTGCACCAGTGATAGGTTTTTCAAGGGGCAGCTTACAATTATCTGTAAATGTCCAGGGGAAGTACAATTCAACCATTTTCTAGCCTTTGTATGCATCTAATTAACTGGAGGTTTTTAGTCTTGACCACAATCAAGCTCCAATAAAATCCTTGACTGAATTAGCTAGCCTCTCATCAAATTCATCCCCCCCCCACTTTTTGATATATTGAACCTCCCTCTTATTTGTCAGACCATACAACTTCTCCTATTAATCATTCGGTAAAACTTGAAATAAAAAAAAAAGTTCTAGGAAAACTGACTGAAAACATAAACATCAGTGCAATTAAGATCTCAACTGCTTTACATTAATACAACTACTTTGCATAGAATTCATTATGATGAGCAAGAGGGTTTTAATGTTTTCCCTAGTTCAATGCCATCTTTAGTTAGAAGAAAATACCGAACTGAAGGAAATGATTGCCTCATGGGTTGGAAAATAGTTATGAATAGAATTCCATTGTGATTAATTAAGCTCAGATATGAGATAAAGTAAAAAGAACCAAACAGTTGTTTCTCAAATTGACAGTGTATTGTGTGAACAAAAGATTTATAACAAAAATTTACATTTTGCTGATATAATAATATATTACCAGAATTGCTCATCTTTAAAAAAAAAGATCACCACAACAGAAATGTGGTTAAGTCCTTTTATTTCTCTGTACTAAAGATTCCAAAAATAGAGCCAAGAAAGGAAAATAGGAGAAAACAGGGCTTAATGAACAAGTAAGGCATGTTAATATGGATGTAAGCATTTATTTTCTCTCCATTACCCTCAAATTATTTTCCACAAACATTTTATCAGAAAAATTCTTCTTTGATGTCAATTCTAAATATTTGTTGCTATGGTGTAGATGGGAAAGTTGAAGTCTTTGTTATTATGAACCAGCCCCTCTTTCCTGGAATCCTGTCTCCAAAGTATAAGGCAGAGAGCTTGGAACACTTTCATTCAACTGCAATGCTCATCTAGTGATCTGGCTTGCTCACAGTTCAGTGTGTCCTTGAGGATATAAAAATTGTCAGTCCTGGAAATTTGAGCATATCAATAGCGTTAAGGCTCTATAACTAATGTGCCTGAATTAAGAATATAATAAGCTTGGTTTTCAGTTTCTGAAAATATCACTCTCTCCTCTCTTTCCCTTCTTGTTTTCTCACTCCCTTTTTCTCTGAACTCCTTTCTCCATCTGTCTGTTTGACCTTAACCTCAAAAGCTTCAGCTTTTAGTAAAGATTCTGGCAGCAAAAAAGGGAGTAATAGAGCATGTCCCCAGTGAGTGTCTTGCATTCAATAGGGAGACTTAGGAGTTGCTGGCAATGAATGAAGGTAGCAGCCCTTCTTCTTATCCATGCTCTCTTGTCAGATGGTACTACTGGGGCATCCCATGCACAATCTTACTGCTATAGGGAAACTCAGTTGATTCTCCAACCCAGATTTCAGGTTTGGGAAGGGGGAATCATTTTCCTAAGTTAGAATGAGATCAGAGAGGTACAGGTAACATTTAGGATTAACTTTCTCTGAGTTGCATGATAGCTCACAAATCACTCCTTACAAGAACTCTTTTAGATAGACAGTGAAGCTACAATTATTCCCATTTTTTTAGGTAAAGAAAATGAGCTTCAGAAAAATGAAGTGACTTACAAACAGTCAATTTCTCAGTTATTCATTACTTCTGTGCTTTGTAGCAGCAGGGGTGTGCTACAGCCAGCTCTAATGGGACTTGGGAGAGCTGGTTGTTAAATTTTCCGCATGAGATTTATTCCTTAGAAATTGTCTATGAATTATTGTGATCTGGATCATCTAGGCTTTAAAAAGTGATGGAAGAAAAATAAAGTAATGGAGGAAATGTTAATTTTGTATATTAAACTTAAAAGTATTTTTGTGTCCATTTTTCCTTTCCTGGAGAGAATAGGGTTAAACAATACTGGTTCACCTCCATTTTGCTCTATAAACATTGTCTGAGCTTAGCAGGAAAATAATAAAAAAACTCAAGGAATGAAGTCATTCTCAGACTGGAGGGCTGGTGGAGGTAGACTATTAATGAATATTGCTAATGAATACTAATAATGATAACTATCATTCATATAGTGCTATAAGGTTTGCAAAATGCTTTTAACCATTATCTCATTTGAGTTTCACAACACTCTTGTGTAGCAATCACAGTGAATACAAAAACCAAAAGTGTAACATAAGATTACATTCCATCTGGGGAGATAATATCGACATAAATACACACACACACACACACATATGTATATATATACAAATATATGATATATAAAATAAAAATGGATAAATGTATTAATAAATATGTAAAAATATACAAAACAAAAGCAAAGTGCTTTATTGGGGAAGGATGAAAGAATTCATCTTTCTTTATGATAACTGAATTGAGTTTTGGAGTGATAAGGGAGGATGAGCACCTCTGATATGAGAGTTTTCTGAACCCTTTGTTTTGTTTTTGCAAGGCAATGGGGTTAAGTGACTTACCCAAAGACACCCAGTTAGGTAATTATTAAGTGTCTGAAACTGGATTTGAACTCAGGTCCTTTTGTCTCCAGGGCTGGTGCTCTATCCTTCTGAGCTCTTTTTAAGGTAACTCTCACCTGTGTCCAAGAATCGGCCGAATGTGCAGCCACCACACTTGATAAAAGTGTCTCAGCAACTAACTCAGGTTGAAGGTAACAGGTCTCAAACCTTTCAGAGAGTTAGGATGATATCTACTCCAAGTAGGTGAAGACTTCCCCTGGTCAAATGGATAGATGAGAAAAATTTGTGTCAATGGCAGTAAAGATGACTGAAGCAGCTTCTGTGAAGTACATTGAAGATGGCAAGACCATCCACTGCATTCTGAACTATCGCTTATCACCTTGATGTTTGTCTTCCTGATGGTCTTCAGTGACTCTGGAAGAGACAGGGAGACAGATGACTCTTACTTAAATCTAATTCACCCACCATTTGAGGTTATCACCCTATGGTACCATTAATCCTCTGAAAACAAAGGACAAGCAGCAATAAAGAAACTTAGAGATTTTAAAAGTTATATTTCAGGAAGGAGTTAATTCCAAGAAAGGGAGAAAACTGTTTCAAAGGCACAGATGGAAGAGATGGCCATGGACCAGAAAACAGTTGGTTAGATTGTAGAATGAAGGGAGAAGAATATATAATCAGGCTGGAAAGGTAGATTAAAGCCAGGTTATGAAGGGCTTTCAACTACCAACAAACATGTTTGCATTTGATCCCAGAGGATCTAAGAAGTCACTGGAATTTATTAAGCAAGGTACCTGTGCTTTTGGAAAATCACTAACAACTATGTGGAGTATGAATTAGAGAGGACAAAGAATTAAGGCATAGGGAGATCAGTTAGGAAACTAACTTACAAAAGTGCAGGTGAGAAGTAATGAAGGACTAAACCAGGATCATAGCTACCTCAATGAAGGACAGTTGCAAGGGATGTTGTAGAAAAGAATTCAGCTAGACATAACAATTAATTGGTTATGTTAAGTGAAGGAAGGAAGGAAAGAATGAAGCAAGAAAGGAAACAAGTGATGATTTGTTGTTGTTCAATTGTTTCAATCACGCCCAATTCTTTGTGACCTCATTTGGGGTTTTGTTGGCAATGATAATTAATAATAATTGCTATTGCCCTCTCCAGATCATTTTGTGGATGGAGAACCTGAGACAAACAGGATTAAGTGACTTGCCCAGGGTCACACAATTAATAAATGTCTGAGGTTAGATTTGAACTTAGGAAGTGAGTTTTGCTGGCTTCAGATATGTCTCTATCTTCTATACCAACTAGCTGTGTGCTAAATTCTTTACAAATACTATTTGATTTGATCTTCACAATAGGTCTATGGGGGATGACTGTGTGGCATGGTATGAGATCAGGAAATATGGTGAGTTAGATGGGTTTGCATTTATTATAACTCATTCCCAAGGTGGAGTTCAAAGCTGAATAGGTCAAGTCTTCCAGGCACCAACTCTGGAGGTCTAGCCCCCAGGGTTCTTGTTGCAAATGGGGAGAAAGTAGTAGTAGTAGGAATGATGGGAAATGTTTGGGGATATAGATGCTATTATCTTATTCAAGATCAAACTAAGGATTTTTAGGACAAAAATAAGCAAGACTGCACTTGACCTTAAATATTTCCTTCACTGTCAGTCCTTGTACAGAACTTTCCACTCTCAAGAATTCATTCCTTTGGTCTGTTTTCATTTTTTTGGAGTCTAATTAAAATGCAAATACCACTAGAAAGAGAAGCAACTACCTGAGACTGGAATGAAGCAAATATTAGAAAGGTGACAGGGGAAAGGGAACTATAGTCTAAGAAGAGAGGAAGAAGACAGGAAAGATAGGATTTGTTGACTACCTCTGAGCCTAAGGTCAGATCTGGTGATTGGATTGTCTTTAATTGGATGGGGCATCTAGGTAGCATGCCAATTAAAATTCACACAGTAGCAAACTGAAGGGCACTTATAAAACATATGTATAAACATTGGCAAGTTATAAAGTGAGAGATGTACTGGAGGAACAGTCTGCAAATTATCAACAGAGAAGTGACTGCCAAATCAGTTGTGAGTTATGATCATATACTTTCAAGATGCACCAAATATAAGGAACCTCATCTTCAAGGGCAAGATTAAATGCTGAACCAGATCACTCTGTATGAGTTGATTTCTGTGTGATGAAACTGCGAATGGGAAAGATACTTTTTGCTAATAGTTTATTCTCCCAGAGAGTGTAGTCTTGTGTCTAGGTAGACAGAAAGTAAATATAGACTTAGCAAATCCCAATGTACAAAGTTAGTAAGTTATTTTCATATACTGAAATATTGGAACAATGTTCCTGCAAGTGTGTTTGCCTCTATTCAGGGGGTCTAAAACAAGATAGAGCTTTGTGGGAGATAGTTTGGAAACATATGCACATGCACCTATATGTGTGGATATGCATTTACCTATGTATAGATATACAGATGTATCTATACATATATTTGTGTGTGTCAGAATATATGTATATATATATATTAGATTTACAAGCACAGTTATTTGTTTATATATATGTACAAGTTGAATATATATTTATATATATATTATTTGTGTATATGGATATGCACATACTTTTTTTTTCACTAGACCTGTAATTTGATATACAGTGGAAAAAAATCTTCCATCGGTTAAAAATGCATTTCAACAACTGCTTTGTAATTTACTAGGGAATAATTGAGAGATTAAGGGATTTATCTGGGATCATACAATCAGTGAGTGTCAGATTTAGGATCTGATCCCAGGTTTTTCTAATCTTCTAGACTCGGAGACGTCTCCCTATTTGCTACACTAGAAGTTTTTCCATTTAATTCAATTAATGCACAAACACATTACACAATTAAATTGAATGCACAAACACATAACTCATTATGATATTTTTCCTGATTTGTCAAATATTGAATAACATGCTTTTGTTTCATGCTAATTGTTTTCCTTACAATTCTAATCTGCTGAAAAGTCCAAGCCCAAGCCCAAACCCAAGCCCAAGCCCAAGCCCAAGCTATCCATCTCCAAAAGGCTTTGAGGACACAGAAAATAGCAATCTACAGAGTGAGGGCACATAGTCTTGGGTATGAAAAGTGTATGTGGGGCACCTTTAAGACCTAGGCCCAAGGTTGTTGTGTTTGCACAAACTCTGCCATCCCTGCTGTC
Source organism: Macrotis lagotis (assembly GCF_037893015.1). Lineage (NCBI taxonomy): Eukaryota > Metazoa > Chordata > Mammalia > Peramelemorphia > Peramelidae > Macrotis > Macrotis lagotis. The sequence continues at coordinate 97,131,584 of NC_133663.1, forward strand.
CTAGGTTAGAACCCAAGTGAGCAGGCCAATTCTGGTCATATGCCAGAAATAGACCTGTGAGATCATAGAACAGAAGGGTCAGCCGTCCAAGTTTATGCCAATTGCTACCCACAGACATGGCCACAAACCCTTGGTAGAGATCTAAAGATTTGTAAGAGACCCAGGAGCAAAGTTGGAAGCAATTACATTCTGGCTTCCTTTCCTAGCCCTTTGGGACCCAGCTGGCAGTGTTCAGTAAACTTTACTTGGACGCTGTGAGTTATTTGGACTCCGTGAGTTGAGTATGAATTGGACATTCAACTTATCCTTTCACTTTCCTGTTGTGGCTACAGATTTAGCACATAACAATATGAATAATAGAGAATGGGCATGAGAAATTGATCCCCTTTCTGCCTCCAGGTGATTATGTGATGGATACACAGCAAAAGGCAACTTGCTATAATTGAAAAGAGTGATGGATTTGCTGTCAGGGCAGCTGGGTTTGTTTGTTTACAGACAAGTCACTTAACATCTCTGAGCCTTATTTTCCTCCCTCTTAGGAAAAATGTTACCTACCCTATTTATTAATTGAAAGGAAATAACTTTATAATCATTAAAGTGGTCTATAAATGTAATTTTTATGTAAATATTATTATTATTATTATTATTATTAGACACTAACCAAAGTCTGAGAGGTAGATATATGCTATAATGATTAGAAAATCAGCCTAGGATTTTGGAGGACAAGTTCCATTGAGTGCTTGGTTCCCATCTAATATCTCTGTCTTGGAACAAGAAGAAAGCAAACCTTAACAATCAGATCTAGCCAGAGATCAGAACAACAATTAATGGTGAAATTGGGGGCCTCTGTGGAGCCTTTAGAACTGGGAGAAGTGAAAATATGGGTGAATTCTGGAGAACAAATAAATGAAAAGTACTTACTATATGCATAAAAGTGTGATAAATTCTGGTGATATAAATACAAAAAGCAAAGATAGTTGGTTTCTGCCTTCTACATCACAAGAGAGACAACATTAAAGAGGAGATGGCAGCACACTATAAGGTCGTTATTATCTAATCAAATATTGACATGTAAACATGCTCAGAAATTGAAAGAAGTAGTGTGCTCCTGATTTGGCAGACTCATATATGAGAACAAAACTCAGGGCTCTTAGGTACAATGGACCCCTGCAGGTATAGTAGCTTGTAGCACATGGTGATTTAACAGAAATTCTGAAACACTCTTCTTATATGTTATATACAGCTGATTTCTTGAGAAGGGGAATAATTGAAACCATCAACCACCCTATTGGAATTTGAGGAGCACTGCAGGTAGAAATTCATGGGGGATGTGGCTCTTAGAATAGAGGCAGAGGACTACCATCACCTTCTAGAGAACTATGGACCAAGTGGTTCCACTGAGTAGGTTCCCAGCAGGTACTGTCTTTGGCATGGTTCCTTCAAGGTCTTCATGGTCATCTCTTAGTGAAATTCAGTAAGCACCTAAAAGTACACAGACCTCTAATTACAGGTGGGTGTCAATATTTTTGAGGCAACTGTGTGGAGCCCTACTTGTTTTCTCTGATCTTTAAATAAAACTGTTCTTTCTTTGTCCTCTGTAAATAATGAGCTTAAAAGAAGACTTGATGATAGCTCCCTGGGTAATGGATTCTAAAATTATCAGATTTCCTAAGTGATGGTAAGGATGCAGAAAAGAAAATATTTAATCAGTCCCTTTGTTTTGTGTGAAAATGTTTAGTTACAGTTATAGCCCAATTGTAGCTAATAGAAGCAATAAGAAGTCAAAGAAGGAATTTATTGATTAAAGAACTGCCCTATTTAGATCTGTAGCTAAGAAAAATCTCTTTGGAAGATGGAGGAGGGCTCAGAGATGCCAGAGGGAGACAAAGAGAGCAATTATTAGGTCTTTGTCTTAGTCTAAGCAAAATGTCATCATCCTAGATCAATATGATTGTGTGAATAGAGAAAAAATAATCAAATGCAAGAGTTGTGATAGATATTAAATTAATAACTGATTAAATATGTAGTGAAATGAAAACAAGGGAGTTCTTGAGTTTAAGACATTGAGTACTAAAAGAATGATATCTTTAATAGACATAAGGAAGTTTAGAAGAGAAGTGAGTTTGTGGGAAAAGATATGAATTCTGTTTTGAACATAATGAATTTGAGATATCTCTGGGACATCCAGTTTGAAATATCTAATTGACAATCATTAGTATGAGACTGAAACTTGAGGGCGGGGTAACTGTTTGTCTGTCTGTGTACCTATCTATTTATCTATCTATCTATGTATAGGAATCATTAGCATAGAGATATTAAACCCTAAAAGCTGATGAGGTCACAAGATAGAGTGTATAAAAAAAAGAAGACCCAAGACTGAGATTAGCATATACCATTAGGTAAGGAGAGGGTTAAAGGTTACAGAAGGAATGATTGAGTGAGCAATCTGATGAGGAAGATCTAAGTCATGGGATCAAAAGCACAGGTAAAGGGTCATTTTTAGTCTGGAGGAAATGAGCATCAGTAACTCTTTTTTTTGAGTCCAGTTACTTAACCAATTTTGAATTTATCCAACTGTTTTATTGTCTAGTCACATAGGATTATAAATAAAGAGTGGGAGATAACCTAAGATCATGGACATCTATCATTCTTTTCCACAAGGATATTATGAAATCCTATTAAATGCCAAAATTCAGATTTAACATTCTCTTAATTTTTCAGTCCATGAATCCCTTCACAAATATTGAAGCTGAAACCTAAATACTTTGACTACATAATGATAAATCAGGACTCATTGAAAAAGACTGTTGCTGGCAAGACTGAAGGAAGGAGATGACAGAGAATGCGATGGATAGATAGTGTCATGGAACAAGGAACATGAACTTGGATAGACTCTGGGAGATAGTGGAAGCCAGAAGGGCCTATTATGGTCAGTGGAATTATAGACACAATGAATGACTAAACAACAATGTCTCCACAAGGACAAATGTTGGTAGTTTAATATGACTAGTTTATTTCATTTGACAGACAAATTTATACTATGTACAAAAGACTGTGCTGGGAAGACAGGTAAAAATGGAAATAGTTCCTACCTTTGAGGAACTTACATTCTATTGTGGAAGTCAGGGTAAGAAGAATAAAGTATACACAAAACAAATATAATAAAAATAGAGAACTGCTCTTAGTGATCATTATTTAATAATGTATTGTAGATATTTTGCTTAAATCAAAAACTTAAGCTCATCAGCTACAGTGTAAAAAAACTGTAAACCCATTATTGTTCATCAATAGCAATTTAGTATTTACCCAACTCCAATCCTGTGGCACAGAAGTGTTAAACACATGACCAGGATGAACTCCTGGTGACAGAATCAGTAAAACATAATTGGACAATATTTAACAAAATAAGCAAAAGCAACATAGGTAATATTAATTTGTGGTTTTCTGAGTAAATATGAAACAGGCAGATATCCCATCTTTATCTAGGTTTGATACCACTGCTGTGGCACATCTTTTATTGCCCAGGATTTTTAAAAGCTCACTGATCTTATCTTTGTAACTGTATGCACAAACTTTTTTTATCACCTTGGAATATGATTCCTCAGGGGTTTCCATTTCCCCTTAAGCATTTTTGTTCTATGCTCTCCACTCTAAAGACCATTCTCAAAAGAAAAGTTGAGTAGTTCTGCCTTCTTTCTGTGTTTCATCATTATTCCATTTATCTGAGCAGAGTTTAATTTGGATTTAGTGTTGGATTTATTGTTGTGTGCTAAATAGATTTTTGCTTTTTATTCTGCATCATACAAGTGCCCATGTTTTAGAGAAAACAATGATTTTTGGAAGAGATCTACCTGGTTTGAGATTTGTCCTACCGAACACCTTTTAATATGCACTGTCATCTGGATCTTATCAAGGCTTGGCAAGAGGAGATGTTGAAATTCCATAGTTTCAAAATGTTTTGCATTAGGCACTCTTGTTTTTGCATGTAATTGCCTTAAGATATAAAAGAGTCTGATTATAATAACTCCCCTAGAGTAACTATTCTACATTTCTATTCTGCAAGAGAAGATAGCAGGAAATAGCATCACTCTAAGGGTATATACAAGGAGAGAGGGGAGCTAATCCTTAAATATTTGTGCCCTGCATTTCAAATAAGTACTGAATAAAGGTGTGAAAGGATTACCAGTAATCTCATATATATCCCTTAACCTATTAACTGGAATAATTGTTGTACTTAGATAAGAGGCTCTAAAGTATTCCAGGCTAGGTGGCCCTAGGTCAAAATGCATTTATTATTTATTTCCCAAAGTTCTGGTCTCCTGAGATAGGGATGGAAATTTAGCAGACTGGGTCTACCCTTGTCAAGCAAGTGAAATGGTTGTTTCATTTTTTAATCTGGATCCCTTGCCCTGACAGATAAATCTGAAGAGTGGTGTTAAGGATTTGATGAATTGGGCTCCTGGTGATGTCTGTGAGGAACTGAAAAAGATACAGCAGCCTGGGGAGTGTATTCATTGCAGCTCAACTGCAGGCCCTTTTAAGTAATATTGGTAAAGTGAGCCATTACTGAGAGGTCTCCTTTAGGCAAGGAGAAAAGTTTGTCCTGGGCATGTCTTGAATTCAATCAATATAGACTTGTTTCCTGTTTTTGGTGAAATTGCTGGTGGATTCTTAGGCAGAGCCTGAACCTGAATACCTAGGGAGGGAGACCATACCCTTAGAGGGAGGGAGAGAGAGAGAGAGAGAGAGAGAGAGAGAGAGAGAGAGAGAGAGAGAGAGAGAGAGAGAGAGAGAGAGAGAGAGAGAGAGAGAGAGAGAGAGAGAGAGAGAGTGTGTGTGTGTCTGTGTGTTTTTGTGTGTGTGTCTATGTGTTTTTGTGTGTGTGTGTGTCTGTGTGTTTTGTGTGTGTGTGTGTGTGTGTAAGATGTCAGACAGTAAGACACAAAATGCTAGAACACATTGAACTTTTGTATCATCTGTGGAAACATGAAGGGAGAATTTAATTCTAATTCCTGACTTCCTTAAGCAAGTGGAATACTATTCCACACAGTCTGTACTCCCTACCTGCCAATAAAAACTAATCCCCAGGGTTCTATCACAGCAAATCAGATGCCGCTGAATAACAGGATGTGACAAGGGCAAGGTATGATTGATATCCATATGCATATGAGCAAAATAAATTATAAATGCTGGTGTAACAGAGCAAAAATGTGTTTTTAATTACAGAAGAAATTAAACTTTACTAATATTTAATACTTATAATGTAATAATATCAATAATTTGAGTAGATTTTTTGATGTTCTAATGTTATACTCAAACCTCATATGAAGCAGTCACATGTCAGATATGGTACAGGAGATATCCTGCAGGAAGAGTGTGAGTTCCATAATGGGCAATGGTTAACAATGAATGCATTTATTGGTGGCTTTGCTTTCATCATATTACAACATATTACTGTATTATAGAATGCTAAAACAAGACTTTAAAATGTAATGAAACATATCCATTCTCATTGTTCTTACTATATTTAGTGAGAACAAAAATTTTATATTTTTTTTAGGTTTTTGCAAGGCAAATGAGGTTAAGTGGCTTGCTCAAGGCCACACAGCTAGGTAATTATTAAATGTCTGAAACCGGATTTGAACCCAGGTACTCCTGACTCCAGGGCCGGTGCTTTATCCACTGTGCCACCTAGCTGCCCCCAAAATTTTATATTTTAATGAAAGCAAAAAAAGAGTTTGAAACATTAAAAAAGTATTTTAACTATTGCTTTTATCTTTATTTCATCATTCAAAATTTCTTTATGTATGTTTTATAATGTATATAAAATGATAAATAGCATATATGTATATCATATATATGTATGATATACATATACACACGATATATGTGTATATACATACATATGTGTGTATATATCATATATATATATATTTATTTTTGCTTTTGTTTGTTTTGCAAGGCAATGGGGTTAATTGACTGCCCAAAGTCACATAGTTAATTATTAAGTATCTGAGATCATATTTGAGCTCAGGTCCTCCAGACCTGGCCACAGAGCTGGTACTTTATCCACTACAGCACCTAGCTATGTTCCCCCCCCACATATATATGATTTATAAACATATATATACATATGTAATGCAAGAATGACAGATCTGCTTGACTCTTCCTTGTGGAGGAGAGAGAGCCTGTTTCTAGGAGAGTTGTGATGATGTGGAGTGCAGAATGGTATAGAATGCCTTGGAGAGACTATGGGATATATGCAGATAGTCTATAATGAATTTTAATCTGTTGATCACATGGTTAGGAGAAACTGCCCTTTTCATTTAATGGCATAGCTGGATGGCCTGTTTTTTTTTTTAAACAAATCTCTACCCATTTTAAATTCAAATGTTCTCTATCAGATCTGCAGTCACTTGTTGACAAAGTCTAATGAGAGAGTTCATGATGGTAGGTTTTGTGTCTCTTCTCCTCTGAGGACAACTCCTTTGCATTTGTTCTTTTTGCCATCTTAAGTGAAGGATCAGAAAATAGACATCTTGTCTTCTAAATATTGAGTAGGTTTTGTAGCTAAGCCCAGTACTGGAGTGACCTTCAGGAATGACCTCTAATACTTACCCCAGTGGTAGATCTTAGAAGAAGAGCAATATTCTTGACCCTTATGTCTGCTTAGTTTCCTTCTCTTCAGCTTTAGGGAGCTTATTTTAATGGAAAAATTCTGAGTTCAATCACAATTGTCCTGAAAAACTTAAAACATCTAGGTAGAGTTAGGGTTCTCTGCTTAACCATGTATTTTTATTTATTTTAGTTGAACTTGGTCTCTTTGTGATTGAGATAAAAATTCAGTTTACTGTAAATGTTTGGGTGAGGAAACAGTAGATTATATTAGATTATCTGTGGAGGGACAGGCATGAAGGGATGTTGAAGAAAGAGTTGACCTAGCTGGCAACTTCTCTGGACTTCCCTCAGCCTGGGTTTTTCTCTCTGTGATGTTCAGTCCATAGAATCAATGACTCCCCTCAGGATCTTCTTCACCACAACTCAGACTTCCTTTTGCTCTGTGTTTTCTTCAAACTTTGAAATCATCAGGATCTTTTTTTGATTCTAAGATAGCTCCTTCTTTTTTTTTATACAAATTGTTTAAGATACAACTATGTCTCTCACATAATGGCTCTGATTGATTTAAGATGTATAGACCCTCTTCACACTCATTTCTAATTTTTTGATTTAATTTAAAAGAAATGTTTGCATCAGAGCCAGGTGGTTTCAACTCCACCCTTCCACTCTTCCCCTAGCTTTAGTTTTAATATTTGCTGAATTCAGCAAATATACTGGGATTTGTTTGGCAAAGGTTAAATCTTAGATATCTCTTTAGTGATTTGATGAGGATCTATATTATTTAATTTGAAGAAAAGTCTTTGTGGAACAGTTCATAATCAAATTCAATAATTAGCATTCTTCTCTCTACAGAAAATTTAGACTCCTGCCATTGTAGACAAATCTCAGCTCCACCCTCCACTTCCAACCCTAATATAGTTGTCCTTCTTCACAGGCTAGGAAGAAACAAGCTTTTAAAGTCTGTAGGGACCAAAGGCTCCATTTCAAGGCAAGCCAATCCAAACTTTGACAGAATGACCATCATATTCACATGATAATAACAATGGCAAATTATTAAAAACATTATATAACCTATGTAAAAATACTAATTTGATTTTTTATTTTCTTATTTTTGCCAGGCAATGGGGTTAAGTGACTTACCCAAGGTCACACAGCTAGGTAATTATTAAGGGCCTGAGGCCAGATTTGAACTTAAATCTCCTGATTCCAGGCCTGGTGCTCCATCCACTGCACCACCTAGATGCCCCCATAAAATATTAATTTGCTAACCACAAATTAAGCATTGTTAACAGGTTGTATAATATAGGGATGATGCTTATAAAGTATGTATAGAAGGAAGAAAAATAATAAAAAAGCAATATGCAACAATTAATATATGCATTGCCAAATTACATGTATTTTTCATGCAAAGATAATATTGCAAGATTAATCATTGGTAGTATCATTTAGCTGATTTTCCAGTTTCAATGGGACATTGATATGTTAGTTTGGTTGAATAGCTCTTGCTCTTCTGTGTTGGTTTGATCTTTCTGCCCCATGCCAATGCAAGTTGATAATACTATTTGATCATCATCCTCATCAGAATTATAATCCTGACTTACATATGGGTCAGGACATCTCAGAGCATTATTTGCTCATCTAATAATAATAATAATAATAATAATAATAATAATAATAATAATAATAATAATAATAATAATGTCTTTATTTGATATATCTGTTTCTGAGTCACTTTCCAAGTTAGACATACTTGTATAGTTGACAGGTAGTCTCTTTGGCTTAGATTGTATTGAGATGAATGACCATTAGCAGCTTGTCAGGGAGTTCAATTTACATAGTGATAATATATGTTTGGTGGTCTCTTTGTTCATATTGGCTCATGTATGGAGTGGACCTTTTGTGACCTTGAGAGTTTCAAAATGTCTCTTGATTTTCTGGCATTCAAAAATCCGAATAATATTATTTCAGTATTTTGTACTATGGACCACACCATTTGTAACTAACCCAATATCAATGTCCCAAGGCATTGACTGAATTCAGGCCAGCAGAAGCAAAGAGGAGGATATTCATTCAAAAACCATGCTATATTGGGATGTGAACTTAGAGGTTGAACCATATTGAGTCTACCCCATCAGAAGCAAAGATAGCATCAGGAAGAGTATGCCCATATGTACTGGGGAAAATGTTTACTTTTGCCATTGTCACATCTGACCTTTTGAAAAAATTACCTGATGTCAAGCGGTTAAATGAAACTGGAACATTAGTCAGTAATTTCAAGAAATATCAGGGTTTGAGGGGGAGCACAACCAATATGTGCCTGAACCAATGGAAATCATCATGATATACCAGCTCATCAGTATACCCTAAAACCCTGAGGGATAGAGGTAGCATTCTGTCTCGGAGAGGCAGAGTATCCTACCTACAAGAGCATAAAGAAAAATATATAAGATAACAAGAGAAAATAATCATATTCAAATATTAATTTAATTTTTTCCCAGCCCGATTAATGAATCTTCTAAAATCTACTATGTACCTATGAGCCCCAGGTTCACAAGAACTGCTTTAGAGTTTAAAGTCATGATATTATTTAGTTGTTTTCGGTTGAATCTGATTCTTTGTGACCTCATTTGGAGTTTTCTTGGCAGATACTGGATTGACTTGACATTTTCATTTCTAGCTCATTTTACAGGTGAGGAAACTGAAGCGAAGGGTTAAGTGACTTGCTCAGGGTCACATAGTGACTAAGAGTCACATAGTGACTCTCTTACTAAGAGAGAGAGTAAGATCTGTGATAGAGAGATCCAAACTGTTGTACCAAGAAACTTAGATTAAAAAGCCTGTCTTGAGCCTGAGTGCACTAATGATTTAGCTAAGACTATATTGCTACCTTGGTCTAAAAAGTGTGGTGTGTGAGACAAAGGATCTCTAGCTGGAGGCCATATAGCTACAAATGAAGGAATAAGACAGGTCACTTCTTAAGAGGAGGAAGCCAAGAGTATGTGACTTTTTTTATTTTCTATTAGTAGGACCTTTACTGATACTCTGGTTTAGGCAAAGACTGCTGTTATTATAAAAGATCTGTAAAAACTATCTCAGGGTTTTGGACTGAAAGTATATTGTAGAATCCATGCTTATGATTAAGGGAGATTGTTATATGCCTGAGACCAAAACAGAGAAGCTTCAGAGCAATGTACCCAGCTGAGCTGTAACGAAGTGTTCAGTAAGATAGAAGAGACTACATGTCTATCAGAATGACAACTGGCTGAGTAGGGCAACAAACATTTATTAAGTACTAGAACCTATTTTTTTCTGGAGGGGGGGCAGCTAGGTGGTGGAGTGAATATAGCACCAACCCTGGAGTCAGGAGGACTGAATTCAAATGTGTCCTCAGACACTTGATACTTATTACTGTGTGATCTTGGACAACTCACTTTTTTTTTATTTTTATTTTTGCAAGGCAAACGGAGTTAAGTGGCTTGCCCAAGGCCACACAGCTAGATAATTATTAAGTGTCTGAGACCGGATTTGAACCCAGGTTCTCCTGACTCCAGGGCCGGACTCCACCTAGCCGAACCTCTTGGACAAGTCACTTAATCCTGACCGCCATCTCCTATCATACTGATTCATATTTGGTCACTGGACCAGATGACTGGAGGAGGAAAGTAAGGCTAGTGACTTAGCACAGCACCTCCTCACTCAAATCCAGTTTACATCATCATCTCCTTGATGTCAAAGTCTTCTTTGAGAATGAAGGATAAACAGCATGGCTTATCCATATACCAGGAGCCATCCTAAGTTCTAACAATACAAAGTAAAGCAAACTACTAAACAAAACAGGAACTACATTCTAATCGAAGAGGCGTGTAAACAACCAAGAACAGTAAATATTATAAAAAGAATAGATGACAATCTGAAAGAGGAAGTTAATAGTAGCAGTAAAGGACCAGTAGAGATTTCTCATAGAAAGACTGACCCAGGGAAGAGAGTGAATTGGGTGGAGATAAATGGGAAGGAGCAATGTAGTGACATCAAAAAACCTCATTAACCCTATGGTGTTGGAGACATGAGCAGCCCCCTTCCACACACACATATTTTGACTATATGTATTCCCTAGGCAAGTGTGCCCTTCTACGTGAGTACCTTGGACATGTATTTCCTAAATGAATATTTTCCCAAATATGTTCTTTACATATATCCCTTCTTTCCAATGATGATATATATGTATTTGTGCAGAAATGTGTCTTGAATTTATGGGAAATTTATTATTGCAATTTTTTCTTATTATACTTTTTCTTGAAATACTTTTGCTTAAAAATCATTTGTGAGGGCTCATGAGCTGTGGTTTTAGGGTGGATACAGTTCCAAAAAAGTATCTGGCATCAGGGTAACCTCATCTGGGGGACCCACCTTGTTAGTGTGGGGGTGCCCTCAGGTGCTGGCTACATTTTTGCTCATTTAATGAGCAGAATGGGTGTTAAGTGTCAGCTCTACTTTATGCTTTGTAAAAACAACCTAACTCAATTGGTTTAATGAGTTCCTGACATGGTTTGGATTTTCCTACAAAAAGTAAAATTTGTTCACATATTTTGTGGTTGTAATAATAGGAATGATAAGAATAATAACAACTAATTAACAAAATGGTTTTTTTTAAGTTGATGGAGTTTTTATCCACATTAATTCATTTGAATTGAACAATGACCTTGTGAGACAGGTCCTACCTTATTACAGATAAGAAAGGTGAGGTTTCAAAAGTTCAAATGACTCCTCCAAGATCACATTATTAAATAAAAGAGAAGGAACATTTGAAAACTAGTCTTCTTGACATAAAATTTAGTAATCTGCCCACTAGACTATCCTGCCCTCCCAAGGTACTTTTAAGGTTGATATGAATAAATCATATGTGATATATTGGAGAAAGAGAAGAACTTTTCAGTCCTGGGGCTAGAAATCTAACCAGCATTCTTTTTTAATGCTCTATTTTATTCGAGCTCTACAAACACACCCAAATAACCTTGTAAAACATCAATTAAGGGAAGGTGCTGCATTGCATCTTCCAAAACACATAATAAAATTCAGTTTAGGGTAAGGATCACCTTATAAAATGTGTAGTGCTATTTTTCTGCTTGGGCAGAAACAGCTGGCATTTTCTAAGTACCTGAGAAGTAATTTCCAAATGAATAGGGCTATGGTGCTAATCAGGATAGCATATCTAGTATTTTAAATACTATTACTATTGATTGCAAGGCAGATAAAGCTAAAGGAAGAAAAGATTCAGATGTTATGGACAGATATTAACAAAATAAAGTATAGAAAGATCCTGGATTTTCCCAGAATGAGACTGGGATGTAGAGGTACCTAGACAGTGGTACCTATTTACTACAAAGATACAGAAGAAACATAAATACAAACATTTCCCTCCAATGATATTTAGGTGGTCCAATGGGTATATTGGCCTGGAGTCGGGAAGATCTGAGTTCAAATTCAGTCTCAGACACTTACAGGCTATGTAATCTTGGACAAGTCAATTAACCCCTTCCTACCTAAGTGTCCTTAACTACAAAATTAGTTTAACAGCAACACCTATCTCCCAAGGTTGTGGTAAGGACCAAATGTTATAATATTTTTGAAGTACTTAGCATAATTTGTGTTGTATGGCTGTGTCTGATTTTTCATGATTTCCTTTGGAGTTTTTTTTTTTTGGCAAAGTTACTAGACTGGTTTACCCACTCAATGGAGTATAGACATTTAGAGTAAAAAGGAGAGAAGGGGGACAGGGTGAAAGGGGGATGTGGGTGATGGAGGAGAGAATGAATCCTGGGGGGGACTGGTCAGATATAACACATTTTCTTTTTTACTTCTTGCAAGGGGCTGGGATTGGGTAGCTTGACCAGGACCACAGGACTGAGTCTCAGGGGTGGTATGTGGGCTTGGGTCCTTTTGGCTCCAGGGCTGGTGATCAGTCTGCTGGCCACTCAGCTACCCTACAGCACATTTTAGAAGAGGGACAGAGTGAAAGGAGAGAGAAAATATAGTATATGGTAGTGGGGAAGTACAAATGAAGGGAGTTGCGATTAGCAATGGCAACGGTGGAAAAATATGGAGCAGTTTTTGTGATGGACTTATCATAAAAAATGTGATCTACTGGAGACAGAGCTGGTGGTGTTGGAACACAAACTGAAGCACATTTTTTTCTCTTTACTTTATTTCTCATGAGGGTCTATATTTTGGGGGGGTTATTATGTTTACTCTTAAACAAGAATATCTTAGTAATGTATAAAAAATCATTTGTACAAAAATCAAAATAAATAAATAACTTAAAAAATAAACTCAGGTCCTCCTGACTCCAGGGCTGGTGCTAAGTAAACTACTTCTTAATAAATCTTGTTTTCTTTTTACACCTGCAAAAATATATATTTTGATGACTATAAAAAAATAAATGCTTATTCTTTTACCTCTTTACCTTATCTCTTCCTTCCATTCTTGGGGCCACCTTCTCCCCTTTACTACTCTCCCCTGGACTTAAAGGGTTAAAACAAGCAATTTTAACATAGAATTCCTCTCATCAAGTTCACTTTCAAATGGAGCACAGACCCTGGATGAGTCCTTCTCTCATCTACTCCCTGGTCTGGTTCCCTCAGGGCCATGCTGCTAGATTGATTGATCAGCCACAAAACTCAGCACCATCTCCAGTTCCTCAGCTTCCAATTTCTAGTTTGAAAATACAATCTTTTCTAAATCTTTTAATTTTTCTCAGACTTGGTTTCCCATTTTGAAACAGTGTTTTAGACTAAGGCTATTTTCCACTCTGAAAAGTCACGGAATTTGTCGATTGGGGTTGAATGGACTTGACTGTGTCCATCTGACAATTTTTGTTTCAGGAGATTCTAGAACTCATAGAAATTTTCTATTCCTCTATTGAAGTTCAAATGCTAAGAAATAAAATGAGTGTTAAAATGTTTTATAGAATTGAATTAGAGGGAACATCAGGTAAAAACCGAGCTTTATAAACCTTGCAAGATTGCTGTGCAGATGACTAAGTTAATGTCTTGCAAAATGCTTTGAAGATAGAAAGTGCTAATTATTATTATTATTAGCCCCATGACATTTTACCTTTCCCTTTCTTGCCAGTTCTAGACGCAGAATTCTTAACTTCAAGGGGAAATCATTTCCCTTAAAATGAACATTTATTAGGAAGTCAAATGTTAATTTATGTATTTATGGAAAAATAATTTCCTCTCTTGTTCCTGAGTTCAGTTGTACATAGAATTCTCCACAGATAGTTTTCTGAATGTAGGATATTGTGCCCAGGAATGCTATCTGTATACACCTCATTCCATAAATGCTGTTTTCTAGTGGCAATGACTTTTTTTTAGGAGCTATAAGATGTAGGTTTAAAATGATATATAACTATGAAGTAAGGAGACATAAAAAACAAATATATCAGAAAATATACATCAAAATGAGGATTGTCCCCATTCAGAAGTTACTTTGGTGAAATCATAAATCTAGACAACCCCTCCACCCCAAACAAGTTCTTATTCAATTCTGACTCTCAGATCCAGTTTAGCAGTTATACAAAAAAATCATTTTTATTATCTCTTAGTCACACCTTGGGCATGGACAACACCATTATTGACTCCAATAAGGCAAATAACTGGAATAAGGCATAAGAGTTCTTTGGGGGCCATAGATACCTCATTAGATGTCTAATGAGTTAGAAATGCATTTGAAATATATTACAAAAATATAGACCAAAAAAGACAAGAAATACACAAACAACAGGACACCCACACAGTCTTGGGAACATTCAGAATATCAAATGGAAAAAAGTTTAGCTCATTAGCTTAGAGAATATGTTAAGTCTTTTTAGAAGCCCAATTTGATTCAGGTAACTTGGCAAATAGGTCCAAGCAACATAATCCTTTTTGTGTGGGTTCTGTTTTATTCCCCGGTTTTTAAAATGATTCAACTTGAAAAAAAGAACAAAACAAAAGTCTTATTTGTAAAGTCTTTTGGAACTAGGAAACAAGAAAAGCAGGAGGATATACTAGAAATTTCTATTGGCTTCCTGCCACTTTCTAGTCTACCTGATTTGATATCAGTGATGTAGAGGTAAGAGAAAGAGATAATAGCCATCTGGAAAAATAGAGTTGCATGAATGTGAATTATCTTTCTTCAATTTCACATCTTTCTTTCTCAGATACAAAACAAACACTGAAGGTATTAAAAAGCAATATGAAGGTGGAATAAGAGTAAATGAAAAATAATGTAGAGGAAGTTATCTTTAAACTGAGCAGTTTTCCCTTCCTTGCCACTCTATGTAATCTCAGGTACTTTGTATCCTCTAGATCTCATAAATTTTTATTGAAATCCATTTCTGATGCTTACTATGTGTGAAGTCTTAGACAAATCATTTAACTTCTCTGGTCCTCAGTTTCCTTATTTTTAAAATGTAGGAGTTGGGAGGCAAAGTGGCATAACTATCTGAATCTAATGTTGAATGGTCATTAATCATCAAGGACACAAGCAGTTATAGCTGATTGTTTTTGTTTCTGAAGGAAAATAGATTAACTTTTGTCTCTTCTTCTAAGTCTTCAGATGATCTGTGCTTGCCTATCTCCTCACCATCTTCCACATGTTTCCTGGATTTTAGGCACCAAAAGAAGATAGAAGTGTGGAGGGAAAGGTTAAAAAGCAACAAAAAGGGCAACTAGTGGAGGGGATTATACTTGAGAGGTGCTATGATTTTCAAAAGAGACACAAATACTTTGTGATTCTCATTAAGTTGAAGTCTCTGAGTATGGATGCAGCATATTAAACCAGAAGCCACAGGCATATAGGCATCCCCAGGGACTTCCCAATGCCAGCTGGCTAAAGTTCTAGAAATAAGGTTTTTTCTTTTTTTTGTTGTTTTTATGGGGCAATGGAGTTAAGTGACTTGCTCAAGTCACTAGTAATAATCTAGTATCTAATAAATATCTATCTAATAAGTATCTAGAAAGTCTAAATGTCTGAGGACGAATTCGACCCTAGAGCTGATGCTCTAGCCATTGCACTACTTTGCTGTGGCCTCTCTCTTATGACTTTGATGGGAATGTTTGGTAGCATTCAGCAATCAAAGGAGAGAGATAGATTGGTTCAACTATTTCTTCAACCCCTTGAAAAAAATGGGATGAAGATGCAGAAGGTTGGAGAGAGGTAGGGAATAAGGATGGAAATTTGGCCTCTGCCAGAAATAGAAGCAATGACATTTAAACCACTTCAAATGTTAATTTGATTGCGTTTTACTTTAAATTCCTGTTAGTAAATTCCTTTTAGACTATATGCTGAATAAATGAGTTCTTTGGGGTTATGATGAAAAGGGAAAAGATTAGGGATTCAAGAAGGTAGGGATCTAAGCCAAGAAAGTCATGGGTTATTTGAGGGAATTATTCTGTATTTCTTAGATATGAATGTAGAACCTGAACTATAAGGAAAAGACAGATACAATAGAAGGTTGATTATGAGTATTCATTTGGTATCTCAAGGCTGAAAGATCAGCTATACTTTTATATTCTCATTTAAGTGAAGGGGTATACTTTGAGTTTCGAGTACCATGTGGTGACTTACGCAGACATAGAAACTATAGGAATTTCTTCAAGTAACACCCTTAAATGCAATTAATATTGTTTTCATGAGACCCAAATTGAATCTGTGGGATGAGGGTGACATGGTAGCATTAAGTGTTTTATACCTTATGAAGAGTTTGATTAGGATTAAAGCAAATTGAATTTTCTGGTTGAAGTTGACTTGACTAGAAAATCAAATCGACTGGAATAGCCCATACTGGTAACTTAGTATCAGGCAAAACTATTCAGTGAACTGTATGAGGTACTCTTCACCTTTTTATTTTGTTGGTTTCTCCCCTAGGATCTAATATATTAATGCTTCCAATGGTCATTAAGATTTCTAACTGTTGTACCACAAACTGCAGGCCCTTAATAGATGACCTTTTCCCCATCTACACTTATCTCTTTTCTCTTTTTCATCACATCTCTAATCTTAACTAACAGCTAATCCTCACTAATAACATAATGGGGAATTATAGATCAGGATGGGATTACCTATAAAAATAATTTAAATATTAATGCAAGTTTTCTAGATGCATAATACTTTAACCCAAAGAAATGACTATAATATTATGAAATTCACACAGTCTTTTTTGAAAGTCTCTTTCCTGCTCCTACTAGGATTACAGGCTCAATCCAGACTGTGTGGACTTTTAGATTTTAACTTCCTTTTACAAAAAAAAATAACAAGAAAACAAGCTTGCATCAAGAATGTTATTGTTAAATTGACTGGACTTTTTTCCTCCTAAGAAGCAGCAAGAGCTGAAAGCCAACTCAGTAGGTGTACCTGAATGCCTAGAAAGAATCAATGACGGAATTACAAAACGTTTTTGACTTTACAAATAAAAAGGATTTGGCTTAAGGTACCATTACTGGAATATGCTCTTGAAAAACGTGTTGTTTTTCCAAGAGTTCAAAGCACTTTAAAAATGGTGCTGTAAAATATATGTTTATTGGTTTAAGAGGCTGTGTATGGTAAATAGTGGAAACAATGCTGATGGTAAATTAGACCATATTTTGTTTCAGTTCTTACCTTGCCCTCAGTCATTGAATAGATATGGCTCCAGACAAAATGAGATCTGGGAAACAATCTTAATTTATAAAGACCAAAGACATCCAGTGCATCCTGGGTCATCTCCAATCATCATGATTTTTGACTTGCCATTGAACTTCAATACTCAGGAGGAAAAAAGCAAGGTTTACATATTTTGGAAACTTTGCCTTACTTAAAAACAGCTCACTCACAAGTCAAGACATCAATCTCATGATATTCTTGGTTCATTTTTAAAATAAAGGACAAACAATGACAAGGGGAGTCAAGAAAATCTTGGGTTTGCTTTAGTCTTCCTTCTGATACTTTTTAGCTCTGCTAGCCAACCCTCCCATCTGTAAAAAAAAGAAAATGCCCTCACAAGAGTATTGTGAAGATCAAATAAGAAAAAATATGAAGCACTTTGCAGACCTTAAAAATAGTATAAAAACTTGTCTTTTATTATTATAGTAACAAGATTTTTAATGACAAAATAAGTAAATTAGTTCTAATAAATATTAATTGATTGGTATTTTCCAGGTATTCCTGCTTCAGAAAAAAAAATACAAGATTTTCTATTTGTCTACATAATTACCCCAGTGGGA
The DNA here is from genome assembly GCF_037893015.1 of Macrotis lagotis. Lineage (NCBI taxonomy): Eukaryota > Metazoa > Chordata > Mammalia > Peramelemorphia > Peramelidae > Macrotis > Macrotis lagotis. Next base: position 97,149,445 of record NC_133663.1, read on the forward strand.
GTCAACAACAGCTGTTCGAACCTCTGATGATATGGTAAAACTAGTGATTGCAGTTACATGGTGTCATTTTTTTTTTTATCACTTTACATATTGAAATATTGATATTATGAAGTTTCAAGAATAGAACAGTGGATCTGTAGTCAGGAGACCTTAGCTAGAATTTGGTTTTAACTACTTTCAATAGTTTGACTTGGATGAAATTATTTACTTTCTTTGTCTTAGTTTAATCATCTGCAAATTGGAAATATAGGTACTTTTTTGTTTTGTTGGTTGATCTATTGATTTATTTATTTTCATCCATATTCAGATGTATATTTTTATTTTCTTCTACCCTCTCTTCACACCCCCCCCTCCCTTCAGTGGCAAATAATCAGGTTAGCATTGATCATACATATTTTTGATAAATATGATTGCATATTACTCATTTCTGGTATGAGTAATTTGGATTAAGGGAAAGAGATACATAAGTGATAATTTTTATAGTGTTCATCAGATTCTGAAGAGTTAGTTTTTCTTTTTTTTTAAATTCCTCTGGATGGGGATAACATTGTTTATAGCTGGTCTAATATGGTTGTCCTAGCTCTGAACTGCTGAGAATAGCTGCTTCCATTAAGGTTGATCACCTCATAGTGTTGTTGTTAATGTGTACATTATTCTCTTGGTTCTGCTCCCTTCACTCAGCATCAGATCTTATAAGTCATTCCATACTTCTCTAGAGTCTGGCCATTTATGGTTTCTTACAGAACAATAATATTTCATAATATTCATGTACCATAACTTGTTTAGCCATTCCCCAAATGATGGACATCCCCTCAATTTCCAATTCTTTGCCATTACAAAAAATAGCTGCTATGAATATTTTGGAACATGTAGGACTTTTACCATTTTTATAATTTCTTATGGATATAGACCTAGAATTGGAGTTGCTGGGTCAAAAGGTATAAACATTTGTATTTCTCTTTGGGCATAGTTCCATATTGTTCTCCAGAATGGTTGGATTAGTTCACAACTTCACCAGCAATGCATCAATGTTACAATCCTCCCACAATCTCTCCAATTTTAATCATTTTCCCTTTTTCTCATCTTGGACAATCTGATTGATGTGAGGTGATACCTCACTGCTGTTTTAATTTGCATTTCTCTAATCAATAATAATTTGGAGCATTTTTCATATGTTTATATATGGTTTTAATTTCTTCATTTGAAAACTGTTTATTCATATCCTTTGATCACTTATCAATTGGGGAATGGCTTGTAACCTTATAAATTCGATGCAGTTCTCTATATATTTTAGAAATGAGACCTTTATCAGAACTGCTAGGTGTGAAGATTGTTTCCCAGCTTTCTGCTTTCCTTCTAATTTTGGCAGCATTGATGTTATTAGTGCAAAAGTTTTTTAATTTAATATAGCCAAAATCATTCATTTTGTCATTTATAATGTTCTCTAATTCTTGTTTGTTCATAAATTTATCCCCTTTCTATAGATCTAATAGATCTATAGATGGGCTATTAACTTATCTAAGGAGTCACCCTTTATCTCTAAATCCTGTACCCATTTTGATCTTATTTTGGTATAGAGTGTGAGATGTGGGTCTATGCAAAGTTTTTGCCATACTATTTTCCAGTTTTCCCAACAATTGTTGCCAAATAGTGAGCTCTTATCCTTCAATTATATTCAACCATTTAATTATCTTAAGTGAAGTAAAGTTCTCAAGAATTAGAAGTGTTATATCTTTCCTTATAGGGCTGTATATTCACTCAATTTTTCCTCTAGGAATTTGCTATACTACTAGGTGCATACATGATTATTAATGATATAGCTTTATTACCAATGGTGCCTTTTAAGAAGATGTAGTTTCCTTCTTTATTTCTTTTACTGAGATCAATTTTTTTTTCTTTTACTTTATCTAAGATCAGGATTGCTAGCTCAGATTTTTTTTTACTTCAGCTGAGGTATAATATAGTTTGTTCCAATCTTTTACCTTTACCCTGTGTGTATCTCTCTGCTTCAGATGTATTTCTTGTAAGCAACTGATTTTTAATTCATTCTGCTATCTGCTTCTATTTTTATGGGACAGTTCATCCTAATCACATTTACAGTTAAGATTACTAACTCCATTTTCCCCTCCATGCTATCTTTCTTCATTTATATTTTTCTCTTTCCTTTCCTCTTATTCCTCCTCACCAAAATTTTACTCCCTTTCCCCTTTGACTTTTCTTTTAAAATTTAACTTTCAGTTCATTTTCATGTTTACTTTTGTCTTCCCTTTTATCATTCCCTTCTTCCTTTATCTTTCCCTTTACCCATCCCCCCCTTGTAGATTAGGATAAATTTTTAAACCTGAGTGGGAATGTATTTTATTCCCTCTCTGAGCCAAACCCATTGAATAGAATTTACTCAGAGTTCATATTCTCCCTTCTTTTTCTCTAACATTATAAATCTTTGTGCCCTTTCACCTGGTTTTATTTATTGCTCTAGTACTATTAATCATGTGTTATCAATCACAGTTTGATTATTTAATTGCTTGATAAGCTCATTTTGTTTTTAAAGTATCATCATAGATTGCTTGCTTGACTGTTTGATAAGCATCTTGATATGCAGCATTGTCTCAAATTGCATCCAATTATATTTATAATAATTTTTTACCTTACCCCCTTATCAAGTTCTCTCCAAGGACATACAATCTTCCTCATGAGCCAAAGTACCATTCAAAGCCAAATCATTTCTTGAACTATTTGTGCCCCTCCCCCAGGCCTATTTTCTCTCACACTTTACCCCGCCCTTTCCCCATTCATGGTAATTAACCCCTTGTTAAGTGAAGGCTGGGATTAGTGACATAATTAATTCCAGGAACTGAGAACTTTACACATGATTATACATTACAGAGAGACTGACTCAGGACCTTGAAGTTTAGGTTGCCCTCATTAGGTAAGGTGCTAAGTACAACAGAATTAAAGTGGCTTAAAAGGATAAGGAGACACTTAAGTTTAAACACCCCTGCTTTTCATCAGGGCTTTTTGTCTCAAACATAGTGATGTCATCTTGGACTTCTTCAATGGAGGGATAAGACCTAATTATACTCACATCCTTTAGATTGATTCTCTTCAATTATATTCAACCCTTTAATTATCTTAAGCAAAGTAAAGTTCTTAAGAATTAGAAGTGTTATATCTTCCCTTATCCGGCTGCATACAATTTGATAGTATTGAGTAATATTTGTTTTGATTTGTTTTTTTTTCTTCCCCTTTTTTATGCAACTCTTGAGTCCTGTTATTTGGTAATTGAATTCTCTGTTCAGTCCTGATCTTTGTGTCATGAAATTCTGGAAATCCTCTATTTCATTGACCATCCTTCCCACCCCCTCCAAAGTATATGCTGAATTTTGCAGGGTAGTATATTCTGGTTGTAATCCCAGGTCCTTTGCTCTCCAATATATGTTATTCCAGGTCTTCTGATGCTTCAGTGTTGAGCTTGATAAGTCCGGTGTGAGTATGATTGTATTTCCTTTGTATTTGAATTGTTTTCTTTTTGTCTGGTTGCAATATTATCTCCTTTACTTGAGAGTTTTGGAATTTGGTTTATACTTGCCCTTGGAGTTTTTATCCTGGGATCTCTTTCTGGAGGGGTTCTGTGGATTTTTTTTAATGGTTATATTGTTTTCTTGTTCTAGCAGATTTGACCTATTTCCTGCATGATGTTTTCCAGGTCCTTTTTTTTTTTTTTTTTTGATCTAGGCTTTCTAGTAGTCTGATGATTTGTGGATTGTCTTTTCTGGATCTATTTTCCAGGTCATTTGTTTTCCCTAAAAGGTACTTTACCTTTTTTTCCTTCAATTTTTAAGCCTTTTCATTTTGTTTGATGAAATATTTTAGTCTCATGGATTCATTGATTTCTATTGTTCAATTCTAATTATTAGGGTTTTATTTTTTCAAATACTCTTTGTGTTTCCCTTTTAAAGGTGTTGAATTCTCTGGTCAATTTTTCATAATTTTCCTACATGATTCTCATTTCATTTTTCTTCTTTCTTTCTTCTTTGGTTTTTAAATTCTTTTTAAGCTCTTCAATGAGCTGTCGTACTTGAATCCAATTTATAGACTATTTTGTTATTTCCCTTGTTGGTGATTTTTCACTGATTTCTTCTTCAGACAGGGCATTGCTGTCATCTTTGTCTGTAAATTAGTTTCCTATGGTGAGTGCTCTTTTACCTTTTTTGTTCATCTTTGTTGTTTTAGCTCTGCTCCTGGGGAATAGGGAGTATAGGTCCAAGCATTTTTTTTTTTTTTGCTGGGACTGGGGTCTGATCCCTGGCTTGCTGTTGACCAAGATGTTGTCTATTCAGTCCAGGCCTTGCGTTTGCGGAAATTTATTTCCTCCTTTATATTCAGGTTCAGTCTTAGCAGTGGTTTGTTCTAAACTCAGTCCTGTCTTTTGCCCTAGTGTTTCCAGGGTTTGGACTTTGTTTGGGGTTGACATCTTCCTAGCTGGCTTGTTCTCTAGCTGTCGGGACCTCTGCTGTTGTCAACTGTCAGGACCTGGATTACACTGTGGCTAAAAATCTCCTGCTGACTTTTCCCTCTCCCTTACCTCTCTGGACTTTACTTCTCCTTTTTCCTGAAAGTCCTTCACCATATATACTGCTGAGAACTTCTTTGAATCTTCTCTCTTTTTTTTTTTTTTTGGTGCAATCTATAGCTAGAATGTCAGAATAGAGGCTTCATTTATCTTTGATAAGGAAAAGCTTTGGGAGCATGTTAGCTTCATGCTGCCATCTTGCTTCTGCCCTGGAAGTCCCTCAGGGATACCGACACTTGAACTATTTAGCATAGCTTATAGAATTGCCATGAAGTAAATAAAAAGAGATATAAAAAGAAATAAATAAATTTTTATTATTTGTAGTAGAACCTATTTGTGTTAGCAAAAGGAAGAAAGATTCATAGTTTCTCCTTGGAAAGACAATAAACTAATAACAAAGTTGGTTTCATCATGCACTCAAAGGCCATAAGAAACATTATATCATGAATCTTGTGGCCATCTCATCTTGTAGTGTTCATTTATGTTAAGCATAATTCAAACCCTTAGTTTTCGCTATGCAGATAATGAATAGTTTTTGTACTAGTACTCATTTCAGTAGATGAAAATGTAGAGTAATCCTGTGAATATGATAAAATCCATTAAATCAAGTCAACATATATCTTGATACTTGATGACTTCATTGTTAAAGTGGGCATGGGGAAGATGATGAAAAGTATGCTGAAAAATATGACACAGACTAAGATAGAAGTCAAATGCTTTCAGATTCCCAAGGGGAATTGTTTCCCCCTATGTGTTATGAATACTTTCCTAGGATAAAGTCAGAAGGAACTGAATATGAAATGTTGCCAATATTATCACAAAGAATGAAATTGACTCCATCTTATTTGAGAAGATATGATTGATATTCAGAATCAGTTTTCTTGTAGTCAGACTATCAACCAATTAGAATTAAATTAAAAACAAAACCAAATTAGAAGAAGAGATGAATATTTGAGATCCAAATTTTAAAATTTCAAGAGACCTTAGTGGTCATTGTGGTATAATACATACCTAACCAAGAGTTCTTTCTACAACATTGCCACCAAAGATTGCCCCACCAGTGCTTGAAGATGTGAAGGAAGACCCATAGTATGGGGAAGCCACTATCTCCAAGACCAACTCAGTTTTACTGTATAGTAAACCTAAATTTGCCTTCACCATTCTAGTCTAGAGGCCAGGTACAATAAATCTAATCCTTTTCCTCATGACATTCCTTCATATAAATCAAAACAGGCATCATATTCTCCTTAAATCTTCTCTTTCTCAGAACCTAGCCCAGTGCCTTATACATGTAGGCAATTAATAAATCTTTGTTGGTATACCCTTTGTATAAATCTCTCTGATTTTACCAACCATTTTTCCATATCCTGATTGTCCACTTCTGGATATGCTCTAGCTTGTCTAAATCTTTCTTAAAATGTGGTACCAACAAATGCACTTAGGTGTGTCTTGATCTGGACACATTATGGAAGCACTATTAATATCTGCACTCTAGATATTACCCAGGATAGCCCAGGAAAACACTTTAATGACTGCTGTGGAAATTGTTGATTCATATTAGACTTAAGCTTATTGAAATACCTAGATCTTTTTTGCAGTCTTTATTGTTTAGTCATACATCTCGTCTATATTTACTGTGGAGACATGGTGAAATGCATGTACAGCATTGTTGAATCAATTGAAGAATAAAAATGTATTTAGTAAGCATTTACTATGTGTTAGGTAACATGCTAATAATTAGGGAATATCTAGTGCTTGCCTTCAGGGAAGTTATTGTGTAAGAGAAGAATATAATATATAAAAGGTAGCCAAGAAGACCAGACTCAGAGTACATTGGCATGGTTTACAAAATCAGGAAGTAGAATAGAGGTCATCCTAATTTGGCCTGAGAAAACAAAAGTTTACTTATCAAAGTGTAGAATTCAAAGGACAGAATTCATGTTCTAATATTGCAATTATTATAGCTTAAAATCCAAGGGGCAGAGACCATGTTCTAATGTTGTTGTTGTTATTGGGGTTTTTTGAAAAGAATTGGTGATATGATGTTATGAGAATGGTATCTTGCCTTGAGCATGAATTGGATTTAAGTTAGGCATAGTTGCAGAACTCATCAGTCTTACTTTTTCTTCAAGAGTGACAAGATAAAAATCAAGATGACTGGTGATGTTCTAATGGTAGGGGGTAGGTAGGGTAGGAGCATAACTAGAGTACAAGATGCTTCGTCTGAAAAAGCATTGAAGTCAGGAACAACTCTGCAGAAAACCACAAAAAAAATCACAGATGAAACTGGAAGGAGAACAAGAAGTCAACAGAAAACAGAATAGATTTGTTAGTATTTCTAAACAATCCATTTTTATCATCAGTGATAATAAAACCATTACACTTGAACTCTACAGAAACAGAAATGTCATTTAAGAAGAGTAAGTTGAGAAAAATAGCTGGATCAGACTGAGGACAAACAGAGAAAATCTATAATGGCAGTGATGCAATCTGGGAGCCCGGGGGGCTCATTTTTATAATGCATTTTAGGGAGGAAAAGATATCAAAAGAATGGAAAAGTATTACTATCCCAAAAGTTGATGGAGAGGGAATTAAGAAGTATTGACTTGTATGTCTCTTTTCTCATTTTTATAAAGTTTTTATTTGAATGATTTATGCTCATAATAAGAATGTTCTTGATGAAAATATGAGAAGGGAATTATCAGGTTTTCCCAAACAATTTTCTATGGTAGACATCTTTGCAATCACAAAATTGATTGAAAGGTGCAGAGCATATAAAATCCCACTGTTTTTGTTAAGTAGGAAAAAAAAATTATTCAATAGAGCAAAATGTAGTCTTGAAGCCTCCATTTCACAAAACATTCTGTCATGTTTAATCATATAGAATTTCTTGATAACTGCAAATACAGAGGAAAACTTTATTCAATAAACCTCTGATAATTAAAATTGAGATATAAAACAGGGAAATATGCTTACCAAGGGTGCTTGCCACTCTAATGGAACATGTTCTATTCAGAGTCCAAAGAAGAGAGAGATTCCCCATAGACTAGATATTGTTGAGAAGCCATGTCAATGGTGCTTGTGAATGGATGCTATTGTTTCAGTGACTTATGTCAGGTGGGGCACTGGGAAGGCTGAGCACAATCTGGAAGTCAGAGAAGGCAACAAGAGAAACAAGTCAAACCAAGAGAGACTGGAGAGGGGACAATAGGGAATTAGCAGAAGTACTATGGATGAATGACCAAGTCAGACAGATTCTGAAAAACCTCTTTAGCTAGTGAAAAGGCCCAGAAATAGAGCTAAATAAGGAAAACAGAGACTTTGTGGAAGAAATAGTTATTTTCTAAAGGTCCTTAAGATAGGAAAGAGAAAGAAGCAGTATAGAAAGGAGAAAATTCTTTTTCATATTTCAGTGTGTCAGAAAAATACATATACAGGGGCAGCTGGGTGGCACAGTGGATAAAGCACCAGCTCTGGAGTCAGGAAGACCTGAGTTCAAATTTGACCTCAGACACTTGATAATTAACTAGCTGTGTGATCTTGGGCAAGTCACTTAACCCCATTGCCTTGCAATCCCACCCCCAAATAAAAAAATAGAAAAGTACACATTCATGGAAGGAAAAATGAAGAAAGTAGGGTAATCAGATGAACCTGACTTTTTTATCTGGTACAGACAAAAGGAGGTTGGATATACACCATAAAAACAACTCAGTATGGAGGCATATAAACCTTAAAAGGAAAATTAATAGGAATAGGGAATGTAATGTGTAAGAGGGGGATAATACTGGTGAAGAAATAATCATAAGAAAAACAAACTTCCTGATTCCAAAGGTGAGGTCAAAAGAGAAGCAAAGAAGAGAAAGAACTAATAATAATCTAGGTCAATTTTAAATCTGTCCAGTGAGGTTTTTCCACCCTCTAATTTGCTCCGACATTGGGTCTTAATGATAACAGGGTTGAGGAAGCTTCTCTTGCATCAGAGACCTTGACAGTATCATTAGACTTGTGGCTTGAATGCAGTACCAATGAACAGGTACATTCTATATCAAACTCTTTTGCTGGATAATGAATAAAGTGACATCCTATCTTTTTGTAGGTTTGAGTAAGTCATTACTAGAACAAATGTGGGAGGTTTGCAAGGCAATGGAGTTAAGTGACTTGCCCAAGGTCACACAGCTAGGTAATTATTAAATGTCTCAGGTCTTCCTGACTCCAGGGCTGGTGCTTTATCCACTGTGCCACCTAGCTACCGCTGGTTTGCATCTTTTCAGTGATCCTAGTGTTGCATGCCTAGTCCTAAATTACATTTGGAAGTTTTTTCTATTTTATGGGGATGATGATGATGATGATAACAATAACTAGATTTGAAATATTTTGGACTACTTATTAGGTAAGTTAAATGAATTAAATAATTATCATTTATAGTTCAGAGTTAGATATAGACATAAACCTATTATTTTATATGCTTTTTCAGGGCCAATTAAAATTCCAATTAAAATAACTAAGCTCACTATGCTCTTTCTGTTTACTACTCTGAAATTCTGGTTAAACTTCATTTTCTTCATTCTTGTATACATATTTTCGCAAGGTAATTTCAAGTTTAGGTATAAGTAGATTCCAATTTTGTAAATATACACATACATACATGCATATATATACATATATACATATATGTATTTGTATGTATTTTTAGATGGAGAGAGAGAAACAAGTCAGAAAAAGAGAAAAAAGAGAAAAATGAGTTCTATGATTCTCAGTATTTTTTCTCCAAATGAAAGGCAATATTATCTGACAGGAGATTCTACAACAGATAGATTATAAAGGATCACTATTATTAGAGTACTACTTTGTACCACTTTCCTCATTTTCATAGAAAATATCTTCAAAATATATGAAAGGAGTTATGCAAGTAAATATGGCATTATTTATTAAATGTATAATATAAAACATTGCTTTCTTGCTTTCTAGTACTAATTTCTAGTTCACTGATAGATTATTATTAATAACCTGAGTCATTTAACACAGTTACTTAGAACAGGAACCCTTAAGTGGTTGATTATAATTATCAGCTGAATATAAAGTCAACTAATTCATCTTGGAACAAGTCTCATTCCAGTTCATTGTTAACATATTTCCTTCCCTTCCCGTGCCCCCTCACCCCAAACACTTGCTCCTTTAGTATCCTCCTATATTTCCCTTTCCTGGTGATGTAAAGTTTTGTTAAAAATATGCAGTAACTCCCATGACAGTTGGAGAGCCTTCTTTGACTTAGAAGTGGAGATCCTGGATTTGAGTTTGATGGTGTCATTTAGCTTATGGGACCAAACCACTAGCCCCAGAGTGACTAATTGAGCAGTGCCTATTGAGAAAGATCGCATAGGAGAGCATGAATGGCTTAGCACAAACTGATCAGGACTGCTTGAAAAACAAGTCAAAACACATATCTTCCTTATCTTTAGTCAGGAGTATCTTCTCCAAATATGAATAGCATATGATTATGAAGAGAAATAATAATAGTCATCTTTTGGTTCTCTTCATTAAGACACTGGCTATTACTCATCACTCAACAATTTCAATATACATTATACATATATATGCAAATATCACACACATATATGGATGTATATAATTGCTTTGTTCTTACTACTTGAAAATGCTCCAAGTTTATAGAATTAGACCATCATTTCCAAACCAGAATACATTGTAGAGGGGATAAACAGTCTCTAAGAGGTGCAAATTTCTATGGTTCTGAGCTAAAGCCATTGGCTGGATTCAGGTCTGGGAAAAGGAGAATGCTTATTTTTAAAACAAGAATACAGTGTTTAATTTTGAGATATGAAAGAACAGAATGTTTACTTGGGCAGGGATTTGAAACCTTTTGTGGGTTTTTTGTGTTTTTTAGATAAAGGCAAACCACACCACTGCTCTCAGGCAAAGTAGTTTTGCAAGTAGCTCTCATAGGAATGAAGAACGACTCCCCAATGTTTAAGCATTATTCTGTATAATTATGGATATTTCCCTTCCAAAAATATTTTTTTTCTAGAAGCTGCTATTTCAAAGGCTTTCAATTCTGTGTGTCATCATCAAATAATCTTTTTTGTACTTGGCTGTTTATTATTGGATTGCAACAACGATAAAGCTCTAGGGGCTTTGTCTCCTTTGGTATGCTAATTAGCCATTTTCCTTTTGATCTTTTTCTTACTGAAAAGAGTGAAAAGCTATCTCGGCAGGGAATCTTACTGCTGTACATTCATCCCCTCATCTCCATAATCTGAGGATCAGAGGAAGACAACAATTTCACTGCAGAATAAGGGCCTTGAGTGGGAACATGCTCTGTTCCTCAATAATCCTGCCACTCTTCAGGTTTGAAGGGGAATTTGATTTTTGCCCCCACAGATTTTGAACTCTATCTGTCCTTTGGTCAGTCTATGATTCTGTTTGGGTTTTTTGTTGTTGTTGTTTTTGTTTTTGGACAGGTATCCTGATTTCATTAATGTAGGGAACTTCCACTAAGGAAATTCCCTCTACCAATGAAAATTAGCAACTGGCCAGTGGTCAGTGTAATTTACCAATAGTCACATATCAAGTTTGTATCAGAATTGAGACTTGAACTAAGGTCTTTTGACTCTAAGGTCATAATTATGTCTATCACTTCCATGCTGCATCTACCTGTCTCTCTCATCTATCTTTCTTCTGTTTGTCTATCTCTGCCTATTTATCTATATTTATCAATCAGTCCCTCTCTCTACCTATCTCAATACAGTATTCACACATGACATTTTATATACACATATATATGTATATATTGCTTGTGGCTTTATCCTAATATTGAATTCTATTAACATTTTGTGTATGAACATACTCAGAACATGAACAAATATATATATATATGAAGGAAATTATAAAGTAGCAAGATTTTTTTTTCCTGCTCATGGAAAGCAGCCTCATTATGATCACAGCATGATTGTTTATGGTGGTGGAACTAGGCTGAGGTTTGGGATGGGGTGTGTTCACTGTCTCAAAGAAAAGCCCTGCAAACTTTCTTGTGTACAGTACTTTCAATGCTCTCTTTATTAATTGCTTTTCATTGTGAATTAATTCCTGTCCTTGTCTTGATTCCAGACTATCTTACTTCTGTTCTAGCACCTGTCTATGATATCTATTTGATAGAAGAGAATAACCATCACTGACAGTAGCTTCTGGAGTTCCTTGCTAAAAGTAGGTTTTTTTAACATGTTCTTTTTATGCCTTATTTACCTACCATTACAGCACTTTTGACTTATTTTTGCTTCCATTAAAAAAAAAGCCAAAAATAAGAACAACAAACCCAACAACCACAAAATCACAGCAAAATTCTGAGCTCCAATTGTAATGGACTTGAAGGCAGCTATAAAATAATTTTTCCTATGTGTTAAGGAAGTGGGGTAAAGGGGAAGGTTACAGAAAAATCCAGCTAAGACAGCTGGAGGCATCTCCTCTTTCCTGTAGCCTCTTCAGAACTGGATCTACAAGCAGGATTTAATGATGGTGGTGGAAGGAGGAAGGCAGTACAGGATTTTCCTGCCAAGGTGCCAATGAGGTACTTGTGTCTCTTTCCCATCTGTTTTTTCTAACCAACACATTCCCATTTGCTTACAAATAAATAGGCAGTAGGTGACCAAATGCTGTAGGAACTACCTGATGTTCCTAATTGCAACAATTGTTTAGAGCCAATTATCTCCCCCAAACCAAAACATCTTCATGTGCTCTTCCAAATGGAAGCTGTTTTTTTTTTTCTGGGGCAGGCCCACACTGAGCATTCTAGTTCCATTCAGCTTTTAGAGGGCTCCATTTTTGGTATGGTTTATAGACCCATTTGCTACCCACCTCCCTTTTTAGTTTTTTTTTAAAGGAATGTGATTTTTCAGTGTAAGACATTCAGTACCTTCTCTTTAACTTGTAATCTTATAGAGTCTACCTGGGCCACTGATTTACCAGATAAAGGATTTCAATCCAGGTTTTTCTGACTCCAAGGTCATATCCACCATATCTATATTTATATGTCATGCTGCCCTGCTTTTATATTTATTATTTAATATTTATATAGCTTTTGAAATGTTATGGTTTCTAAGAGCAATAAAACTGAACATTTCTCTGTGTGTGTGTATGTGTGTTCATCTGTGTGAATGTGTGTGAGTGTGTGTGAATAGGATAATAGACCTAGAACTGGAAGGAATTGTAGATGTCATTAATATAATCCTCTTGCAGATGAGAAATAATAGGTGCAAAGAGGTTAAGTGACTCATCTAGGGTGAGAGAATCTCTCTCTCTCTCTCTCTCTCTCTCTCTCCTTCTCCCCCTCTCATTAGTAATCTAACTTCATTCCATTAGACATAAAGAGCAACACTATAGATAAATTAATAGACCAAGAAATACTCTATCAGATCTATGAAAGGGGACAAATTTATGACCAAACAAGAAATAGAATACATTATAAACTGCAAAATGAAGATTTTGACTATATTAAATTAAATGGTTTTACACTAATAAAATCAATGCTGCCAAAATTAGAAGGAAAGCAGAAAACTAGAAAACAATCTTCACAACTAGGAGCTCAGATAAAGATCTCATTTCTAAAATATATAGAGAAATGCATCAAATTTATAAGGTTGTAAGTTATTCCCCAGGTGATTGATGATCAGTGGATATGAATCAACAGTTTTCAAATGAAGAAATTAAAGCTATATATAATCATATGAAAAAATGCTCCAAATCATTATTGATTAGATAAATGTAAATTAAAACAACTCTGAGGTATCATCTCACAACTTTTAGATAGCCTAAGATGAGAAAAAGGGGAAAATGATCAATGTTGGATAGGTTGTGGGAGGTCTAGGATATTAATGCATCATTGGTGGAGTTGTGAACTGATTTAAACTTTCTGGAGAGCAATATGGAACTATGCCCAAAGAGAAATAAAAATGTTCATTCTCTTTGACCTAGCAGTTCCAATTCTAGGTCTATATCTAGAAGAATCATAAAAAAATGGGAAAAGTCCCACATATTACAAAATATTCATAGCAGCTCTTTTTTTGTAGTGGCAAAGAATTGGAAATTGAGAGAATGCCCATCAATTGGGGAATGACAAGATATAATAAATAAATATTATGGATTATTATTGTTTTATAAGAAATAAGTAGTCAGACTCTAGAGAATCATGGGATGGATTACAAGATCTGATGCTGAGTGAAGGTAGCAGAACCAAGAGAACAATGTATATGTCAACAACATTATGAGATGAACAATTTTAATAGAAGTAGCAACTCTCAGCAGTTCAGATAGCTAGGACAATCATATTAGAACAGCTTTGGATAATGCTATCCCCATCCACAGGAAGAAAAACAAAACAAAACAAGACAAAAATCCTTCAGAATCTGATGAACAGATTACATTCACTTTTTAAAAAATCTCTTATGTATTTCTTTACCTTAATTTACCTTAATTGTAATTCCTCATACCAAAAACTAATTGGCAAACATGTTTATGACAAATGTATATGTAAAATATTAACCTGACTGTTAGATGGAAGGGGGTTGGGAAGGGTAGATGGAAGGAAATTTTCTAACTTAAAAATATACATAATCATATGAATGAATGTTGAAAAACTTTCATAACATGTATTTGGAAAAATGAAATATTAATAAAAGCATTAATAAAAAATTATTCCACCTCAATCTTCTCCACTGTAAAATAGAGAAAATAATAGCATCTGTTTCAAAGGATTGTTGTGAGGAAAAATTAGATGATATTTGTAAATTGTTTAACACAGTGACTGTCTCATAGTAGTTACTTAATAAATGGTCATCCCCTTCTCTTTACCTATTTGTTCATCTCTCTACCTTTCATTATTTCTGTATTTATGCATTCAGTTATATTTATTTTTTTTATCAGGATTGTTGCTTCCTCCCCAGTATGGTTTGCTCCCTCTATTCCATTCCTTAATACTCTGAGTGATTTAAATCATCTTAAGACTTCAAATAAGAAGGCACATTATAGACTAGACTAATATTCACATCATAAGGAAGAAACTAAGATCACAGAGGTAGAACAATCTGCCCCCAAACCAACAGGTAAGGATTTTCAGAGTTTGATTTTGAACTAAGGTCTCAATGATTCAAAATCCCATTTTCTTCCTTTCCCATGTCTTCCTGTAATTCTCTAGGAAGGACACACTGAGTACATTAGATAGCATATTTTGTTCTTTTCCAGTCTTAAGGGTATCATATTACGCTATCCATCTATTGTCTCTTCTTGTTACTCAACTTAAGTACTTTTCCAGTTAAATGTCCTTAAAGGTCTCTTTTAAATACCATGTAATATTCTGGGATTGCAGAGTTATAATAGAATCAAACTTAGCTTTATCTTTTAGCTTTACCTTTTCATTTTGCATATGAGAAAATTGAAATCTAGGAAATTGAAGTGATTTGCCCATGGTTACATAGGCAATAAACAGGTCTCCAAATTTCATATTCTTTCCACTACCCATATTCATACCTCTTACACATAAGACATAGTTTGTAATTTCCTGAAAAGTACTTATGGACACCCTGAACCTTTCATTCTCTTAGGAGAGCATAATGTTCCCCATACTAAGTAGTTAATAAATGATTGTTGACTGACTGACTCCCTGGAGTTGCTTGCAATTTTAATTTTTTTTAAGGTTTTTTTTTTTTTTTGCAAGGCAAATGGGTTTAAGTGGCTTGCCCAAGGCCACACAGCTAAGTAATTATTAAGTGTCTGAGACTGGATTTGAACCCAGGTACTCCTGACTCCAGGGCTGGTGCTTTATCCACTGCGCCACCTAGCGGCCCCCTTGCAATTTTAATTTTTCTGAAACCATAGTATTTCATGAAAGACCATCATTGGGAGAATATTGGTCCTACTATTGATTTTATGGCTTAACTAGCTCAGGACTATTGAAAACATTGTGAAATTCTCAAAAAAAATTCAACTCATTCTTCTCTTCCTACCTCAGACCTTGGTTGAGCTTTTACACACACACACACACACACACACACACACACACACACAGAGTCATGGCTTGCTTGTCTAGTTGTATGATAAAAATTTGGAAATGAGTATTTTCATCCCTTTTTGTTTTTTCTGGTATTGCTGAGCAGATGATTTTTTGAATTATTATGGATTTTACTATGGAAATAAGTTTTTTGGGCATTTGATGCAGTTAATAAGCTGTCAACTATGAATGGGAGTATTCAGAGAAATTCGCCATTGATACTTAATTCTTTTGTTTCATATCTGTACCAGATCCTCCCACATCATGAAAAATATATTTAATATATTTTCCTGTTTAATACTTCCCTGAATTTAAACATTTGACAGAATACAATTATTGTCTTGGAATCTGTTAGATAAGGAAGGAAAAATTGGAGGTACCCTGACATGCACCACATAGATCATTAATTCATAGAATTTTAGAGCCAAAAAGATCCAGTGGCTATCTTATCCAACCCATTTCCAAAAGGTATTTCCAGTATTTATTTGCTGCTCCATTTTCTGCCTATGCTTGATTGTCTTCAGTGAAAGACAACCCACCATTTTTTAAAAAGATATTCCATAAATGATTTGGATGGCTCAAGAATTTTACTAAGAGACAGAGAAAAGGTAACGAAAACTCAGTGATCAAAAGGATGTGAAACCTGAATCTTTTTTCTTCCTAGAGAATATTCACCAAGTAGAAAAATAACTGATCCATGTATATAATAAAATCTCACATGTTATGCTTAATGAGAGAGTCAAGAAATGACTAATCTGGTTGTCTGGTGTGTGTGTGTGTGTGTGTGTGTGTGTGTGTGTGTGTGTGTGTGTGTGTGTGTATTTTGCTTTCTAAAGAACCTAGAAACTTCATTTCTTTCTAGCTCTGGAAGAGATGAAGTATTCATAGGATAAGAATTAGAGGGTAAAGTTTCTTCTACAATGACAGTTTTAAATATCTCTTGAAAAAAGTTACAGAGTTTAAGAGAACTGAGAAGAGAAGATAAGTGGGCAACAATAATCCACTGACCAAAAACCACAGATGGAGGAGGCTTTCTAGGGAATTGACTCTAGGTTTGTAGCAACTACAGTCTGTCTGGCTTTGAACCCTTCTTTGGCTTATCACTAGACTCATTAAGAGATCTAAGAAAGTGAAAGGATATTCAGAGAAGCTTTTGGATCAATGGTGAATAACCTCTCTCTGTTTTTCCTTTTTAGTTTTATTGCTCCTTGCAAATGTTTAGCATTGTTTACTACTAAGTATTTGTTGAATTTTTTATTTTTGCCTTCTGGTCGTTTGTATATTAATGACCATTTTAAATAAAGATAAGGTAATTTTTATTGTGTTCTGAATTAAAATCTTTGCCATATGAGCATAGATAAGGAGGAAAAGAATGAATAATTGGCTGTCAGATTGTACCAGCTGGAGAGACCACCTTCTTGGCTTGGCAATCAACAGATTTCCTAGGAATTTTTCTAATTAATTTTGTTACTAATCTGTTTTTTAAGTTTTTAAAATTTGTAGAGAGAAGGAGCCATGTGGAAATGGGACCTTTTCCCTAGACTAAAACCCCTCACAAAAAATCTCGTGATCCTTCAGCAGACAAGTTGCTTTCAATAAGAAGGTTTGGGGTCTTTCTCCATTCCCTTCTTTCCAATCATGGGAAAAGTAGTATATATAAATTATCTCTATATATAACTATATCTATATCTATATATCTATGCATGTATGTATAAATATGTATATATACCTATACATACTCAAATATACATTCATATAGAAACATTTTATATATATGCTTATATCTATATTGTGCATATATATTACATGTTTGTATATGTTTATCTCTTTATCCACATATATCTTCATATCTCAATCTATGGCTATATCCAGATATAAACAAATCTATATCTATACCTGCATAGATATAGATCTCTGGTATTTATATGTGTACACTCCAATAGAATCTCTTTTTTTCTTTCCTGGGTCCTGAACAAGATCTGAAATTCTCAGGACAAGGTCTTGATCTCTGATAAGGTTATCCTCTGTCTCTCTTGTGGTGTGTTTGTTCTGGCACTGATGATCTTATTTTTCTGTCAAGTTTGAACTTGCCTTGACTTGAATTCCCATGATCTAATTAAAGGTCAATCCCAGGATGATTCAGAGTTATGAACTAGCTATAATTTTCATCATCAGTATGATGTCAGTGTGGAAGAAAAAGATCAGTTCAAACCTTGTCAAAGAGGTAATCTTGTCCAAAATTAATCCCTTTGGGCAAAATTTCATACTTTTTCAGATGACACAAGGAAGCATTTACATCCCTTAACTCATATAATCTTTGGAATTATCTGGTAAAAACTACAATGATTTCACCTCTGCTTCATAGAAGATCTACCTAGAACTCTGATTAAACTTCTTGCTTAAGATTATGGTTAGTAAGCAACAGAGCTACTTCTTGTCCCTTAGAAGCTAATGTCCAGCCCTATCATTTTATGAATGAAACTGCTCTCTCTAAAGGTACTAATGATCTCTTGCCAAATCCACCAGTTTTTTCTCACACCTCCTTCTCCTTAACATCTCTGTAGCTTTTGATTATTCTTTCCTCCTTTGGTTCTGTTTCTAGTTATGTGACTTATCCTTCTCTGTTTCCTTGTTGGATCCTCATCTCAAAAACATCCACTGACCATGGGTGTCCCTCAGGTCCTTCCTGGGACCTCTTCTTTTCTCTTCTTACCCAGTTTTCCTGGACGATCTCTTCTGGTACCATGGATTTAATTACTATCTTTCTGCTGCTGATTCTTAGATCTGCCTTTCCTGCCCTAATCTTTTGGCTGGCTTCCAATCTTGTATCTATAACTGATATTCATAAATCTTGGAGTGGACATCCAGGAGACATCTCAAATTCAATATGTCCAAAAGAGAATTCGTTATCTTTCCCCTTAAGTGTTCACCTTCCTCCTTTTCCTCTTGTTATAGAAGGCAATACCATCATTCCAGTCTCCTGGATTCACAAGCTACAAGTCAGCCTGGTTTCCTCACTATCTCTCATCACCAGTGTCCGAGCTCTTGACAAGGCTCACTGATTTTCTCAACTTTACAACATTCCCCCAAATATGCTCATTTCTCTTTTCATGAGACACTCAAGCAGATAAATCTGTGAGGTGAATGTATGGTTGGAAATTAATTCAGTAGGTATGTACTGAGTCTATGTAACCCTCAGGAGCCAAGAGTGTCTGCTGAGTCAGGAATCTTTGTCAAAGAACCATTCCTACTACTGAGGCAGAGAAAAATCTCAATGACTCACAAGTAGTAGGATTTATTGTTAATCAGGCTTCCTCTGATCCTTCCAAACTATGCCCTATGACAATTTTCAGTTGTCAAAGCTATCTATATAGTACCATATAGCCATAATTGTTTTCTGAGACTTCAGGATCCAGACAGATCTTCCTTCAACCCTTGATATATTCAGCTCTGTATGACTCTTTGGTGATTTATTTCGTGATTATTTTCAAGTTATTTGTAATTTATCTTATTTCCCCAAAGTCAGAGTAAATCCCTCCAGGGCAGTCTCTTTCTCTATTTCTTTGTGATCTTCTCTGAGCATTGCCCCTATACAACACTGTACATTCAGGAGATCCTTAGCATATGTTGTTGAATGAATGAAATATTCTATTTCTTGGGAAAGTTAATTAGGTTGATCCTTAAACATCCACTTTACTACAAAGATTTGTTCCTGGAAAGTTGTGCATGAATTAAATGGTTGTCAATCAATTACTTTTATATGTTGGAAAAATTCATTATTTTGAGATATTTTATCATGTAATAATTTTTTTCTTAGAAGAAGTCATTCTCTTTCTTTTTTAAAGGATCAGTTTTTTTTTTGGTGGGGGGAATCTAAGTAGGATATTGAACTTTGTTGATCAGTCATTTTCAATTTTGTCTGATTTTTCATGACACCAATTGGGGTTTTCATGGCAAAGATACTAAAGTGGTTTGTGATTTTCTTTTCAGCTCATTTTATAGAGGAGAAAACTGAGGAAAACAAGTATGAGTGACTTACTCAGGGTCACAAAGCTAGTAAGTATATAAGGTGAGACCTGTACTTAGGAAAATGAGTCTTTCTGACTCCAGATCTGGTACTCTATCTGTTGTGCTACCTAGATGCACTGAGGATGTTGGATTAGATGACTAAGATCTATTCTTATAAAATGAAAAAAAAGAAAAGAAATTTATTTTTTGAATTTTCATTTTTCAGCCTTCCTTATATATGTATATATACATACATATAGACACGCACATAAACTATATATGAATTACTTTTCTCTTTTCTCTTAAGCAACCTGCAGAGGCCTTCTTTTAATTAGTGATACAATTGAGAATGTATAACAATAATGGCAATGATATCATCAATTGATTCTATCTAGCAAAGAACTGGAAATCAAGTGAATGTCCATCAATTGGGGAATGGTTGAACAAATTGTGTTATATGTATGTTTGTAATGGCACACTATTGTTCTATTAGAAGCCAGGAGGGCTGGGATTTCAGAGAAACCTGGAAAGATTTGTATGAGCTGATGCTGAGTGAGATGAGCAGAACCAAAAGAACATTGTACATCCTAACAACAACTTGGGGGTGATGATCAACCTTAATGGACTTAATCACTCCATCAGTGCAATAATCAGGGACAATTTTAGGGTGTACGTGAAGGAGAATACCATCTGTATCCAGAGAAAGAACTATGGAGTTTAAACAAGGACCAAAGACTATTACCTTTAATTAAAAAAACTTTTTTTCTTATGCACTACATAATTTTGCTATCTCTAATTCTTTTTTCCCCTTCAACGATATGATTTTTCTCTTAACACATTCAATTTTGATCAATGTATAGATGGAAGCAATGTAAAGATTATCAGATTGCCTTCTATGGGCGGGGAAGGGAGGAGGGAAGGGAAGGTAGAAAAATTGTGAAAAATTCAAAACCTTACCAAAAAATGATAGGTAGAAACTACTATTGTATATAATTGGAAAACAAATATATATATGATTCAACCTAGAAAACAAAATACACCACACACACACACACACACACACACACACAAACACACACATACACACGAAGAATTGATTCAACCTAGTCAGTTAATGCCATAGCCTTGCAAAAAACAAAAAAAAAAAAATTGATTCCAAAGCTTACTCTTACAGCTACTGCATGATGTAGGAATCAAGAGATGGATAAACATACCAAATGAAGTAGGGAACTGAACTATTTAGTTGAATATCATATCAAAATATTTGTGATAAAGGGGAAAATAGAGAGATAAAGGCAAGTGATCAATATTGATTACTTTAATTAATTTAATTGGATAATTATTCATTTTTCCTCTTTGTATCTCACTATAAGTACTGTTACTTTTCATTTATGTGATGGAGAAAGATGAGGAGCTTAAGACCAATTATGGATTCTAAGGAAAAAATATAAGACCTGTGTTGCTAATCTATCCCAGTGCAATATGCTGCTATAAAAACAATGTTGTAGTAAAAGAATTGGTTTATCAGATCCTTCAATACCTAAACCTCAGATTTGTTAAGATCCTGAGAGAAGGTCCATCACATGGTTACCTTCAGGAGATAAGCCAAACCTGGTCACAGGTTCTCAGGTGCCTTTAGACTTTAGGACTGTTACCTTATATACATGATGAGACAAAGTATCATTTCCAAAGTACTACTATGAAATAAAGGAATTGCTCATTTGCCAAAAATCAACTTTTCAAGAATGAGATATTGGGAGGCTTCAATTAATCAGTCAAAAAGCATTTATTATATTAAGCACAAAGGAAGAAAAAAACTTGGTTCCTACTTTCAAGGAGCTGACATTCTAAAGGAAGAGACAACATGAAAATAAAAGTGTATTCACAAGATCTATATCTTTATCTGAAACAATTCTGAAACAACATTCCATTTACACAAAAGACCTATCTTTTGTGTAAATGGAATGTTGTTTCAGAATTGAGGAAACAGTTTTGGGAGTTGTAGTGGTAGGCCTCTTGAAGAAGATAAGAGTTGAGTTAAGTCTTAAAGGATATTAGGGAAACCAAAGGCACACAAAAATAGAAAGAACATTTCATTTCTGAGGGACGGTAGTGAAAAGGAATTGAGGATATGGAGTGTCACCTGTACAAGGAATAGCAAGAATTCAGAATTTCTAGGTCATGGAGTATTTGGAAGAGAGTAAAGGATAAACAAGACTGTAACTGCAGGAGAAGGTCTGGTAATAAGGAACTTTACAAGTGAAACCAAAGACTTTATATTTGCTCCTAGAGTTAAAAGAGAACCAGCAGAGGATTATGAGTAGAGGGGTAGCAAGGGAAGTCCTGAATTTTAGAAAAGTCACTGGCAGCTGAATGGAAGTTGTATTGGAGTGGAAAGAGATTTAAGACAGAGACACTAACCAGAAGAGTGTTTCCATAGTTCAGATATGAGGTGATAAAAGTTGGAAAAAAAGTGGTTACTGTGTGAGTGGAGAGACGGAAAGGTAGAAACAATATTTGGGCACAAACTGGATATGTATATTTATTATATAAGTACAAAAATCAATTCAAAGTATATGAAATAGGGATGTATGGTTAAACAGTTGTTTAAAGTGATCTGAGAATTTGACTAATGTGATAAAAAAGGAAAGTGATAAATGTTGAAGAGGATGTAGGAAAACCAGGAAAATAATGCATTGTTGGTGGAGTTGTGATAGCAGCTCTTTTTGTTGTGGCTAACAATTGGAAATTGATGGGATGCCTATCAATGGAGAATGGCTGAACAAATTGTGATATGAGTTTCTGATGGAACACTATTATGTTACAAGAAATGAAAAGAAGAATGATTTCAGAAAAATCTAGAAAAACTTTCATGAACTGATACAAAATATAGTGAGCAGATGCAGGAGATCATTGTCATCAGGAGCATGACGAAGAGTTGTGGATGACTTAGCTATCCTCAGCAATAAAATGATCCAAGGCAATCCCAAAGGACTCATGATGAAGTATGTTATCTATTTCCTGAAAAAAGAACTGGTTGGTTCTTGTCCTTGGTTACTAAAGAAAACCAAAATGATGTCACTATGTTAGAGACAAGTTACAGAGTGTCTGACTGTGGCTGATCAGACCAATTTGATCTTGGAATGCTCTACCATAGGTCTGGCACAAATAGTTCATGTGAACACCTGGAATTCATACTTTATTTTCTCATCTCTTGTTTCCTTTAAACTGCTTCAATTCTGGTTTGCTTATAGAACAGCACCCCATCTCTGATGATGGCCCACCATGCTAATGGCTCCCATACTGAATAATCAATTCCATAGTTGTTAAGGGAGATCTTCTGGGTGTCCCTGTATCACTTCCTCTGACTCCCTTGTGAGTGCTTGCTCACAAAATAGTCTTTTTGACAAATATAGAGTTGGCATTCAAACAACATCATAGTTGCACTCTCTGTAGTAATGTTTGAATGCCTGGCAGTTTAGGAAGATAAAGGACCACAGTGTATGGTATCTTTTCCTGCCAAGTGATCTTCAGAATCTTCCTTAGACAGTTAAAACTGAAGTGATTTAGTTTCCTGACATAGCACTAGTAGACTGTCTAGGTTTCACAGACATACAACAATGAAGTTAGCACAATGACTCTGTAGAACTTTAACTTGTACCTCTTCTCTCCCATACTTTCTTTTGGAGCCTCCCAAAAACTGAGCTAACCTTGGTAATTTATATATCAACTCAATTGTCAATGTACACTTCTCTGGAAAGTAGATTGTAAAAGTAAGTGAACTTGTCCACAAAACTCAAAACATCTCCATTTGCTATAACTGAAGGTTCCACATATAAATGGTATGGTGCTCCTTCCTTCCTTCCTTCCTTCCTTCCTTCCTTCCTTCCTTCCTTCCTTCCTTCCTTCCTTCCTCCTTTTTCTTTCTTCCTTCCTCCTTTTTTGTCACCTTCTTCCTTCCTCCTTTCTGTCACCAAGTTTAACCATAGTTTGAGAAGGACATTGATAAGCTGAAGAATGTGTAGAGGAGGGAAGCCAGTATAGTGAAGAATTTTGAGTTTATTATTTGTGAGGTTCAACTGGTGGAAATAAACATGTTTAGATTGGAGGACCAAAGACTTCACTCTCTGAAAATATTTGATGATATGTTATGGGTTTGGGCGTCTGGGTTTGTTGTATTTGGTTCAGAGGCAGAACTAGGAAAATGGGAAGAAGTTTTAAAGAAGTCAATTTAGAACTGAGTTTTTGGGAAAAACTCAGTACATTTCTTACCAATTAGAACTATTGATAAATGGAATGGGTTCCCTCCAGAGATAGTATTGCCTCACCTTGTAGGTCTTTAATCAGAGGCAAGATTACCACCATATAGCTATGGTAGGTTATAGCAGGACCATTTGTGTTTTGACTGGACCAGTTAATAATAATAGCTAGAATTTATATCATGCTTTAAATTTTGCAAAATGCTTTACAAATATCAACTCATTTTTCCCTCACAACAACTCTATGAGGAAGGTACTTTTATTATCCCCATTTTTAGAGTTGAAGAAAAAGCTAAGATTAAAGTGATATTCCTTGTTGCACAGATCACATATCCCAAGACAGATTGGAACTTAGCTCTTTATAACAACAGGTGTTGTTATACTATACACTACTAAAACTGATGTCCTTTAGATGTCTGCTGAGGTTCCTTCCAGCTCTCAAATTTTATGGTTCTGCACTTCCCACATATAGATGAAACATATTGACCATAGGTAGGTCCAATAAGAAGGCATGCATGGAATGGAGCAATAAATTTGGTGCTTTGTTTTACTCTATAAATATAGTCTAGCCATGGATATGGATGTGGGGTCTGGAGTCAGCAATATGCAACTTCCTGAGTTCAAATCTCAGACACTTACTGGTTGAGTGACCCTGAGCAAGTCACTTAATCCTGTTTGCCTCAGTTTCCTCAGCTGTAAAAATTCACTGTAGAATGAAATAACAAAACCATTCCAATGTCTTTGACAAGGAAACCTCAAATGGGGTCATGAAGAGTTAGTCATGAAAAATGATTAAATAACAATAACAACCACCACCACAATATGAATACAATAGAGCCTTTCTCTCCTTTATCTAATGTTACCTTCTGGGATCTTAACTACTTCCGAAGGTTGCTATGCTAGAATCTTAGAACAAACCTACCAGAGATTTAGGCCTTTTTCTGTCTCCAAAAGGCTTCATCATAATGGAATTCATCTTGTTCTTCTTGGTATCAGAATGGTAGAACAAGGATCAAAAGGTAGAAATTATAGAGAGCTAGATTTTGACTAGATGAAAAAATAATTCTGAGCAATTGAAATTAGCTAAACAAGAAATGGAGCACTGAGGGCAGTGTATTCTTACTCTCCCTGGATTCATATCAGCAAAGAAAAGAAAGACAAAATAGTATGCTTCTATCTACATTCAGACTCCACCATTTCTTTCTGTGGACATTAGTCCTCTAGAATTGTCTTGAACCAACGTATTGCAGAAAATAGCTGTCATTCACAGTTGATCATCATACAATATTATTATTACTGTGTACAATGGTTCTCCTCATTGCACTTTGCATCAGTTCATATAAGTCTTTCCAGGTTTTTCTGAATGTATCCTGTTCATCATTTCTTATAGTACAAAAGTATTCTATCATAATCATATACCACAACTTGTTCAGCCATTCCCCAATTGATGGGCATCTCCTTGATTTCTAATTCTTTAACACCACAAAAAAGTTGTTAAATATTTTTGTACTAATAGCTCATTTCCCATTTTTTAATAATCTATTTGTTTTGGAGCTATTATTATCATCATTTTACAGAGCAAGAACCTGAGACTTAGAGACTTGCCTAGGGTCCTATTAGTTAATAAATTTCTGAGGCAGGATTTTAACTCTGGTTTTATTATTTCCAAGTCTATCTTTCTATCCAGTCTGCTACTTTGCTGTACAAAACTCCTGTGGTCACCTAAGGGAAGGTATCACTGAAACTCTCTTCTATATAAAGGTAGATAGGGGCAGCTAGGTGGTGTAGTGGATAAAGCACCAGCCTTGGAGTCAGGAGTACCTGGGTTCAAATCTGGTCTCAGACACTTAATAATTACCTAGCTGTGTGGCCTTGGGCAAGCCACTTAACCTCATTTGCCTTGCAAAAACCTAAAAAAATATATGTATAAAGGTAGATAGCTCTTTATCAATTCTTTGTGGGAGGTCTGTGACCCAGAGTCCTAATGTCTTAAAGTGAAGTCAAGGATGTGAAAAATCAAATCGGGTTGTGGCCAAGTTAGGCAGCATGGTACAATTCAATGAGTATAAGATTTGAGGTCACAGTGCCCTAGTCTAAATCTGAGATATGTTGCAGCTTCTTGGACAAATTATTTCTCTTCTCTGGACCCTGTTTCTTCCCCTTTAAAATGTGGATGACCATTAAGACACCTCTATTTCTCAAACTTTTATCCTATTGTCTAACAGAGTTATTCAAGGGATTTTATGAGGCCTTTAACAATGATTGTCTTTGTTAAACACATGTAGTCTACTTACCCATTATTTTAACAGGGAAGAAAACCAAAATAAATGTTATGGCTAAAACCCAAACTCTGACTAATAACCTTAGCTTAATCTTCACATTTGCCAGAGAAATATGGGAGATTTAATGAACAACAGAATGCATTTGCTCATTAGCTCTAATTAAAGAAGTCACATCCATTTCCTTGAAAGTCTAAAAATTGCTGTTCTTTAGTCATCCAGATTCATCAAAGTAAAATTGCAAATTTCAGGTTATTTTTCTGAGATTTCTTTTTATGGGGGATAATGGTAAAGCTGAACAGCTTACCTTGACATTGGCAAGGATTTATCCTGTTTGGTAGATTTGGAGGGAGAAGAGTTGGGAGTACAAATCTTGGCTTTCACACCTACTACTTGTGTGAAATGGGGCAAGTCACTTCAATTCAATGGTGTTTAGCTCTTCATCTAAAATGAGATTAGACAAAAACCCCTTCCAACTTTGTATCTATTATTCTCAATTTACAATGAATGTGGTTTTCACTACTGCATTGTTCCCCTGGCTGCATGATGACCCATAATAGGGTGGTTCTCCCTTCTACATGTGTGCACTTAGCTAATAGAAGTCCTGTCAGTTCAACTCACAAGATCCACAGGAGCAGTTAGTATATATGTACACACATACCTTTCCATGCATTTCTGAGTCACTATTCTTAGAAAAAAGGTACCGTGTAACCTGCAAAAGAGAGATGTCATCCTCCTCCTTTTCCTCCTCCTCCTCATCAACATCATTATCGCAGCACTAGGTATTATACTATGTCATTTTTTACAAATGTTATCTCATTTGATTCTCACAACCCTGACAGATAGATGCTGTTATTGTACCCATTTTACAGGTGAAGAAACTGAAGTAAACAATGGTTAAGCAACTCATCCAGGGTTATACAACTAGTGAGTGTATGAGGTCAAATTTGAACTTCCTAACTCCATTATGAGTTTTTCCTATACCAAGTCAAAAGGCATTAACAAAATATTCACTAACGAGCCAGACCCTATACTATATGTTGGGGATAACAAGAAAAGCAAAAAAAGTTCCTCCCCTAAAGCAGTTGTCAGTTTTACCAGAGATCAACATACAAGCAGCTACATACATATAATATATATATATATATATATATATATATATATATATATATATATATATATATATATACATACACACACACAAAGTAAATTGGAAGTACTCTCAGTGGGAAGCCAAAAGCCTTGAGGGGAGGGGAAGGACTAAAACAAACTACATTTCATGTGGCAAAGTTTGGATGGTGTCCATAGTGATATGTGCAGTGGCCCATTTAGTGTTCATTTTAAATTGGTCCTTTTAACTATAGCTTAAGTGTTTGCTCATAAGCAAGACTGGGCAGTTTCTGAGTCTTTGATTACTAAATCCCTTACCCATGTGCACTGTAAAATTGATGAAGGTGTGTAACATTTCTGCCCAGAACATTATTATATAGCACACTAGGAAAACCTCATGGTGAATGTTTATTTATTTTTCATATTGAAAAACAAAATGCCCCCATTGCTAAAAGCTTCTTGGCAGATGGCCCAAAACTGAATTTGAAATTAGTTTTCATTCGGGTAACATTCTTTCTTATGTATTTTTTTTTATCTCTACTTGAGTGGATCTTCATTGCTATCATCACTGAACTCCATTTCATAGATACCATTGACTCATGGAGTTCTTGGGATGCTGTTCTTTCTTCATGTAACAAAATAAAGGTGACATTTTGATGGTTCTATGACTCATAAGAACATTTTGGTCATCTACATTAATCTAATAATTATGTTACTGCTTAGACACAACTATGAATATCCTTCACCTTATCTTTTTTTTCTGGCTTTCATTTTTTTTGTCTCTTCATTTTTCTATTTTGCTTTTCATCTATTTTCCTACTTATAAGACAGCAAGTAGTAGAAGTTACTGGATCAACTTGATGGTTTTATGTTTCCTTCCCTAAACAGTCTCAATAATGCATCCTACTTTCTGTGAAAAGCTTGTCTACCTGTCTCAATAAATAGCAAGTACACTACACTTTTTGTTTCATACACTGTCTTATCTTTTCAATATTTAAGTCCCTTGAGACAAATGGCCACATTTATAGAGTACTTGGTCAGAGGCAAAGGTAACGCTCCATATTACCAAGAACCATTTCTATTACTTGTGTAGTAATCTCTGATAGAAATAATAAAATGAAGGCACACAGCTATTCCATGAGTTAAAATAGCTGTAGTATATGCTTCTAATATTTCTTGATCATTCCCTAATCCAGTTCATGTACTAACTCAAAAGGCTGACACATTATTCTAGAAATGTGTAAGTGGTCACAAAAATTTAAAGACAGTCAAGCTAATTAAAATATCACTTATTTAGAATTTTGACAAATTTATTAGATGATGAATTAGACCAGATGACCTTCCTACAACAGATGTAGATTAGTCCTACTCGGTTACTGATTTATTCCCAGGGGAAACAAATGGGAACAAGAGATACATCAACCCAAATAATGGTAGTGATCATGGAATGCATTAGGTGTAAACACTAGGTGCCAAAAAGGTTAGGCAAACATTTTACCTAGTTTATTGATAACTGCTATGTTCATGTGTACATAAAGTTCAATGTATTTATATAACATGTCTCTCATTTACTCTCAAGGATGAAATAATGTAAAGATGGGGGTCCTATAGTACAAAGAGTGCTGCATTGGAAGTTGGAAGATACCTGAGTTCAGTTCTCACTTCTGATATTAGTTGTGACTATTTACAGTTAAGTTACGTAACTTGAGTATGTAAAATGAAGACAATATACAAAAAATAAGAGACACTGATATGCCTCACAGTATTATGAGGATCAAATAAGAAAATATTTGATCAGAGACAAAGGCCATATACTCCATTTTACCAAGAATAACTTGGTAATAACTCTGTAATGACTCTGATAGAAAAATTAAAAATACAGGCAAACAACTATTTGATGAACTTTGCAAAGATTAAAGTTCTTTTTAAAAAGATTATCATCATAATCATCACTTTATATTCACATAGATGATACATGAAAGGCAGTATTGTATAGTGACTAGAGTGACTAATATGGTTACTCATGTGCAACCAGGAAGATCTGAGGTAGAAAAACATACTGTCTAGGGGACCACTTGTCAGTTTGTCAGTCAGTATGCACTTTCTTAAGAATTTACTAAATGGTGCCATCCAATGTTTTAAGTAACTCTCTAAGATGATAAAGAGAGAAGATGCCAATCACAGGTTCACTATCCACTCCATAGATAATGATGATGATTATATAATATCTATCTTTGTTTTTTTATGGGACATAGTATAATTCTTTGCTTTGAGAGCTTGCCATCCTAAGAAGAGCTGGCCAGTCAAGTGGTCACATAATAAATGATTACAGATGAGGACGAGTTTGGACCAGTAGAACCTTTCCCCATATATGCATGTACTATATCCTTAGAATATGAATTACTTTCTAGCAAGGCAAGCTCTCTGAAAGTAACCAATGTATCTTCTTGAATACTTTGCTATAGTTAAAATGAGCAGTTTTCTATACTACATATGTGATACTCTATCTTTTACAGTCATGCTTCTGCGAAGGTTGCAATCTTCTGACTTAAATCACCATCCTCCTTATCACTTCCTGTTGGAAACTCTAGTTGTCTTAAAGGCTTAGTTCAAGTACCACCTGTTCTTTCTCCTTGGTTGTTGATGTTCCCCTCCCTGACAAGTACTTTGAATATAAAGGGATGGGTTATCTTTATCTAATATTTTTTGGAAAAAAATTTATTTCCAATCCCAAATTTTCTCTTTCCCTCTACCTCTCCCCCCCACCCATTGAGAAGGCAAGAAATAAATACCCTTTATACATATGAATAGGATATTTCCACATTAGTCCTGTGGACTTATATACTTGACACTGGCCCATTTGTATATATGCTGTGCCTCTTCCTTTACCCCAGTTTAATATAAGCTTCTTGGAAGCAGAGATTGATTTATTTTTTGTTTTAATGTCCTCAGGACATGACATAGTATCTGGTACATAGTAGGACCTCAATAAATGCTTATTGTTTTGAATATCTAAACCAACCAAAGAAAGGCAGCATGGTACAGCAGAAAGAATGGAGTCAGATATTCCAATTCTAGCATTGCTACTTATTATTTGGGTGACTCTGATCAAATCAGTTCTTTTCTCAGGTTTTCAGTTTTCTAATTTGTAAAATGGAGGTGTTGGGCTAGAGGGTCTATGAGTTCCCTTACCACTTTATGTCTATGATGCTATAAGCAACAATCATTTTCAACTCTGAGATTCTATGAAATTCAGAGATTTTCTGTATTGAAAGGAAAGAGGAAAGTATTCCCTTTGGTAATATAAAGGGATGATTTATAAGGCAATGCAAGCACTAGCTTCTCAGAAAGCAAATTTTCCTTTGAAACTATCAATGCCATTTTTCTTGTTTTATATAGCATGAATTTATAAATCTTCAAAGGTTATAAATGACTAATCTAGATCAATATAATTGCCATTTAACATACTCTATTGGTATCAAATCTTTTTTTTTCCTCTTTCCCTACAGAAGGCAAGAATTTTTTTATTTTTAGGTTTTTGCAAGGCAATAGGATTAAGTGGCTTGCCCAAGGCCACACGGCTAGGTAATTATTAAGTGTCTGAGACTGGATTTGAACCCAGGTACTCCTGACTTCAGGGCCGGTGCTTTATCCACTGCACCACCTAGCCGCCCCTGTTGGTATCAATTCTGGCTTCAGTGTTACACTACTACAAAATCTAAATTGGGCTAATGCCTTCCAATGTATTCATCATTTTTTAGAGAGAAAAAAGCTTAATCATTCCATCTATTCTTATGCTAACACCTGTCCTGTTTCTTTGCTTTACATAAGTGATTTCTTCTTTTTTTCATGAGTGGTAATTTTCTTCCAAGACAAAGAAAAGTTTTGATATGGTGTGAAATTAAACATCCTTCCTGTTCTTTTATTTGGATGCTTATTTATCATCTTTTCTAGGTTCTTACTATAAAATTTATTCTAAAGTGGAATAATAGAGACACAAGATTGACTATTTTTCTTTACTATGATGACCCTTCTGGACAGTTGACAGAAGGGGTCTGAGACATTAACCATCCCATCCTCCTTGACTTTTCTGTGACATTTGAAATGGAAGAAGGTCCTTTTGCTTCCCGGGTTTCCATAACAGAATATACTTCTAACTCTTGTTCTGCCTCTCTTGACTTCTCCATCATATTCAACAATCAATCAACAATCACTCATTAAACTCCTATTATATGGCAGATAATCTTTCAGGTCCTTGAAATATAAAGACAAACATGAAGTATTTTTGCACTCAAGGAGCTAATATTCTATTGGGAAAGGCAACATCTACATTTATATGTAATAAGTATGCTATAGCCTCACTATCCCAAAGTCATGTTTCTTCTTATTCACTTCAGGCTCACAG
Source organism: Macrotis lagotis (assembly GCF_037893015.1). Taxonomy (NCBI): domain Eukaryota; kingdom Metazoa; phylum Chordata; class Mammalia; order Peramelemorphia; family Peramelidae; genus Macrotis; species Macrotis lagotis. The sequence continues at coordinate 97,181,132 of NC_133663.1, forward strand.
GGCTACCCCTAAGGGGTTGAAATGCCTCTTCTCTAATGTCATCAGCTTGAATCTCCTTCCACTGTTAGCCCCCAGTAAACAGCACCCCAGTTTCATTTAACCAATTAATATCAATTAACTCTTCCAAAAGAGATGTTTATTTTGTAGATATGGCAATAACAAAAGTACAAACATTTTCCCCAAAATATAATGGGCACCCTTTTGCCTCAGCCTCTGGGCTAAGACTTAGCACAGTTCCTACATAGTATTTGTTCCCATCAAGTTCAAATCCAAAAGGGATCTTAGTACCACATGATAAAATAACTCTTATTCTTGGTTCCAATGGGTTCCAAAGATCTCTCCTTGGGGGTATCAATACTGGGCTAGATGCAAACCCCAGTATTGATTTGGCACCTAGATTTCTATATTTCCTAGTTTCCTGGGTGCTTGGATTTCTAGATACTCTGACTACTAATTTTCTGAAGCTTATAAGGTCAGAGACTCTAAATTAATCCCTATAACCTAAAACAAAATAGCAAATACAGAGGCAGACAGTTTTTAAGTTATTCATCATCTTCATTATTTGGTTCACTCTATTTGCATTCAATTATCTTATTTCTGATTTTATTTCTTCTTACTTACACAAATAGCCTCCTGTATCTAGTTTAGTTCCTTCTAATTCACTCTCCACATCATTTCAGCAATCTTCCTAATACACATACTCCAGTGATGCTATGCTTTTCTTGTAATAAAATTTAAATTTCTTATATTGGCATTAAAGGCACTCTACATTCTAACTTTATCTCTTTCTTACTTTCTCACCTTCACACATTATGTTTCAGTTAAACCCAAGCTCTCTAGGTTACATTTTCTGTATTGATAACATAAAAAGATTTTGAGTGTGAGCATATAAGTTTGACATTTACCATAAAGTTTAAAGAATTATTACTTTTTTAATATCACCATTATTTGCAAATGTGTCCTTACCCCTTCACTACCTTTAGCCATTCCTTTAACATAAAAATTTAAAAAAGAAACAGAAAGAAAAACTGTTTAGCAAAACTAACCAATACAGTGATTAAGTTTAATAGTATATTCAATGTTCCATAACTATGGACTCCTATCCCAAAAAGAAGTGAAAGAGATGCATTTTCTCATTTCTTCTCTGAGATGAAGCTTGGTCATTATTATTATTATTATTACGGTTCCGAGTCTATTTATTTTTGTTCTACTTTTTATTATTAGAATTTTTATAATTTTTTTTTAGTTCTTAGTTTACTTTGGATCAGTTTGTATCTCTTCTCATATTTCACTAAATTCTTCCATTTCATCTTTTTTTGTAAGACTATAACATTCATGTACCACTGTTTGGTCTTTTCCCAATTGATAAACATCTTTTTTTTTTTTTTTTGCTGCCATAAAAGAGTTGCTAAGGATATTCTGGTGTACATGGAATTTCCCTTTTGGTCTTTGATCTCTTTGTGGTTTTTGTATAGAAATAGGAATTCTAGGTTAAAATTTCTTATTTTAATCTAGAAATATGTAGGCAAACTGAAAGTCATTGATTCTAATTTTTTCTAAAGAAGTTAAAATATTCTAAAAAAGTCTATATTTGTGATCAGACTATATAAATATTGATTTAAATATTTTCTTTTTCTTTAATTGAAGAAAATGTGTTCTTATATTTTATATTCATCCTAAGAGTACCAGCAGATTTTTAAAAAAGCAAGAGATAGTAAGTTGTAAGATAAAGAGTAGTTGGTAGTCTTAGAGACAGGAGATCTATTTGGCTGCATATTTTAATACCTGTTAAGTTATATGAGTTTCAGCTAACCACTTCATCTCTCTGAGACATTGGTTTTCTTATGTGAATGATAATGCCACCTGTATAGGTATATTGGGAGGGCAAACCTTTGAGGACTGTACCTATGAGTTAACACTGAGTTCTAGGAGACAAAATGTATAAATAAATATGGGAAATTTTTATGTTATATTCTTTATCAGAGGTCATTTATCTTGAACCAGATAATTAGATCTTCATCAATCATTTCATTTTTGTTTTCTCAAAGTTCAGCTCTTGAGAAAGTAGAGTTTTTCTTTTTGGTCTCAAGGTGCATTAAGGTACTGAGAAAGAGAACTTTTTCTAAAATAGGAAATCTTAAGATTTTGGGGGGGTATGTGTCATTAAATGCTTTGATAAAGCCTCTGAACCCCTACTCATAATGGTGATTTGTGGTTAGATCTTTTATTGAAGGAAGATATACATTTCAGTTAGAATCTATTGGAAACCAAGATGGCATTTTTTAAACTAAGTTTTTAGACCCCCTGAAATCTAGCCACAGAATTGTACTGCTGTTTTAAAAAGGATTTACTACTATAGAGTTGCTTTCATAGCTCCATAATTGTCTTCAGTATGGATTTGACATCGCACCATAGGATGTAACAATCAATTTTGCAATTAAAACCCTCTTTATAAATACCATCTAAACTTTAAAGTCTTCCCACCTTTTGCCCTCTCTGGAAGCCCTGGGTGGTAAACAAACAACCTTAGGAACCAGTCCTTAGATCCTCATTCTCATCTGCAAATACATTAAATTAAATAGCAATTGAAGGCAAAGGAAGATCAGGGCAAAGTCTACCCATGCTGCCTTATATAGTGAGACACGATTCTGAACCAACATAACTGCATGCTCTTAGCATCTTACCAGTGGGGGAGTGGGGCGGGGAACCAATTCTATTAAACTCAAATTTGAGATTAAAAAAAGGATGTTTTAGTATCTTGCCATAAATAATTCAGAGTAATTCATGCTGTATTCTGCCCTAGATATGAGTACACAATTCCTGAGGGTTCATAAATTCTGGGGAAAGCATAGCTGAAAAGCATCCCAGTGGTTTGCTAGCTTTGTTTAAGCATAAAGTAAATTTTATAGGGATTAATTGGAAGGGAAGGAGGCTATTCCCTTTGGATCCTTTCCATCCAAACAAGTAACTTCCATGATCCCCCTTCTATTTGTACCCCCCATTTCTCTTTGCTTGCATATATTAAGAATATCATCTATTCAACTGACATAATAGTTTGAAAATTATCTAGTGCTATCTAAGTCACTTATATCTGTTTCTCTTCATGGCCATCTGTCTGAAGGCTTCTCCAAGGAGATGACTAACTCAATCTATACAGCACCTGCTATCTTAGGATTCACAGACAGCCACTTTAACAGATGCTTGACTTGTTTTTATTGATTGCATATTGCTCCAAGGCAGCAATGAGACCAAGTGATCAACAACTCAATCCATAAGGCAAAAATAGTGTTTATACATTAAGATGAAATGAACTTTGGATACTGTACTCACTTGATGGGTTGAGAGCATAGCTTGGGTATGAATTTTCCCCTGGGACCTTACATTTTGGCTTGGCTTCTGCAGAAGTAATCTATTTGGTGCTGATTTTCATTCTGTTTATGGGTTTTTTCCACCCCCATTTTTCTAAGAGTTCACTTAGTAGATTATTTTGATGGCTGTTTCTTTAAGACTAATTTGTATTATTTTGATTAAAATTGGGGTGTGAATCACGAAGTTGTACATTTCCAAATATTTATATCTTTGGTGTGACAGAGAAAATGATTTTGTGTATAGAGGGGTGGGGAACCAAATCTGTAATTTGATTGATATATGGAATTTGGACAGGAAATCTCATTTATCAGGACAGATCTGTATTTTATATGATCAACCAGTTATCAATGAGCATTTTTAAGCATTTATCTGCCAGGTCTCATGGTAGGATCTGAGATACAAAGACAACAATGAAATAAATAGTCTTTGGTCTTAAGGAGTTTATATTTGACCGAGGTTGAAAAACTGTGCATATAGAGAATAACTGTACATATGATACAACTAAAATAAATAAAACGTTGTTTGGGGAGGGAAGGTTCTAATTATTAAATGAATCAGAAAAGACTTCATGTAGAGGGAGGAACTTGAGCTGTATTCTCAAGGTAGAAGTAGAGAAGGACTGTATCCCAGGCACGTGTGTCAGCCAGGTAAGGGTACAGGGATAGGAGATATAGTGGCATGTCTAAGGAATGGCAAACCTCAAATCTTGATTTTAGAGAGTTGCCTAGCCTACTGACAGATGAAATGATGATCACACAGTCAATATGTATCAGAGATGGGACTTGAATCCGGGTCTTTCCAACTCTGAGTTGGAGTTGCTGTCCACTTATAGCTATGATGCTATGATTATAGAAAAATATCCATAATCAAATCCTGTTTTGTAGAAAGTTAAAAGATATTCAAGGGGAAAATCACTTGAAAAATTAGAAAATGAACAGGCAACACTGTGCAAAATTCATCAGAGTGAGTCAGGAAGCAGTCTTGGAAAAATTAAATACACTGCCTCTCTTTCATCTGGTTCCTTACTGAGTGGCAGATTTCTTTATGAGATACACTGGGCATTCTGAGGCATTACTTGGTGAGTGTCTGCTTTGTAGATTCATGAATTAGTCTTCTGAGTCAAATGACCAGTTTATAATAAATTTCTCAGACGTCAGATATAATAATAGAGAGAATAGCATAAAAAATTGAGTTTTTCCTTCACTTTGACACAACACGTATTTCTTTTTTATCATGCCAGAGGCTGCCCAAATGTTCCTGAGAACTTTTAGACATTCATTCATATCAAAATGTATCCTTTCCTCACAGGAAACTTGGCAGATGTTTAAGACGAACACAGAGAAGCCCTTCACACCAGTATTTAGCTAAGCATACTGTGTGATGTAATTAACAATCCCACTATCTGTTTTACCAAAAATGAAGGAAATGGATATACACACAAAATCAAGGGAATTAGATCTGTTTGTGTTTAGACTAAAAGCAATGGTAATTTTTTGATGAAAATATATTTTTTAATGTGAACTTTCAAAATGTATATTTTTTCTACTTAGGGAATATTGCATTATTAAATAAAGATAATTAAAGCAATAAGTATTGAAATGGTGGGTGTGTCTGATGCTTCTCCTCTTATACCTCTGATGGAAAGCCCTCAAATGCCACCAAAAAAAGATTAAAGACTTGTCCTGTTGGCAATCAAGAAATACTTTTGAGGTTGCCTGAAACTCCTGCTGTGGTATTAGCCACTGTTCTCTGGATGCCATATTCTTTTTCCATTACAAATTACCTTTCTCTCTCTGAATTAAAATGTATCAAGTAGCATACACCATATGGTAATCACATGAGTTCAGCTTAAGGAGTCAATAAGCTGATTTTTTTTCATATCTTAAGTCCTCCCTTGGCTTTAACCCTGGAGGTAAATTCTACCAAACCATCAACTGGGAAACACTGCCAGCTTCTATTGGAAATGCAAAGTTTTGCCTTGATGTCAGATCAAGGAGCTGAATTTGTAATATTGTGCTCATGAAACAAACTTCATTTTTCCCCCCAAGTAATTGGCTTCCTGCTGTCAGGAGAACGGGAGAAGAATTTGACGAGGGCTTGGATTTGTCTATTAGTGCTTTCCTTGTGTCTCTATCTGTGTACCCCATTTCTGTTTTGGCATATAATTAATGCCCTGTCTGCATTGCAGAGTTGAATTTGGACTTTTATAGTCTACTTGTCCAGTCAAAAAAGCATTATGCTGAAGCAGACTTTTAGGTGGAACAGAGTGGAACGAAATCAAAGGGGTCTGAAGGACCCATTAACACCCCAGTTGGCCTCCATTTTTTTTATTCTTTTCCTGTCTCAGTTTTTTCTTATTTATCATGAAACCTGAATTTGCATTGTATAAGATGCAAAGATGACTTGCTATTGATGCCCTGGTCTTTGGCATAGTAAAGAGAAAATTCTCCAGGCTTTTTTTTTTTTCCATAAGAGAGAGTTCAAACCTGCTTTAAATTATTCCTTTTGGGAAAAACATTCTAATCCCTAAAGTGCTTACATGAGAACTGCTCTGTGTCACATATCGATAAGCTAATCAAACAAGAAGTAAACAAAATTTTTGGAGATGACTGCTATCTAAAAGCAATAATAGAGGTGTTTAAAATTTCTCTCCTGGAAGAGTTTGAGGGGTCAGGGCTCAGTGAGTTTATTGCCTGAGAAATTGACAAAAGGAAATTCAGAAACTGATCTTTCATCTATCTTGATTTTTCAAAAAAGAAAAAAAGAAAAATTGAAAATACAGAGATGAGTAGGTCTCTAACCAAAGTTTTTAATCAGTTGGCAGATGTCTATGTCTACATTTAGGAGTAATAGGAATATTAATTTAATTAATATTAATTAAGCATTATTATTAATAAAATATTAATTTAAATATTAATATTAATAAAAGGATCGTGTTCAATAGCCAAAGGAAAGGAATTTTTAAAGCTATCTTTTGGATCATTTATTATGGTTAAAATTTAGGATTCATGACTATTAATTCAATTCAGCAAAGACTGATTCAACCTCTACCATGTGCAAGGCTTGGGGACTCGTGTGGTCCTCGGAGTGGTTAAGAGTACAATGATGAAGGGGCGGCTAGGTGGCATAGTGGATAAAGCACTGGCCCTGGAGTCAGGAGTACCTGGGTTCAAATCCGGTCTCAGACACTTAATAATTACCTAGTTGTGTGGCCTTGGGCAAGCCACTTAACCCTGTTTGCCTTGCAAAAACCTTAAAAAAAAAAGAGTACAATGATGAGAAATCATAGAATTCCTATCCTCAAGGGGTTTGGAATCTAGTTAGCGGGAATTGTCAAGAAGGTATAAAGGCAATTTTGAGGAATCATGCAAATAATGTAAAATTTTATAATATAAAAATGATGAGGAATATGGTAAGGTGGAAAGAGCATTGAACTCCTGGTTGAAATGCTAATCCTGATTTTACTGTAGATTTTCCTGGATGACCTTCTTATATGACATAACTTCTCTTTGCTTTGCATTCCTCATTTCTGCTATCAATTCATGTATTTCTTTTATATTCCTTAATGATTTCATTCTTAAGGATAAAAGAAGAATCAAAGAAAAATTCTGTCTTGGGTACAACTCTTGACAATAGGAAGAACCTGAATTCTAGAGTGGAAAGGATAGAAATAACTCTATTTTTGTGTGTGTGTGTGTGTGTGTGTGTGTGTGTGTGTGTGTGTGTGTGTGTGTGTGTGTGTGTGTGTTTAGGATATAGGGAAGAAGTTGGCGAGGCATGATTCAGTGGCTAGTCATAAAACTCAGAATGAACTAAGACTGGTTAGGAAAATGAAAGGCAACATAAAGGATTTTTTGTTTTTTTTTATCTTATTTTATATTTAAATATATTGGGAAAATGGAGTAGATAGGTGGTGAATAGTTGAACAGCTAGACTTAGAGTCAGAAAGACTCATCTTTCCTGGACAAATCTGACTTCAGACACTTACTCTGTATGTGACCCTGGGCAAGTCACTTAACCCTGCTTGCTTTTGTTTCTCAGCAGCAAAATGAACTGGAGAAAGAAATGTCAAACCAGTCCAATTTCTTTGTAAAAAGGAAACCCCAAATGGGGTTATGAAGAGTTGGACATGATTGAAAATGATTTACCAAGAAATTGAAAAAAAATACTCAAAGAAAGATTAGATATGGTGTTCAAGGGGGTTGGCACAATGATAACTGACAAGAGAATGAAGACAGAGTTACTCAACATTTACTACCCTTCTGCTATAATGTGGCATAGTGGGTGGAAACTAAAAGACATGGGTTCAAGTGCCACCTCTTATCCATACTGGCTGTATGATACTGGGCAAGTCACTTCTAAGGTGGGCATTTTGTCCATACAAGTTATGGTATGTCCAGCTTGAAAGGAGGCATGGAATAGTATCTCTGGAATCTTACTCCTAAAGGATTCTTGCTTTGGAAAGAGTAAGGAGAAAGGACCATGAGGCTGTATACTCTGCTTTCATCTGAGAGAGGGGCATTGAATTAGAATTATCTTTTTATACCCCTAAATTGATCTAAAGGCATGGATTTTAGGTTTAAAAAAATTGACTTTTCCTGGATTTCATCTCTTAAAAGAGAAGTGTGCCTCAAAGTTATGCTTACAGGCTTAACTATTTTCCACGAAATTACACAAAGGACTATAACAAAAAGAGAACAGACATCAGAGAACTAATACAGATAAAAATGCAGCAGAAAAAATATACAGGAGCTCTATCATGAAGATCAAAATATCTCAACTCAACCAAGAGAGTGGTTCAATCTCATTCAATGGGAATTTCCCCAAAGTGTCTATGGATCAGGGACGTGCTGAGGCATCAGTTTTGTTAACATATTTACCTTCTAAAGTTGCTTTGTCTGTTTCTCTTGATATGTCTTGAATTAACTCCTAGGAAAAACTGGAACCGTGAATGTTCTCTTTCCAAGAAAGAATGAAAATATCTCACTTCTTCAAAGATTTCATCACCATTGCTCAGGCAGGCACTTATCTTGGGATCATAATTTTCTTCACTATTTAGAAAAGCCTTGTGTAAAATACACCAAGCTTTTCTGGAAACTCAGGTAATACATTTAGCCCCTCAATGCTCTAGACAACTCTCTAAAATTAGAAGTGTCAATTTGTTTGAAGGAAGTTTGATTTCTTGATAATTTTATAGCTTTACAATGAAATCTAGTCCCTATCTTTATTACTTTTGTTGTTAAAAGAGGGTCTTTTGATTTAGAAAAAATTAAACAAGAAAGGTTAATAGGCAGCTGATAGATAACCTCCCTCTGCTCCCAATCCTCCCCACAACACACACACACACATAATTAAATCCAATTCACTTGCAAGTCATGGCATCACTTCCTTGATGTGAAGCTCTTTTTCAGGAACTAAAGATAAACAACATCAGCAAAAACAACAATTCAAGATAAAGAGATAATAAATGCCCCTTTAAATTAATTTAAGAAACTTGGGTTAGTTGAACTACCACCCCTTGTATAGACAACACTTGTAAAATGTACTGCAGAACTTGGGAAGGGCAAATGTCCGAATTTTTTTTTTTTTTTTTTTGTTTTTTGCAAGGCAATGGGGTTAAGTGGCTTGCCCAAGGCCACACAGCTGGTAATCATTAAGTGTCTAAGGCTGGATTTGAACTCAGGTACCACTGACTCCAGGGCCAGTGATCTATCCACTGTGCCACCTAGCTGCCCCTAAATGTCCTAATTTTTAAAAAAGGGAAGAGAATGGAGTTTGAAGATTATCTCATGAGCATTATTTACAATAAAATTCTAGAATGGATTACTAAAAAGTTGGTTGGTAAACATTTAGGATGTAAAAGGATCATAAGCAGCCAACATAACTGTAAAATACTAGACTAAATTTATTTCATTTTGACTAAGATATTAAACTGGTAGGACAGGTAATTCCACAGGCAAATGTTATTTATATTTAAACAAAGTATTTAATCAGTAATTTTTTACTTGTTTTATTACTAGACTAAATTCCTTACGAGCAGGGACTGCTTTCTTTTCCCTTTTTTCCTTTGAATTTCTAATGCTTTATATAGTGCCCAACACATAGTAGGCACTCAATATTTGTTGATTTGACTTGACAGCTTGACTTGGAAATAGAAAAATGTCAGCTCATACAATTAGATGGGTTTGGATCTGATTAATCAATGGTCAAATTCAAAGCAGTCATTAATGATTCAATCTTAATTTGGATGAAAGTATCCAATAAAATTCCCCAAAGATCTGGGTTTAATCTTATATAGTTTGAATTTTTATTAAAGACTTGTATAAAACCACAGATGACATGCTTATCAAAATGTCAGATCATACAAAACTCAGAGGCAACTCTTATTCAGAGTTGGGATTTATAAAAGCTAAATAATGGACCAAATCTAATCAGATGAAATTTAATAAGAATAAAGACTGCTTAAAACTTATGTTAAGAAACCTTCTTTGTACAAAATGAGAATAAATAAATATTAAATAAACAGAAAAAAAGGTAAAAAAAACCCCTTCTTCATAGGTATGATATAGGAGAGATATAAACAATAGTTTATCTGAAAAAATATTTAGATAGAGATGTGGCAACTAAGAAAGATAGTAAAATCTTGTGATTTATTAAGACAACCACACTTTCAATTCTGGGTTCAGTTCTGGGAAAGATTTTGATAAACTTGAGAAATGTTTGAGGAAGGAAACCAGAATGGTAAAGGGTCTTGAATTTGTGACATAGAATAAATGAAGGAACTGTGGACATTTAGTTGGAGAAAAGAAGACTCAGAAGGCATAAACTAACAGTCTTCAAATACTTGGAAGTCTGTCAAGTGGGAAAAAATATTTACTAAATTCTATTTGGTCTCAGTGGATAGACTTCTAAAATAATAGTTGCAAATAGTAAAGTATCAAATTTAGAGTTGATGTCAAGAAAAATAAAATGTCCAAATTAAAGTGGAATGGGCAGCCTTGGGAAGTAGTAGATATCTTCTCATTATAGGTCTTCCATCCAAGACTGGATAGCTATTTTCTGCATGTGTTATGGTGAGATTTCTACTTCAGAATGAGTTAGACTGAATGGTTACTAAAATCTCTTCTTACTTAGAAATTCAGAGATTCATATGTAAAATGAAGTTGTTAGTTGATGACTTCCTCTGGATTTTCTGGAAGTAGTTCAGGAGATCTAATGTGGACATTTGGGAGATGAGTTGTCTAATGAAAGTGGTTGTGAGATTGACAAATGTGAATGAACCCACTGATTATCACTAATTTCTGGTGATTTATGTGGAGAAAAAATTGACATTTCTGTCTCAGTATTTTCCTCCATATCAATCAAACAAACCAATCCAGAATGAATCTGAAATTTCTATCATTATGAAATTCTGAACTAGAAATTAAAAGGAAAGGTGGTGGTTTCATTAAACTTTTCATCTAAAGGTTAGGCATTCAGAAGAAAAAGAATGACATTGACAGTGAATAGACCTAGGTTATGGTATGATATAACTATATTTTGTATTATGGATTGGGGTTGGGGGGTAGAATTCAAATAAATTAACAATTGGTTCTCTGCCCTAGTGACCATTTTAAGTGTATAAAAAGATGAACTGAAATGTACTTCAATATTTCATGAATTTAATACTCAAATAAGAACAATAAAAGAGGTTCACAAAACTAGATTATGTTATATTACTCACAGTAAGCAAACATATCCTTATGGAGTGAAAGAAGACATGTGACCACAAGTGCCAAAACTCATTCTACCTATTCTAACTCTTTTTCCTTCTACTTCCATTGCTTCCTAAATGCATGATAAGATAAGCCTTGGAATCTATATTTCTATTAATTTATGTCCCAGCTTCCTATTGGCTTCACTATTAGGGAAAGCCTGTGCTTTCATAGTATCTTGGGGGAATTGTGGGTGCAACACAAAGTGGAAACAAATGGCAGCTTGTCATCCCCTGGTTGTTTGGCATTTTTTCTCTTTACATTCTATGTTTGTTTACTGAAGGAACCAAAATGAGGGAATTAAAATGTAGTATTTCATCAAAGTCATAAAGAAATGAATAAATTAATATTACTGCATAATTATCATTTTTTTCACCTATGGATGAAATGAACATTTCTATGGGTGTTCAGAAAATGTTATTGTTCAGATGAATGTTATAAAAGAGTAAGGAATGGAAACTGGTAATTTCCTAAGTGGGTGGCTGCCCAGGCCTTAGAGAAAAACCTGATTACAAGTGCTATTTTAACAACCAATTCAACAAACTCAACATAAAATTAGGTATTGGTTCCATTGAACCAGTGCGAACTGGCTAAATACCACCACTGAATGGGGCTTAAGATATAGAAGTAATGGGCTCTTGGAAAGAAAATGTTCATCTCACTAGGCCTGGGTTGGAGACACAGTGATCAGAATAAATGGCATTTAAACTGAAAATGAGGGGCAGCTAGGTGGTGCAGTGGATAGAGCACCAGCCTTGGAGTCAGGAGTACCTGGGTTCAAATGTTACCTCAGACACTTAATTACCTAGCTGTGTGGCCTTGGGCAAGCCACTTAACCCCATTGCCTTGAAAAATCTAAAAAAAAACCCCTAAAAAAATAAACTGAAAATGAAATTTGAAAAGGGATAAAAACTTTAGAATGACTTATTTATAGAGTCATAAGGTATAGTATCATATAGGAAGAAGAATAACAAGAGGAGCTTCCTAGAAATATGCCAAGAGATTGGTTGGTTGGTTCTTGTCATTCATTATCCAACAATACCAAAATGACATCACTATGTTAGGGATGAGTTATAGTGTGTCCATTTGGGCTGTTTAGCTCAGTATGGGATCAGAATGTTCTGCCATAGCTTGGGCAGAAATAATCCATGTGTACACCTGGGTGCTTACTCTAAACTTATGTATGTCATGTTTCTTTTGAGCTGTTTCCATTCTGCCTTCCTCACAGAGCACAACATCCTCTCTGATGAGGACCTGTCATGCTGGGCAGACCTGTGCCAGTGTCTTCTATTCTATACAATCAGTACCAAAGTTCTTAAGGGAGTCCTCCATGGTGTATTGCTTCTTCTGATATCCTTGTGAGCACTTACCCTGGGTGAGTTCTTTTTGGCAAGCATACTTCTGGCATTCTAACAATGTGTCCAGCCCATCATAGTTGCACTCTCTATAGTAACATTTGAATGCTAGGCAGTTTAGCTCAAGAAAGGACCTTAGTGTCTGATATCTTCTCCTGCCAGGTGATCTTCAAAATCTTCCTAAGACAATTCAAATGGAAGCCATTCAATTTCCAGACATGGCACTGGTAGACTGTCCAGGTTTCACAGTCATATAGCAATGCAATCAGCACAACAGCTCTATAGACCTTCAGTTTGGTAATCAGTCTAATACATCTCCTCTCCCACATTTTCTTTTGGAGTTTCTCAAATACTAAGCTAGCTTTGGCAATGCATGTGTTAACCTCATTATCAATGTGTACCTCCCTAGAAAGGATACTGCCAAAGTAAGTGAACTTATCCACAATATTCAAAACTTCTCCATTTGCTGTATTGATGGTTCCACATATGGATGGAGTGGTGCTGGCTGATGGAGCACCTGTGTTTTCTTGGGGTTAATTGTTAGACCCAAATTAACACAAGCAGAAGAGAATCGATCTATAGCTTGTTGCATCTCAGCTTCAGAGATAGCATTGAGTGCACAGTCATCTGCAAACAGAAAATCATGCACCAACATTCCTTCCACTTTAATCTTGGCTTATGGCCTTTTCAAGTTGAAGAGGCAGTTAGGTGACACAGCGAATAGAGTGCTGGCCTTGGAGTCAGGAGGTCAGGAGTTCGAATCCAGCCTCAAACACTTGACTCTTACTAGTCGTGTCAATATGGAAAAGTCACTCACCCCTGATTGCCTCTCATCTAGGACCATCTCCAGTTGTCCTGATTCATATCTGGCCACTGGACCCAGATGGTCTAGAGGAGAAAATGACTTAGCACAGCCCTACTCACTCAAATCCAATTTATGTGCTTGTTATGGCATCACCTCCCTGAGGTTGTGATCTTCCTTGAAAATGAAAGACAAACATTTTTCAAGTTTAAGAATTTACTGGGGGTGGCTAGATGGTGTAGTGAATAAAGCACCGGCCTTGGAGTCAGGAGTACCTGGGTTCAAATCTAGTCTTAGACACTTAATAATTACCTAGCTGTGTGGCTTTGGGCAAGCCACTTAACCCCATTTGCCTTGCAAAAAAACATAAAAAAAAAAAGAAAAGAATTTACTGGCTGTTCAATAACTGAATATGATGCCATGCTCATCCTTGATGAAGTCATTTGATAGCATGCCTGAAAACACCATCGTTTTTAGGAAGGACACATCTTTGTTTCACTCCATTGGTGACTGGGAAATTTCAAGAGTATCACCCACTATCCAGAATGCACATGCACATCGTCATGGAATGGATGTACAATACAGATGAACTTTTCCAGGCAACCAAATTTTGATATAATTTTCCATAAGCCCTCATGACTGATGGTATCAAAGGCCTTGGTCAGATCTACAAATGTTGTATAAAGACCTCTGTTATGTTCCTGGCATTTTTCCTGGAGTTGTCAGGCAGCAAACACCATATCGATTATTTCTTGACCCTTTCGGACACCTCACTGGCTCTCCGGGAGGTGACCATCTTCCAGGTGAAGTATCAGTCTATTGAGAAGGACTCTGGAAATAATTTTACCAGCAATAACTAAGAGAGACAACTCTGTGGTTATCAAAGGACAATCGCTTTACCTCTAGAGATAGATGATGGAGGCATCTTTGAATTCTTGGTGGGGAATAACCTCTTTATGTCATATAATCCAGAAATTTTCAATCAATTTTTATATGTGCAATGGACACCTCTTGGAGATCTCAGTTGGAATAGAATCAGCAGCAGGACCCTAATGGCATTCAAAACCTCTTCTTCAGTTGGAACTTTGGTTAGGATCTGATTGACTTCAACGTGATGTAAACAGTCAATGGCTTCTGCACTGATTGAAGATGATCTGTTAAGAACACTATGAAAGTGTTTATCCCATCTATGATCATGACCCTATCATTTTTTTTTTGCAAGGCAATGGGGTTAAGTGGCTTGCCCAAGACCACACAGCTAGGTAATTATTAAGTGTCTGAGGATGGATTTGAACTCAGGTACTCTTGATTCCAAGTCCAGTGCTCTATCCATTGCACCACCTAGCTGCCCCACATTGACCCTATCATTAATCAATGTGTCCATCAGCACTGAGTAGTTAAGATGTGCTATGGGTCTTTGACCCATAAATAGCCTTAAGGGCATCATAAAAAACAATTTGTATTGTTACTACATACATAAAACTGAGTTTCATCTGCCTTCTTCCTGAGCCAAGAGCCAAGTTATCTCTCTAAGCTTCACTTAACATTAGATGAAATTAAATTCTGCCTTCTTAGAAATGGATGAACTATTCTGCTGGTAAACCGTGTAGAGTTTTTGTTTTTCATTTACCAGTTTCTGTATTTCCTCATCATTTTAACAACCAGTCTTGATGTTTGTGAGTGCTCTGACCCAAATGAACAAATGCAGTGCTGTACACCAAATCTCTGAAAGTTGCCTGTGCTTTTTCTGCTCCACTGTTGCCAATTGTGTCTTGCCTCAGTTTTCCCAAGTTAGCCACAAACAGTTCCAGCTCCGAGAGACACCTCTAATTTTCCCTTGGGGCTGCTGCTTCTATTGAGTGTGATTTTAGCTTGGAGAGGAGGAGTCTGCGATCAGTCCAGCACTCTGCACCACACATTGCTTTTGTCACCCACACATCCTGTCTGTCTCTTCTCATAATCACATAGTCTATTAGATGAACAATGTCTTCTGTGAATGCAGAGTCAGGAAGTTTTATTGTGTTTATTTAATTATTGTGTTTAGTTAATTGGAAGACAGTGTTTGTGATGAGAAAGTCATGAGATGAACAAGTCTTCAGTAGCGGATGACCATTGCTCTTGTTATTTCCAACTTCATTCCTCCCTAAATCTCCCTACTATAACTAATATTCTGAGTCTACTCTAGTATTGAAGTCACCCAGAATTATAAACTTGTCCTGTTTTGGTACATTGATGACGCTGCCATCTTTGATGTCTAACGAAGTTCCAAGCACTGCACAGCACCTGCTTCAGCTGCCTTCATGGCCATTGAAACGTAGTGTTCTCATCTGCCCATTCCATCAATGGAAGACTTCACATGATTGAGGTAGACATCCCTACAAACTCACAGATGAATTTGAGACTACCTTAGTTACCCTCAACCTGGTTTAACCCATCTACCAGAATGGTTTAGCTGAGTGGGGTTTTTGTGCATGGTACAGTTTCTTGGAACCACAGGTGAGAATTAGGTGCCTCAGGTGGACATCAAAGGTGGAAAGCAACCCTGAAAATAGTTCAGCAGCCCTCACACTAGAGGTACTTGTCCTCCTTGAATGCACCCTGCATTCCATTAAGAGATATAATTTGTTAGAGAATAAGAAACATTGCCTATGACCTCATTTATTTCATATATATATATCATTAAAAAATCACAGAAGACATATTGAACTGGTACTAATCACTAAAATATACAATTGGAAGAGTATATCTCTGAACTCAAATCTTCTCAATATTCACTACCCCTTGGGTGACTTCCTCTTCTTGGTAATACAAGTAGAAGATGTAGCTCATTACAAGTAGATGGTGATATCTATCTTTTGGGTGAAGGAGGGTTCCTCTATTTAAAGAGGGTATCCAAGGCATTCCATCTTACCATTTCTAACTAGAAATAGTCTTCATCTTATGAGATTTAAAAAACTCTGAAAGTCACATCTCATTACCCTCTGTCCTTCCTTCTGACATCAAAGAACTCTTTCTAAATCACTGACATTTTGGGAGGAGAAATCAGGGCACTCACTCCACCATTTCCTGCTCTGATTCAAGTACTTCATCATGTTAGGTGGTCCTCTATCTCCTTTGAGATTCTTTCTCCCATTAAACTGTGTGTTTCTTAAGGGGAGAAACTGTCTTGTTCTTTTTGTTTTTATCCACAATGTTTAACACAGGAACTGGCCATTAGTAGATGCTTAATGAATATTTATTTACTTTGACTCTATATATTCAAAAGACATAGAAGAGTTTAGTACTGTGTCAAGAAGGTATACATCTATTTGTAAATTCCTGAACTGTGGGGGTGGTGGTAGAGATTTATAGGTAAGGGTAAAAGGCAAGAGAAACAGAACAGTGTCTAATTTTTTGGAACAGATGGACTACTTATGATGATGGAAGAAATGGGACAAGGAATTACTAATAAAAGTCACAAAAATGCCACAGAGACAAGCTAAAGTTGTTGTGGGGAAAATTTTCAGTCTTATTTCACTAAAAGTCAAATGTCTATTAAATTTTTGAATTACTGTGATTGTAGTATAGAAATGATGAGAGTAACCTGTTATTCTCTCTCTAGTTCTGACCCACAAAGAGGGACTAATTGGTTGACTGGAGGTAATGGGAACTCTGATGGAAAGCAACCACATCATCCTATTGTTTGTATATGATAACCAACATGGGAAATACATTGAGCATACCATAAATAATAGAAGAATAGATTTCTAAAGTTTAGGGAAAAGTTTAAATTCTCTTTTGAGAATCTACAGGAAATATTAAGATAAAAGGGTCTTATAAATAATATTATGATGATATAATTATGAATAATTGCAATGAGCAAAAACTGGGAAATTATTAAAGTAACTCTATACTATATGAAATTATAAGGAATTCTTCAAGAGTTTCTGATTCAAAGTTGGAAGGAGGAACTTATAACAATATCAAAATTCCAAAGAATGGTATGAACCTAAAGCATATTGTTGGGAAGATTAAAGCTCAGAATGAGATAAGATATGTGAGAAATTCCAAGGACAAATACAGAATCTTTTTATGCTATTTTTGGACATAAGGAAATTAGCATAGAAAGTAGAGGTTCACTGCTTCTGGTGGATAGTTTAATGTTAAAGGATGACAGAGAAAAAGCGAACTAAATTGTTATTTTACTTTTGTCTCCTTTTTCAAGGAGAATGTTCTTTATCCTAGAAAGGAAAAAAAAAATGAATATGCTTGAGAGAGAGCCAAAGCTAAGTGAGGAGACAGGGAGACAGTGACTAGCAAGTATAAACGATTTCAGGTTTTCTGGTCAGGACCCCTTATGCCACAATATGCTAAAAGAATTCAAATATATGATTGCTGAGTCTCTGTTGGTTATCCTTGTGGAGTTGAGGGAGCTGTTCTGTGGAATTAGGGAAAGGGAAATCCTCAAAAATGTAAAGAACATAATTTCTGTAAACTGAATTTGCAGAACTGATGTTGTAGAGCTTGATTTTGATTCCAAGCAGATTTCTGAAGTGGATTATTCAGTGGATGGCTTCTGAATGCTTAGAAAGGGAAGCATTCATCTAAAGACATCAGAATGGCTTAATCACAGACAAATTATACCAGGCTTGTGATCTATTCCCCAACTCCTTGACTATTTTCTCTTTCCTTTGCCAGATAGTCTATAGCATACCTTAACAGCATCCATTTCTGATTTCATTTATGTTGTTAGATGTTCTTTACCAAGCTTCCCCAATCCTTATTACTGTATTTGCTCACATGAATCTGTGTTTTTAACACACAATGCTATTCATTTTTGTTGTTGTTAACACCATCAATATATAGAGCAACTGGTTGCACAATAGATTGTTACATTTAAGAGTCAAGAAGTCAAGTTCAAATAAGATCTTATACCATTAGCTGAATTTGGGGTAAATCACTTGACCTTTGTTTGGATCAGTTTCCTAGACAATAAAATAGAAATAATAATAGCATCTCATTCACATAGTTCTTAAGAAGGTCAAATGAAATATTATCAATGAAAAGTTGTTGGTATACAGTCGAAACTCCCCCCCCTCCACTTCAATGGAATTATTCAGTATATATTCCTGCTGTATTCTGTTATAGTGCTCTTAAAAAAAGATTTTGTTATGTTTTCAATTCCACAAGCAATGAATAAGTATATCTTTTCCTCACTATAATTCTATCATTATTCAGGTTAATAGCTTTTATGTATGAGTATTTGTATGCATTTTAGTCATTCTGATGGGTATGAAATATAGCTAAAGAATGTTAAAGAATGTCTTAGTGGTACAAAGTAGGGGAAAAAAAAGAACAAGAAGAATGAAATATAGACCAAGATAATCTAGAGCAAAATCTAGGGAAATCTAGGGAAAAAATTGACAAAGGAGCCTAATGGATACTTAGAAGTAAAGAATGAAAAGAATAAGTTTTATGATACTTTATGTTTTGATTGATTTGAATGTAGATAATTACCAATTAATTAGACTAATAATTAAAACAACTAGAGTTGTTTGTGGAGTATTAGTTGGCACAGTGAATGGAGTGCCAGGCTTGGAGTCAGGAGGTCCTGAGTTTAAATGTGACCTCAAACACTTACTAGCTGTCTGACTCTGGGCAAGTTACTTAACTCTACCTCAATTTCTTTATGTGTAAGATAGATTGGAGGAGGAAAAAATAATACTTTTGCCAAGAAATCCTAAATGGGATCATGAAAAGCTGGACACAATTAAAAATGACTAAACAACAACAGAATATTGTTTGTAGTGGTATTTAGCATTATTTATCATAAATATGATATATATACATATGTATATATACTTATGTCTGTGTGTGTGTGTGTGTGTGTGTGTGTGCTCATACACAAAGCCACTTCCTTCCTTCCCCTACGAGTAAGATAAATCATGAGGGGCCATCTAGTTTCATTGAATCTCTGTGCTAAGTTAAAATTTTCCTTGTGGAATTGGAATCTTACTCACCTTGCTTGTTATTCAGAATCCATTTAAGTGTAGATTTTTGAGGTCATAGGTTTTAATGGTGTCTCCTTTCTTAGATTTTGGGTGTTATGATTTGTTTTTTTTGGGGGGAGGCATCTCTCCTATTCTTCCTAAACTGTAGTTATTCTGTGTGATAGCTGACTTGCTGAATATAAGTAGGCAATATTCTCTCTCTTTCCTATTCAATTTAAAGCCTTTTTTTTATTAGATTCACAAGACTCCAGGCAACTGCATTTCCACTAGTTGTTTGGTACACTTCATCCCTGGCCAAGAGCCCATCATTCTTGTATTTTAAGTACTGTTCCAGAAAAGCAAATCCTATTCTCAGACACCATCTTTTTAAACAGCTGTTGACTTCCCAAAATGTCCTTCATCTTTTGAAGCCTTTGCCTTTGATTGGCATCATTGATGAAAACTTTACTTGTTTCCTTAAGGCCATTACTTTCTTGTTCGAGAGTACATAAAAAATTTTTTTTGAGACTGTATCTCCTTCTCTCTGCCCTCCTAGACCAGAGGTGTAAGAGTCACTTATTAAAATGAGTCCCTTGCTGATTAACATGGAGGCTTTGACCTTCTCTTTCCAATCTGGGGTGATTTGTCCCTCTGCTGGAGTGTGATGGCATGCTTATCCCTGGGGTTCATCATATTGGTGCTAGATTTTGTGTAGACATCTATAGATTTTAGTCCTACTGCAACTCTCAAATTTAAGTAATCCATTAGCCTTAGCCTTCCATAAGCAAAGATTACAGGTGTGTACTACCAAGCCCAGACTCAAAATCTTTGTCAATTTTTCAGTTAATTCTAGCAGTATCATTTGTGTCCAAATTAATTGCCAAAAGTGGAGATTATTTATCCTAATAAATATGAGAAGTCTTTCTAATATTTTGGAAATATAATGTTCCTTTTTGAGTACCTTACTCTGATACACTCTGATAAAGACCACACTATTTTGAAAACCAATATAAAAGAAAATTTTAGTGGCCTAAAGCCTCCAAAGGTCCTACAGAGGGTATTTCCAGTGCCCAAGGAAAGAATCTTTATTGTAGGGACCTCCAATGAATCACACCCACAATTCAATTGTATATTTTTCTTCTGGAGTTATGAGTGCATTTTCCTCTGTGCTTTCACTCCCAGGATCCTATAGAAATCAGCTATTATGACCTTCTCTTCATTTGCCTTCATACACAGTTAATTATACAACATGTAAAATACTGGAGAATAACTTCTCCAGCTTTCATTGTAAGCCCCCAATAAAGCAGTTTCTACATTTATTTTTAAAAAAAGATAAGTGGTAATTGATGTTAACAGTTTCTATACCACTCCCAGATACTAAATAACATCTTTTTTATGTTATCAGATACGAAAGCAATTTTTGAGTTGATACTGGACTCTTCACTGAAACCTTGTGAGTCATTTGCTTTTCTAAGAGAGCCAAGTATGTTTTATTCCTGATTAGATGTCTTGATTATCTCAGTGAACAATCAAATTAAATGGAACATTAGAATAGTCACAAAAAGGAAAGCAAGTAAAACTGTGATTCACTCATTTTAAAGAGAAATGCTATAGCAACTGATAAATGACAACAAAAAAAAAAGAACAAAAACTAAATATTGAGGCTGTCTCATCACTTTTACACTGTGTACTTTATAATTTCTGCTACCATTGCATATCTTGTTTTGTTTCTGCATGAATAGTTATGATTACCCTTTAAAACTGCATGTGAGCCAATTATTTAGTCAATGGGTGTATGTATAGCCTTTACAGCTCATACTAGATTAGGGTCTGAAGCACAGGGATATTCTAAAGATGACATCTAGCGGTTGCCGTGGTAACTGAATAGACTACATCTCAGTAATCTCTTGCATTGGTTTCTATAACTGAAGCTAGCATTTTCTTGATTTAAGCGAGAGAGACACACACAGAGAGAGAGAGAGAGAGAGAGAGAGAGAGAGAGAGAGAGAGAGAGAGAGAGAGAGAGAGGAGAGGAGAGGGAGAGGAGAGGAGAGGAGAGGAGAGGAGAGAGGAGAGGAGAGGAGAGGAGAGGAGAGGAGAGGAGAGGAGGAGAGAGGAGGAGAGAGGAGGAGAGAGGAGAGGAGAGGAGAGGGAATCTGTGCTGTGTTGTTTGACCCTTATGGATTTTATTTGATATTTCTAATCAGCTCTATTCTGTAGATTCAGTGTATATGCTGAAGGATCATTTTAAAAGGAGTAAATAATTCTAAAAATTAATATTGAAAATTTCACACTGATTTAGTATAGGGCATTCTGGGTGATAGCATGTGAAACAAGCTTTTATTAAATATATTGAGAAGCAGATAGTTGTATTTGAGAGAATTCTGGACTTGAAGAGTAAAAGAGATCTGGGTTTGAATTCCAACTCTGATGACATAGCTACATGACCATATGGGAACAATAAGACAATGTCAACAGTGCCTACCTTTTACAGGGTTGTTGAGATAAAAATATGAGATGTTAGTATCATTCTGTATTTGCCCCTGTGAGGGAAGAACACAGCAAAAATGTACCTTGACCTAATTAAAAATCAACAGAAGAGGTTAACTGGCTTTAATCAATATTTATTAAATATTCAGTTAGTATAGAGTTACTTGCCATTATGAGATACTGTAAAAGTATATTTCATTAAACTGGTATCAGAGTATGGTAGTAAGCTTATAGGATAATTGTGTTATATCATAATTTTCCCCATAAGTAATTCTTATATTCTGATAGATATAATTTTATGGTATTTTGAAATTCTGTTAATGATAATTATATTACGATGTTAGCTAACTTATGCCTTTGGGGAGTTTTTAGTGGAAAATGTAATTCTATTTAACAAACATTTACTGAGTACTTACTATAGATATATCAAGGATGCAAAGTCAGTCTGTGACCTCAAGGTTCTTAAATCTGATTCTAAGTCATTTCCAAAATGCTGTTGCCAGTGATAATTGCCTACATGGCTCACTGAGGAAGATAAATTATCTCTTAAGTACAATACATTAAATTCTCCTTGTGTAGGGAAAAAGAGCTTGGTGCTTTTCTGGGTTTAGGGGTTGGGGTAGAGAGTATTTTGGGCCTTTTCCTGGGAGTTGACATTCTTCCATAGCTTGAATCATCTTTTTTTGGCCTTCTGGACTAATTCAGACAGTAGATTATGGAGGAAGGATGAAGAAAGATGAAATTAAATACAACCCTGGCAAAGACTTTGAAGGTGTAACACAGGTCCTACAATGACAAAATGGCAACTGGATTTGTACTTATTCTCTTGCTTCTGTAAATGTTGAATTTTGATAATTCAGCAATGACTACCATATGGACATCTGCTTCCAGAATCACTTTAGCTGTGTTCTGATTCATTGTTGGAGTAACAGAACAGACTGAAGCACAATGAAGTTTCAGATCTAGGAGTGAGTGGAGTTTTCTGGGAACCTAGAAGTAGCTTCCTGCTGTCTTGTTTGTTCATGTATCCATAATCAAGAGAATCAATGAAAGCTTCAACAATGCTCTCAAATCCTAATATGGACAATCATTCATCAGTTGCCTGCAAAGTAGCTTCAGTCACTGATCCTTGCATGGTGTCTGAGAGATGAAAGATAAAATACTGATTAACTAAAGGAGCTTCTGTCTTTGGGAGGGGCTGGGTCAAACAATGAAACAGAATATACAATATGGTAATGTGAATAAATTTCTGTTTTTATTGTCTTCTTACATAAGCCAAATTAATTGCTCACTAAGATAATAATCTCAATACATAAAGAGAGGGTTGTTATTGCTAACCTGTTGAGAAAGCAAAGGAGGGACAACAAATAGGATGTCATTTAAGTCAGGTTTGAATAAATCATACACTTAAATAAGATTCAAGTGTCTAGGAAAATAATCATGAGGGCTTAGCTCTTGAATGATGTGATCCTAATAATGGGAATTAAATACTGATTACTTGTACTCTATCCATTTCATGATCACATTGTGCTTTGGCTCTTCTAGAAAACTTAAAAAATTGGCAGAGTATGGACAAGAATGAGATCCTTAATTTCATTCTTCAGATCTTTCATGGTTATTAAAAGGGCTATTGGATTTTTGGCAGATGGGGTTGAGAAGCTTAGAAGAAAGAGGAGCATTAGGACAAGAAGAGGCAATTATAAACTAGCTTCTACTGGGTGATAATATATGAGGGGAAGAAGAGGAGAATTTACATACTTCTAGATATATGGAGATTTCTCTCTTGGGAGAGGATCTCATTTTCAGATATCTGAGAAAGAAAGACATCTAGAATGATTGAGTACTATAGGCTGTGTAGGAAAATGTAAAGTACACTGGATGTGCTAATTTGTTATGTTATCCTGGGCTTTTTTTGTTATAAGGAAGGGGACTGAGAATGGTAGACTGTGATAGAAATGAGGGAAAGAAAAGAAAATGTCAATGACACATTGTTCCCAGAAGGGGACAGGCATAGATGAGTAGGACAATTCTATTACTGCCATGTTAAATTTAACATATACTTCAAAACTAAACAGGGATTTCCAGTTCCATTTACAATTTTTTCTTTTTGATTCAAATGTCATATTTCTTGATTTTTGTTAAGTTCATAATGAAAAAGTGATGTCTAAAAATTGATTTTTTTTTAAAGAGCATGGGGACCTGGAGTCTAGAAACCAGGATTTTAATCAAACATCTAATATTTGTTAGTTGTGTACTCATGGAAAAAAATCCCTTAACCATTTAGTGCCTTAGAATTTTTCCTGTAAGTGGGAATAATTTTAATTATACTATATCTGTAGGCTTGTTCTAAAGAGCACAAATATGATACACAGATATGAATTATTATTACCCTAGACTTTAGACACCATGGATTGCAACTTCTTCATTCTGAAAATGAGATTACACTTAAGAGGTGTAGTAATTTCAATTTATATAGATATTAAGTGCCATATTTGGGTTCTGAAACCAGGTCTTCTGGTTGCAAATCCAGTGCCTTACATCTCACCTTTAAACCAAAAATGGCTTTCTGAAGGGCAGAGAATGGCACAGTTCTGCTTCATGAGGACAGGGGTTGTCAGAAATCTCATGCAAGTCTGGTCCTTTGTTTGACCCTGCATCCCTAGAGCTACACAGCATGGACAACTGAACTGCCTATCCCCGAACAGGGAAAAATCTGGAAGTTTTCCCTTTTAGAGAAGAGATAAAACACACACCACACACACACACACACACACACACACCCCTTTTCATTTTGCCCCTGGAGAAAATGACTGTTTCTGAGAGCCATGCTTGGAGTCACTTGCTGAGAGCAACGGGAGCGGAGGGAGAGAAAAACACCTGATGCTACTCCCCAGGAGGGATGCTGAGCTAACCTGGGAGCCGCCCAGAGAGCAACGAATGATGCCACCTGCTGGGAGCTCCGCGGAACTGCCGGGAGGACTCCTGCAGTGAGCGATGCCCAGCCAGCAGGACCCGCGGGGAGCTGCGTGGGCCAGTCACTCAGCATCTTGAAGCAGGAGCCAAAGGGAGCTGCCTGTTCGTGACTGTCGGGGCTTCAGATTCCACGTAGACTGTGGGGAGGCGCACACTTCCCTGCAGGGCGGCTGACTTTTCCAAAGGTTTTGTTGTGAGTTCGACTTTCTGCCCTTAATTTTCTGAATTACTGCCATGTGAGTGGAAAAGTCAGTCTTGTTCTTAATGTGCCGGAGCAGGGGAATTGCTTGGAGAGATTTCAGCCAGATTTCCTGGCCAGGATCTATGGGCTGAGAGAGTAAGAAAATACCTCCCGGTACACTTGGACCATTAGGGTTATGGGGCAGTCCCTGACACAAGGCTTGAACGCTCATCTCCCATCACTTTCTTGAGGGCAGATATGTTGTATGCTTCTTTTATAACTTCCACAGAGTCTCGGAGACTTCTTGGCATATAATGAATTCTCATGATAACTCAGTCCTTTCCTGATATGTATACTATCCTCTCAACTGCTGTACTTACCACTCCAAAACTGCCTTTTATTTATATTTGGCATATACTAATATATGTATAGGTTTTCCTAATGGAATGCAAACTCCTTGAGGGGTAGAGACTATTTTTCATTTTTGTTTTGGTATTGTTAGTGCTTACCATAGTGATAGGCATTTAATAAATGTTTTTAAATTAATTTTAGGGCAGCTAGGTGGTGCCGTGAATGGAGCATTGGCTTTGGAGTCAAGAGAATAGGAATTTGAATTCAGACTCAGATGTGTGCAAATTACTAGCTGTGTGACCTTGGGAGAATCACTTAACCTTGATCAAGGGTGTCCTGATTCATGGTGTAGGGCTACTGGACCCAGATGACTCTGAAGGAGAAAGTGAGACTGGTGATGTAGCACAGTAACCCATCCCTCAAATCCAATTCACCTGTTTGTCATGGCATCACTTCTCCTGATGTCATGGTCTTTTTGACTTAATCAATGATTAATTTTGAATATCATGGTCAAAAATTTTGGTAGATACTTATTAGGTGGGAATTCCTATGCTGGGAATATAAAGTTAGGGCTACTGTTAAATTGGGGGATTGTTGATAAAACCCTACTCTTACATTAAAGAGAAGATAGTAAATGCAAGGGGTTACCCAGCTTTTCAAATACCACAGATGGGATCAGGAAGGACAAAGACCAAAGGCTATTGGTGTGCCTTTTAAGACAATGTTGGTGTTGAAGACAATTTTTTCAAAAGAATGAGAGGAGTGGAAATCAGCTAAGAGATGAGAGGTGAATGGTTATTGAGAAAATAGAGGCAGTAGGTATAGAATGTACTTTCTACAAGTTTGGTGCTAAAGAAAAAAAAAGATTATTTGAGAGAATGTGAGGGAAAGTGATAATAACAATAGAGAGGTCTGAATATATTCATTGAGAGACTGGAGCCAGTAGAAAGAGAGAGTTTGAAGGTGCTTGAAAGAAGGAGATGATAAGTCACCAAAGTGACTGGAGGAGATAGAATTTGGATTAAAGATAGTGGTATTAGTTTTGACAAAGAGGAAGTTCATATAGCAGGAAAGATGAAAAAAACAGTTGAGGACACTGAAGGGTTTATTGAAAGAATTCATGTCAAATGACTTCAATGTTCTTGAAAGTAAAATGCTTTTGAGTGATAGAAAGAGGCATTGTATAGCATGTATCTAAGGACAAAGGGCATGAACATCTGACTGAGGTTAAGTGAAAGTGTTGAACACATTTAGAGTTATTCAGCTTAATTCTCACTTAGTCTTTGCTTTATCTAGTTTCCTTTCCCTTTTGCTTTTCTCTCATGTAATATGAGAATGAGTATCCTGTTTGTGTTAGATGAAAATTAACTCCATCATTTATCTACCAGGCTTAGTTTTTACTAGATTTTAGATGTCACTAAGTAAAAGGATAGTATCCCTATACAGTTTATTGACTCCTCTCTCCTCAATGTAAAATTATTAACAACAGTAGCAGCATGAATTAGAACTGGTTTGTAAATCATGATAGTTTTTTACAATATCTTTAATAGCCTGAAGCTTTAAGGGGAAATACATTCCAAAGCAGAAGGTCATGTAGCTTAATTCTTATTTTGTGTTAAGGGCACTAATGATTGGTTTTGCTTTTCTATAGCACTGCCCTATCATTTCCATTGGGGTAAAAATATGCTTTTGAAGTCAATAAAAATGATTTGCTTTTATATTGCTTTTGCAGGCAGCATTTTGGCTGATTTAGCTCTCTATGGTCCTGAATTATTCCTCTCCAAATCATTTAATAAAAATAACAGCAATTTACTGGTAACCCTTCTCAGAAGAGGCTGTGCAGTGAAGCCCTAATAACAAAATTTAGTATGCAATGGCATAAGAATATGAGATAATGTAGCATAATATGAAGTACCTAGATATAATTCACCTTTTTTGTTTGTTTTTTTATTTTTGTTTTTTTGGCTAAGATGACTTTGGTTATATTGAAGTAAGTATTCTAAAAGAAAAAAAATCAAGACATTAGGTTGATTTGTTTTCTTCCATACATTCTTAATAGCTTCAGTTTCTGAGACTTACTTCTTGAAGACAGGAACATTGCACTTGATAACATTATGCTCATAAGTCTCCAGAATGTTCAGCTGAGAAATGAAAGTATATTTAATGGTTCTGATCTGTTTTGAACTATACCCAAATGGTTTCTGGCCTAAGGAGAATTAAGTTTCAAGGTCATGTAAAAGTTCAAATATACTTTCTCACTTAGACATTATTTTCTAGACATTTTAATATTAAATTTTAATATTAGATTTAATATTAAATGTAAATTAATTTTTTTCTGAAAGCATGGACACAGAGACATGTAATAGGAAAGGTGGACTTTAGAAACATTTAGTGGTCTACTACATCCTGGTTAACTATATATTATGTAACTGAAAAATGCAGTATATACTCTAGTTGACCCAGAAAGATGTAAGTATACTTAAATATGGTAAGGGCTTTACACATTGGCATTTTACATTATACAAAAGTATGGAGGCCTTCTGTTTAAATGATCTCAGAGTTTAAATCCTGTGTTATGGGCTTCATTTCCCCACAATTTGGTAAAAATTAGTGTATCATGTGTCTTTGTTTCAGAGACAAAAGTGAACTCTGTAGGGAGGCAAGTTGTTTTAGGCTTTCTGAAAACACCAAAATGCCTTTTTACCAAACTGAACAAGAGGCACAAATTGCTGCTTCATTTGCTGTCTTCACTCACATTTTGCTTTTTCTCTGAGAGTTGTCTTTTCCTTTTTTGTTTATTTTGTTTTACATTTGACTCCAACAGAGATCAAAACTACACTTTATGGACTTACAGCTTGGAAATATGCTGGCAAATGTGAAAAGAAGCAATAGAAAGCAAATTTCTGCCACAGAGCTTTTAATATAAAGACAGATTTTTATCTAACAGAGCCAACAAAATGAAACACAATGTACCAGAAGCAACACCGGGCTGTAAACACAGCATCCTGATGACAGGTCCCCAGAGGGGACAGATCATACAGGTTCTATATCATCTGACTTTGTCATTCAACTGGGACAATACTGATGAGAGTCTTAGAAAATGTCTCTTTCTTAAAACTCCAGATGTCCTTTATTCATAAGGTAATATTTTAAAGAGGTGATTATTTGCTATGAAATGTTCATAATTCTAATAACGAATACCAATAACAGTGTAGCAATCCCATTATAGTAACTGAATATTGGGAGAAAAATGGAAAAAAATTCCTAAATGCAGTATCCACATATTTGTCACTGTGTGGATCAAATTTTTGATTAAGGGCATTTTTCAAATTTCATATAGATTTTGTTACACTTTAAGACACAACTATAGATCATACTTTTATTTATGGAGATGGGTTACTGTGTTCATAAGACTACTTGATAATTCTATTGAAAAAAATAGTCATTTTCATTAAGCTTCTTTGTGGTGTGGGTGGTGAGTAGTGGGGATAAAATGTCCATGGGGAGGGAGCATATTACTGAACAATTACTATGTTCATATGAATCCTGCTTTCAATTTTGTGTGATTTTTTTGTACCTTTCAGTTTAGGAATGATAGGGAATAAAGAAAGAGAGGAAACCATGCTCTGTTTGGTGCTAAAGGGGTCCCAAAACAAGAAAGTTGCTTAACTAAGGTTAAAAAAATTAGGTCTCCATAAGAATGTGAGAAAATTATATACAATATAACTGTTTAAAAAAATGGAGTCAACCTATTAGTTGTGAACCTGAGTATACAATCTTACAAAGATCTCTAGAGAAGGGGAAAAAGATTTTTAAAAAAGAATGTTTTGCTGGTCCCCAAACTGCTGTGCCCTAAGAGAGTGAAAAATCAAGGAATATGTCTTTGCATTTTGCTATAACTGTATCTGAATATAATATAAAGTATTAAAATATTAATGGGTTTTTCAGTGTGTTGTGTTGGTCCTTTTTGGGAGTTTTTAATATATGTCTTGAGCTGATATGCCTTTCTGTTTTCATTATCACCATTCCTCTCTAGGGTCTCATGGAAATCTAGGTCTGAATAATTTGTACTACATTCATTCAGTCATTAAACATTTATTAAGTACCTTCTATGTACTGTAAGGCTGGATCAATTCACCCCTCTGTGTTCTTGGCTGCTCTTGCTATAGAGATAATACCAACTGCATAAGTAAAGGGAGTTTTCTCACCTTCCAGGTCCCTATGCCAATGAAATCATGGATCCAGGTCCTAGAACAGAAGTGAGCTCAAGAGCAACTCATAAATAGGCCATTCTTTCAATGCAGGGTTTGATTTATCATTTTGTTGATTGTCTAGATTTAAGAAGGTGCTAAAAATTGAATAATAAAAATTAAATTTAAAAGTGTGTTGCTTGGGTTTTTTATTTTTTTCTGGAGATCCGGGTATTAACTATTTACCAGTACAATCCTCCCAGCCTCATGTAAAGACTTGGACTATCATTGCATCGTATCATTTATGATATGATGTAATAGGCTCAAGTTCCCCCTCAATCCTTCCTTTTGCTAATACTCTCACTACAATGTTATTTTGCAGTTACTTTTCTCTGTGCTTGTTGTTTCTCCCCAATACCTGGGAAGCTCTTTGGAGACAGACATCATATCATTTTTTTCTCTGTATCCCCCAATTTCTAGGGTAATGAGTAGCACATGCCTTTACTTAAGGAGGCAATGAATTCTATGTATGAGGGGTAATTTAGGAAAAGACAAATGGGAGATGGGAATTCCTTTGTAATGAACTACAAGAAAACTATTTGCTTGGAATGTGGAACATGTGAAGGAGAGAAATGGGTAGCAATTGTGGTAAAGACATCTGGAACCAGATTATGGCTTTCAAAGTCAATCAGGAGAGCATCTATTTTGTCCTTAGAAACAAGGCGTTTCAGTTGACTCTCAAGGAAGGCTCTGACTTTTTAGAGATGGGATTTGGACCTGTGATTTCAAAGGTAGAGTTGATTCTTGAGTGAAGAATAAATTCTTTATACTGAGGTTCTTAACTTCTTTGCAACTTATGAGGAGGAGAAGGAGGAGGAGAAGGAGAAGGAGAAGGAGGAGAGAAGAGGAAGAGGAAGAAGGGCCAGTGAGGGAGAATTAATTCAGTTACAAGGGTCTGAATCAAACAGTTTTACTATGAATGGGAAAAAAAAGGAAGTAAATGTAAAAAAATGTTGAACTGAGGAATTATGGAGAGGGAAGAATTGAGGAGTGGATGTCGCTAACCCAAGTGATTTAAAAAATGTTGTTACCTTCAAAAGAAATAAGGAATTTTAGATGTATGGATTTGTGGGGAAAGATAGTGAGTTCTTTTTGATCTTTTTGAGCTTGAGAGATACCTAGATACCAACTAGTTGGTGATATCCAATAGATAATTGGAAATATGGGAATGGATGTTTAAAAGAAACACTGGGGAGATTATGCATACACATACATGCATATATAATACACATACAAACATGTATATATGTATGCATGTGCTTATGTATACATACATATTAGAGATATACTCAAATATTTAACCAAGTCTATGTCATTTTGCATGCTGTTGTTGTACATGCAGGAAGAGATGTAATACCAAATTTATGAAGAGAATGATTAGAATTGACTTTAAGTACATTCTAAAAAGGACCTACTAGGTTGGTATAATATACTTTGGGGAAAAGATATGTAGTTTCAGAGATCATTTTCAGAAACACTTTATGAAAAACATTTTTTCATTCTTCATTGAAGATGAAAAAATGATCCATGTCAGCTCCTGCACTGATGATAAAATATTTAACTTGAAAGAGCTACAAGCCAAGACTAAATTGGAGGAGAGTTGTGCATGCTTTTTCTGTTGGAAGTTATTTCTACATTCAATGCAGCCTCCAAGGATCTCTCTGAGATCCAAGAGTATGGACTGATACTTTGTTGTTTATGCTAATTTTGACCTAACGCTAAAAACAGTTTCTCCACTAACCAACATCACATGATACATATGTGAAACCACTGGGTACCACAAATGAAGAAATTTTGAAAGATGTCAAGTTTACTTACCTTGACAGTATGTTTTCCAGGGATGTACACAAATATGATGGGAAAAATCCATACGTGAGCTTACCGTACTCCAAAGGAAAGTGCAGAAGAGAAGATTGCTTTCCAAAATGAAAGTTTACAAAGCTATTATGCTGACCTCATTGTTGCATGACTATTCAATAGTTATGTGTATGTTGTTTTATCTCCTCTACTAGAATATAAACTCCAAGAGCTATAATATTTTCCCTAATTTTGCCTCCTTTTAGTTCCTTGCTCCTAGATGTTGGCCAAAACTGGAATTTTCTCCCTCTTCATCATGGTTTCCCTGACATTCCCCAAGACCCAACTAAAATATTAGCTCCTACAAGAAATCTTTTCTGATCTCCCTTAATATCTAGATAGCATCTCCCTTCTGTCCATTATCTTCAATTTATCCTGTATATCTCTTCTTTATATATAGTTGTTTGCACAATGTCTCTCCCATTTTGATTATGAACATCTGGAGAACAGGAACTGGTTTGCTTTTGTTTTATTTTTGCCTTTTATTCCCAGTGCTTAGCACAGTTTCTGTTACAGTTTGTGATTAATAAATGTTTGTTGACTGATTCTTCCTCCCTATTCTAATTCTCCAATTTGATATCTCATTGATCAAATTTTCATACTATTCATAGTTCTCTTGTATATTGTAAATATTTTAAATATTAGTTATTTGTGTACTGTTATAGTTTTCCTTCTAGAATACAAACTCCAAATGGGTAAAGACCTATATAAATTAAAAAATTAAAATTCCTTTAGCTCTCATTTGTCACAGCATGGTCTAGAAGTGCATTTGCAGGAATCTTTTACTAACACACCTAGATGTCAATGACTTTATTGAAGACTGGTTAGTTCCAGCTTTTGATTCCTTAGTCCTGGCTCTAATCGTTAACTGTCTATTAATGATGTAAAATAAATATTTGCTGACATAGCCATGAAGGAATCAATAACTATAGATTTTTTTTTTTTGCCATACCTTATTTTAAAATTAGGTTAAGCATATGAACATTCTGTACTGATTTAGTTGCTATTTCTTATAGGACATTCTGCATTGTGGACAATTCAATAGGATTAGTAACAGTGTCATCATTAGCAAGTTGGGCTGCTTAGCATTTAGAGCACTTCACACATAAAGGGCACTTAACATGAAACTATTTATTGTGATTTGAACAGATGGTTTAATGTTTCTGTAGCCTTCAGCAACTCAGACCACCCGTGGCTTTTTTCAGCCATGGGCTTTTAAAAATAATTGATGTAGGGCAATTTGCTAGCAATACTAACTGGAGTACTTTCCCTCAAACCCTTTCTTTACCCTCAGTATTCCTTATTGCATGGGATTGTAGTTGACTAGGGTAAAATTCCCCCCTCCCCCACCTCCTGACATTCCCTGCTATCACAGATAAGTAATTACTGACATAAAGGAAGAGGAAGGGGTTGAAATTTCATTATTAATGATGCCTGTGCTGTAGGAAAGCTATTCAGAAATGATTACTTTGGAAAATTGTTGTTTCCTGATTGGGCATTTGCAGACACTAAAGAGGTAGTTCCCTAGAACCAGTCAATAAAGATTATGAGAAAAACAAACAAAAATAAAATTCCAGAACAGATAGCCAGCACCATATTGAATGATGTCATATCCATGCTTATTTCAAAATATAGGAGAAAAATAATCCTGTCCCCACCGGAGCATTATAGAATTGTTCTCTGGGAGAATTACAGAGGGTAAAAATCCTGCTTCCTCATCCTAAAAGTTATAAAAAGAACATATAGAAAGCAAGTGAATACTCTTAAAATACACACTTTTCTAGGATTTATGCTAATCCATTGGGATCTGCAGGAGGCATCTCTTGGGCTCTGTTTAGGGGGTAATGTGACCTTGGAGGCCCCTGCAAAAGAGGATTGGTCAGAAAAGATACTTATTTGCATATTCTAAACTATGTAACCTCTGGGGAGGACTCAGAAAAGGCACACTGTTGCCTGGGGCAGAGAAAATTGATTACACAGCTGAGGTTTACTGATGGCATGTATTTAACAGAGGGCAAGGATCTCCAGCCTTAACTTTTCAGAATATTTCTGTGGGTTTAAAGTCTGCATTTATAGATTCTGCAACTGGCTGTTTTCTTTTTCTTTCTTCCTTTCCCTCCCTTCCTTCCCTCCCTTCCTTCTCTCTCTCTCTCTCTCTCTCTCTCTCTCTCTCTCTCTCTCTCCCTCCTTTTTCTCTTTTTTTCTTTCAACATGTCTCACAGGAAATTCAGGTTTCCCACTGTTACACTGGGCAAGAGAAGATTAAGCTCTGTGTGGCTGCTATGGATCCTGTTTGCAAGGTTGCGCACAGAAACAGTAAATTTTCACATCTATGAGGAAGAGACGCCCGGGACAATCATCGGTGTCCTCTCTGAACACATTATGTTTGATTCACCCGGTAAGGTTCCTAGAAATTTCCATCTGATGAAGCAGTTCAACAGCTCTCTGGTCCGCGTGAGAGAGGCTGACGGCCAGCTGACCGTCGGGGAGAGCCGGATTGACCGAGAGCAGCTATGCCGGCAGTCCCCGCAATGCACACTGACTTTCGACGTGGTCAGCTTCTCCCAGTTGATCCATGTGGAAGTGGAAGTGGGAGACATCAATGACCACTCGCCACGTTTCCCGGCCTCCGAGATCTTTGTGGAGGTATCCGAGAGCCTAGCGGTGGGCACCCACATTTCCCTGGAAGCGGCCGTGGACGAGGACGTGGGTTCCAACGCTCTCCAGAGCCTGAGTCTGGTAGAACCACACAGTTCCTTTCAAGTGGAACTGCAGACTCGAGCTGATGGCACCAAGTGCGCTGACCTTGTGCTTCTACAGGAATTGGACCGTGAGAGCCAGGCCGCCTACAGCCTAGAGCTGGTGGCCCAGGACGGAGGACGCCCCCCGCGCTCCGCCACAGCCACCCTTAAAATTCGGGTGTTGGATGCCAATGACCACAGCCCAGTCTTCTCACAGGGCGCTGTCACCGAGGTGGAGCTGGCGGAGGACGCCCCCGAGGGCTCCCTGCTGCTGGACCTGGACGCCATAGACCCCGACGAGGGTCCTAATGGTGATGTGGTCTTCTCCTTCGGAGGCCGGACCCCACCAGAAGTGCAACTCCCTTTCCGCTTGGACCCGCGCTCGGGCCGCCTGACTCTGACTGGGCCCGTGGACTATGAGCAAAAGGACACTTACGAGCTGGACGTGAGGGCTCAGGACCAGGGCCCAGGGTCGCGCGCCTCCGCTTGCAAGGTCATCGTGCGCATCCACGACGTGAACGACAACGCGCCGGACATCGCCATCGCCCCCCTGGCAGTGTCCGTGACCACCGACCCCTCCAAGGCCTTCCCCTTGCCAGATTCGTCTTCCTTGGGGGCGCCGGGAGGCTCGGAGCCCGGGGTGGCCTCGGTGGTCCCGGAGGGGGCGGCCCGGGAGAGCCTGGTGGCGCTGGTCAGCACCTCGGACAGGGACTCGGGCCCCAACGGCCAGGTGCGCTGCGCCCTCTACGGACACGAGCACTTTCGCCTGCAGCCGGCCTACGCGGGCAGCTACCTGGTGGTGACGGCGGCGCCGCTGGACCGCGAGCGCATCGCCGAGTACAACCTGACCCTGGTGGCCGAGGACCGCGGCTCCCCGCCGCTGCGCACCGTCAAGCCCTACACGGTGCGCGTGGGGGACGAGAACGACAACGCCCCGCTCTTCGCGCGTCCCGTCTACGAGGTGTCGGTGCGGGAGAACAACCCTCCCGGCGCCTACCTGGCCACCGTGGCGGCCCGGGACCCGGACCTGGGCCGCAACGGCCAGGTGACCTATCGCTTGGTGGAGGCCGAGGTGGGTCCAGGCAGGGGCCTAGCTTCCAGCTACGTCTCCGTAGACCCGAGCACCGGCGTACTGAGGGCTCGGAAGCCCTTTGACCGCGAGGTGCTGGCCGGGCTGGAGGTGGGGCTGGAGGCGCTCGACGGTGGCTCGCCAGCCCTGTGGGGCAGGACCGTGGTGAGACTGGTGGTGGAGGACCAGAACGACCACGCGCCCGAGGTGACCTCCCCACTGCTTTCCAATGGCTCCGCACGCGTGCCTCTGCCCCTCGGGGCTCCTCCGGGCTTCCTGGTCACCCAGGTGAGGGCCCGAGACGAGGACGAGGGTCCCAACGCCGAATTGACTTACATCCTCACCCACAGCGACCGCAGCCCCGGGGCTCTGGCGTTGCACCCGCACACGGGCGAGCTGTCATTGCAGCGGCGGCTGTTGCCTTGGCCCACTGACCCTCTCATCGTGGTGGTCACAGTGCAGGACGGCGGGAGGCCGTCCCTCTCCTGCACCGCCACTCTGACCTTGGTGCCCGCGCCTGCCTCCCCACCTGGCGGAGATATGGTGCTAGTGCCACCTCCACCCCTACCGCCGCCCTCCAGAGAGGCTCTGGCCGGGGCTCAGGCGGGGCGTCTGCAGAGGGGTCACGCTGGGAGGCTTGATCCCTCCATTATCTTTATTGGGGTATTGGCCAGTGGCTGTGGACTGCTGCTAGTGGCCATCGTCATCGTGGCGTCGTCGTGCAAGGGTAGGGGCCTGATCCGGAGAAAGGCGTTTTTCAAGGGCAACATGAGATCAGGACTGGCGCTCACAGACAGCTGGACACCTGGCCGTCGGGAGTCTCCTGGAGGGCCCGGTAGTAATGGCTTTGAGAGCCTCGAAAAGTCCTATAGCCTTTCTGTCACAGATGAAGTTGAGGAGGAGGAAACTGTAAGCACACCTCATTGGAGAGACAGCAGGTTGTCCTTTTCTCCCTCATCTCGAGAGAGGAATGAAACTCCCAAGCCCCAGGTACTCCACTCCCCAACCTTCGAATTCCAGGAACCCCTAGGAATCCTTACCACTAGAATTCTGAGTCAATTCCTGCTGCAGCTTGAGTTCCTACAGTGCATTTCAATTTGCTAATCCCAGGGGTAGAAGTGGGGTGTATTTTAATTAGAAAAGAATATTCACTCCCCATCAGACTTACAGATTTGATGTTCTTGTAGGCACTGATATGGTTATGCCCTATGTGGATTGTCTCTATAGTTCAGTTTTAATGCAACCACAGTGAAGGGTTTAAATGTCTTTGGGAAGCTTCACATGACTGATTGGTGTGTCTGTCATATGAGTTTTGATATTTAAAGGTGAAAAATTATTAACTGCTACTTTCACCTCACCTCTCTTTAATAGGGTTCAATCTCAGCTCCTTTTCATTCCACATCTCTATGGCAAGAGGATAAATCTGCTGCAAGTTTAAGGTAATTTCAGAATATTTATTGTTATGTCTCAGCAATATGCTTGACATTTTTTATGTTTAGCATTTTTATGTGTAACTGAAGTAATTCCTTCTTTTTGACTTCCAGTACCCATTCAAGATCAGATGAATCCAGTGTGAAGGACAGTGGAAAAGGAGACAGTGAATGTAATGATAGTGATTCTGATATTAGTGGAGAAGAGGTCAAGAAAACTTCCTCTCAGATGACTGAAAAGCAAAACGGTAAGTATCTTCTAAGTATGGAGACCTCCCACTCCATATCATCCTTTTTCACATGTTTGCACTAAGGCTAAAAGAGCAAGATTTAACAAGTGGTCACGAATGTGACATTAAAGGAAGGCTCTTGGTGACTCCTGCTGGCTCAAAAAGGAGAAAGAAACTCTGAAATCCAGTGTGTTAGGATAATTGATACTGTTTTACATTATGATGCTGACAAAATATCAAATATATTATAAACTGAATTTGATTGTACATGTGTGACTCTCAGAAAGGAATTTCTGGGAGTTTAGTTACATCAGAGCAATACTTTCAGCATGGACAAAACTCCAAATGTTATTTTAAGTGGCATGATATAATAGGAGTACTATTTCTTGTTCTCTGTATATCATGTTTTTCTGTTAATACAGTCTAAGACTATGCTGACTTCTTTAAACAACTGCATTAGATGGTTTTACTGTTTGGAAGATTTTAGTGTTACCTGAGAAGTTGGTTTTCATTAACAATGTTTTCCTGAAGACTATTTATAAAAGATGGTATAAAACTTTTTCAAGAACAAATCCCTGGGAGAAATACCCTGTTGTCCTAATCCTTTTTTGTTATTGTTTTTAAAGTCACTTTCCTATACTGGAATACTTCAATTTCAGTGAATCAAAAACTGATTAAGTGCATAGCAAACAGTTGAATGGAATCAAAATAATAAATATAAGGCTTAAAGAGTACATTTTCTTGGAATAGTTAGGGATTGAATCTGTGACTTAATTGACATTATTTCACTGGAAATTATTATGTTATTATTCTATTTCCTGAACCCCATAATAATTTCCAGTGAAATAATGTTTTATACCATCTTTTATAAATAGTGTTGTAGGCAGGTAGAGTAATGATCTCTGGGTGGTAAAGTTCCTTGGACATTCTTGATGCTAGTTATTGTCTCTTTCCAAGCCCACAGCACCTCTTTATAGAGAGGTAAATATCTCACCCTAGAATAAATGATTCCTGCCTCTTCTGCAGGCTCTTCTGTGGATCTCATTGTTTATCCCCATATGTTAAGATTTACCTTTAATTCTGATTGGCTTCAGTGACATGCAAGGATACCTTTGGGAGGTATAGCATATGAACAGTAGTATCTGAATGTTCTAAATCCCTTATTTTTTTTTCTGAAGGAATAGAAGTGAGACACAAAGTTTGTACCTACTGCTCTTCCACACAACTATAATATTAACTAATCAACATATGTCTTATGATTGGATATAAAAGATTAATATAATAATTATAGCTAGAATTAGTTTGGCACCTTAACTTTTGCAAAATGTTTTTATAAAGCAAAAAAAAATC
The DNA here is from genome assembly GCF_037893015.1 of Macrotis lagotis. Classification (NCBI taxonomy): domain Eukaryota; kingdom Metazoa; phylum Chordata; class Mammalia; order Peramelemorphia; family Peramelidae; genus Macrotis; species Macrotis lagotis. The sequence goes on from NC_133663.1 coordinate 97,219,303, forward strand.
TTCACAGCAACTCTGGGAGATGCTATTGTTGCCTGCTTTTTACAGATGAGAAAAAGGAATCAAAAAGAGGTCAAGTGCCTTGAGTATAGTCAAATAGCTAGTAAGTATCTGAGGCTACAATTGAACTCAGATCTTTATGACTCCAGGTCCAATCTTCTATCCATTGGGCCCCCTACCTGCCTCTAAATATCAACCCTCATGTTCCAAGCAGTAATCTCTGATTGAGTTTCTGTAGTAATCATATTCCATTAATTAGAAATTTGAACTGGATAATAAAAGCTTACACTTAGAATTTCTTTATCATTGCAACCAACATTCTAATTGGCTAAAATAAACTTACACAAGCAACTTCCTGAATAATATGTCTTTTTTTGTAATTGACCTTTCACCAACAGAGCAACCTTTTTTTATCATCCTTAGTCATCAACCCTCAACAATCTCCCACCTCACTCAATCATCCTTCACCAATATGTTCAAGCTAATCATTTGTATTTATGATCATTTCAACTTCCCCCTTTCCTCTGGTGGATCAGGCTTTCTTGAGTCAATTATTTATTATTTTTCCTTTGTCAGTAGCAATTGCATCTATGATTCCCAGTGCTTCTGTCAGCCCTATAACATATCTCAACATTTATTTTTAATTTTCAAATGGTTTCTAAATTTTAACTTTATTAAGGTCTCCTAAGATCATAAGGACTCCTTATAATGGTTGTGGAGCCATTTTGTCTTTTTATGCATATCCTATAGTGAACTTTAAATAAGATTGTTTGAATTCTTTATTTATTTTACTTATTTTAAGTTATTTCTGTTATTATGTTGCATTCCCCTATAAAATTGCTTATGTGGACCACTGAAAAAATGACAAATGAGTGTAAAGAAAGGCCATAATCAGGCTAGACTTTGAAGAAAAAAAGCAATGTATTTATTTTTTTACATCAAAGACCTGATACAAAGTAATAAGAAATGTGGAAAGAATGGATAAATACAATCTGAGTACAAACTCCAAATCTTATTTTAGCTAATGGTTTTAACCTTTTTATTCCATGCCATCATTATCAGTTGTGCTAATAGAAGAAGTGATTAATTTGATCTTTACCTTCATTTTTTTCTTTAGCATACTCCCAAGTAAGAGGGTATGGGGAGACTAGGAAAGGAAAAAGAAGAATCTGGTTTCTTAATAACTAAAGGTTGATTATATTTCTAACATATTACTATATAATATTCAGTTCTAGTATTTTCTCATGAATGCTTAAAAAATGTTCAACTTTTTTTTAATTCCTAAGGTGTTTTAGGAAATATGACTAGAAGAATTTTTAAGGACCCCCAAAGATCCTTTATAATCTGGGAGTCCCAAACAAGCAAGAATCTTTCATCACACTATGACAATACTTACAGGATTTCATTTTCTTCAAGTGCCATCCATCAACACCATTCTCAACTGAGAAATGCTAATTTTCATACAGAAGACTCTAATCTAAAGGAGTATTATTATCATGTTAATGCCCCCCAGAGTGAAAGTCTGTCAAGTGTGTATGAAAGAGCACCAAACAATGGAACAATGATGTCACCTTCTACTCCATTACGACAGTATAATGGATTAAATCATCCCCCAGAGAACACTTTATCTTTGCACACTTCTGAAATAAGCACATCATTCTGAAATGCAGAAGACTTTTGGGGGGGGAACATGGAAATACATATTTTTCTGTGTTTGTGAGAGTTTCTTAAGACAAGTTGTATAATAAACCTTTGATTTTTTTGAAGGTTACTTTACAGTATGACAACATAAGTATTGGGGATACGTTATGGGTCCCAAATATTTTGCCAAAGTTTCTTATTGTGAATAATAGTAGTATAAATAGTACATGTTGTTACAGAAGTAAAACCTGCAAGAGTATTTTATGTATTAATACATTTTATAGCTGTAAATAAAAAAAAGTTCTCAGTGTTAATTTCTATTTCAAGATGTATGTGATTTAAATATTAAGCTAACTCAACATCAAAATGATGTAAGATTGATCATCACACCATGTTGTAGTTAGAGTGTACAGTGTTTTTCTGGTTTTATTTATCTCGCTCAGCATCAATTCATGCAAGTTTTTCTAGGCTACTCTGAAATCCCATCCCTACTAATTTCTTATATAACAACAGTGTTCCATCACATACACATACCACAATTTGTTCAACCATTTCCCAATTGATGGACATCCCCTCAATTTTCAATTCTTTGCCACTACAAATAGAGCTGCTATAAATAATTTTGTATGTGTCAGGTTTTTACCCTTTTTAATTATCTCTTCAGGATACAGACCCAGTAGTGGTATTGCTGGATCAAAGGGAAGGCACATTTTCATTGCCCTTTGGGCATAATTCCAAATTGCTCTCCAGAAAGACTGGATCAGTTCACAGCTCCACGAACAATGCATCAATATCCCAGATTTCCCACAACCCTCCAACATTGATCATTGTCCTTTCTGGTCATATTGGCCAATCTGAGAGGTGTAGATGCTTTAATTTGCATTTCTCTAATCAGTAGTGATTTAGAGCATTTTTTTTTCATATGACTATAGATAGCTTGGATTTCCTCATCTGAAAATTGCCTTTGCATATGCTTTGATCATTTATCAAGTGAGGAATGACTTTGTTTTTTTATAAATTTGATTCAGTTCTCTCTCTATATTTTAGAAATCAGTCCTTTGTTAGAAACACTAGTTGTAAAAATTCTCACCCAATTTAATACTTTCTTTTGATCTTGATTAGAGTGATTTTTTTGTGCAAAAGCTTTTTAATTGAATGTATTCAAAATATCTAATTTGTTTTTTATAATGTCCTCTCTTTCTTAGTCATAATCTGCTTCCCTTTCCATTGTTCTGAAAGGTAAATTATTCCTTGGACCCTAAATTTGCTTATAATATTGTCTTTTATGTATAAATCCTGCACCCATTTTGATTATATTGGTATAGGGTGTGAGATGTTAGTCTAATCCTAGTTTTTGCCATACTATCTTCCAGTTTTTCCCAGTAGTTTTTATCAAAGAATAAGTTCCTATACCAGAAGCTGGACTCCTTGGGTTTATCAAACAGCAGATAACTACAATCATTTCCTGCTGTCTCTTTTGCATCTAATGTATTCCACTGATCCACTACTCTATTTCTTATCCAGTACTAGACACTTTTGATGACTGATGCTTTATAATATAATTTTAGATCTGGTAAGGGTAAGCTGCATTCTTTTTGCATTTTTTCCATTAAATCCCTTGATATTCTTGCTTTTTTTCCCCCTCCAAATGAATTTAGTTACATTTTTTTCTAGCTCACTAAAGTAATTTTTTTTGAAGTTTAATTCATATGGCACTAAGTAAGTAGTTTATTTTAGGTAGAATTGTTATTTTTATTATATTTTCTTGGTCTTCTCATGAGCATTTATATTTAACCAGTTATTTAGATCTGATTTTATTTGCATGAAAAATATTTTATAGTTTTCATAGAGTTTTGAGTCTACCTTGCAGGTAGATTCCCAAGAATTTTGTGTTGTCTGATGTTATTTTAAATGGGATTTCTTTTTCTAACTCTTAATGCTAAATCTTGTTGGTAATACATAGAAATGCCAAGGATTTATGTAGGGTTTATTTTATAACCTGTGACTTTGCTAAAGTTGTTAATTGTTTGCAACAGTTTTTAGATAATTTTTAGGGTTCTCTAGGTATATCATTATACCATCTGCAAAGAGTGAGAGTTTTGTTTCTTCCCAATACTAATTCCTTCAGTTTCTTTTTCTTCTCTTATTGCTGAAACTAACAATTCTAATATGATATTGAATAGTAGTGGTGATAACAGGCATCCTTGTTTCACCCTTGATCTTATTGGGAATGCTTCTAGCTTATCCCCATTGTATATAATGTTTGTTGATGGTTTCAGAGACACTGCTAATTATTCTAAGGAACAATCCATTCAGTCCTACACTCTTTAGATTTTTAGTAGGAAAGGATTTTGTCAAAGTCCTTTACAGCATCTTTGAGATAATCATATGATTTCTGTTAGGTTTGTTATTGATAGTCAATTATGTGACAGTTTTACTAATATTGAACCAACCCTATATTTTTTTTTAGGTTTTTTGCAAGGCAATGGGGTTAAGTGGCTTACCCAAAGCCACACAACTTGGTAATTATTAAGTGTCTGAGGCCAGATTTGAACTCAGTTACTCCTGCCTCCACTGTGACACCTAGCTGCCCCCAACCCTGCATTCTTGGAATAAATCCTGATTAGTCATAGTGTATTATCCTATTGATAACTGGCTGTAATTGCTTTACTTATATTTTATTTAAGATTTTTGCCTCCATATTCATTAGGGAAATTGGTCTATAATTTTCTTTTTCTGTTTTGACCCTTCCTGGTTTGGGTACCAGCACCACACAGAAGGAATTAGGCAGAGTTCTGTCTTCATCTATTTTTCCCCCAAATAGTTTATATAGAATTGAAATCAATTGCTACTTGAATGTTTGATAGAATTCACTTGTGAATCCATCTGGCCCTGGAGATTTTTTCTTAGGGAATTCATTGATGACTTGTTGAATTTCTTTTTCTGAGATAGGGTTATTTAGGTATTTAATTTCCTCTTCATTTAATATGGGCAGTTTATATTTTTATAAAAATTCATCCATTTCATTTAGATTATCAAATTTATTGGCATACAGTTGAGCAAACAAATTATTACTTTAATTTCCCCCTCATAAGTGGTGAGTTCACCTTTTTCATTTCTGATGCTAGTAATTTGGTTTTCTTCTTTCTTTTTTAAAAAATCAAATAACTAATGATTTATCTATTTTATTGTTTTTATAAAAACAATTCTTGGTTTTATTTATTAATTCAATTACTTCCTTGCTTTTGATTTTATTAATTTCTCCTTTAATTTTTAGGATTTCCAATTTGATATTTAATTGGGAGTTTTAAATTTGTTCTTTCTCTAACTTTTTTAGTTGCATGGTCAGTTCATTGCTTTCCTCTTTCTCTATTTTATTCATATAAGCATTTAGAGATATATCCCTTAATGACTGCTTTGGCTGTATCCCATAAGTTTTGGGGTATTTGTTCATTATTATCATTGTCTTGGATGAAATCAATAATTCTATAACTTTTTTGTTTGATCCACTCATTCTTTAAAATGAGGTTATTTAGTTTCTAATTAGATCTAGGTTTATCTTTCCTTGGTCTATTATTACAAGTGATTTTTATTACATCCTGGTCAGAAAAGGATGCATTGATATTTCTGCCTTTCTGTCTTTGAATATGAGGTTTTATGTCCTAGTACATGGCCAATTTTTGTGTGGGTGCCATGTACTGAGGAAAAAAAAGTATTTCTTTATGTCCCTGTTCAATTTTCTCCAAAGGTTTATTGTGTCTAAATTTTCTAACATTCTATTTACCTCCTTAACTTCCTTTTTGCTTATTTTATGATTGGATTTATCTAATTCTGAGAGAGGGAAGTGGAGGTCTTCTACCAGTAGAATTTTGCTGCCTCTGTCTTCCTATTACTCATTCAGCTTCTCTTCTAAGAATTTGGATGCTATACCATTCTTGGTGCATTCATGTTTTGTACTGAAATGCTTCATTGTCTTTTAGGAGGATATAGTTTCCTTCCTTATCTCTTTTAATGAGATCTATTTTTGCAGTTGCCTTGTCTGAGATAAGGATTGATGGCCCTGCCTTGTTAACTTCAGTTGAAGCATAATATATTCTGCTTGAACCTCTTTCTTTTACTCTTTATGTATATGATTCTGGTTTTCAATACACTCTGCCATCCACTTACATTTTATGGGAGAGTTCATCTCATTCACATTCAAAGTTATAATTATTAACTCTTTATTGCCCTCCGTGCTATCTTCCCCCCTTTTGTATTTTTCCCCTTCCCCTCATTCCTATTCCTTAGTATTTTGCTTCTGAATATACCTTCTTCAATGTGTTTGCTTCTTCTATCCAACCCCTCTCCCCTTCCTTTCCCCTTTCCCTTTGCCCCTTCTTCTTTCCCTTCCTTCTGTCAGTTTCTTCTTTCCCTCCCTGTTTCTGTTCACCTTTCCCCTCTTAATACTTAAAAGGTAAGTTAATTTTCTAAACTCAATTAAATATGTGTATATGTTAATCCCTCATTGAGTCAAATCTGTTGAGAGTAAGATTCAGGCAGCTTTCACCTCCTCCCTTCTTACCCTCTTTTGCAATATGTCCTTTGCACCTCTTCATTTTATATAATTTACCCCATTCAATCTCTTTCTTTCTCCCATTACTTTAATGTTCCCATCAGAGTCACAGTCAAGTTATGTGTGTCCATTACTTCTGACTAAGTATATTCCCTCTAATAGAGTTACAGTCTCAAGAGTTATGAGAATCTTTCTCCCAGGTGGGGATATTGCCAATTTCATCTTATTTAATAAGTTTTTTTTCTTTTCCCCTTTTTATCTTTTCATGTATCTCTTGAGTCTCCTGTTTGAAGACCAAATTTTGTTTTTACCTCTGGTCTTTCCACCAGGAAAAATTGAAAGTCCACTATTTCATTAAGGATCAGTTTTGTTGGATAGTGAATTCTTGACTCCATTCCAAGCTCCCTTGCTCTCTGGAATATCATATTCCAGGCCCTTTGATCCCTTAATGTTGATACAGCCAGGTCCTGTGAAATCCTGACTGTGGCTCCTTGGTATTTAAATTGTTTCTTTCTGACCACTTGCTGAATTTTCTCCTTGTTCTTATAGTTCTGGAGTTTGGCCACAATATGCCTTAGTGTTTTAATTTTGGGATCCCTTTCAGGAGGGGATCAATGTATTCTTTCAATGACTATTTTGCCCTCTAGTTCCTGATATCAAGGCAGTTCTCCTTCACTATAGCCTGAAGTATGGAGTCCAAGCTTTTTTTATGATTTTTATGATTCTTAAATTGTCTCTTCTGGATCTATTTTTCCAGGTCTGTTGTTTTGTCAATGAAGTATTTTACATTTTCTTCTATTTTTTTAATTTTGTTTAACAGATTCTTGGTGGTCCATGAAGTCATTTGTTTTTACAAATTCCAATCTTTTTTTTTAGAGAAGAGTTTTCCTCATTAATCTTTTGCATTGCCTTTTCCAAATGGTCAATTCTATTTTTCAAGGAATTTTCCATTTCCCTAAGTATGCTTTTAAGAGAATTGTTTTCTTTTTGTACTTGCCCAGTTGAATTTTCAAAGGATTTGTTTTCTTGTTGTAAGATGTTAATTTCCTCTTGCATTTATAACTCCTTTCTGATCCCTAAGAAATCTTTTTGGAATGGAAACCAATTCATATTCTCTTCCGAGGTTCTGGTCCTCTCTGAGTTAGGATTCTTGGCTTCAAGGTAACATTCAATGGACCCCCTTTACCCTGGCCTTTCTTCATTTTGCATCTTTTTCCTCAGGTGATGTGCTGGTGGAGGGGCTGGTTCACACACCTTTGATGTTGAGATCCCTAGAGGCCTTGCCCACTTCAGGGGGTTACTCATTGGTTTGGCCTGTCATGCCAGAAGCTTTCTCTAGATTGTCTGAGTTGTTGATTAGTGGTTCACTCCCTAGATCTAGACATGGGTGGGGCATGGAAAAATCTGGGCACACCCTGGGCCCTAAGGCTAGATAATTAATCTACTTAATCACCAATCAGGTTGAGGGAGCTCTGCAGCCCACTCCTGTGCCTCTGGGCAAGATGCAAACACCAGGGGGGGGAGGCTATTTGTTGTAGAGAAAGTCTCCTTCCACAGGGGTGTGGGAACTGGCAGTCCAGGTCTTCCAGAGCAGCCCAGCTGACCAAATAGATGTCTGGGCCTTTGCACCAGAGGTTCTCCTGTTGACCAAACACACAGTAAATGCTTCCATCACCGTTCTCAGGTCAGTCCCCTGGCTTCATCCTATCACCTCTGTGCTGGGCCTCTGTTCTCTACCCAGGCTCACCCATGCTCCCCTGTGACAGACCTTGTTGGTAGGTGCTCTCTTTGCTTCTTTTTTAAAATTTTAAAATTTTATTTATTTATTTTCATCCATATGCATATATATATATATATATATATATATATATATATATATATATATATATGTTTGTTTGTAAATTACAAAACTTCCTTCCATCCTCTATTCTCAACCCCCTCCCCTCAGTCAGGTTAGCATTGTACATACACATTTTTGATAAACATGTTTACAGATTAGTTGTTTTCCATATGAGGAATTAGAGTTAAAGGAAAAAGATACCTAAGAGATAATTTTCAGAATATCAGATTCTGAAGGGTTGTTTTTTTGTGCTGTGTTTTATTTTGATTTTCTTCTTCTGGATAGGTATAACATCATCCATAGTTCGTCTACTACTGTTGTTCTAGCTCTTGGGACTGCTGAGAGGAGCTGCTTCCATCAAGGTTGATCATCTTACTGAGTTATTTATATGTACTTTGTTCTCTTGGTTCTGTTCACTTTGCTCAGCATCAGATCCTGTAAGTCATTCCATGTTTCTCTATAATGCGACTATTATGGTTTCTTATAGAACAATAATATTCCATAGCATTCATGTAACATAATTTGTTTAGCCATTCCCCAATTGATGGACATCCCCTCAATTTCCAATTCTTGGCCACTATGAAAAGAGCTGTTATGAATATTTTGGAACATGTGGAACTTTTCCCACTTTTTTTGATTTCTTCTGGATATAGGCCTAAAATTGGAATTGCTGGGGTCAAAGGGAATGAACATTTTTTATTACTCTTTGGAGATGGTTCCGTATTACTCTCAGTATTACTCAGAACTCTACAAGCAATACACCAATATCCCAATCCTCCCACAACCTCTCCAACATTGCTCATTTCCCCCTTTTCTCACCTCAGCCAGTGTGACAGGTGTGAGGTGATACTTCATTGTTATTTTAATTTGCATTTTTCTAATCAATAATGATTTGGAGCATTTTTTCATATGTTTGTATATAGTTTTAATTTCTTCATTTGAAAACTGTTTATTCATATCCTTTGATCTTATCAATTGGAGAATGACTTGTAACCTTATAAATTTGATGCATTTCTGGCCACAGAAATCTTTAGTAAAAGGTGAAAGATTTATACGATCTGAAGAGAAACCAGAATATGCATTTCTCTATATATTTTAGAAATGAGACCTTTATCAGAACTCCAGGTTGTGAAGATTGTCTCCCAGCTTTCTGTTTTCCTTCTAATTTTGGCAGCATTGATTTTATTAGTGCAAATCTATATAATTTAATATAGTCAAAATCATTCATTTTGCAGTTTATAATGTACTCATGAATTTATCCCCTTTCCATAGATCCGATAGAGTATTTCTTGCTTCTTTTAAAAAAATTTTAAACTAATTAATTAATTATTTTATTTATTTATTTTCATCCATATGCACATGTATATTTGTCTATAATTTATCTTTGGTATCACTTTTTATGTCTAAATTCTGTATCCATTTAATCTTAGTTTTTGGTTTAAGGTGTGAGATGTGAATCTAGGGCTATTTTTTGCCATACTATTTTCCAGTTTTCCCAACAATTTTTGTCAAATAATAAGTCCTTATCTGAAAAGCTGATATCTTTGGGCTTGTCAAATAGTAGATTATTGCTGTAGTCATTTATTGCAGTTTCTTTTGAACCTCTCTTAATCCACTGATCCATTATCTATTTCTTAACCACTACCAGGCACTTTTGATGACAGCTGCTTTATATTATAGTTTTAAATCTGATAGAGCAAAGTCACTTCCTTTACATTTTTCTTTTTCATCAGTTCCCTTGATATTCTGAACCTTTTGTTATTCTGTATGAATTTCATTACTGTTTTTTTTCTAACTCAGTGAAATAGTTACTGGGTAGTTTGATTGGTGTGGCACTGCATAAGTAATTTAATTTGGGTAGAATTGTAATTTTTATTATATTAATTTGACCTAACCATATGCAATTGACATTTTCCCAGTCATTTCAATATGATTTTATTTATGTGAGAAGCGATTTGTAATTGTATTCATGTAGTTGCAGAGTTAGTGTTGGGAGGAAGATTTCCAAGTATTTAATGTTGTCTTTAGTTATTTTATTTTATTTTATTTTATTTAGTTTTTTCAATTTTTTTTGCAAGGCAAACGGTGTTAAGTGACTTTCCCCAAGGCCACATAGCTAGGCAATTATTAAGTGTCTGAGGCCAGATTTGAACTCAGGTACTCCTGACTCCAGGGTCAGAACTCTATCCACTGTGCCACCTAGCCGCCCCGTCTTTAGTTATTTTAAAAAGAATCTCTTCTTCTATCTCTTGCTCGTGGGCTTTATCATTTATGTATAGAAATGTTGATGATTTATGTGGGTTTATTTTATATCCTGCTACTTTGCTGAATTTGTTAATTGTTTCAAGGAATTTTTAGATGATTTTCTTGGTTCTCTAATTATACCATCATATCATCTACAAAGAGGGAGAGTTTGCTTTCTCATTGCCAATTCTAATACCTTCAATTTCTTTATCTTCTCTCATTTATAAAGCTGACATTTCTAATACATTTTGAATAGTAAGGATGATAATGGGCATCTTTGTTTCACACCTGATCTTATTGGAAATACTCCTGGTTTATTCCCATTACATATAATATTTGTTGATAGTTTTATACAGATGCTGCTTATTATTTTAAGGAAAACTCCATTTATTCCTATATTCTCTAGTGTTTTTAATAGGATGTATTTTGTCAAAGGTTTTTTTCAGCTTCTATTGATACAATCATATGATTGCTGTTGGTTTTGTTATTGATATGTTTAATTATGTTGAGTATTTTTTCCAATATTGAATCATCCCTACCTACTTGGTAGAAATCCTACCTGATCATGTTGTATTATGCCAGTAAGAACTTGCAATAATCTCTTTGCTAAAATGTTAAGATTTTTGTTGTGTCTCTTTGTGATTCTAATTTGGGGTTTCTTGGGAAAAATACTGGAGTAGTTTGCCACCAGATCATTTTACAGATAAGGAAACTGAGGCAAGGTCTAATCTGAACTCATGAAAATGATTCTAATTCCAGGCCTTATCCACTATGCCACTTACCTATTAAGGTACAATAAAGGACAAAAAGGTGCTCTGAAAGAGTCATACTATTCAAAATGTAATTTGTTACTGTGGAGTTACAGATTAACTAGAGAGACCAGAATTCAAATCAGATGAACTTTGCTTTGTAGAATTTTTCCCTAAATCAGTGTATACTTGTTGATTGATGCCTTATCTTTTAGGATTTACATATCCTAAACATTTCTTATATATTTCTGCTACTGTGATTCTGCTCATATGGGTTCTATTTTTTTTTTAGTAAGTCAAGTCACATTTAAGATGTATTGAATGAGATGTCCATTGGAATCAATTGGCAGAATCTTTAATAAAGCAAAGAAGAGAAAGCTTTTTATTTATTCAACAACCCTAATTTTATGAATATTGGGCATATCTTTAATTCTAATATTCTTGTACATAATGTTGTATATGCTAATTGATTGGTTTTGATAAAGTCCAAGTTTTGCTTTTTTTTAAACAACAATCTCAATGAGAAGTACCTAGTTCTTTATCCCTGCTAAGCAGACTTTTGATGCAATTGAAAACCATTCTACAAATAACTGCTTAAGAAAAGCAAGGGAAGGTTTATATTTGTTCATTAAATAAGAGAGTATTTTTAATTACCAGTAAATCACTGACATTACCACTTAGGTAATGTTCTGAGAGGTTGTGCCTGGAAACAAATAATGTTGATCTTTGACAGAACTGCTTTGTTCATTAAAATGAATACAGAAGGAGTAGAGTTAATAATCGATTATTCATTTGCTTGTATACTATAATTAGCAGAGGAATACACCAATCAATTTTAAGCCCACTTCCCTAGTCTATGCATGCATGGGGATTGATTGCTGGTTTGAATTTGCTGAATAAAAAGTGAAGCTAATTTCAATTTGTATTTCATTGAGTAAATGTCATATATTGATTTCTGTGACTGACTACTAGCTGAAGCAATATGTCATTCTTTGAAGGTGGCATGGCACCATCATATTATATAATTTTATTTCATGTCTCTGAAAGAGATGCTGTTTAGATATTCATAGGAGGAAACATTTCACACTAGATCCCATCCTATGTACTCTTTCAATCTTTCATTTTTTTTAATCTCAATTTGTCCATTCCTGTTTAATCCTGCAATGGATGTGCAGTGATTACTAGTATTGAAGGATGAGAGGAACATCCACTCAATAGGAAAATTGTATCATATCAAGTTTTCATTGGATTTTTTATACTATGGAAGTTACATTTCAGAGGATATGATTTAGCCAATGAAAAAAGCTAGGTTAAAGTGAATTTTTGTTGTTCTACAGTTTTCTTAAGTTTCAGGCCATACTAGCATTGATGAAGATGTTTTATATTAAAAAATAAAGGTATTGAATTCTTTTATGATCAAAATTTGTAACTTTGACTTATTTCGAGTAGCTGCCATAAATTTCAAAAGTGATTTTATTAACATAATAAAAGCATGCAGTATTTAAAGAGAAGTGCCACTTTTTGTCATTCTTTCCTTTCCCTGTGTAAAGAATTCATCTATTCTTTAGCCATTTATCATCACACATTTATTAATCAATTACTATGTGATATACAGTGAACTAAGCCTGGATGAATATAAAAACCAATTGGAATAGTCTCTGTTCTCATAGAAAAATGATGTGTGTGAGTGTGTGTGTATAGAATATTCACATGCTACATATAGTATGTGATTTTTGAAAGGGAGGTTGAAATCTTTTATAAAATCAGAAAGGCTTCATGAATAATGTTGCTGGATTAAATGAAAGTTCTGAAAGAAACCAGGAATTCCATTATGGAGCTAAGGAGAGAGGATATTCCAAGGATGGGGTGCAGCCTTTACAAAGCTAAGGAGATGGGATATAGAGACCAAAGTATAAGAAAGAACAAGAAGGCAAATTTGGTTACACAGTCAAATGTGTGGATGGAAGTTATGTTTAAGATTAGAAATATAGGAAAAGGTTAAATTGTAAAGGGCCTTAAATTCTAAAGAGGATTTTGTATTTGATTCTAGAGGCAACTTTGTTGTTAAATTTACTATATAATTTAATTTTATAATCACTTTTATGGTTGAAAGATGGACAATGGAGGATGAATTGCAGTGGGGAGAGACTTGTTGCAGGGACAACAAAAGGAGGGTCTTGTGGGAAGTGATGAGATCTTGAGCTAGGATAGTGGTTGTATGAGTAGAGATGTCTATATGAGAGATAAAAATGACAATATGTGACAACTGATTGAATGTATTTGATAAGTGAGAAAAGGGGAATAAGTGTTAAAATTAAGTTTTTATATCTGTGTGCCTGAAAGAATAGTGGTCCCAGGAAGTAATAGTGAGAATTTGTGAAAACTGCTTCCTCTGTGGACAAAGAGAGGTAATCTGTGTCAAGCAAAGTGAATTTCTTGGTAATATAGTCCCAGATAGAATTGCTTATTTCCATGATAGGAGAGACTGAAAGCCCATCATGAGGAACTGTGTAATTAGATATCAGACTGGGAGAAGATATTAAGTGCATGATTATTAAAAATGGAGAAAAAAGGATCTTATGGGAGCAGAAGAATCAGGTCATCCTGGCCATTTTTCCATCTGAATCCATGGCAAATTTTTGCAGGACACACCAAATTGAGAGGAAATGGATACTGGAGGGATAGAATATGAAAAGGGAGGCAGACCAAGGCTAATATTGAGGTTAATAGAATTCCACCATAGTGGCTGATTTCTTTGATCACTGAAACAGATAGGATAGCTGAAACTAGAGCATGATACATGGATGCAAATGGTTCAGTGGCTCTTCCTCTTTCTTCTCTCCCTTTATATCTAAGAAAATAAATGTCTAAAATAGTTTTATGTTTCTAAAAGTCATTTACTTTTATTTTAATTCGTCCCAAAGCCATAAACTTCTCATTGTGGATTTTATAATTTGTGAAAACAGAAAGAAAATGGGCAGAGGCTGTCATATTATATATGTAGAGAGATAAAAGGACAAAGGTTTAATGCTGTCTAAAGTGCCTTGCTTCCATTCTGACTGAGGGCTACAAGACCAAAATTAATCATATTGAAGTTAATTTATTATTATTATTATTATTTAGTAAATATCTCAAAGACAGCAGAGATAGGTTCATTTTTTATTTTTGTCCTTAGGTGAAGGTAGTCACCTTTGATGTCTGGGAGAAGTCTGGATTATCAAGTCATGATTCTTTCTTGTAGTTGAAGGAAGTAACTAGAAGATAGAAACTGCCTAATAAAAGGAGAAAAAAATGCTTGATGTTGGCCAGTAATGGATCAAGTACACTTTCCTTTCTTTGTCTACTACATCCTGCAGGACAAAAGGCTAAAATAGAAAAATTCAGAAATGGAATGAATTTGAGGCAAAATATAATGAATCCTGCTTTAACCATATTGATTTTGCTATGCCAAATGGATTATTTCAAAATGCTAGAAAGGTGGGCTTGAAACTCAGGAAAGATTATGGCTACATATATATATATATACATATATATATATATATATGGCTACATACATATATATGGGAGTAATCTGAATAGAAATGACAGTGGAAGCTGATGAGATCAGTAAGGAGACCATAAGGGGACAATAAGGAGAAAAAAAAGAGGACAAAGGACAAAACCTTGAAGATATCAAAATTAATGAGTATGACATTATGATGCAGCAAAGGAGACTGAAGAGAACTAACAGGTGGTGGGAAAGAACCAAGTGAGAGCAGTGCCACAAAAACCCAGAGGAGTGAGTATCCAGGAATATAGCATGGTCAACTGTGTCAAATGTTACAGAGAAGTCAAGAAGGATGACTACTAAAAAGAGATCAATCATAACTTAATAGAAAACAGTTTGAATTGAGTGATGAGTTTCACATCAGATTGCTGAGGATTTAGAAGAGAGTGACTACAGAGGCAGTAAAGACACCAAGCTCCCCCCACTCTCCTTTATGTTCATGAATTTATTCTGTACCCTTGCTTTTTCCATTTGATGGAATACGTCCCCATCTGTTCTGGGTGAATGGTATTAACTTTTTATGAAAAATTTTGCAAGTGGATTAGCATTCATAATTAAATTCACCTGAACATGTTAATATTTTGTAATGTCCTCATATAAGAGGTGAAATTTGAATGTAAATATCATTGCAAAGATCTTTACTTTGAACAATTTGATTACTTAGCCTATTAACTATGTTTGAAGTCAATGGTGAGCTTGGTAAACAGATGGAGCAGTATAAACTGAGAAAACAGAAACAAGGAATAATAAATACACTGATCTAAGAGATAAACACTGAACAAATTTGCAATAGCTCTTCAAGAAAAAAATACCTACCTTCCTTCTCATCATAGCACTGCTTTGGAAAAGACAGAGATACCCTCTTGTCATTGACAGAGATTTACTGAGTATTCCTGAGGGTAATGACAACATCCTAAGTATTATGAGCTCTACATTATTATTCCTGAATTCAGAGCAGTATGCCATTTTTCACCCTTTTCCCCAACAAACAAAATAAATTTGGATTTTGTCTTATTTCTGAATAGGAATAACATTTGCTTTCCTTGGTCCAGGGACAGGAATCCCAAAGACATCTGATCTTACTAAAGTACTTGATTAGTTGTTGGATCCACTAACAGGATACATACAAAATTCCACTCAATGATCTGTCACTCTCTTTTTATTAATTGCATTCTTGTTGAACCTCAATCATTTGTCATATTCATTCTTGACAAAAATGATAGGTTTGGAAGAAAGGGAGGCTTTTTCTTTCTCCTTTCGTGGTATTGCCTTCAAGGCTTACTGCTATTCAGGGTCCTGTTGAGATTTTGATTAAAAAAGACAGATATGGTGCAACTTCCATTAATGTTCTATTTTTCCTGTAGCAAAATGTCGACTCTTTCAACTTTCCCAAGAGAATTTGATTTTCCACATCTGTTGGAAAATTCAATTTTGAATTTTACATAAAGTACTAGAAAATAGTTGATCTTTGGATCGGGGCTATAATCTCAGTTAACACTTACATTTTTCTCTGTTATGCAAATTCCTAGTCTTCTGAGCCAAAAATTCTATGTTGCACGGAGAGAGAGAGAGAGACTTAGATTAGTAGCTAGTTGGCTTAATAGACAACTGTAGGAAGACCTAAATTCAAATCTTTCCTCAGACACTTAGGCATGTGCCCCTAGGCAAGTCACAAAACCTCTTTCAGCCTCAGTTTCCCTAAAGCATTATTTGAATTCAAGTATGATGATGATGTTGATTTTGATGTTAGAAATTCCCTTATTCTTCCAAACATTACAATTATATCTGTTGAATCCCTTTCTAGACTCCCTCAATCTTTCCCCAGGTGACCATTGGAGGGGTGGGAGACAAGGAGGACAAGGATGACAGGTTCTCCAAGATCCCCAAATACTCCATTTATTCACCAGAATACAAGTGCTTAAATATCCTGTCCAGTACCTAATCCACTCCCACTCCCATGGCACTTAGTAAAACAATGTTCTGATGCTCAAGGACACTAGGTGAAGATAGTTTACAGTGCTCCCACACATAACAGTCTATAACAATATCCTTAAAAAATCCAGACCTTGACACCTTCAAGAATCCTCTTATATCACTGTATCCCTTCAATATATCTGTAATCTATTTGTACTGAACCCCATACATTTCTGCATTAAAACTTTCTGATTGATTTATAGTTTTTCTTCTCACTACACATTTTAAATTCTTAGAGAACAGAAACTGTACCTTTTGATTCTTGTTTTTATTCTTTTTATATTTAATTTTTATTTTTCTCAATTACATGTAATTTAAAAAAAATCATTCTTTAAAAAATTGTTTTTGAGTTTCAAATTATCTACTTCTGTCCCCTCCCTTTTATTGAGAAGGCAAGCAATTTGCTATAGATTTTATATTAGCAGTCATGCAATACATATACACATTAGTCATGCAGTAATCGAAAACATAGATGTAAAAACCAAGAATATAAAGACAGTTAAAAAAAAGCATGCTTCAATCTGCTGCCAGACTCCAACAGTTCTTTCTCTGTAGATGGATAGTATTTTTCAGCATAAGTCCTTTGGAAGGTATCTTGGATGATGGTACTGGCTGAGAATAGCTAAATCACTCATATTTGATCATTATACATTATTGCTTTTACACCTGGTTTTGTTCATTTCACTTTGAATCCATTCATGTATTGTTTTGTTTTTCTGAAAGCATCCTGCTTGATATTTATTACAGCACAATAGAACTCTTTCATAATCATATGACACAACTTGTTTTCCAACTCATTCTCCAATTGATGAACATTCCCTTTATTTTCTAATTCTTGCCACAACAAATAGAGCTACTATAATTATATTTATACAAATAGATCTTTTTTCTTGTTCTTTGATCTCTTTGGGGTATAGACCTAGTATTAGTTTTGCTGGGTCAAAAGGGTACATGCAGTTTGATTGCCTTTTAGACATAGTTCTAAATTACTTTCCAAAATGGTTAGATCCATTCATAACTCTTTCAGTAGTACATTAGTGTCCCTATTTTTCTATATCCTCTCCAACATTTGTTTTTTTTCCTGTCATATTAGTCAATATGATGGATGTGAGGTAGTATCTCAGAGATGTTTTAATTCACATTTCTCTTATCAATAGAGATTTAGGGTTTTTAAAAATATAACAATAAATAGTTTTGATTTCTTCTTCTTAAAAACTGCCTGTTCATGTCATTGACCATTTATCACTTGGTGAGTGACTCAAATTCTTATGAATTTGACTTAGTTCTCTATATATTTGTAAAATGAGGCCTTTATCAAAAAACTTGCTATAAATTTTCCTCCCAGTTTTCTGCTTTCCTTCTAATCTTGGTTGCATTAGTTTTATTGTACAAACCCTTTTTAATTTGATATAATGAAAGGAATCCATTTAAAATCCTGTAAAGCTCTCTATCTCTTGTTTGGTCATAAATTTTTTCCATTTTCCATAAATTGACAGGCAAAATATATTTAGTGCTCCCCTAATTTGCTTATAATATCATTCTTGATGTTTAAATCATGTACCCAACTGACCTCTTGTTTTCTTCTTAACAACCCACCCCAAATGAGCATTTCCATTCACATGATAGAACAGAAAAAGAAGACAGTCCTGATACTGAGAATTTCTATTATGTATAGTTTGATATTCTTTTAAAAGTATATGATAAAGTCAAATATAATTTTCAGAGTTGTTCTGCTTGTCTGTTATCTCACTTTTTAAGTCTTCCTTCTCTTCTGTCAATCTGAAAAAAATTGCTTCAATAACCCTCTTCTGTTTTCTTATTTCTTCTCTCTCTCTCTCTCTCTCTCTCTCTCTCTCTCTCTCTTTCTACTCTTCCCATCTCCAAACTCCTTCACCCAAATAATAAAAATAATAATAAAAAGCAAATACAAATTGATTTCACTGAGAATCAGGAAGGAGGTGGCATTAGAACTGAACTTTTAACAGAGAAAGAGTTCTAAAAGGTAAAATTTCAGACAGTGTTCCAGGAAGAAATGACAGACAATAATAGTAGTAATAATAGCTAGTATTTCTATTAGAGTTTTAAAGTTTGCAAAGTTCTTTACATGTGTTATTATTTCATTTGAAAAGGCATGAAAGTGGAAAATGGAATGTTCTATATAAGAAATATGAAATAGGTCAGTTTGACTGAAGCATAGAGTATATGTGGGGAAATAATGTATAATCAGACCTTAAAGGAGTCATACTGGGTGGGACTTTATAAGACCAATAGAAGAGTTTTTTTTATCTTCAGGTCAATAGGAAGTGACTAAAACTTCTTGTATAATGAGTGTATGTATGTTGACTAGATCAGTATTTTGTAGATTATATATATGTATAATATGTTTACCTATATCCATATTGACAATAACAGTAATTTAATAATAAAAACTTCACAACTGTATATTGAATGGATTGAAGAGGAGAGAGGCTGGTTATAAGTAAGTCAATTTGTAGTATCATAATAATCCTGGTGAGAAAGGGGAGGAAAATCTGAACAAGTGTGATTGTGGCATAATTGTAGAGAAAAGGATGAATTTGAGGCATATTGAGATGGTAGAAGCAACAAGACTGATGACATTGACTAGAAATGGGGCCAAGTGAGTAAGGGTGAAGAGTGAAGTATGACTCTGAACCTAGGTGATAGGAGGAAGGATGCTTGTGTAGAAATAACCAAGTTAGGACGGAAGGAGGGTTTTAAAATTCTTATAGGACATCTACATGATCTCTAACAATCAATCAATCAGTCAATCAATTAAAAATTATTGGGTATAAATCAGGCAATTGGAGCTCAGGAGAGAGATCAAGGTGGTATTATATATATATGTACATATATATATATATATACTATTTAGGCATAATTTGCATAAAGATGTTGAGTATGTGCGTGTGTGTGTGTGTGTGTGTGTGTGTGTGATGAAATCACTAAAAGAAAAACAACAAAGCTGAGCTTAGGATATTTGGGAGGAAATGATTTATTACATGTCAACATTTCAGTAGTTTTTTTTATCTTTTAAAAAGATTCCATGTTCTTGAGGGGAAAGATCATATTTTCCTTTGATAATACTGTATTAGAAATATCAAGTCAATGTGGGTTACAACTTTGGCTACGGATTAGGACAAATCTAAATTACATCATAGATAACTGAATAAGCCTCTTAATTTCCTTTGGGTACTCAAGAAGTCAGCAATGAGTTTGCATGTTTACCATAGGGAATACATCAGAGACTTATAGCACTCCAATGCCAACACATTAAAGTGCGAAAGTTAGAGTTGAAATGGTCATGTGAACTCTTCCAAGTGAAATGAGGATAACATTGGTCTGATCTTATATTCAGCAAACATTAGTGCTCTCTGGATATTGTCCATTCATCCATATTAAGTGAATGTAATAAATTACAAAACGTTTTCTAAGACACTAAATAGTTGACTGGTTCCCTTTAAATGCTAGAGTAAATAAGCATAAAATTCTGATACAGTACATTTTTAATGTACTATTTATGTTCTTTGGTAACTTTCCTATAGCAGTATTGAATCAATGCCATGGAAATAGAAGAATGTGCTGATAGCTGAATAGTAGTTTATTAGATAGAAACAATATTAGTGTGAAATATAGCATATTTCAAAGTGATTTATTTTAAAAATATTTTATTAAAGAAATTGGAGGCCAATAATCTTATGACCAAAGGTAGGTGGTAGTGTTATGAATAAATATAAAATAATTAGCAATACAATAAAATATAAACTCCTTGTGGGTAGGAACTGTTTGTTTCACTTTTTTTGATCTCCAGGGTCTGCTTCAGTGTCTGGCAAATAGTAGGTATTCATTTAAATGTTTATTAAGTGACTGATCAAATGAATGACTACAATGTACTCCTCCCTTCCATTTTGATATGATAGTCATACTAGCTAAGTAACTACAGATTTACACTGCTAAATCAGTGTCCATTTTACAGATAAGGAAAAAAAAATCCCTGTCAAGATGATGGGGCTAGAACCCAATTTTCTTAGGTTTATTTCATATTCTATTCAGGGTTAGAACAAATGAAGAGTACATCTTTCTGTCTGAATGGGTATTATTATTTTTTTATTTTCTTTTAGTTTTATTGCAGAAGAACAAGCTGCTTTAAGCATATGCCAGCTCAATTGAGAATATTCTCTTAGTGCAATTATATTTCTTTTTAAGTTAGAAGAAATAATGTAAGAGGAAAGCATTTCTTCTTATCTCACTCCTTGTTTTTCCTGAAGCAAGTCTTTCTGGAATTAAAACAGTTGGTGACTAGAGGAAAAGGAATAGAAGAACTAAGATATTTTCTATTTTATTTGATTATTTAAATTGAAAAAATATATATAGCTGTACTAAAGGAGGTGCAATTCTTAGGGAAATATAAAAGAATTTAGATAAATACCTATACATATATACATGCATACAAATATGTATAGGTACATATATATATATGTGTATGAAAAGTTATTTACCAACTGATGAGATAGTATATACTTAAAGGACAGTTGGAATATTGTAAGAAAGAAATATAATTATCAGTTTGGGGAGAAACAAGTAAAAAATATAATTTATTGAGAAAAATGAAGCATAACCCCCCCAATTTATGCTAATATTTATAGAGTACTTTAAGGTTTGCAAAGTGATTTATGTAATTTTATTTGATCCCTACTTTATAGAGAGGAAACTGAGACTTAGAAAGGTCAAACAATTTGTCATGGTTACAAAACTAGCGTCTAAGGAAGGATTTGAACTCAGATATTCTTGGCTCCAGATTCAGTACTCTATCTACACTCTACCCAGATGCCTAAAAATAATTATTTATACTTTTAGGCCACAGCAGCAGAATGCTAAAATAATTGATTTATTCAGTTTAAATAATTTTTTAGTCTAGATATTTACTGTCATTCAGACTTGGTTGTAGGCAAAATTTGGGGGCAACATGTTTGACTTCAGTATCCAGAAATCTTTATTCCATTCTCTAATATTCAGAGGCCCTACATATGAAGGGTCTTCAATTACCATGTCTTATCTGGGACTGCCTCTCCTTGACTCATCCTCTATGAAGCAAAGTTTCAGATTCTTTTTCTTCTAAAATCTTATTTGTTTGATTTCTTGATTCCATATAGTTAGGGATGTGTGTGTGTGTGTGTGTGTGTGTGTGTGTGTGTGTGTGTGTGTGTGAGAGAGAGAGAGAGAGAGAGAGAGAGAGAGTTCTAGATAGTATGATAAATGGAACCCTGATAAATGAAACACCATTTAATATCTTATAGATTAATACTGTAAATAATTAAGGGAAATCTCTCACCTCTCATAGTGCCTATCTGTAGAATGTTATGGACATACAACATTTTTATATTAACTTTTAGTTTAATTTTACTTTTAGGCAAATCACTTTATAGAAATGAAGGACATTAACAATGAGAATTGCATGTAGAACAGAAAGTTGAGAAGGGAAGAGTTTTTTGATTGTCTTTCTGGGTTTTTTTCAAATTGCATATTATGGGTGGCTGTCAAGACTACCTACACCTAGGACTTATTAAAAATGTTGCATAGATTAAAATAATGAGTTGGTGATGATCATTGTAGTCAAGAATTGGCAATTTCGGAGTAGGTATTTGAAGTATAATTTGTGGGGAGAGGTGAAAAGAGAAAAGGAAGGAGAAACAGGATTTCAACAATTTCATGATTCAGCAAACAATTAAGTATCTCCTGTTTACAACACATAGGCTGAAGAGAAAGGCAAAAAAAATGAAACTATCCTTGTCCTCAAGGAGTTTATAATCTATTAGGGAGTCTATAACAGGAATAAATGTAATGAGAGAAGTGATTATTATTGATCAATTATCAATATGGAGAATCCAGGATTTTTTTTCCCTTTCTATTTCCTCATTCAAAGCCCGGACCTTCAAGGACATTTCTGACCTTGCCCAAAGAAGTCACTCCACCCAGACCATCTTTTCTAGGTGGAATTCTTATGCTGGGTGGAGAATAGGCCTTTTTGTATAGATTTCCCCAGAGGAAGGGATGGACTGGCTTGAGATGACTGTCTTTGTCCAACTGTGACATGATCAGTCACATTCTCCCATCCCCCAACCCCTCACAGAATAAGCCCACCTATTGTAATATTTATTCTTTCATTAATCACTAACCAATAAACATTTAATTTCAAATGTACAGAACACCCACTACTTACAAAGGTATTTTTTTATTTTTGCAAGTTTATCTTGTTAAGTGACTTGCCCAAGGTCACACAGCTAAGTAAGTATTAGGTGTTTTAGGCTGGATTTGAACCCAGGTCCTCCTGACTTCAGAGATGGTGCTCTATCCACTATGCTATTGAACTTCCCCTTACAAGGGTATTTAAACATTGAGTGTTCTTCAGGGATCATTGAGAAGATCTCTGACCTCAATTTATTGATTATTTGCTGGCTATATTTGATAAAATTACTATTAATTGACCAGAACAATGTCTCTCAGACTTTTCATTCATTGAATAAATTCAAAATATATCTAAAGCAATAAAAAATTGCTATCAATAAGGAGTGAATGGTAGCTACTGGGAGAATACAACCTGTTATTCTGAGCTTTTGAAATAACTTGGTAATTCTGTGAGGTTGAGGTGAGGAAACAGTGTATTAAAAACATGAGAAACCATTTATGCAATGGCACATAGGAGGGAGATGCACTATCATGATTAGGAAACAGCCATTAGGTGAATTTGATAGGAAAATGCAAGAGAGAGAGAAAGAGAGAATATAAAATGTCTGGAAAGGCGAAGTGAAAGCCAGTTTAGGAAAAAACTATAGATTTTGCACATTGACTTCCTTTGCCTGCAATATCCTTTCCTCTCTCCTTTAGCTGTTGAAGACTAGACTTTCTTTGAGAGTCAACTCTACTCCAGCCTCTTCCAGTGATTAAGTCTTGTACTGACTATCCCATTTGCTCTTCCTTGATTTGAACTTACATAGAACTTTGTCTCTTTTATGTATTCTTTGTGTTTTTACTTAACTGTTTCATGAATGTTAAGTACAGACCTAGGGAAGGGAATAATGGCTCTGCCACTTCCTAATTAAGTGATTTTAGTCAAATCATTTCAGTTGTATAAGACTCAGTTTTTCTATTTTCAGAGATGGTCACTGGACTATATAATTTCTACATTCCCTATCAACTTTCAAATTATTACAAAAAAATCATAGTATAATAGCATTATAAATAGGAATCTGGAAGTCACATGAAAGGTTCAATGTATTCTAATGTTTTCATTTTTCTTATAAACAAGGAAACTGAAGCCTAGAAAATTTAAGTGATTTCTTAACAGGTCACAAAGACAATAAAAAGAAGGATTTTAATAAAGATCACAGAATCATAAATTTTTAGAGTTGGATGAAATATCCTTAGTCATCTAAGTAGAGTCAATGAGTTTAATTTCCATAATTTAAAAAGGTAGAGGAGCAAGTTCCTGGCTAAATATTAGATGCATTGGACTTCAGTCCTAGTTTTATCACAAGTCAGTTAGATGTGTGAAGTAGGCAAGTAACTTAGCTTTTCCTTTCCTTATGAGTATGGCAGTAGATTAGATGGTCTGTTTTTCTTTCACATGTGTTAGACTTCTCTAGTGACAAAACCAATGACTTCCAAATGTAGCAGACCAGTCAAGAAGAATTCATTAAGTAACTATCAAGTGCATTGAGGATACAAAGAAAGACAAAAGACAGTTCTGTCCTCAAGGAGCTTACAATGTAATGGGGGAGACAATATGCAAATAACTGTTTTCAAAGATGATGTATGTAGGATAAATTGTAGATAATCAACAGAGGGAATCAGAATCAGAAAAGGGAATCAGAAAAGGCCATACTGTTTTGCAGTTTTTCCAGCAGTTTTTGTGCAATTATGAATTATTACTCCAAAAATTTGGATCTTTGTGTATATTATATATTAGATTACTATGGTCATTTACTATAAGGTAATTTGTACTTAATCTATTCCACCTATTCACCGCTTTTTATTTTAGTCAGTACTAGATTGTTTTGGTAATTACTGCTTTATAATATGGTTTGAGATCTGACATGGCTAGGCCACTTTCACTTTTTTGCATTGATTCCCTTGGGATCTTGTTCTTCTGGATGAATTTTGCTGTTTTTTTTCTGACTCTATAAAATAATTTTTGATAGTTTGCTTGGTATGACACTAAATAAATAAAGTAAATAGAATTATCATTTTAATTAAATTGACTCAACCTACCTATGAACAATTAATAATTTTCCAGTTGAATTTTATTGTTGTGTTCATATAGTTCCTGGATTTGTCTTGGTAGGTAGATTACCAAGTATTTTTATATTGTCTACTCTTGCTGCTGAACTTTATTGGTTATTTAGAGAAATGCTGATGATTTATGTAGACTTATTTTTATATCCTACAACTGTGCTATAATTGTTAATAATTTCAAGTAGTTTTCAGTTGATTTTCTAAGACTTTTTAAGTATGCCATAATATCATTTTCAAAGAATGAGTTTTGTTTCCTCATTGCCTGTTCTAATTCCCTCTCTTCTCTGATTGCTATTGTTAATATTTCTAATACCATATTAAATAATAGAGATGATAATATTTATCCTTACTTCATCCCTGATTGTATAGGAAAGACTTGTACTTTACCTCTATTACAGAGAATGCTTGCTGATAGTTTTAGATAAATAGTACTTATCAGGGTGGCTAGGTGGCTAGGTGGATAAAGTACCGGCCTTTGAGTCAGAAGTACCTGCCTTCAAATCCTGCCTCAGACACTTAATAATTACCTAGCTGTGTGGCCTTGGGCAAGCCACTTAACCCCATTTGCCTTGAAAAAAAAACTAAAAAAAATAGTACTTATCATTTTAAGGTAAATTCCACTGATTCTTATGCTCTTTAATGATTTTTTTAAATAGGAATGAGTGCTGTATTTTGTCAATGACTTTTTCTGCATCTATTGAAATAATCATATGATTTCTGTTGTTTTTGTTACTCATATGGTCAATTATGTTGATAGTATTCCCCAAATTGAACCAACCCTGAATTCCCAGTATAAATCCTACCAGAACATAGTGTTTGATACTTGTGATATAAGTGCTACATCCTCTTTGCTAGTATTTTATTTAAAATTTTTGCATCAGTATTCATTAGGGAAATTAGTCTATAATTTTCTTTTTTTCTGTTTTGGCTCCTCTTGGTTTGGGTAACAGCACCATTTCTGTGTTATAAAAGGAACTGGGTAGGATTCTTTCTTTGCCTATTTTCCCAAATAATTTATATATTATTGAATTAATTGTTTTTAAATGTTTGGTGAATTCATTTATGAATCTCTCAGGAACTAGGTATTACTACAAAGGAATTTCATTGATGGCTTGTTCAATTTTTTCTTCTAAGATTGGGTTATTTAAATATTTTCTTTCTTCTGCTAATCTGGGTAATTTATATTTTTATAGATATTCATTTATTTTATTTAGATTGTAAATTTTTTTGGCATATAATTGGGCAAAATACCTGCTAGCAATTATCTAAATTTCCTCTTTGTTGGTGAGAAATTCACCCATTTCATTTTTGATATTAGTAATTTGACTTTCTTTCCTTTTAAGCCAAATTAACTGATGGTTTATCTATTTTATTTTTCCATAAAACCAATTTTTAGTTTTGTTTATTAGTTCCATGGTTTTCTTACTTTCAGTTTTATTTATTTCTCCTTTGATTTTCAGGATTTACAATTTGGTGCTTAATTGGATAGTTTTAATTTTTTCTTTTTCTAGGTTTTTTATTTCATTCAGTTCATTGATCTATTTTTTCTCTTTTTTATTGATGTAAGCAATTAGAGATATATAATTTTCCCTCTGTACTGCTGCATCCTATAAATTTTGATATATTTTCTCATTGTTGTCATTTTCTTTAATGAAATTGTTAATCTTTTCTACTATTTGTTTTTTGATCCACTTGCTTTTTAGAATCAGATTATTTAATTTCCAATTAATTTTTAATATCTCTTTCCACTGATGATTATTGAATGTAATTTTTATTGCTTTATGATAGGAAAATGATACATTTACTATTTCTGTTTTTCTGCATTTGGATGTGAGGTTTTTAATGTCCTATCATTTTTGTGTGCAGGTGCCATATATTGCTGAAAAAGATATATTCCTTTTTATTCCCATTTTCCATTTCTAGCTTTTTCATAATTTTAATCATTTCCTTAACTTGTTTATTTTTTGTGTTAGCTATATCTAGTTCTGGGAGGGGAAAGTTGAGTATAGTTTTATTATCTATTTTCTCCTTTAACTCAATCAACCTCTCTCTTTTTTAAGGTTTTTTGCAAGGAAAATGGGGTTAAGTGGCTTGCCCAAGGCCACACAGCTAGGTAATTATTAAGTGTCTGAGGCCAGATTTGAACCCAGGTACACCTGACTCCAGGGCAGGTGCTCTATCCACTGTGCCACCTAGCTGCTCCTTCAATTTCTCTTTCAAAAAATTTAGATGAGGGGGTGGCTAGGTGGCATAGTGGATAAAGCACCGGCCCTGGAGTCAGGTGTACCTGGGTTCAAATCTGGCCTCAGACACTTAATTACCTAGCTGTGTGGCCTTGGGCAAGCCACTTAACTTCATCTGCCTTGGAAAAAACCTAAAAAAAAATTTAGATGCTATACTATTTGGTGCATATGTGCTTAATAATGATATGATTTCATTGTCTGTGGTACCTTTCAACACATTATAGTTTCCTTCTTTATCTCTCAATTAGATCAATTTTTACTTTTGCTTTATCTAAGACCATGATTGTTACCCTTGTTTATTTTGCTTCACTTGAAGCATAATAGATTCTACTCCAGCTCCTTACCTTTAGCCTGCTTATTTCTGTTTGAAATGTATTTCATGTAAACAACATATTGTCAGATTCTGTTTTTAATCCATTCTATTATCCCCTTCTGTTTTATGAATAACTTTATCCCATTCACATTTATAGTTCAGACAAATGTGTATTTTCCTCTTTGCTATTTTCTCCTTGTTTATCCCCTTTTCATTTACCCTCTACCTTTTCATTACTCACAAACGTTTTATTTCTGATCACCAGCTTCTCCAATATACCTTTATTAGTATTATCAATCCCTTCTCCCCCCCATACATCTTTATAGGAATCGATAGATTTCTATATCTAAGTGAGTATGTTATTCCCTCTTTGAACCAATTCTTATAAGAGCAGGGTTTAAACTTTGTCCAACCCCTTCTTGCCCTCCATTATAATAGTTCTTTCTCACATGTTTTATATGGGACAATTTACCCCACGGAGTCTCTCCCCCCCTTTCTTCCAGTGTGATTTTTCTCTCTCACTCCTTAAATTATTTTTTTGTTTTCATCCTAACAATTTTACTTTATATAGACACCCTCTGTCTACATATACTCTTAGATTTTTAACTTTGCCATATAGAAATATAAACAGTTTAACCTTATTGAATTTGTTATGTTTTCTCTTTCTTGTTTCTTTTCTATCTATTTATGTTCCTTCACCTTTTTATTCAGTTCTGGTCTTTTAATTAGAAATGCTAGAATGTCCTCTGTTTTGTTAAATATCAGTTTTTCCCAGAAAGATTATATTCATTTTTTTCTGGGTAGGTGATTCTTGGTTGTAATCCTAATTCCTTTGACTTTTGGCATATATTCCAAGATCTCCAGTTCTTTAATGTGGTAGCTGTCAAATCCTGTGTAATCCTGACTGCAACTCCCTATTTGAATTGTTTCTTTTTTTGACTTCCTGCAATACTTTCTCTTTGATCTTTTAGCTCTAAATTTGGCTATGATGTTCCTGGGAATTTTCATTTTGAGATCTCCTTCAGGCAGTGATTGGTGGATTCTTTCAATGTCTATTTTGCCCGAGTAGTTTTCTTTGATAATTTCTTGAAAGGTTTTTGTCCAGGCTTTTTTTTTAAATCATGGTTTTCACATATTCTATTAATTCTTATATTATCTCTCTTGGATCTATTTGCTAGGATAGTTTTTTCCAATGAGAAATTTCACATTTTTTTCTAAGTTTTATTTTTTACTTTTTTGTTTTTTTTAAACTTTTATCTTGATGTCTGATAAAGTAGTTTCCTCTCGGTCAAATCTAATTTATAAGGAAGTATTTTCTTCTGTGAGTTTTTGTATTTCCTTTTCCATTTGGTTAATTCTATTATTTAGGCAATTGTTTTCCTTGGTACATTTTAATTTATCCTTTCCTATGCTATTGACTCTTTTTTCATAATTCTCTTGTATTACTTTCATTTCTTTTCTCATTTTTTCCCTCTACTTTTCTACTTAAATCCTTTTTTAATTCTTCTAGAAATTCTTTTTGGTCCTGAGACCAAATTTCATTTTTCTTTGAGGTTTTACATTTAACATTTTGACACTATTATCCTCTTATAGGTTTATACCCTGATCCTCCCTATCATAGTAGTACCTTTCTTTAATCAAGCTCTTTTGTTGTTATTTTTTTCTCATTTTTTCTGCCTTTTTAATGACATTTTTCTGCCTTTTATGACTTTTCATGATTTTAATGACTTTTATGTTATTATTGGGCTATGGTCCTACTCTGTTCCAGGGTCTTTTGGTGCTGGAACTCTAGGTTTTACTGATGTCTTTCACTAGACTTCAGGGCTTGGATGTTTGCTTTCCTTGGAAGGTAGGCTTCCCTTCTGGCTTATATGGGGGTGGGGGGAGTCTCTCCCTGTTGGTCTCTCCTGGGAGTTTGATTTAGTTGCTGAACTAGTCCAGGGGTAGGGCCCTGTTACTGTGTTGCTATGGGAAAAAGGTCTCTCTAGTGGTAGACTCAGAAACATGGTCTTGTATTTGACCAGTCCCAGGATGAGACTTTTCTACTGGTCAGCAATGGGGTCAAGGTCTCCCCAATGGCTTGTGCTGGGAGTAGGTTTGCTGTAGGTGTGAGACTTGATGCACCACATAAACTGTTCACTTGACCATGGGACTCCTAGTTTACAGGAGGTCAGGGCCTCTTTACTGGTAGATTGTCCTAGGCTTAGAACCTTTCTGCAGGTCCCATGCTATGAGACTGGCTACTCCTGCTGCCACTTTTGCTCTTGAATGTTAATTCTTTCCTATACCAGTGAGACAGACCTTTTTCAGACAGGCTGATAAGCTGCTTCCCTGCTTCTAGATCAATTCCAATGTGATTTTCTACTTGTTTGAAGGGGAATTTAGGAGGGAAATTTCTTCCTCACTCTGCCATTTTAGAACTGGAAATAATTTAATGCTAGGCCTGATTAAACAGTGCATAAATAACTAGTACTGGGCTTCCATTTTGTTTTATTTTACTGTTAAATAAGTCATGCTATTTGCAAAAATGCTTCATAATCTGACACATTCTCTAGAAGTGTGAACAAAGACAGGGACAATAGTTGTATTAACTTGTTCAGATATATAAAGTTCTAAGCTAGAGTTGATGATGAGTTATTTTTCCTTTTGACTGAAGGCAGTGGAAGAGAGAAGTCAGTAAAGTTAGTATTTTTTCTCTCAAGAAATCAGAACAACTACAGATGTCATTTGAAGAATGTTTATAGAAATGACTACAAGGATGACAGGTGGCAAATTATTCCCTCCCCATTTTACAACTGGATGAACTGAAGTATGCAGGGGTTAAGTGACTTACCCAAGGTCAATGAGCAAAGTAATAGCTGAGTTAAATGTTCTTATTGGGCTGTATCTCCAAACCAGAAAAGCTTCTACTCCATTACCCCCTGGCCTTTTCCCATTAGATTGAAAACATCGACATGTAGAACAGACTGAAATAATTTTCTAAAATGCCATTAAAATTAAGAAGATACTTAAAAGGACACATGAGGAGCCACATTCAACAAGTACAGAAATAAATTATAGATGGGAAAGTATTAAAACACCTGACCTGTGTGGGTATCTGAATAATATGCAAAATGATCTCATTCATTTAGTTCTAACGTTTGCTGTCCTAATCTGAAATATGAAAAATGTTCCCAAGAAGAAGGAGAGCAAGAAGGAGAACATCTTAATATACAGTGAAATATAAATTAAAAATCTCTCTAAAGCTATTAGTAAAAGTACTGAAATACATTAGCGGGTGCAGAGGTTCATCTTTGGATGAATGTTCTTTGAAATCAGATTCATCACTGAAATTAATCTGAGAGGCGTCGAATCTGCATGGAGTTAAAAGCTGAAAAATGAGAAGACTTCATTGAAGTTCCAAATTGTACAGGGGATCAGAATTCATAATCCATTGTCATTGATAACTGGAGCACATAGTCATTTAAATGACTTACATCTTGGAAAAGGTAGGAGAATACCTTGAAATACCATTGCTTAGGAAAAATGGCCATTAACTGGATGGATCTGGTTTCCTATGAGCTGCTGAGATAACTAAATTTTCTCACAGAAAACAATGATCACCATTGTTGCATTAATTAGCAAGGATTACATATTTTATCTAGATAGGGAAAGTTGTCCACTTACTGGAAAAACTTACTAAAGTTTCCATCTTTATTCTTGAACTCTATAAGTGAAATACATTTAGTATACATACACACACACACACACACACTCCCTTCATATACCATAGATTTTGGTACCAGTTTTTTTGGCAATCATCTAAACTGGAAAATATCAGTTTCAGTGGTCAGTGATTAGATTTCAATCAGAAGTTATATGTGTACATAGATATTGTGCTATTAGAATTTCATTTGTTGCATTTCAATCTCAGAGACTGCATTGAATACACAATCATTTGTGAACAAAAATTCAGATACCAACTCTCCCTTGCTCTTTATAGTTTTTTCAGGTTAATAAATTTATCATTATTGTGATATATGACCTAGATGCCATTTTTGTTCTTGTTGAAGGTATCTTACAACATTGCTGAAAACATCATGCTAAAAAACATGGGAGACAATAGACAGCCCTGCTTCTCTCCATTGGTGACTGGGAAAGGGCTGGACAGCATTGTCCATTGTTCAGAACCCATACTAGCATGCTGTAATAAACTGACATATAACTGATGAATTTCTTGAGTTACCCAAATTTTGCCACAATTTTCTATAAGCCTTCATAAAGGACAGCATCAAAGTTAGATCAAATGTTATATATGGACCTCTGTTCTGCTCCTGGGATATCTCCTGGATGTATGTAAAGTGCTTTGTAAACACTACAGCACTATATAAATGTTAGTTATTACCATTGCTGTTGTTAAATAGCAGGGCCAGGAGTTGAACTAGGATATTGTGATTCCAAATTCATGCCTTTACGTTAATACTTTATTTACCTCTGCCAAAAAAAATGCATTGACTGGCAAAAATCAAGCTTGCATTACTCATCCAGTTTAAGCAGATACCCATTTTGACTAGTCAATGGGATGAATGCACATCTCAAATCAACATAATTTGAAGGGTCTAAGCAAGTTATACCTTTAGCATATTGGCAGTCTGCTTGATTACACAAAACAGATGAGGGAATTTGTTATAATCAGCTAATCAGAATTTGGATCTGTGGCTTATACAGCTATCTGTGAGAGACATTTACAGCTGAAATGTCAACCTTCTCACTAACTTGACAGAACATTTACAGGGGCCACCATCTGTGGTAGTATCTATATACCTAGAGAAGTCACAATCTTCCTGGTTTTCTCTTCTGTAAAATGAATTATTTGTACTGATTGGTCTCTGAGGTCCTGAAGAACTGAAGAACTCTAAATAGATAATTCCATAGGCCCTAGAATTGGCTTTGTCTTTATTTGACATTCCATTGAACATGAGTTCTTAATGAAGGGACAGTAGCCAAAGGTGGGAAGAAACTGAAGATACAACTCTTCTGCTATTTTTAATTTTTTTTAAAGTTCCTGTGACTATAGAAATGACTTGACTCCCATAGTTACTAATCCTATTGACCTAGATTCCTGGCCTTCCCATGAGTTAAATAGTCATTGAGTCAGAATGGTCACATTTATTTCCAACCCTACTTTTCTCAATTTTCAATCATCAATGATAATTGGCATCATTTGATACTATTTAAAATAGTACTTATTAATTTTTTTTTGTGTCACAGATCTTTTTTTGGCAGACCAATGAAATCAATGGATTCCTCAAAATGATGATTTATTGATTTTTAAATAGTAAATGAAGGAAATTCTAAATTTCACTTAGAGGTTGGTGAAGATGTTTTTCCACCCAAGTTCAGGGATCCCTGAAATTTAACCACAGACCCCTGGAGACCCCAGATTAAAAAATGCAACTTCAATTACCCAGAATACTTGAAGAACAGAGTGTTTTGGTTAATTAACCTTTCTGAGTTATTCAGGCTTAACCAGAAATCCTGTTTTGTTCCAGTCTTTACTGAAAAACTTTCAAAAAGATAATTACTTATTAGACAACTATCCTGCCTTAGTAATTGGTGGCAGTGAAATTTGTTGAAACATTTGTGATTACTAAGGATTTCAAGTAGATCAAGGCAATCATTTTGTATATCAATGATAATTTTATCACATTGGAGATTCAAGAGATAAAGGAATTTGTACTGATCTTAGGAAATACCCTGTAGCTCTTTTGTAGAGTGGCAGGAAGGAGGGTGATAGTCTTTATTACACTCGTAACTTTGGATTCTCAGGCTCCCAGACCAGAAAGGGTGTCTATTGAGCCATCAAACTCATGAAATGGAGCATAGACATTGTTTAAGGTTTCTCAATTTGATACTTCATTGAAATTGAGTTTGGGGATTTTTGGTCCATGTGAGAGGAAGAACAGATGGAAAGGATTCAGTTGTAGGTTGATTCTGTTGCCTTTTCCCTCTCCTTTCTCACAGGAATTTTGGTGGAATATTTTTGTAGATCAGAGTTGTGAGGTTTCAAAGAAATTGCTAAGTGTCAGTGGGTGATACAATGCATTTCCAGATCTCCCATATATTCATTTTCATTTTTTGCCATTCCAGGTGAGGGAGTAGTCCCCTACTATAACTGTACAATGAATTTGATTTCTACTTCTCTTACCTTCCAATGAATGAGGAGAGAAAAATGATAAGTAGATTACATCTCTGTAGTTGACAGCATGAGCTACCAGTTAGGTTTTATTCAAATGAACTGTTCTCTTCAGATCACAATTCTCTCTCCACCCACATTCCCATTGTTCACCGTCCTTTCAATGTTATCATTTAAATCTCTGAGATAAAATTAAAAATGAAAAATTGGTAGTTAATCCTTCTCTATGTGACTAATATTGTCATGATCAGCAATTTGGGAAGTGATTGAAGGGGTTAACATCCCTGTTTTAGCATGAAGTGAGGGAGATGTCTACTGATCCTATATGGAAAGTCTCACAAGTAAGGGAGTTATACTGTGGTCACAGCACTAGGCAAACAAAAATAACCAATAACTAAGAAAGCCTATAGGGCATAATTTAGATACCCATAGAAATGAACTGAGATAAGACCTTGAATCAAAAATTAATCTGAGAAAAACCAGAATCTAGGGAGACTGACATGCCATGGGACAAATCTAATAGAATCTGGAACTTTCCTCTGTCCCCATATTTTGAGAATGGGTGACATCTGTAGATATGTACAATAGACGGATGTCTTTATCACTTATAAGTAAAATGCCTATCCTTCCATCCAATGTGAAAATTGGAATTCTTCTCTGTCTAGACATCTTCTACCTTATGGGGACATTGACTATTATAAGGGGAGGTTAACCCTATTTCTAACTCAAAGAGGGTTACTGTTCAAAATGATGTAGTAAAATAATATTGGGTCTGCCTATAGTTTATAGTATTTAAACAATTTTCCTTTAATAGCTCATAAAAGTCACTTAATTAAATTTATTCTCATTCTAAATATACTTTATTTAAATCTTTGTTCTTTTGCTTTAAAGTAGAGTTGAATGTGCATTTTTGGTTCCTTTATAGCATCAGCCCACTATAGTCAAACATCACAGATACCAGAGTAGAAAATGAAAACTGACATGCTGCTGATTAATGTTCCAGTAAGAATCCAATAAATAGACTCATCCTATCTTTCATCATCGTGTCCAGTAGGACTGAAGCCTGTCTTATCATTGGGTTCCTAATTGGCTGGAAGAAGGAGTAATGAACCCCATACATTATGGGGGCTCCTTAGTTTCACATAGGTGGACATGTTGGACAAATGGGGAAGAAATGAATATTTACTTAGGCTTCCTATGCATTAGGTACTGTGTTAAGCACTTTACAAATTCTGTCTCATTTGAACATGATGAAAACCTTACTATTATCTCCATTTTACAGTTGAGGAAATTGAGTCAACAGACTTGCCTGAAGTCTTGCCCAAGATCACACAACTAATCAGTTTCTGAGGCTAGATTTGAACTCAGGTTTTCCTGATCTAAGGTCCAATGCTCTGCTCTTCGATCTAACTACTTCAAAGTCTTCATTTTCTCCCTGTAGTCAGTAAAGGATTTGAGAGCCCTCTGTAGTTCTGTATAGGGAAGGAAATGGAACCCCAAATGAGGTCAGAAAAAAGTCAGAAATAGTTGAAAATGACTAAGCACAACAATGTACAGTTTTACATATATCACATGGCCAGAATGTTTGCAATATTTCTGAGCTCCAGAGAAATCATCCTACATGAGATAGCTATACTCTAGGCACACATTAGTGAAATGAGCTGTGTTAATAGCAGGAATATCCTGTGGTGTGGATTGGCCACAGCTTCTGTACTCATGGAGGATCTTTTGCTGAAGTATGTGCACCTGGAGACATCTGGGTTCCAGGATAGGTAATGGCTGTTGTGTTGTTCATGTCTTATGTTAAAGAGGGTGTCTGAATAGGGTTAAGTGGGCAAACAAGACATTTCATTTTTGTCATTGTAGCATTCTCCTTCATTCCAATAGGTTTGGCTTGAGAATAAAATAGAAACTGTTCTGTCTGACATTTAAAGCCATCCACCATCTGGCTTCCAGACACCATTCCAGTCTTGTCATTCACACCCTTTGTGTCCAGAAAAATTGGTCTATTTGCTATTTTCTCAATGTGAAATTCTGCCTTTTATTTTTGCTTCTATGTAGAAGTGATCTCCTGTGTATGCCCTCTTCTAACCTCTTCTTGATAAAATTCCTAGCTTCCTCAAAACATTGTTCTGATGCCATCTTTTCCATAAGGTCCTTCCTGATCCCATTTGGATGTTAGTGCTCTCTCCTTCTGGGAAATGACTATGTATATGTTCTGGAATTATTTATTTGTGCACATAATAATAGATAGCACTTATAGAATGCTTTTGGGTAGCAAGGTGGTACAATGGATAGAGCACTGGGCTTGGAACCAGGAAGATTCATTTTCATGAGTTCAAATCCAGCTTCAATTACTAGCTGTGAGTCGCTGGGTAAACAACTTAAACTGCTCTAGTTCCTTGTCTGTAAAATGAGTTGGAGAAGGAAATGGCAAATCACTCCAGTATCTTTGCCAAGAATACCCCCAAATGTGGTCAGGAAATGACTGAAATGACTCAGAAATAACATAGAGTGTCTTAAGGCTTACAAAAGACTTTATAAATATTATCTCATTTAACCATTTGAATAGATGTATTACTATCCCTATTTTACAGATAAGGAAAACATCAGATAAACATTAAGTGACTTACTAGGAATCATACCTTTAGTGTCTGAGGTTGGATTTGAACTTGTCTTGACTTTAGGTCCAGAAGTATATCTATTTTATTACCTGTTGACTTATCTAATTTTCATATTATCATATACAGAGTAAACAATTAATAAATGATGGATTGGATATATATATATATATATATATATATATATATATATATATATATATATATATATATTCTACCTAATTTTGGCCTTCATTTTATATTTTCATTAATGTTTTCTCCATACTCTATACTATAGTGATCATAACAACAACACCCAGCATATACTGTAATATCAGGTGAAAAGTGAGGAGCAATTTCAATTAGTTTATTTTGTTCCAGCTAACATTATTACTGTATATTATGGCAATAAATCAGGTTTTCCCAGTTCAATAATTTTGCTTCTCACCACTTAAATATTTTTGTTGTCATTGTTGGGTGCATGCTTTTGCATTATAAAATGACCAAGATATCCATGAAATGACAATTATTTATCAAGCAAATACAAACTTCCCTGATTTTGTCTGGAGTAATCCTTTCTTAAAGGAACTTTTCCTGCTTTTGAAGGTGCAGTTTCAGACTACTGAGACTATTCAAAGGAATGAATGTAAGACCAGAAAGCAAGAATGGCCAAAAACCCAGAATCATACTTTCAAACTCAGAAGGAGATCACATGAGACTTTTTCAAAAAGAGAGATTGGGAAAAGGAAGCAAGTCATTAAAACACTGTAACTAATTCAAGCATAAGTTAAATATAATGTTCTCATTTTCAAACTATGCATTGGATCAGGGAGGACAGCCTAAATGTGTTTGTTTTTTTGTTTTTCTTTTTGTGGGGCCAATGGATTTAAGTTACTTGCCCAAGGTCACTCAGCTAGTATCAGGTGTCTGAGACTGAATTTGAACTCAGGGCCTCTTGACTCCAGGGTCAGAGTTCTATTAACTGCATCACCTAGCTATCCTGAACCTATATATTAATATGAAGAATATAGTGTCACAAGTCCCAAGAACATTTCTATGCCATAAACAATTCAAGAAGTCTTAAAACAGTTAAATAAATGATGCAGGGTTCAGAAAGCAGAATTGAGAAACTAGAAATTCTTAGTTTCATTAAAAAAAAAGTCCAAGGCTGAATATACAAATACTCAAATGAATTTATGAGCCTAAAGATTTGGCATTTGCCTCCATGGTGTAATTGCTTGTCCATCCTATATGACTCTTTTCCATGTCCTCTTATACATTTACTAGGGTGTGTGGAATTCACTTGAACAGAAAGTTTGCAAACCTCAATTACATATGTCTTAGGGCATTCCTGATTCATAGTAGGTGCTTTAACTGACACAAGAGGAAGAGCTGTTCTTTAATTTATTTATTTATTTTTACATCAAATAACTGTGTTGGAAGTTCTAAATAACTTTTAGTTAGCTTCATAAAAATGTAGACAGAGCCAAGTAAACAGATGACAGACCAGTTCAAGTTCAAAAGGTATTGCTGTGGCCTTGGTTCCTTTTTAATCATTGTTTTCTGATTCTTGAAACAGATTCACTTCACCAAATCTAGAGAAAAAAGTAAAAAAGCTACCTAGGAGTCCTATTGTAAGATAACGTAATGTCTACAGCATTCCCGCCAGTACTAATGGTCTGGAGAGCAGAATGCTAACACCAGGTTGTCATATTGTACAGGTGAAAGTGAAATTCTGAGGGCCATTGAGCCCTGAAAATTTCTCTAATGTATCACAATTACAGAGACAACTGTGCTAAATAACTTCCCACTCATCTGCTGTGAAAACTTACAGTGTGTTCAATAGCCCTCAAAATTTTTTATTTGGAACCTGTGGTGAGGTGATCTGGTGGCTGTTACACTGAGCTCTTGTAGAATAAATACAGTCAAATTGGTTCAGGACCTTAAGAGTTTTTTTTTCTCTTTTGAAATGCACAGCTTTTAAAAGAGTTCTTATTAAGGTCCATTGATTTTTTTTTTCTGTATCACAATATATTTGAAAAAGAAGAAAGGGACCAAAGATGACATAGGTTCCAATATGGGCAGAATCAGGTCCAATGCTTTCCTAAGTACATTAAACATCCTTGTTCTAGGAAGCAGTTTGAATTTGAAGAGCATTGCTCTGCCCAGAGGCCCCCATCAGTGCTATTCAGATGCATTATTAAATAGCCAACTCAACTTCAAACCAGAGAAGAGAACCTATACCAATCCAAACTGTAGTCTTCTAACTCTACTCGTGTAACCATATAACCCTATCTACCCTTACTGCCTCTGAGAACCCATATCCAAACACATTAGCAGCAGGGCTCTAAAACTTCCATTACACCCCTATGACCTTTACCCTTATCATTGCTTTTTGATGATTGAGACTGGAAATGGAGAAATGAACTAGAAAACTAATTATTCCACAGAAATACAATACAAAGCTCTGGAATGTTTCACATCATCATCAAGCATGCTGCTAACAAGTCCTAGCTTTAGATTTTAGGAATAGGTGAAAATGAGATGGTTGGCAGGAGACAGTTTCTAAACACCTTGGCATTGGTTCTGAGTCCATAATGCTTTCACCCTCTCATGGGGAACTCAAATGATCACTGTTCTTTCCATTTAAAAGAGAGATTCTAATGATTATCTCTCTCTCTCTCTCTCTCTCTCTCTCTCTCTCTCTCTCTCTCAAAAACTGACACTATGGTTAATAAGGCCCTTTGAGGCAAAACAATTGTAGTGAAGACTGAATGTGCACATATAGGTATACTAAAGAATTATTTATATTTAGATCTTCCAACACAGTTAGGAATTAATTCTGCATTGTATACATACATACATATATATATATATTTTTTTTTCCCCTCTCTACATAATATATAAGGAAATCATAGTCCTAGTTTTTTTCCCATTTTGTACATGCACAGAAAAAAAAGATGTATTCCTTATCTCAATTCTATTTTCTGTTTCTTGGGAAGGCAGCAGGGCTGGTCTGAATTAGAATAATAAAAAGATACTAGTAAATTTGAGGGTTACCTGAGCTTGCATGCTTACTGGCATGGTTTGGTATCATGGGGATTTTTCCAACCTGCTTTGTATGGGCAAAGCCAAGCAGCAGCTAACGTGTGGGCTTTCTTTCTCCTATTATTATTTTCTACCTGAGGGGAAGGAAGCACTCTAAATTTATATTTTTAGGTGCAAAGTAAGTCTTGAAGTTGGTTATCTTTATAGGCCAAATCTTGCATTGATTTATCCAACTCAAATGGGTTACCAGCTCACTCCTACGACTCTAGAGACTCACACAGCAAGTGAAGTCTTCCTAGAGATCATCATTTTTTCCAGAGAACACACAAACAAGACATTCCCTCAGCAGTTTTGCCTTGAAGCAAGCATCTGTGGGAAGTCTCACAAAATTCATACCTAAGTTGAAAGAAGAAATGGAACTTTTCACACTGAGGGCATGGGACCTCCAATGATCTCGGGTTTGTCTCAATCCGATACACACAGTATGTATCCCAATAGTACTGTAATTGCTATGGATCTCTGTAAACAATGCAGCTGGTTTCAACAATCATCAACATGGGTAGAGTTCTGGCATTTCTCTTGATATGTGCTGGGGGTATAATTACTCCTTAGGGGTATAATTACCAGCAGCTGATCTTAGACTGTGGGTATGGATTTCCCTGCACCTGCATTTTTGCTTCTCACACTGACAGCTCCTATGTTGATGTAGGGGTATGTCTATCTTGAACTATGGATGCTTCTTATTTACCAGTGTTTGTAGACGTTGTCTCTGAATAAATACCAGAGTGCTGT
This sequence comes from Macrotis lagotis, assembly GCF_037893015.1. Taxonomy (NCBI): domain Eukaryota; kingdom Metazoa; phylum Chordata; class Mammalia; order Peramelemorphia; family Peramelidae; genus Macrotis; species Macrotis lagotis. Next base: position 97,259,328 of record NC_133663.1, read on the forward strand.
GTTCAAGTTATGGCTTTTACCCTGACTCATGGTGTATCTTTGAACAAAATCATCTCATCTCTATTTACTTTAGCTTGTCATGTATAAAAAAAGGAAAAACCCCTGTGAGAATGTCATCAACTTCTTCTGTAGTTTGAATATGAATTAGTGAGAAATGTTGTTTTCAATGGTTGTTGACTCAAGGATAACAGCTGCCCCTATATTGAGGAACTAGTCAAATTGCCCTGGCCCACTTTTGAAAATAAATAATCAAATATACAGCAAGGATGATAGCCCCGATCATAGAAATAATTAAAAAAAAGAAATTGTCACAGTGCTATAAAGGAGAGAGGAAACCCTCTGAGTGGCATGTCTGCATCACTTTGGAGACTATAAAGCCCCAGAGGCTTTGCACAGAAAGAATGATGCACCTGCTTTATTTTTTTTCAGAGCCCTCTCTTTCATGTAGTTGATTATTTACATTTCGTTAAAAATAATTGGAGAAATTTATAAACATTACTTGCAAAAGTGTAACTGTCAGCCATCCACAAGAGTGGATGAGGAAAAAAAGAGAACATTTACCTACACCCCAAAATTGGGAGAAATTTTACTGTCGAGGCAAAAAATCAGGAGCTTGATGATTAAATGTGGAGAGCTGTCATCGTGGCATTATATTAAAATAACTTGCCTCAAGCAACAGCACACATTTTCTCTTTTTAAATCTGTCATTTCTCAGGAGGCTGTGACTCCAGTTGGCTGCGATGGTTGCTCTGTAGTCATGGCAGCTCTAGAGACTGGAACACTTAAATCCTCGCTTCTTGGGCACCTGGGGGGCGGTGGAGTGGGGCGAGTTGCTCATTAACTACTGGATGGCCACAGTGAACGATTTGCCATTACATTTTTTTTGTGACTTCATGGGGCTTTGCACAATCTGATGGTTTAAGTAGAACACTACCAGATAAATTATTTTCAACATTCTTCTTCAGACAATGATGTCAGGCTCCAGGGCAGAATGAACTGCAGTTGTTTATGCCATCTTAATAAGATGCTCAGCCTCGTGCTCCTGCCTCTAGTCATAATGCTTTTAATGATGTCCACGCTGTGTAGCTATTACATCCAAACTGTGTGGCAACAGTATGATGGGTAAGGGCTTAAATAAACTAAAGATGGAAGAGAGATGACATGTCAGTAACAAAGCTTCTGGATCCATTCAATGGAACAGACGTTTTACTTTGCCAGTCAATTCAATTCAATGAACATTAAAAAAAGAACATTGTCAATGGGCAGGGTCCCTGTGTCCCTGGGAATATAAAGATAAAAATGAAATAGTTTCTGACTTTGAGGTGCTCAATTATATTTGGGGGATTTAATATGCACATAACTAAAGTATCTTCAAAGTAATATGAAATAATTTCAAGGGGCAGAGAGGGCTAATCACTGGAAGAATAAAGTCCTTGGGCTTTTTTTGTTGTTTAGTCATTTCAACCATGTCTGACTCTTTGGAACCTCATTTCAGTTTTTCTTGGCAAAGATACTACAATAGCTTATCATTTCCTTCTCCAACTCATTTTAAAGATGAGGAAACTGAGACAAACATGTTTATATGACTTCCCCAGAGTCACACAGCTAATAACTAGGGCCAGATTTGAATTCAGGAAGTCTTCCTGACCCCAGGCCTGACACTCTATCCATTATGTCATCTAGGTTTCCTAAGTCTTTGTGTAGAAGCTAACATCCAGACTGAGAGTTCAGGGTTCAAGACCTTTTGTAAGAATAGAAGTGAAGGAATGAATTCCATTCATAGAGGACCACTTGTGCAAAGGCTTTCCTGACTTCCATGCTCTGTCTTACCCAGTTTCCTCATATGTAAAATGGGAATAATAATAGCAGGTATATCCTGGAATTGTTGGGAGGATAAAATGAAATACTAGGGTGCTTTGTGAATTTTAAAGTAATTCCTCTTCCTTCCTTTTTCTTTCTCCTCCTCTTCTTCCTTTTCCTTTTTTCTCTTCTCTTTCTTTTCCTCCTCCTCCTCTTTCTCCTCCTCCTCTCATTCTTCTTCTTCTTGTTCTTGCTTACTTGTTTTTATTCTTGCCTTTGTTCTTTTTCTTGTTCTTTTTTGTTTGTTATTATTTGGTGTTGTTTTTGTTTTTGTTCTTCTTCTTCTTCTTTATTAACTTTTTTTGGCAACAACTTTATGTTAAGCTAAAATCTCATATCTTATGTAGCCTCTCCTAATTCCCCTCAGTTCTAGAACCTTCCCTTTTTTGATTTCTTCCAACTTATCCTGAATAGATCTTGTTTGTACATAGTTATTTGCATATTATCCTCCTTGGAAGTTAGACTGTGGACTCCTTGAGAGTAGGGAATTTCTTTATATTCACAGTGCGTATATTGTTTGCTTATTCCTCTAATCCCTGTTTCTGCATATCTACAACTTACAGTTTTGTTGATATTAATGTAGTTTGTTCCCTGTGAGGAATCTCTTCCTATCAATGAATATTATCTACCATTCTAAACTCAGAAGTCTTATAAAGTTTCCTGGACATTGAGATTAAATAACTTGTCCAGGGTAACAAAGTTAGCATGTACAGAGGCTGGATTTGAACCCAGATCCTCCTGACTTTGATGTCATGGATTCTCTGTCCATGATGCCCATGCCACCTATCTGATATAGAATTAACTACTAATGGTAAGGATACTCTATTTCTCTAGCTCTATAGTTTACAATGTGGTTTCATCAAAACATTCCCATATCATGATGAAGCATCTCCAAAGAGGGAGTGACTGACAATTGAAGTTCTCACCTAACTCTGTCTTGCCCCTCACACATAACCTGGCATTGATCTCCACAAATAAAGGAAAAACCCCAAGCAATAGGCTTTTGTTTAGAACAACAACAAGAAGAACAATAAAACAATATCAGGATTATTATTATCATTTTATAAGTAAGAAAAAGAGTCTCAAAGGGATTAGGAGATTTGACACTTGCCAAATTAATAGCTGTCACAATAAGGATTTGAACCCATATCTTCAGATGACCAGCCCCAGACCACTGGCATTATTCCTTCTCTAAGGATCTAGAGAAGAGTGAAATTTCTAGGATGGTTGTGATGAGGACACTAAGATCTGATTAGCCTTAAGGGAACTTGTAGAACTTCTTTCTATCTTTTGCTCTGGCAAACCTAATCAAATCAATATTACTAATTTTAATGGAAAAGGTGACTCAACAAGTTTCATGTTGGGAAGCTCTCTTCACCAGTCTTGTGACTTCTCAGACCAAAACACCCTTCCTAGTCACCACTTTCCTGCATATATTGACCCTCCCATGAATAGACTAATGATGAAGCATACTATTAGCCTCCAGCAAAAGAACTGATATTGTCTGAATATAGAATGAAGCATACTATTTTTCACTCTTTCTTTTACTCTTTTTCCTTTTATTTTTTATTTAAATCTTATACAAAATGGAAAGTTTCCATACTAGTATGTAAAGTGTTCCATATTTGCATATAGATAAACTGTATCTAATCACTTACTGTCTCAGAGAGAGGAGAGGGGAGAGAGGGAGATAGAATTAGGAACTCAAAACTTAAAAAATGTTAAAAATTATTTTAACATGCAATTTTGGGGAAACTTTATGTGTGTATATTTGGAGGGAGGGAGGGAGGGAGAGAGAGAGAGAGAGAGAGAGAGAGAGAGAGAGAGAGAGAGAGAGAGAGAGAGAGAGAAAGAGAGAGAGAGAGAGAGAGGAGATTGTCTCACTTCTGTCTTTATATTTTTACTATTCAGTACAATGCTTTTCCTATTGCAAATGCTTAATAAATATTCTTCATTCATTCATTCAAGTAAGGTATTGGGGGTGTGGCAGAAGTCTAAATCCACTTACTAAAGTGCTCCATTTCTCTCAGACATTGAAGTGACACAGAACCTTGCTTGGCTTGACTCAAATGTTTCTTTCTTTTCATCCCAGGGGTCAATATCAACTGTATACTCTCTGAATCTGAATGAAGGGATTAATCTTGACCTTCTTCATTTCTATCTGCAGACATACACAGAATGGAGTCATCAAATGCAACAGAGATCCTCAAACTCAACAGGTCTCCAGGGACCCAGCTGACCCCCATCGATCAGCCACTAATATAAAATCAACAGAGTTCTTTGCTTTCCTGCTCTATGTGGCAGAATCAACTCTGATCAGTGTCATCAATTCAGCTCACAGGAACATTCAATAAAAACAGAAACCTTGACAGTCAGTCTTCTGCCTCCCAACCTCCCTCCCTAAGGCTGTTCTCAGAGCCTGAGTCCAAATGACTGCATTGGCTCAGATCAAAACCCGACTGTTGGATGATAAATACTACAGACAATGTGGGTCTTTGCACACAGTGTATGTAAGCTGAATACTGAATGACATATTGACTGAGCACTTATTCCACAAGAATGATTCAAAATAATAATAGCTAGCATTCATATAATGCTTTAAGATTTCCAAAGCTCTTTACATATATTAGATCTTTTGTTCCTCACAACTGTTTTCCCCATTTCTTTTTTTGGGATGAGGAAATTGAGGCATGAAAGGTTGAACCTGGTTTGCCCAGGTACATAGAGTTAGTAAATATCTAAGGCAGGTTTTGATTTGGAGTCTCCCTGACTCTGGTTTCAGCTCTCTATTCACGGTACCATCTAGCTATCTATATACAAGGCTAAGCAATTGAAATCTCTGGCTTTGACATTCTAAAGAATACTTTGCTTCCATTATGGTTTCTCTTTCTATCAATGCTATAAAAATTCTGGGTGGATTCATGAAGGAAGTGGTGCTGTAATGGGAAAGAACCCATATGTTTAATATATATGGATGTGTGCATGTATCTGTAAGAATTTTCTTAGATACAAGCAACAATGGATATGATAATTGGAAAGGAATTTGAAAATCAACAGCGTGATTCAGAGAAAGAACTATGGAGTCTGAATGCAATCAAGGCATACTATTTCACTTTTTAAAAATTGGTTTTATGTTTGTATCATACTGGTTTATTAAATATATAATGCATTAAATACACTATCAATGGTAAAGTGCTACAAAATATGTTTTTTTAAGTAATCCAGAAAATGTTTTTAGTGAAGTTTTCAATATTTCCCTCAGAATGTTTTTTTTACCTTTTCTATACTCCTTTGCAGGGAAACTTTCTATGTAAAGTATCTCCTAAAATTTTTTCAATCAAATTCTGTTGTTAGTAGGAGAAAAAATAACGAATAAACTACAATTGGGAAGCATTAATTACTCTAACTTTCATGATTATACTGGCCATATATTTGGACTTAACAATTTGCTTTAAAAAATAAAGAACATAAAAAACCTAATCCCCACTAACATATCTAATTATAGCCAACTTTAAATTTTGTCCCATATATTATTTTCTTAGTAATTTAGCTTTTGGGGCACCAGGAGGAATTATACCCATCATCACAAAAATAATCACACCAAACCCAATCATAATAACCAATAACAAAAACTATAATAGGAACTTTTGTCTGTGATCTAGAGCTATGCCTTTATTCACAAAGCCACATCCATCAGACTTGGGAAAAACATTTCTGTACTTTCCAAAGAAGAGAAACTGGTGCATGGAGGATAGATAACTTCTGTATTACAATAATTCATGAAACATATACATATATGTATATATTTAAAATATAAGCATATGTATTATTTTCTAAAGTGCAGTGATAATGCCATGTCTAAATAATTATAATAATATTGATGTCCACATAGTACTTTACTGTTTACAAAGTGTCTTAAATACATAAAAGGTATATGAGAGTGTCCAACTATACTGCAGTCTTTCACATTTCTCCCAAAGGGCATATGATCACCTATTCATTCTCATATATGGCTTGCTTATATCAACTATCCCTCACTTTTGGTAGTCTAGATTCCTAGAGAAGAACCACCACTATGAACCAATCTCTTTCAGGATCCTAGGGGTAAACTTGTTGTGAAGGAAACAGTTTCCTTTATGCTTTGCTTTAGGGCTTGAGTTTATTACCAATGTGCTCCTAATTTTCCAAACCTAGCCATTCACAATGCCAACACATTTAGATTTCAGAGATAGAGATTTTCTTGGTAGTAGGGAAAAAAAATAATGCCAGAGTACTGAGACATTGAAGAAAATGTAGAAAATAATAATAATTATATAGGAATGTAGGAAATGTAGGAAATTATGTAGAAATGTAGGAATTAATAAATGAATCACAATTTCCTAATTATGCATTCACTATTTTTATGGGACAAATTACAAATCCTTTCTTATTTATGTATTCACTGTTTTTATGGGTCAATGGCAGAATACAATTACAAAAATCTGACCAAAACATACATTGAAAGGAAACATGAAAATGCATGTGTTTTTTTTCATTGTGGGGAGGGATAATTACAGACTGATGTTTTAAACTTTAATGACTTATTTTTTCTCAGGAATTGTTTAAAAAAGTTCTTTGCTCTGTGTATCTTTTATACTGAACAAATTCTTTTACACAACTGTTGAGTTGATCAGTCTCGGGCCCAACCACCACCTCACTGGGGGTTTAACATCTCAGGCAAACTAATTGATACACTGGGTGACCTTTCTGATATTTTTCTTCTAAGCTGTTCTACTGCTAAGACAGTGCTTCTCAACAGCAATTATAGTATACATCATTTTCATCTTTAGGCTTAGGTATTCTGAAAACTATCCTTTAACTTTTCTTCTATATTTCTGGTTCAGACTCTGCTTGATTCAAGGTGATTCCACCTTGGATAATGATTGGTAACTAAATTCTCTTCTGTTAATAATTATATGTAAATTATACTTATCTCATAATTATAGAATAATTCTGGTATTGATATCACTCCATTATATTACAGCTTGTCATAATCAAAATGAGTAACAACCACTCAAAAACTCTGGATCAGACCAACTAGCTCAATAACTTTATTTTAAAACTGAGCAAATTTGTGCCCCAATCAAGTGACCTCTCAAAGGTCATGACACATATATTATCTCATTTGAGTACAAAGAGTACTGTAATTATAAGTAAAAATTAGTTCAAATTCTATCTACAACACTTGGATTCATAAAGAAACAAAGGACCATATTACTGAGGGGAAAAGTGGGGCTTGACAGATGATCCAAGCAGGATTTACACATATGTCTTGAATTTCTTCCATGGCATCTTTTTCCCCCTATAGTCACACATGTTTAATTACTTTTGTTCAGTCACTTAACCTTTCTCATCCTTATGTTCTTAATTTGTGAAATGAAAAAAAAACAATTTGCACTAATTACAGGTTGTTGTGAAGATCAAATCAGATTTTATACATATCCACATGACTCTATCAGTTTTAATCTCTATGGAAAAGTGAGTTTTGAAATAACTATGAAAATATTTTCTATAACAACTTGTGCACAAATCCCATTTTAAGGAATATGCCTCAATTTTTTTTTTTCATGAATCCAATGTACAATAAAGAGGTCTGACTTTTAATTCAGGAAAACTTTGGTTTAAGTCTCACCTCTGATATATGCTCAGAATATGACTTTGAGCAAGTCATTTAACCTCTCAATTCTTCTATCCCACTGTCTGAGCATAAATTAGAAATGACCGATAGTAAATGGAGCCCCCACATCAGGAATTTTTCCATATTGAGGAAATGACCTCTGGACCAAAAAATGGGAAAAAAAAATGGATGCCATTATCTTCACCATAGCAGTTTAGCACTCTACTGGAATCCTGGCAGGCAGATAAAAATATTAGCTTTCATATTTAAATTGTTTCTTTTTTTATTAATAAAATCACCAGAAATCAGAAGCATGTCTATAGGCTATACTGAATAATTAATTTTCTCCTTCCAAAAGTGCTGTATTCATCTGAATATATGTCATACTTTTACCTTAAGCATGGCTTGGGTTAAACTTGAGTTAGCTCTATGGCCACTTTTACTGTTTTCTGTATATAAATATATTTTACCTCTTTAAAAGAGATCTCATTTTAAGGGTGAAGATTATATTCAGGGTGGATTCCTAGAAAACAGCCTAGACTCCACCACTTTAATTAATAATTTTCAAGTTGATACTGCTCATCACTGCTTAAATATCCATCTCATGTCAGGTACCATGTAGAACACATTCATTTATTTAAAAAAATCTATTAAATGTTGTGTACTGAGCTTTGATATAAAGTTTTGATTAGGTGCTATGACATAATGTTTTGGTAAGACATAATTTCTTCCTTCTTGGCCCTTATCAATTAAAAGTAACAAAAACTAAACTTTAAATCTGGCATCAGATACTTTCTAGCTGTGTGACTCTAAGAAGGTCACTAAACTGTTTCTTATTTTCCTCATCTATAAATTGGAAACAAATTAGCACCAACCTCCAGAGTTGTTGTGAGGATCAAAAGAAATAATTGCAAAGCACTTTGCATAGTTCCTGATGTATTTATAGTTAACTCTCTATAAATGTTAGCCATTATTATTATGAGAAGAATCAATCTGTCATCCTTAATATAAAAATATCATTTACAAAATAGTTAAACAGGTTTTAAACAAAATGCTCTGTTAAGTTTGAATTCAGGAAGACTTCAAGTAGGTGGCATATCAATTAATCTTTAAAGGATGGAATATGACAAGCAAAGAAGAGCCTTCAAGAATGGGGAACAATATAATGGAAAAAACCCTGCAGAGTTGGAAGACTTCAGGTTATGGAGAGGGTGGAGAGTAGGAAAGAAGATTTAACAAGCACACATCACTCTGAGAGGATTGAATGAGATCAAATGGTAAGGTAGGGTGGCATTAGATTGTAAATTCCAGATAAAGGAGTTTGAACTTTACTTGGTAGGTGACAGGAAGCCTGTAAAGATTTTTGAACATAAGAGTGGCATTATCTCATGCATACTTGAAGAAAATTATTCAGGCAGCTGTAGAGCTTATGGATGGAGTCAGAAAAACCATATTCTCAGTGGTGAGCAGCTGTTGCCTAGAACCAATGACCAGCACAAGGAAAGATCACATTCAGAGGGCTAAGGTGAAAATTGGTCTCTAAGTCTTCCCCTTCTTCCTCCTTGGCCCTGACAGCAAAACTTCTTATTTTCATTTCCACACTAACTATGTAGATCTATCCTAACATGTGTTCTAAAGAGCTGCTTTCATGCTCAGGGCCTGGGGAGCTGTAACATAGTTAGCTGTGCTGTAGCAGCAGGTTGCCATCAAAAAATGCTATAATAGGATTAAAATAAAAGAGAAGTATGTGCTTACAATGGGATGGGAATGCTTTTCTAACACATTTTTGGTGTCAAGTGGCAGCAGTCTACTGAGGAGGTGGTATTGTTAAAAGGATGCTATTATCTGGTAGAAATCCACAATGGTGACCATGGACAAGTCACTGAACTTTCTAAGTCTCTATTTCTTCATCTGTAAAATGGTGGTGGTAATGTCTGACTGAAGTATTGTACAGAGCTTTGGGAAATCTAATGAGATGATGAAAGGGAAAAAAATATAAGCTATCAAGTGCCACGCAGATATGTGAAGGGGTAAGGTCATGGAGAGTGATCACACCTATTTTGTAGAGGTGTAGAGATGAGTATAGAACCCATTTCCTAACTTGTGATTTGGAAAATTATTTATATTTCTAGGATTCAAATGTCACAAAGGGTTATCTGACATACTTCTGATAAATTCTTGGTGCAGGGTTAGATTTGCAGAGAGAGGAGCAAGGTATTAATTCCAATTTTTACCATCTAACTACCTTTGTAACCTTTTAATCTTGATCATTTAATCTCTCTGAGCATTATTTTTTTACATCTTTAGAATTGAGGGATTTATAGTAAATGACCTCCAAGATTCCTTTTAGTAATAATTATTGGCACTTATATAGTGTTTCAGAATTTGCAAAACATTGTACATATTATTTGATTTTTATCTTCATAAATAATCTTGCTAGGTGGGAATTATAACTACCTGCCATTTCACAAAGGTTAATTTGCCTGCAAGTGTCTGAGGCTGAATTTGTCCTCAGTTCTTTTTAACTCTAGGACTAGAACTCTATACATTGTACCACCTTTTAGCTCTGGCCAGAGTGGGAAAATCAAATGAGATAATGGACACAAAGTGCTTTGTAAAAACTGAAATCATGATATAAATTTATTCCTGTTATTAGTGGAGTATAGGGTAACTTATACTTCCAGGGAGTGAATTCTTTTATTCATTTGTGAGGTATACTTTTGGAATTTATTCTATGTTAATAGGGATTTTAGGAATTGCAAAAGAATTGAAAATATGTTCCCTTCCTCGAAGGAGAATGTGACCTCTTACAGAGGCTAAAAAAGGTCCCAACCACGCTAATATGAGATAATAATGTGTGATGTGTACTGTGAGTGGCTCAGACAATAAATGCAGTAGGAATTAAGAGGAATGAGAGAGAGATGGCTTCTGACAGAGGATGATAAAATTTTGTTGGAAAAGTGAGCTTTGAGCTGGGGCTTGAAAGAGGAGAATATTTTTATTAAGTGATAGTTGAAATGAGGGAAGAAATATTCTATGCATCAAAACATAAGCATATGTTCAGAGGTAGGAAAGGACAAAGTATGTTTGGAAAGCATCAAAGAGATTACTGCCACTTATAAAAATACCACCTGGTAGCTTGACTTTATGGCAGTGAACCCAGGTAACTGTGAACATCCTATAACCCTGTCAGATGAGCAAAATACAGTTAGCTGCAGTAAGAAGTTCTATTTATTATCAGAATATATGTATCCCCCTACAATTATAACATACCAAGAGTCAATAATAAATTATACTTTCATTTTAAAAACTAATGTTTTCCCCATCTGATTTCTGAAGTTCATGAAAACCTCTTAATGATAATGAGAAAAATAAAAATCAGAAATTAGAATAGTATTCTTCCTTCTCTGCCTGTTGCTACCCAAGGAACATATTGTACATATCTTGAGTTCCAAGTGTTTTTAAAAACTTCATTTTGTCCTAAAAGTACATTTTTAATTTTCAGTAACTCATTTTTCTCTTAAAGAACAAAGAGAACATATATTGCTGTACTCACTCCCAATTTTTTCTTTCTGCACCATTTGATAGTTTCAAAGTTAGCAAATTCTCTTTCTCAACTCTGTTCCTTTACTCATCCTGTTCATTCTGCTTGCGATGATGTCCTTCTTTCCCCTATTTCTTGTTCTCCATCACGGCACCCATATTAGTGCCTTACACATAGCACAATATAGCTTATCCATGACTACTAAGCCTCTTTTATTGTTTTTGAAAAACAATGAGTTTAAATGACTTGCCCAAGGTCACACAGCTAGTAAGCATCAAGTGTCTGAGGCTACATTTCAGTTTTTCCTGAATCCAGTGCTTGTGATCTATCTAATGAGCCATAGTTGCCTCTAAGCCTCTTTATAATGACATTGTTGAATGAGCAGGTGCCTGCTTGAAGATCTCCCAGTGATGGGGTCTCCAGAGAAGGTTCACTCTACTTTTAAGTAGCTATCATTGTTAGGAGGTTTTTTTCTTATTCTGAGCCAAAAATCTGATCTCTGACACATACCCATTGCTCCCAGTTGTTTCCTGAAGAACAGAGCACAATAAGCCTTTTCTATAGGACTGTTCAATGAATACTGGATCTTGGTCTCCTGATTTTCTTTCTTTTTTTTTTTTAATGCTACACATAGCCAGTTCTTTCCATTTGTCTTTGTATGTCATGGTTTTCAGGTCCTTTAACTTCCTTGTCACTCTTCTCTGGATGTGCTGTAGTTTAATCTTCATAAAATGTGGCATCCACAACAAAGAACACTTCCAATATGTACTAATGAGGTTATAATAGAGGAATATTTGAACTTTCTTCATTTTGGCAATCATATTAAGTATAACTTAAGACTTTTTTTTATTGTTTTAGTAGCCGTGGAGTGCTATTGATTCACAGAATCATAGGATTTGAGAATTGAAAGGGACTTCAGTGACCATCCTATTCCAATAATGCTTGCAAAGGTGGTGCACCATGACAGACTCAACAAAGTGGTCATTCAGATTTCTGTTTGAAGACCTCTAAGACCTCTCCAGGTAATACATTCCCTTTTGGGGCAGCTGTAGCATTTGTAAGTCTTTAGTGGCACTAAAACCAGAATGGCTACTTTGCACCCCCATTCTTCTTTGTCCCTGGTCTTGTCCTCTAGGGCCAAACAGAAAAGTTTAATTGCCCTCTAAAAGATAGTCCTTCAAAGCCTCATTTTGAGCTTGGAGTCTATTAAAGGCATCAGATTTCTATCTTGCAAAGTTTTTTTCAAGTATTTTTTCCTTTCTGAGTTAGAACTCAATCAATATTTATTTTTGAGTTGTTATATAATTCTTCCATTTTGAGACTCCTGGTGAATGAAAGTTTTTGATTCAGTTAAGTAAGCATTTATTAAAAATCTACCATGTGTTTGTGAAGGGATGGGGATAGAGACAAAAACCAACCAGCCCCTACTCTTAGGGAGCTAATTATACACTAAGAGTACAGTTTAAAAATCAATTGTATTAAGAATAAACATCAATAATGACAGCAATAGGCCTACAGCCTAAAGCAATAAAGTAGATGCATTTATTACATTGATTCCATGATATGCTATGTGTTATGAAAATCATCATGCATTTTTACTCTTGAGTATATAATTTCTTCAAAGAAAAGATTTGCATATAATCTTCACAAAATTTTAGTTTCAAAATGTTAGTTTGTCAAATTTTTCACTATTGGATGAAGCTGAGGTAATAGCTCTAAAACACAACTCTTTGGAAGGAAGCGCTAACCCTAATTGATATAGATTTGAAATTCTTCTATGTATAGCGAGAAAACTGGGACTGGTTATATGGTATCTATTTTTCCCTTCCTAACAGGCTAAGAGTCTAAGGCTAAACCTGGACTCCCTATATTTGTTCTTCCAAATATACTGGAAGTGTTTTGGGGGTTGTGACCAACCTCAAAGAATCAGCTTTCTTTTTAAGCCAAAAACACTCTGGTTGATGTTTAACTGCTGACCCTCTCTAGAGGATACCACAAACACAGGAAATAAAAGAGGCATCAGAAACATGACTGTTTCTGCAGCTGCCTCTATGGAACATTACCCAAAATAGACTGTGGCTTGAGACTATATGTCCATCGGCAAAGGATAAGCCAATTGGTAGGTTTAAGCCAGAATCAAATAACTGTGATTAAAAAAAAAATCAGATGGTTTGGCCAGTTAGTGCAGCTAAAGAGTGTTAGAACAAAGAAGAGGTTGCTGGCAAGGTCTGTGGATTTTTGTTATTGTTCAGTTGTTTTCAGTCATTTTTGACTCTTCCTGACCCCCTTTTTGGGATTTTCTTGGCAGAAATACTTGGAGGGGGTTTGCCATTTCCTTCTCCAGCTCATTTTACAGTTGAGGAAACTGAGACAAATAGGATTAAGTGACTTGCCCAGGGTCATATACCTATTAAGTGCTTGCGATTGATTAGATTTGAACTCATATCCTCCTGTTTCTAGGATTAGCACTTTACTGCATCACCTAACTACCCCATCTGTGGGATTAGAAAGAAAGAATTGAAAGATGAAAGAGGATGTTCCCATTTCTCTCAGTGCATAAAAAGTTAAAACTGATTTTGATTTTCCACAACTAAATTTGTTATCAGATTGAGAATCTACAGTATATGCTTTACCATGTTTCAGCACAAAGTAGAATTGCAACAGCTGAGATAGTTTGTCAAATATCTGACAAACCCCCAAATGAAAGCAGCACAGCTGTGGAGACTCTGTCTGACATGTGGAAAAAAAAATCCCTTAAACCCCTTCATCTTCCTAAAGGATGACTCTAGAGAGATTTCAAAATATATGAGAGGAGGAAGCAATGAGATTACATCCTTGAAAACATTACAAGAATGGGCCCATCTGATCCCATATTCTATTCTCCTAGCAGTATGATTCTTGGGGATGAGAATATGCAATGCATATAGTATCAGACACTGTAATTCATGTGTACTTTCCCCAAATTGATTCTCCTCAGGCACTGAGGAAAGCCAGATGAGTGCTTTAAGGGACAGAGCCTTAAGGTTGTAAAAAGTGCAAAAATATTGATCCTATTTTTGTTGCTACAATATTAAGGTTGGGTATTTGCCAAGTAATTTTTATTAATCTCTTCATACTACAGAGGAAAGATCTAGGCTTAAAACTATTGCAATTTTGTCATTTCATTTTAAAACTAGAATGGGTAAATTTGGTTAGAACATAAGAATCATACAACTTCACTGCCTGCTGATTAATTTGGGGAAAATAAATGAAAAATATGTCTCTATACTTGTCTAGTATGACCTGGACATAAATGGCCTTTTGTTTTCATTTATTTTTGTTTATTATAAAATTCCAATTCTTTAGACACTGCTATACGTACCATTTGTGGAATATATTTTCCATTTGGTAATACAATTTGAGCAAATTACCCCAAATGAATATCTCTTTTCATAAAAATGAACTCCTTTGTGAGTTTCTACTGCGTGCATTGTCTGCATTTGTCCACTAGATGGCACTGTCTCTGCGTGTTTGGAGGAGAACTGAGTAATTGGTAAAGAAAATTGGTTTGCTTATTTCTCAGAAAATTCCAGAAGGTGGCAGATTTTAGCTATTTTTGAAAATCTCACTGATGCTAAGAGTCAACGTAGCCTTTTAAAATTATTTTTATTTATCTTTCCATAAGGCGATTATGAGCTGAGTAAAAATTATTATCTGTGATATTTAAAATATTTGAAAATGTTTTATGTTTTTAGAGCATGTAATACAAGCTGAAGGTCTAACAGAGCTAACAGTGACACAAAATCAAAGTGAAATTGACCAATAAATTGAAAACTCCATTACAGGAACAATTTACCCCAGTTTGAGTCATTGTGTTGGAAGGATAGCCTGAACCCATCTAAACCTGGTGAAATGCTGCCCGGTCCACAAGCAAGGCTGGGATCAACCTTTTAGGCCAAGATAGAAGGAGAGGTAGAGTGTTGTTTCCAGTGCTACTAATTTCCGGTCAGTTTTTTCAGTACCTTGACAAGTTTGAACGGAATATTGCTTGCTTCTGATTTTGTATCTTTCCAAGTTTACTGTTTTTGATGATTGAGAGGAATCCTAATTCCAAAACTGAGGCACTGACCACAGTAGCTTGATTGGTGGGAGGATATTATCCAGGTTTTGCTGCCTTTTTACTATATAGCAATAAGGCACTGGACTTGATACATATGAGGCAAGTCTCCTATATTCTGTCCTGTCACTGTTTTCTTCTGTAACTATGGGCAAATCAGTAATGTTTTTCTATATTTCAGTTTGCTTATTTGGGAAAATGAAGCATATAAAATATAATTCAGTGACTGTGAGACCTATGAACTTGTTTGAAAAATTTTTTTGTTAACTATATTTGAATATAATTGACTTTCTTTGCAATTTTATGAATTATATTTTATTTATTTAAAAATATTTTGAGAAGCAGTCCTTAGGCTTCACCAAATTATTAAGGGTGATTATGACAGGAGAAAAATGCTTAAGAACTCCTGGATGATCTCAAAGTTCCTACCATCTGTAATAGTTTACCTTCTGCATGTTCAAAACTGGGAAATAGAGTTATCTAGAGGCATGTAGGTCTCGAGGAAATTGTTATGTCCCTCATTCTCCAACAAGACCTTGACTTCAGGGAGGTGATTGGATTTGAGTGACAGGGTGCTGTCCTAAATCATCAGATTCACTTTCTCCTTTAGAGCCATCTGAGTCCAGTGGTCAGCTATGAATCAAAATCACTGGAGATAGCACTGAATGTAAGGCAATCAGGGTTAAGTGACTTACTCAAGGTCATAAATGTTTGAGGCAGCATTTGAACTCAGGTCCTCCTAACTTCAGGGTTGGCACTATCTACTGTGCCATCTAGCTACCCAGGGTTAGTGATACAGTGAATAGACCAATAGACCTGGATTCAGTAAGATGAGTTCAATTAAAGCCTCACACATTAGCAGAGACTTTGGTGATTTAACCTCAGTTTCCTCAACTGGAAAATGGAGATAATTATATCATAATTCCAAGGGATGTTTCTAGGATCAAATAAGATGACACATATATAGATGTTTATTTATTGCTGAGAAAGCTGTCCCTTTAGGCAGGAATAGTTATGTTCAACTTGTATCTTTGAGGTAAGCCGTCTAGATGATCCTAGTGAAGTTACTTTTCTGTAGTCTTGTTGTAGTCAACTCTAGTCTAAGAATATAAGTGAGGCAGCTAGAGACTCAGTGTATAGAGTGCTAGCCTTGGAATCAGGAGGACAAGAGTTCAAATCCAGCCTCAGAAACTTGACACTACCTGTGTGACCTTGAGCAAGTCCCTTAACTCTAATAGCCTCACATCCATAGGGCCATCTCCAGTCATCCTGATTCCTATTTGGTTACTGCATTCAGATGGCTCTGGAGAAGAAAGTGAGACTGAGCACAGCTCCTCCCCACTCCAAATCCAATTCATGAGCTTGTCATGATATCACCTCCTTGATGTCATGGTCTTCTTCCAGAATGAAGTACAAATATCAACATCAAGAATATGTGAAGAAGGTGCTAAGTTATATCAGCAAAAGGCATCCTCATTAGCTGGAAGTTTCCTATGTCACATGTCTGACCTTACTGTCTATAAACAAAACCATTATCATTCTTTTTTTTTTTAAGATTTTTGCAAGGCAATGGGGTTATGTGTCTTGCCCAAGGGCACATAGCTAGGTAATTATTAAGTGTCTGAAGTCGGTTTGAACTCAGGTACTCCTGACTCCAGGGCTGGTGCTCTATCCACTGCGCCACCTAGCCACTCCAAACCATTATCATTCTAAAGGAAGTGCCCACCCCAATCTCAATCCATCAGTTCCAATTCTCAGGGTAACCGAAATCTGCCTATTTTGGGAGAGTACAAGTTCCCTAGTTGATTTTGACTTTAAATAGTATAGATGGGCTTCCCAGCTCTCCTACTCCATTAACTGTACATTCGGGCGAGTGTGCTGCTGTGTTGGTAGGACAACTGTTTGAAAGTCATTTTTCTGAGTGACTGCTTTACATTTCTCTTGGCTCTCCAATATGCCAGAGGATTGGTGCTCAGTGTAGGCTCATTTATCTTATTTAAATATTGTAGAGAAAGTAACCTTAGCACTGTATTAGACTGATTCACTGATTCATTTTCCTTTCCACCCTCTAAATGGCTCACCGGTCTCAATGCAGAGGGGGGAAAACACAGGAAGAAATAAAGGCAAAGAGAGGTAAAAAGCCAAACAAGTGAATGCTATCTACCAGGGTGTAGAGAGCTCAATATGCACAAGGAGGAAGCACATGTCTCTGAACCCTAGATATATGGCTCAGCTCTGATGGTGAAATGGTCAGGAATGGAGATAAACATTATCTTTTCTCCCAGGCTTTGGAAATGTCTAAAGTTGAATCTCCCACAGTAGAAAGTGGAGAAAGAAGCCTGGCCCTCATTTGAACCTGTGCTTTCAGAATCCTGTGTGGTCACTTGCCATTTTTACAAGAGAAAAGAAGGTGTTTGCCCTTCATTCTCAATGAAGATCATGTTATCAGGGAGGTGATGTCATGACAAATGGATTTTAAGCCAGGAGATGCTGTGCTAAGTCACCAGTTTCATTTTCTCTTCCAGAACCATCTGGTTCCAGTGGTGAGAGATGAATCAGGATGACTGGAGTTGGCTCTGGTTGTGAGGCAATCAGACTTGCCCAAGGTCACACAGCTAGTAACAGTCAAGTGTCTGAGGCTGGATTTGAACTCAATACCTATGGATGGAAGAACATCCTGAACAGTTAAAAAAAAACTCACTGAAAAACCCCGAGGGACCAAATTGAATATGGAAAAGTAAACAGAAACTTGGGGTTTGGGTTCAAGGTTTCTGGTTTGGGGTTTAATTGACGGTCTCCGATAGGAAAAATGTCCTAGCCTAATGCTCTAGGGCGAGCTTTGTCTGAGGATCCAGCAAATCTGAACATCATGGACAGAGCCCACCCTTTCTCTGTCTGAGCTCAAATGTTCTGCTTCTAGGCAGCATCCTATTTTATCCGTGGCAGACAACTCAGGAAGGAAATTAATTCCTCCGTAGCAACACGACGGCAATGATGATCCTTTCACCATTTCAATTTGCCTTATTTTATTTTTTTTAAATCAGTGTAACCATTCTTTTTCCAGCACTGAACTTTGAAATCAGAACAGGAGTCGAAGGTAAGTGGCTGCGAGGGGCCCGCTGGGGGCTGCCCACTCTGGACCAGTCACAGCACCGGATAAACATATTTGGAGCGTTTTAACCAGAGCACTCCGAAACCCCCGGCATCCCGCTGAAAGGCCGGGGCTCCGAAAGCCGGGGTACAATGCTCCGGGAGTGAGCTCAGGCCGGTTCCCCGCACTACAATAGACCTGGAAGGTAGACCGACCCGGATGGTGCTCGCTTCAGCTGTGCAGGCAGCCAGACCAGATAAATCAGGGCAAAATAGCCTTGGGCTGGGAAAGGAAAGCTGATTTTTTTTTAAAACTGAGATTGGCCATCTAGAATTCAACAGACCTAATGCCAAATCTGCCTTTCATTTTTTGCTGTGAACCCAGAGCTGTAGCTGTATTTTATTCATATTTAATGCTGTTTAAATATTGTGGGCCCTTCTCCCCTCCTCCATCATGTTTAATCCACATAAATAAAGTATTCCACATACCTTTTCTGGACCTCATTTTGCTCACCTTTAAAATGCTGGGGTGGGGGGTGAATCAGGGGAGGGGGAAAACAAAGGGATCGCTTTTCTCCCAAAGCTTTAGAGATGCCTAAGGTGGACTCTCCCACAGGAGAAAGTGGAGAAAGAAGTCTGGTTCTCATTTGAACTTGTGCTTTCAGAATCCTGTGTGGTCACTTGCCACTCTTAGGAGAGAAAAGAAGGTGTTTGGTATCCATATCTATGGATAGATATTGTCTTCTTCCTTAGAGGACTTCCCTTCGAATCCTAGATTTCTATTGACTGCCTGTGTGACCTTGGGAAAGTAACTTAAACTGCCTGGGCTTCAGGTCTTTATCTGGAAAATGATAAGAGTGTTTAGGTGACTTTAATTTCTCAGTCTATGATTCTGGGTTCCTTGGGCAAGTCTCTTATTCTCCCCAGACCTCAATTACTTCATCTTTAAGATAACAGGTTAGGTTTGACAACCTTAGAAGTCCTTCTCAGCTCCAGAGCTGCGATATAGTGAACTCAATGTATTTGCTACAGAATACCTCATTTGGAACACCGAATCAAATTAGTGAGGAAAGCTGGCGTAGTGGAGAGGACATTGTGTTTTATTTTATCAGACTCTTGTTAAGCACCTCACTCTAACATTTCTCAACCTCAGTTTCCTCATTTGTAAAATGAGGGTAAATGCCTCTTATTAGAGGTAACTCTTTCTCAGAGTTGTTATGAAGAACAAATGAGAATGAAAATCAAGTGACATAAAAGCCCTTAAGCAGTTACATAAATGTCAGTTATTGTTAAGATCTGAATTCTATGGGAGGAATTTACAATTGACAGAAATCCAGCAGTGAATAATTTTGAAAAGTAAACTAACAAATCAATAGAAGAATGCTTTATTTCTTTTGGAAGTCTAAATGCTGAAATAAGCTTACTTTGAGAGAGGTGTGCCTGTATTAGGTTACCCACATATCTTTTAGTATTTTAAACGCACCCTATTCTTGCACACCTCCAAGATACACAGACTTAATCCAAGTCTCTTATTGACTTGTCCATCATCATTGCAGCAGGCTTTTTATTTAGTAAAAGACTAACACTGGAATAATATGAACTCACATGATTCCAGTCCTCCCTGGTGCTGGAGTGGGAGGTATGGGTTACAAATAAGCTTTCACTGGAATTATTTGCATACAGTCAGAGCAGCTTCAGGGTGTGTATGTTTGTGTGTGTGTGTGTGTGTGTGTGTGTGTGTGTGTGTGTGTGTGTGTGTGTAGCTGCTTTCTCATAAAGAGAGGCTTTGACTATGGAAATGAGAGTGGTTTCTGCTCTGAAGAAGGGCTCTGGTAGTCACTTATAAACCGTGAAGTTCATTAGTTGAATCTTCCTTAATAATCCCCTAAGTCCTGTCCTTACCCAGCCAATCCATTGCAATTTGTGTTTTGTGAGTTTTCCTTTAGTTGTCAGGAAAATATTCCAATTCTCAAATCAATTGGTTTAGTTGGGTATACTTCAGTAAAGAGTTACCACAGGGAATCCTATTGGTATGGCTTAGTTATTATTGCAAATGCTATCATTTCTAGCTTGGCAATTTGAACAGACAAGGCCTCCAGTGAATTACTTTTGGAGTTTCAAAACTAGAAGGAATCAACTTTTCCAACAACTTTTGATTCTTGAAGGAATCTTTGTTCTTCCACTGACTTTGTAATGGTCAGTCTAATCCCCTGGTTTTAAAGATAAGGAAACTGAGATACAAGATATAATTTTTTGAAGAATTCAAGTTGACTGCTACATCATGGAGGGAAGTGGTGATGTTTATAGTAGGAGTAAACAGGTTATAGTCAATATTCAAAGAGAAACTTTGAAAAAGAACAGGACTAAAAGGTTCCCTCAGGGAAACGGATGATAAGAAGAGAAGATAGATCAGTCACATAGTGAGAAAGGGATGACAAGAGAGCAGTCAGAGTGTTTTATGGGTATCCTTATGATATCAGACAAAGACAGAAAGCCCTCTAGCATCATGAATGTTGATCCATCCATGGATTATTTTGTAGAACCCTTATGGGAAGACATAAACAAGTCTCTAGGATGCCAAAGCATAGAAAAGTTACAAGCAGTTACATCATAGAAAGACTATTCCTGTCAATGACATCAGAGATACATTGGAATATTTCTGCAAAATTGGGCAAAACCATTTAAATAATTTGCTTGAAGTAATTTGTTGAGAACTTACTTTGAAAATTATAAAGTGACATAGAATCAATAAGGGGAAGGAAGTAATGAGACTAAGGATCTCTGAATATAAATTCATGCCTTTGATTTTTTCCTAATTCTCGAAGGACAAGAAAAAGATTAAAGGACAAAAAGAATCTTCTCTTGATAGATGAGGATATACAGGTTAAGTGTATTGTTCAGATTCATACACCAAATCAGTGGACAACTTAAAAACTCGGGTTTCTTAGATGCTAGTATAGGGGTTTGTTCAGTGGACTAAATAACTTCTTTAATAAATGGAAGAGAAATAATATAGGGACTAAGGCTATAGGGAACTTTTACATGAAGAATCTCACTCCACTAATGCAGGTTGGTGCCTATAGAGCAGAAATTAAAACAAGCACATGTGACTCTTTGGACTTTACTTCCACATCTCAAATGTCTTCTAGCCCTGGAATATTGTTTTCCCACTCTAGCCCCCCTCTTCCATGAATGAGTTTATCTCAGAGTCTTTATTTTGGGTATGAACCCAGACTGGTCATGCATTCTTCACCTTCTAACTGCTTGGGACTCTCCATACTTCATCACCATGCCCCCAAGTTGGTTCCTTACCTCTTCTACCATCACCATTTTTCAACTCCCTTTTGTATAATTTATGAAACATTAGAATGTAAAGGCATTGAGGGTAGGGATTATTTTTCTTTATTCTTGTATTTCTACTCTCAGCATCTAGCATAGAGCTTAATAACTGCTTATTGTCTGTCTGCTTTGTTGCTGCAGAAGTATGGTATACTTTGTTGTTGTTGTTGAGACTGCCCAGGCAAAACCCACCATTATGCTTCCTGTAAACACTGGATAATAAAGATATTAAATCTATAACTTTAGGCTATTCTCCAGATGATGTCATCCATGTAGTTTTCTTAACTGTCAAATGGAGAATTCTAGAAACAAATCTCTCACAATTTCCCATAGGAACAAGGGAATAAGTCAAAGACATGGATTTACATTCAAGGACTCCAGTTCCACTACGTCCAAGTCAAAAATGGCATCTTTCTTCTTCATTAACTATAAATACTAATACCTTAAAACTGTCACCTTTTACTTTTCCAAGAGATTGGACAACAAGATTTTAAAGAATTTTATTATTTTTTACCCTATTTTGTAGGAATTCTGAAATGGGAATCTGATTTTTATTGATTTATGATGCAGTTTGCAACTTTTCTATGTTTGCCTATCCTGAGCTACTTTTATCCTCATTCTCTCATTATGTTGCCACAGGAGTTGGTTCTACCATAAGACTGATGTTTTTCATACTATTCCATGATAAAATGGGGGTGCCTTTGGACTAAACTTGAAAATTCCTTGTCATCTGACTTCTTTATTATGTGGCAAGACTATCTTTTCAACCTATCATACTTTCCCTCAATGATAGCTTTAAGTCTCATTCTTCATTCAAATTCTTAATTATGTATTGTAGGTTGCTACTATGCGCCTCTCTGTTTGCCCTGTATGAAAACCATCTTATTTTTGGGGGAAGATTTTAAGTCATTGTAGACTTTGTATTCCATGTCCGAGTGACATAAACATACTGGTAGAATAACAATATTCAAAATGAAGGTTTTTGTTTCTATAGCAAGCTTGGTATCATTAAAGGATTATGTAATTCTTCAAAAGTAGTTCAGCCTATTCTTTTTAACTCTGGTCTCAACTTGTTCATTATCTGTCTGTTCCATATACACATTTATATATTGATAGACAAGCAGCATAGATTTATGTAGATGCCATCACATAGGAAAGTAAGGCTAAAAAGAGTTGAATGAGTATAGAGACTAATTAATTCAAATAAGAAATGATGATTTTCTTTTTTGCTTGTTTATTTATTTTTTAGTCTGCTGTAGTTGATAGAGGTTTGGGTCTGAAGTCAGGAAGATGCATCTTTCTGGGTTTAAATCCAACCTCAGACATTTCCTAGTTGTTTAACCTTGGACAAGTCACTTAATCCTGTTTGCTTCAGTTCCTTATCTATAAAATGAGTTGGAGAAGGAAATGGCAAACCACTTTAGTATTTGTGCAAAGAAAAACCCAAATTGGTATCAGGAAGAATCAGACATGACTAAAAAATGACTCACCAACAAGGAGAGAATCCCACAATGTTTTGACCACATCAACCCAGTCAAACAATTTAAAGTGATTTATTGCTCAATGACTTGTTTCATTTTTCTTTTGAGAACAGTCCTTTGAGTTAATCCATGGTTAGGAATTGCATACAACTAGTTGGTTCTTACAATTATTCTGAGAGAGGATTTGAATCTTATTAAATGTAACCAGGCTTTTGAGAAATCCAAAAAATTTTGGAATATCGACTTCAGTTAGGATACAATTATCAATGTTACAATTAGCAATGTGGTTAGTCAGTGAAGTCAGGGAATTTGAGTTGAATGTAATAATGCTGCAGTTAGCCTTAAAAAAACAGCAAGGAAGTATTAAAAATGTTGATTTTTAGTCAGAAACATGGGCTCTGTTAATTACTACCTTCATGGCTTGAGAAAGTCACTTTATGTCTCTGAAATTCATAATTCTTGATTGTAAGATGGGATGGCTAGACTTGATAGCCTCAACTCTCTTTGAAATGTAAAACTGAATTTCAGTGAGTTCTCTGTCATGAGGTCATTGGCTTTCAGATACTGAGTATATTCATTTTTTTTTTTTTTAGGTTTTTGCAAGGCAAATGGGGTTAAGTGGCTTGCCCAAGGCCACACAGCTAGGTAATTATTAAGCATCTGAGGCCAAATTTGAACCCAGGTACTCCTGACTCCAAGGCCGGTGCTTTATCCATTACGCCACCTAGCTGCTCCTATTCATTTTTTTACATATGATACTTTCCCATGATTTCTATTTAATGCCAAAGGAATGAATAGTAGACTGAACTTTGAAAAATGAGGGAGAAGTCATTTTTGTAGATAGTTTTATTTTTCATAGTCATAAAAGTATATTTATATAGTGATTTAAGGTTTACATAGGTGTTTTTCCCTTTGCAACTTCATGAAGCCATTAACAGATGTATTTCATGCTTTCAATTGTATAGACAACCCCCTTCCCCACCCCCCACACAAGAAAAACAACCATTGAGAGGAGAGCTGATAAGTCACAGATTACAATATTAGAATTAGGATTCTAACCCAGGCATTTTGACTCTTTTCTACCATACTACTGATGATGCTGATGGAATTATTAGCTAGTATGCCAGTATGAAGGATGAATTATAAGACTTAAAGAAATGAGTCAATTCTTTTGGTTCTTTTGGCCTTTTTGTTGGCACATGATTTTATGACACTTCAGTATTTGAGGTTCAGTTCAGTTATTGCTACAGATCTTTTGACTAAGGATACTCAGTGTAACTTATGCTGAATATATTTAAATACTTTGAAGGTACTTTTTCAAGGAAGAATGTAAAGAATTATATTTTGCTTGTAATTTGCAAAAGTTCATATAGCAAAATAAGTGAGGTTGGATGAGACTGAATTCCTTTTTAGAGCATGGTGTTTTGTAGAGGTTATCAAATGGCTTTTCTTATCTTGATATTAAATTACTTTGCTCAATTCCATTCTCCAAAGTTCTCATTATTCCAGTCACTGCCACAGAGACTGATAAAAAATGTAACTCAGGTGTCAAAGTGTCTCTCTTGACATGAAGACCACGGTACAATTGATGGAAAGGCTCTCTTAAAATCTCTCTTGTTCGTATTTTGTTCTCACTTGAAAGAAACCCTGTAATTTCAGTATCTGACTTAATGTGCTATTCCAAAGGACCTTTAGCAAATTTGCAAGTATTCAGGTCAACAAGAGATCAAATATGGAATAGGTTTTATCTAGTACAGCAACCACAGCCTATACCCAAAAGGACTCATATTCTAATTGTATGTTGTTTAGTGCAAAGTAATTATTGAGTTCTCCAATCCCTCATATTGAACTCCAGGAAGGATTCAAATCAGGAGACAGAAAAAGAGAGAAAAAGGTAACTTCAGGGAGGGAGTGGTTGGATTGAGATCATGCAGTTCCAGGAAGGAGTCTTTATAGTCATCCTAGATATAAAGGAAGGAAAGATATAAACCATAGGATGGTTTAATCTTTAAAACTCTGCCAATTGTAATAAGAAGGGGAAAAAATACTTCTTAAAATCATAACCTCAGATCATTAAAATTTTATAGACCTCCTGGAGGCTCAAAGTCCCTGGGTAGTTAGTGATCTTCTCTAACTGAGACCTTTGTCTCTGTTGGAATCCATGTGTGAAGCTATTTATAATTCCTAGCTTGTCCCAATCTGATGTGCTCTCCAAGGCATCAGGTGAACCAATGGCCAAAAATGAGAATGGATGTTATTTTGGCTGTTACTATTTCTGGGTACAATCTACTTAACAACTCTGGCTGACTTTTCAACATATGACCTCATATTTGACAAGGAAGTGGGAGTCTAACTCCAAGTGGAAAAAGACCATTATAAATTTGTCCATCAGAGCAAAAATGGACGTAGCTCCTTCCTGACAAAAATTCTTTGAACTTGAGTAACAAACTTGAAGCCTAATATAAATATGCAAGAAACTGGGATTCCTTCATTGAATTGACATTAATTACTTTTAAAATGTAAATTTTCAGCTGCAAGTCTTCTTTCTTAATTAAAAAAAAACCCTCTTGCAAGTACATCAGGGTAAATCAAAGATTAATTGGTGACCAAATTATAGGGTTTAGTAAAGCTCTCCCCTGCCATAAGTCAGTGAAAGATAATTAGGAGATATGAATACATGCATTTTCTTTCATTAATATTAGATCATATGATGAAAGCCCATTTTCTGAAAAATAAAAATATTCATCTTTGGCATTTTCATTATGTAGTGCTTTACATTTAGCTACTTCTTTAGGTTACCTACTTTTGTCTTCTTAGGTTAAAACTGTCTTGGCTCAGTTTGCTTAAAGGGTTCCATAGCATTAGAATATATAGTGGACTTTGGGCAAGTTGACCAGATTGCTGTAATAGATTTGGAGGAACTTGGCAGGAAATACTTTGGAATGGATAATTCTAGGAAAATGTATCATTGGTATATTTCATTAGACAAAAATAAATCCGGGGCCAAACCATCTCATTGTCTGTTTTTCTTTCCTTTTTTTGAACCCTGCAGCTATCTGCTCCACATCAGCAAGGGCTCTTTGCGTCGTAATAGATTCCTTTCATCTGCATTCACGCTCTTACCTTAGTTTAGGGCCTACAATCAATGAATGAGCATTTATTAAGTGCCTGACCCAGGGTCTGGGTGTACAGATACCAATAACAAAACTTCCTTATTCTCAAGGAGCTTCTATTCCAATGGTGAGAGAAAATAGGAAACAAACATGAATAGAATAAAAATAATAAACAAATACTTTATTGTCAAGGCCAGAAATGAATAAAAACCCATGACTTAAGAGGTGAAGCATCTCTAATTAAGATAACAGGGAAGCAAATGCAGCTGCCACAATGAGGCATGTTCAGTGAATTTCCCCTCCCCTTTAGGAGGGAAAGAGAAAGAGGCATCATGAAATAGATCTGATCATGGATATAAGCTACCTCCAACAATCAGAGAAAGGAGAACCATTTCATTCTGGATGGAGAAACATTTATGTCTGGTAAGGACATCAAAGACCTAGATCCAATTTTAGCCAGGTTCCTTCCAAAAGGCAAGACCTCAGGAAGGTATTTAAGGACTACTTAGCTCAACCTAATTTCATTGTCTCAATGGTAGGAATGTAAGGATATTGCCAGGGTTCTTCAGGGAACTGAAGGTAACATTACATGTGATAGTAACAATTTCTGTCCTTATATTAATAATCGATTAATTTTCTGTCAAAAATAACAAAAAATAAATGAAAGGCAATTAAGTATGAAGTAGAAGAGAGGCAGCATGTTTTTGGGGGGATCAGAAAAGATTATATGTCATTGTGGTGATTAAGTTGTGTCTTGAAGGAAGAGTGAGATTCTGTAAGGTTGCAATAAATGGGAGTATATTTTAGGAAAGGCACAAAATAAGAGATGTATGAGGAATAATGAGAAAATCAATGTCGAAGAATATAGCAGGGGAAAATACTGCACAACAAGGATAGAAAAATAGATCTGGGATTAGGTTGCAAAAGATTTTAAAAGTTAAATAATGGAAATTTATATTTTATCCAAGGATATAGGGAGTCAGTGAAACTTATTGGATGAATGAGGTAGTTAGAATTGTCCTTAAGGAAACCACATAGGCATCATTGTGAGGACAGATTGGAGTATGGAAAGATTTTGAGATAGATCAAGGTGAGAGGTAATAAGAATCTGAACTAAAATACTGGACATATGAGCAGAGAGAGAAAGTCAGACCAGAGGGATATTATATAGGTAGAAATGTCAAAATTTTCCAGCTGTTTGGTTATGTGGAGTGGGAAGGAGTAAGGAAATAAGAATAGTGGACTGGAAGAATGGTGATATCTTCAACAGAAATGGAGGTGAATATTACACTTTTTGGTACAATAAAAGGAGCTGATTGTATGTATTAATTAAAACTACTACTCCAGGCCCTTACTAAAAGACAAATCTTGGAATTGAAATTACAGGGGTTTAACTTTTTAGCAAATCTGTCTGCTCCTTTTAATATACAAAAAAAGCAGTTCAGAATTAAACTCATGGGATCTTATGAGATAACCCTCTGAGTATATGTAAAGAAAAAAGAGAAGATGCTCTAGGGTGAAACATTGGGGGATAATCACAGTTAGGGAACAAGACATCCAGGAGTATGCTGAGATCAATTTTAACCACCTTTGAGGAGGCAATTGTTAAAATTTTCAGTGTGAGCATTTATGTTTTGCCATCTGTGTGGCCTTGGTCAAACCACTAAAAGTTTTTTAGGTTTCAGTTTCCTCATGTAAAATAAGGGAATTGGATTCAATGATTTCAAAGGTCCCTTATATTTCTAACTACATGAAGACTCAGTCTCTTTTCTTTTATTTCTGTATCCTTAGCTCTTAACCCAGTACCTTGTGTATAGTAAGCACTTATAGATAATTATTGATTTGAATTCAATTGAAAGAGAGGAGAATGAAGTCACCATTTTGTATTTTTACCCCTCATGCTAAAGCAGCACTTAAAAAAATCTTTAAAATGCATTGGTTTGACAAATGACACATTTAAGACCCAATTTAACAAAGTATTTTACCTTTGTAATTTTAAAACTGTCACTTGAACTGAAAATATAGGTGAATAAGTTGGTCTTTCATATTTAATGTTTTCTTATTTTTCTCTTATTCACAAATTCATCCGTTTCAGTTTTGATTAACGAAGTAGCAGAAAGAGAATGTGGAATGGTCAGCAGTTGGCTAATTCATTATTTGTACTGGGGAATCTGACTCTTCAAACTCATTTGCTTTCTTTCACCTGTGAAGCTTTTTCAGCATCAGTCCCTGTTGGATTCCTCGCATCAGATATGCATCTTACCCTTAAATGCTAACACAGCATCACAGAAGGATGTTTGATTTGAAGGGGAGAATGACAGCAGGGGAATTGCTCCCTGCAATCTGACTGTAATCCTTAGGTGATGTGCAGGTGTTTGAAAAAAGAGTTATAGCCCAGATTAATTGATGATTATAGTGGGTCAGAGAGAATCTAGTCTCGGATTGAAAAGAGTGAGCGACTGAGAATACAGAATATTAAACTGTGTTACTAGGATATTGTTTTCAGTGCATTTTCCTCTTAGATGTTAGATATATGAGTTAGAGTTGAATAGACATAATTTTCATTCCTTCCTCTTCATCTCCTTTTCTATTTGCCTACCTACAAATTGAGGATATTATGATGGAAAGAAAAAATGGAGTTTGAGCATAATCACATATCTAATGAATTGGCACAACTTGCTGATTTCATTTCCCCAACATTTTTTCAAACCTTGGTCTTCTCCCCACTCATATGGTCACCACACCCTCATCAGCTATCACCCAAAATATTGTAATGGCCTTCTAATTAATCTCTCAGCTTCAATTCTCTGCTTCTCCAATCCACCCTTCTTAAAACTGCCCAAATGTTATTTCAAAAGCACAGGTTTGCAATGCTACTCCTTTGTTCAGCAAACTTCAATGCCTCCCTCTTGCCACAAGACATGAATATAAGTGCCTCTGGCCTTTAGAGCTCTTCTCATATTAACCCCAGTCTATGTTTTTAATCATTGCTATTGCTCAATTGTGTCCAATGTTTCATGACCCATTGACTATAGCATACAAGGGCCTTCTATTCTTCTGTCCAAAATCATGTTCATGAAACTATCCATTGCATCCTCTGCCATTTCCTTTTCCCTTTGTCCACAATTTTTCCCAACAATGGGGTCTTGCCTTATGAGACCAAACTATTTGTTTCAATTTCAGTATTTTACCTTCCAGTGAATGGTCTGAATTATTTTCAAGTATTGACTGATTTTTATCTCCTTGCTTTCTAAAGGACTTTCAAAAGTCTTTTGCAGAACTACAATTCAAAAGTGTTGATTCTGCAAGTGCTCAGCTTTTTTTTTTTGATAATCTCTAACAGTTATATATTGCTACTGGAAAACCTATGGATTTGACCATTTGGGCCTTTGTCAGCAAGGTAATATCTCTGCTTTTTAGCATGCTGTCCAGATTTGCCATAGCTGTCTTTCCAAGGAGAAAGCATTTTTTTAAAATTTCATGGCTGCATTTCCTGTCTACAGTGATTTTTGAGTCCAAAGATATAAAATCCAAGACTGATTCCATTTCCTCTTTCTCTATTTGCCAGGAAGTGATGCCAGTTATATTAATATTTGATTTTTTGATGTTAAGATTCAAGTCAACTTTTCCACTCTTCTTTTTCACTCTCATCAAGAAGCTTCTGAATTCTTTTTCACTTTCTGCTCTCAGAGTGGTATCATCTGCTTATATGATTGTTGATATTTCAGTTTTCAACCTTAATTCCAACTTTTGATTCATCTAACTTGGCATTTCTTTTGATATACTCTGCATATAAGTTAAATAAATACAATGATAATATAAAGTCTTGATATACTTCTTACCCAAACCAGTCAGTCGTTCCATGTTTGGTAATCTTACTATACATTAATCCTTTTCATTCCTGAACCTTTAAGCAAGTTGTATAGACCTGGTCTCCCTCCTCACCACTGCCTCTTAGAATTTCAATGTTCACCTTCTCTGCTCCTTCCTTCTCAAGGTCTTTCCTAAACCTCCCATGTTGCTAATATTCCCACCCTGTCCCAATTACCTTAAGTTTATTTTCAGCATATTTAGTATGAGAGAGAGCATAATTGAATAGCTAGAGAAATGTCTTACAAGCCAGGATTCAAGTTCCATTTCTGACACTGGCAATGTAATTATGGGCAAATTCCTTAACCTTTCAAAGCTCTAGGGCAGGAGCCTTTGGACTACATTGTAGCTAGGAACAGTTAAAATGTAATGGGTGTTAACATGTGGTTTTTTTAGGTCAATATGTAGCTGCTAGGGATCCTTATGTATGGTTTAGGAACCCCCTTTTTCAATATGAGTTTGACTCTACTTGAGCTGCTTTTTAAGACTAAATTGCAGAGAAGGTCTTTGTAGTGGAATCCCTCACCTAAGAGTGTCCTAATGTTGATGAAATCATAGAAGCATATTTCCCTATATTAGACAAATATGCATGTATATAATAATTTATGTGTGTATGCACACATATTTGTGTTCAGTAGGTTTAGACTTTTTGTGACCCCATTTGGGGTTTTCTTAGAAGAATTTCCATTTCCTTCTCCAGCTCATTTTACAGATGAAGAAATTGAGACAAACTGGGTTAAGTGACTTGCCCAGGGTCATACAACTACTAAGTGTCTGAGACTGGATTTGAACTCAGGAAGATGAGTTTTTCTGCCTCCAGGCCTGGCACTCTATCCACTGTGTTATCTAGCTGCCCACATATGTTTAATCACATATATTTATGCATGTGTATTCACATATATGTGCTCTTTTCCTCAATAGAATATAAACTTCTTGAGGACAAGTACTACTCCATTTTGTCTTATGGCCAGTACCTAGAAAAAGAGTTGATAAATGTGTTCTTTTTTCATTAATAGGAAACCATAGAAATCATTGCTCAATTTTAGCAAGCATGTATCACTCAGGGCTTTTTTTTCCTGGGTCCTCTTCATTTCTCTCTCAGTACTCACTCATGTATTCAGTTATCATTTTGACACAGAAGACCCAAATTTATAATCTTTTCCTAATCTCTCTCTTGAATTCCAACCACATATCTCCAGCTGCCAGCTGGATATATCTTCTTGCACATCCTGCTGGCACAGTCAATCCAATATTTCCCAAACTGAATTCAGTATCTTTGACTTTAATTAATCAGCAAACATTTTGAATATTATTTTAGGCCAAATATTGGACTATGTACTATTTGCCTACTCCTCCCAACAAACTTCATTATTTTTGTCTATGATATCTTTCAGCCACCAAGATTTGAAATTTTGGAGTCATTTTTTGACTCATCTTTTATAATTCTCAGATCAATTTTTTTGTAATTTTTAAATCAAATATTTTTCAAATTATATCTAAAGATAGTTTTCAACATTCATTTTTTGTAACATTTTGAGTTCCACATTTTCTGTCTCTCTCCCTTCCAATGAATTATCAAAATAAATTGATTCTATATCCCAGAACATCTTTTGCATCCTTTCTTTTCTCTCTACTCACAGTGCCACCAACCTACTTCACCACCTTCATAGCTTGACTGGCTACAACATCCTCCAATCACCTAAATGTATATTATATGCTTTTTCCCCCCAACTGTGTGAAATAAATTTTACCAGATGTTGTAGATATAAACATATCATTATTTTAATTTAATTGAAACAGATTAAAAATACAGAATAGATGGTTTTTGGAAAATTTCACTATTGCCATTATTGTTAGGTTGCTTGGTCTTGTCAAGGATCATTAAAAGTTTGAATTTAGGAGAGGTCTGAATCCTGGTCAAGTCTAGTTCTGACACCTATTTGCTATGACACTTTCAGAAAGTCACTAACTTTGTCAGTCAGTCAACACTTATTTTTTTAATTAAAGATTTTATTTGCGTTTTTGAGTTTTACAATTTTTCCACCAATCTTACTCCCCCCCCGCCCAGAAAGCAATCTTCCAGTCTTTACTTTGTTTCCATGTCAGTCAACACTTATTAAGAGATTACTTTGTGCTAAACATTGGACCAAGTGCTAGATTTTTTTTAAGCTATAAAATGAAATTACTCATACTCTCACTATCTCTTTGTGTTGCAAGGAGGATAGTATTTTGTAAATTCTAAAGTTCCACAAAGATAAGTGTTGTGATAAAGTTTCACAAGGGTCAGTGAGCCACAAATTGATTACTTATCCAGCTATACTAAGTTGTCAAAACCTATCAACTCTGAAATTTATTGAAGAATAAAACAAAATGGATACCAAAACAAATATAGGAGGAATAAAAATGGAAAGGACACCTCAGTTGATTCAGTTAATAATTGGTTACTTAGTTTAACATATTTTTACTCTCTTTAAAATTCTTTTTCATGGCACATCAATGATCCTTGGATCTTGAAGAATATACTAGCATAGTAAGCTCTGATGGATTCTACTGTACTGAAATGACTTAAAATAAATTCCCAATGACAGACTATCTTCATGCTGCTTAGTTGGTGAATAGACTTAGGCAATTTCATTGGTCATGACAATTCTTAAAAACAATGAAAATTTCAAGGGACCCTCAATCCTCCATGGCTCCCATTTGATTTTTTACTGCTTCTTTTTTCTATAAATACCACAAGTTTTTAATTATATAGTAAAATCAATAGTTTTGCTTGTTAATTTCCCATACTGTATTGTTATTAATTTCCCACATTGACCACCTCTTCTACTCTGCATTTTGAAATGTTTTCTTTTTGAACTATATATTTATTATTTATTTTAATATTCATTTTTAAAAGTTTTGTTCTGAATTCTCACCCTCATTCCTGCTCCTCCCCTGCTGAGAAGGCAAGCACTGTGATATCAATTATACATGCAAAGTCATACAAAGCATAATTCTGTATTATTCATATTACAAAAAGGAAAGAATGAAAAATTTAAAAAGTGCAAAAATTATGCTTCAGTCTGCCTTCAAATAGCATCAATTATTTCTGGAGTTGGATAGCATATTTTTGTTATGAGTCTTCATTGCATTAACTAAGTCTTTCTGGAGTAGGTCATTATTACAACATTTCTGTTACTGTGTAGAATATTCTTCTGATTCTGTTTATTTCAATTTGCATTCATTCATATAAATCTTCCTATCCTGAAAACATCTTGGTCATTGTTTCTTAAAGTACAATAAGTATTCCATGGCAATTATATATCACAACTTGCATAGTTTTCTCCCTATTGATGCAATCCTCCTGATTCCCAATTCTTTGCCAACCACAAAAAAATGATCTAAATATTTTTGTACATATATGTCCTTGTCCTTTTCTTTTGATCTTTGGGATACAAAAAAACAGTTAGATGACAAAGTGAATAGAGTACTGGTTCTAGAGTCAGAAAGAGTTATCTTACTAGGTGAACCTAGGCATATCACTTCACCCTGTTTATCTCAAATCAATAAACTGAACTGGAAAAGAAAATGGTAAGCACTACAATATTTTTGTCATGACAACTCCAAATGGGGTCATGAAAAATTGAACACAATGGAACAATAGTGATTTTTCCTGAGTCAAAGGATATGCACAATTTTATAGCCCTTTGAACACAGTTCCAAACTGATTTTCTTATCCTGTTATATGTTGCATGTTATATCCTATTTAGAATGATTGGATCTTTTCACACTGTCATAAGTACTAATTAATGTCCTAGTTTTTCTGCATCTCCTCTAAGATTTGCCATTTTCCTTTTTCCATCCTAACTAACTTTGTAGTTGTGATATGGTACTTCTGAGTTGTTTTAATTTTCATTTCTCTAATCAATTGTGATTTAGAGCTATGGGTAACTTTGATTTTTTTTCTTTTGAGAACAGCTTGTTGATTTCCTTTGACAATTTATAAATTTGACTCATTTTCCTATATTATTTGAGAAATGAGACATTTATCATGGAAACTTTTTTCTACTTCTTCTAGTTTCCTTCTAATTTTGACTGTATTGATTTTGTTTGTTCAATTTCTTTTTAATTTAATGCAATAAAAATATTTATTTCATCTCCCATTATTCCCTTTGCTTCTTGTATGGTCATTAAAGTCTTCCTATAACCAGAGATTTGATGGGTAAAATTTTCCATGTTCCCCTAATTTGCTTAGGTTTTCATTTTTTATTTATAATGTTGGTATAACAGTATGAAATATTGAGCTATACCTAGTTTCTTCCATGTTCCTTTCCAGTTTTCCTAGCAGAGTTCTTGACTCCAAAGCTTAGATCTTTGCATTGAACAAACAATAGGCTACCATGGTCATTTTCTACTGTTTATTGTGGACCTAATCTATTCCACCAATTCACTAAGAACATTTCTTAGGCACTAATAGATTGCTTTGATAATTAGCACTTTGTAAGATAATTGAAATCTAGGACTTTTAGGATGTCTTCTTTCACATCTGATTTTCATTGATTCCTTTGATAGTCCTGATCTTTCTTCTTCTAGATGAATTTGTTATTATTTTTTCCTAGCTCTATAAAATAATTCTTTGCTAGGTTGATTTGTATGGCACTGAATAAGTAGATTAGTTTAGATAGATTTGTCATTTTTTATTATAATTACTCAGCCTACCCTTAAGCAATTAATATTTCTCCAATTATTTAGATCTGTCTTTATTTGTGTGAAAAATGTTTTGTAATTGTGTTCACCTTGGTTTGTCTTGACAGATAGACTGCCAAGTATTTATATTGTCTGCAGTTATTTTAAATGTAATTTTTCTTTCTGTCTCTTCCTTTTGAACTTTGTTGCTAATTTAAAGAAATTCTGATGATTTGTGTGGATTTTTTTAATATCTTGTAACTTTTATAAAGATGCTAATTGTTTTAGGTGATTATCTTGGATTCTCTAGGTGTATTATTAAATCCTTTGCAAAGAATGATAGTTTTGCTTCCACATTGCCTATTCTAATTACTTTGATTTCTTTTTCTTGTCATTGCTGTAGCTGGGATTTCTAATATTATATTGAATATTAGTAGTGGTAATGGGATCACCCCTGATCTTATTGGGAAGGCTTCAAACTTATCTTCATTATGAATGATGCTTGCTATTGGTTTTATAGAGACACTAATTATTTTAAGGAAAGATCCATTTATTCCTGTGTTTTCTAGTTTTTCTAAAATAGGAATGAATATTGTATTTTGTCTAAAGTTTTTTTCTGTATCAGTTGAGACAATCATATGATTTTTGCTGTTTTTGTCATTGATAATGAACAGTAATGTTTGTTTTACCAATATTTAACCAATTGTTCATTTATAATATAAATCACCCCTGGTCATATAGTATAATCATCGTGATATATTACTATAATTTCCTTGCTGGTATTTTATTTAAAGCTCTTGCATTAGAATTCATTAAGGAAATTATTCTATAGTTTTCTTTCTGTTTTTGCTTTTCCAAGTTTAGGTACAAAAGCTATAGTTGTGTCATAAAAAGCATTTGTAGGGCTCCTTCTTTGCCTATTTTCCCAAACAGTTTATTTATGGCATCGGAATATGTGTGAAGATATTTTGGAACAAGTCAAAATCAATATCTTTGTCACAAGCTACTATATTCTTACCCTTACTTTTCCTTGAATAAAAGGTAACTTTTATGTTTTAGGGGCTGACTTACTGGAAGTAAAGGAAGAAATGTACTGAGAAATGAAGATTATATATATATATATATATATATATATATATATGTATATATATATATATATATAATATTCTATTATTCTGAATCCTCATTATGCCATTTCTGCATTCCAAAGTGTCACTTCAATCCTGGAATTCACATTTCGGAAGGTCTATCCAACCATGCAAACTTCTCTGTTTGGTTGTATGGCTCCTTCTAAGAAGAACTTCCTTTGATGGACATTGTCAAGGTCACTGATGTTTTACTTCTATCTAGGCTGTACTCTGAATTTTCTCTACCATGCTCTCACATTGGTAAAACTTTTCCCTTCTCATTCCCTTTTTAACTTCTTTTAACATGTGGTCTCCCCTCTCTTCTGCTTTTGAATATAGGTTCTTTGAAGGCAGAGATTTTCTTCTCATTTGCATTTGTATTCTCAGGGCTTTGTACATAGTAAGCATTTAAATGCTAGTGGATGAACTGACTTTTCCTTGTTTTTACTGTTTCTTCAAGAACTTGCTTCTGAAATAGGCTGTTAATTCGCAACTGAAAAAGGGGAGAATTCTTCTCTTTAGGCTAGTGGGCATTGATGTCCTGGACCTGATAGGTTCACTGAATGGTCACTGTTCTCTCATAGTGACTCTTTTGTCTTCACAAGCAGTCCAGAACTGTCTTATTATCACAGGATTTCACACTGAGGATGAAATCAAATACTGATCCCCTGAGGCTTTCTGTTACCCTCTTCCATTTTCCACATAAGTACCTGCCAACTGTTGTAATATTTCAGTGGCTATCCTACTAGGGATTCCAGTGATTTCTTCCAGAGTGGTAGAGATACTCCCCAAAGAAATTTTTTACCTTAAATTAGTGAATTCTGTATACTGCAATGAATATAATCTAATACTCTCTCTCTCTCTCTCTCTCTCTCTCTCTCTCTCTCTCTCTCTCTCTCTCTCTCTCTCTCTCTCCTGTTTAGTAAGGGTGATGATCTTCCCTTAAGCAGGCATTTCATTCTCTTTGTGAGTAGGTCTCTGCCATTGAGGATTTGAAATGACCTTAGAAACACCTTGAATTCAGTTGGAAGTATAATAATAATAAATTTCTAGATATTTTCTTCAACTCTTATCTTTCCAGGGAAGTTAGACTAGACTGCTTCTTCAAATACTTTATCACATTCCTGGTACATTGTATCTCCTCAAATTCTTCATAGGAATGCAGAAGATTTTCTCAATGTCCTTGCCATAATTATCAGAAAGAACCCTTAAAACTTAAAACCTGGATCCCTGAGAGAGTCCCAGAACATTGCTATACATTAATGTTCTTTTTAAAAGAAAAACAAGAGACATTTTGTTTTTATATCTTCATTTCTCATAAATTTCTTCCCTCCCCTTCCAGTGAGACATTTATAACAGAATAAAGCAAAAGAAAAAATAATTCATCAAAACTCAGCAACACATTAATGAAGTCTGACATTATGCAGAATATTTCACATACATAGTCCCCCATTTCTGAAAAGAAACTAGAGGGGTAAAGACTCTTATCTCTGCTTTTGGGTCAAGCTTGGTCATTATAGCGTTACATCATTCATTTTTGTTGTGATTGTTCTTACTATAAATAATTGTTGTTATTGTGTGTAGTTAATTAATCTGGATAATATATACATGGGTGAAGTAGCAGTCATTGATAATTCTATAGATAAATAAAGGTGTTGGGTGAAGGGGCTAAGAGGAATCTCCTTTCCTCTGAAATCCTTACCAGAATTGCAAAAGCAGGCCAGATCAGGTAGAAAAACTCCCACAAAACCACCATTCTATATTTCTTCCTTATTTCACCCTGAAAATCCCATGTACACAGTTGTATTCATATATCAGTTCTATTCAAATACAACTACTCAGGTCTATGATGGGAGAATCTTGAGGACCCCCACCCTTCTTTATACCCCCCAAATACTTCTGGGAGTTAGAGTATAGGAGGAAAATAAGTTTCTAAAACAATTCAAGTTCATTGCACAAGTTTATGATATGATTCTCCAGATATTCCTATTTTATGGATAATATTATAGTGACTGAATAAAATCCCAGAAACCTGAAGCACCTCTTAAATGAGATTCACAATTTCTCAGAAGAGTTTGGTCTAACAATTCCCAAAGGGAAAGTTAAACTGATAAACCATGGAAGTCATCCATACTATCCTAAACTGGTAAATGGATAGTATATAGAGTTGTTCAAATGATATATTTAATATTAAGTACCACATTTGGTTTTTTTCTCTTTTCTTTAGGTTTTTTGCAAGACAATGGGGTTATGTGGCTTGCCCAAGGCCATACAGCTAGGCAATTATTAAGTGCCTGAGGTAGGATTTTAACTCAGGTCCTCCTGACACCAGTGCTCTATCCACTGTGCCACCTAGCTGCCCCTAAGCACCACATTTGTATAAAACACTGGTCTCAGAACTGAAACAAATAGAAACAGACCTGGAGGATATTTGAGAAATTGTGCTGCATAATGGCTCCACATTCTGTTCTAAAACACGGACTCATATTTTAAATAGAATGCATGACTTCCAAAGAGTATATCATAATCCCTGAGGAACAGAGACTATTTCAATGAACTACAATTAACAGATATATGGTAGACATAAATGATCGGTAGAATGTTACCAGTGATGACTGGCTTCCCCAGCTAATCTAAAAATATTCTCCTTCCTTTGTAATTGGAAAAGGGTTGACATAGTTGTGTATTGTGGTCAAGGAAAAATAGATAGTTTATTGTTATATTGGTACCTTGTAATTTCAGGAATACTAGAAATATGCTTTTATTATGTTGGAAGGGTATCTTGCAGAGGATTTGAATAAGATTTTCATAGTGTGGGAACTGAGAATAGGTTTCATTATGTATATTGCAATCACATCAACATAGGTCTATTTGAGAGATGAAGAAATATGTTGTGCAAAATATTTTTTTCAGGTATGTATATACTTTTCCTAGTTGTGATTTCCTTTATGGTACAATGGTTCACTCATAATCTAAGCATTCAAATAGTCCCTTTTTTTTTTTTATCAAAAATACTGCCCAATACCTCTAGGTAAAGACAGTTCCCAAGTTGGCTAAAACAGTTAAAGAATATGAAAGTAGACAAGAAAGGGATTAAAGGCTGTTGGCAAGGAAGATCCTTAGAATGTTAGGAATTTCTGCTAGCTTTAAAACCTGGTTTTATTTTTTTTTTGCCTAAAGGGACCTCAGTTGGGTCCCAGATCAATCCACCTTGGACCAAGGTCAACTTAAACTTACCTCAGGTTTATACCACAGATTCCTTGCTCCTAATAGACCTGGATAGTACTGTGGAAAGGTAAGGGATTAATTCATTCCACATGTAGATTGGCCTCTCACAAAGTCTTTGGTGCATCTTTGTCAGAGTGACTCATAATAGTTTTATTTGTCTCTTGAGTTCTCTATCTTATGAGTTCCAAAAATAATTTTCTTTTTTTTAACTTGTTTTGTTCCAGTTTTTCAAACAAAGGTAGATACATTGAGATACTTAAAGGATATTGGAGTTGTCACTATTACTACTTCTTTTCCTCATGGAGACACTCTTGGGAAAACTTAGTTGAAGACTTTAGTTAGAGGAATTATTTGGATGGAGAATGGAGGAACTTTAAGCCGGGCAAAAGAAAGGACAATCTCAATATCAGAAAGTAAAGGGAAAAGTAAGAAGAAAACTGTATCTAAAAGAAACTGCAATGATCAGAGGAGCTCTCCAGAGTAGGGCAAAGTGTAATTACCCAAATTGAAATCTGGCTGCTACAGCAGGGCTAACTGTTCTACTGACCACCTAAGAGTCTGTTTTAGCAACTCCAGCACACTTGAATTAATTAGCTACACATTTCTATTCTTGTTTGGGAATTCTTGGTTTGTGAGAGACCTTTCCCAAGGAGCACGGGGTGTATTTGCAGAGCGCCAAGAAAATTGCCTGGACAGTAGCAGTGAAAGAAAATGCAAAATCAATAAATAATTGGGCTGAATTTTAATTGAATGTTCTACTAGGGGCATGCTAACATTTAAATTTAAAACGCATCCACTGGAGAATAGTACTGCCTTTTCCTCTCCTGGATATTATTTCTCCTGGGGCAGAGATGTAGATTGTCTATCCACCTGTTTTTTTTCCTACCAACTCTTATTCATTCTCTGAAGATATTTGTTGAATAAGAAGGTAGCAAACAATGTTTTTCTATTTGGGGAAACTGAATATATGTGAAAACTATGAATTTAAAGAATCATTAGTTGATCATAATTGTAAATATTGGTAAAAGATTTTGTTCTCTCATTAATTTCTTTCTAGTGGTTTAAAAAATAGTTGAAACATCATAACTCTTTAAGATTTATGAAGCATTTTCTCTACATTAATTCAAAGAAATCCTCCTTCTCCCCTGCTGCAACAATCCTGTGGCCTAGAATTTAGAGTACTATAAGACCCATTTTCCAGATGAGGAAATGGTCCATGAGAGGTAGAGTGACTTTTCCCCTCTCACACAGCTAATATAAGATTTGAAACTAAATCTCACTTAACTCTGACTGGCCTTTTTTCCTGGCACTATTTTTGTAAACTTTAAGTTATTATATATGTGAGGCATTATGTGCACTCTGCTTTCTGCACATATTATGTAGCTTTATATGAAAAGTAATCTTCCAACACCTGTTAATAGACTAACTTTGTGACAGGTACTGATGGAGTTATGTCAGAATAACCTTCATAACCTTCAAGTGGCTAATATTCTCTAGAAGAAAACAAAATGCACATATACAAATATGGAGAGAATTCAGATAAAATAAATATCAATGAGTTTTGGAAGGGCATTAGCAGCTGGGAAAGGACTACAAGGAAAGGCTTATTTAAAAGTAATATTTGACCTGAGTCTTGAAAGAAATAAGAGTAAATTCCTTGCAACCTAGGATCATAAATTCATAGATACAGTGCTGGGAGTTACTTCAGAGGCCATCAAACCCAACTCCCCCCCTCATTTCACACATGAAGACACTGATCCTCAGGGAGGGTAATGATTTTCTCAGGATCACAGGGGAAAAAAAAGACAGAATTTGACTCTAGGATCTCTGACTTGAGTTTATGCTCTTTCTATGATACCATGCTGACCCCTAGACACCACGTCCCATTTTTATTATCTTTAATATCTCCTATTACCATAATAATCTAAATAATAAAGATTAGCTGTAATAATATTATTTCTTATGTTACTTAAGAGATTATACTTTATTCTAAATAGTGGGCAACAGTAGTCAGTTCTACACATTGCAGATGCAATAGACTCTTTTTTTAAGTTTTTTTTTGCAAGGCAATGGGGTTAAGTGGCTTGCCCAAGGCCACACAGCTAGGTAATTATTGAGTGTCTGAGGCCAGATTTGAACTCAGATACTCCTGACTCCAGGGCTGGTGCTCTATCCACTGTACCACCTAGCTGTCCTACAATAGACTCTTTATAAGTAGTTTCTAAAATCTTACTGTTTGATCAGAATGAGATCCTTTGGCATCTTAATTCAAATTACCCATTCTATAGATTAGGAAAGTGAGATAGAGAAATTGTGACTTGTTTTATATGTGAGAAATGGAACAGGATTAGCATGAGATCTCTTGATTCCAAGACCATTTTCACTATCCCGTACTGCCTCTCCATAATTTATGTTTGAAAATTGCCTACATCTCTTTTGCTGAAGTGGTAGTCTGTTTGTATGACTTGTAGGTCCAGGTCTGGCACTCTATTACTGAGTGGTTATAATTCTGGCAAGCTCTCTTCACTGATGCTCTTCACCTGTTTGCTGTGGAACTACAATATGGATGTCCCAGAACTGTCACTCATTGCTCACACCAGTGAGAGTTTCATTAACTTCTAGGTTGTTGGGTTCTGGTAATACACTCATCTCATAATTGTGCTAAGCTCATCCTGGTTAAAAGTTCAGAAGCATTTTTCAAGCAGTTCATAATGAGCAAGTCATTTTAAAAGTCGTAACAAGATTGCCATTGTATGTTCATGAATGCTTAAGAACATTCAACAACTGGAAGGCAAGAGCAGTGAACAATTTCAGTTTATGGATTTATCCATGTCTGGGGAATCCTTGGACAACAGCACCATAAAAATGTTCTCTGGAATTGTCTGACATTAGAAGATAAAGTTCCTTCCTAAAGAAACTGCACTGATAAATAGAAACAGCAGCTATTATTTTGGTCCAAACATCTGTGTGAAGTTCAATAGTCACAGGAGACAGGGATGTTAGAAGTTTTTCTTTAATTTATTTTTTATTTAGTTAACTCTAGTCTGGACTTGGAATTGCATGGAGCCTGAGTTTGAATTCCATCTCTGATCATTTTATTAGCTCCAAGAATGCAAGCAAGTCCCTTAGTTTCCCCTGAACTTCAATGTCCTTATGAATGAAATATGTCCTAAAATCCTGTAGGTATCGTTCACCTCACTGAGTTGTTGAGAATAAGATGTGTAAAGCATTATAATGTGTAATGCAATGTGTAAAACTAATGCTTTATTGTGTTACTTTCCCCACTTCGTTGACCTCACTTGTTCCATTTTGTTCTGGGAGCCTGAAACTTCAGTAATCTTTTT
This sequence comes from Macrotis lagotis, assembly GCF_037893015.1. NCBI lineage: Eukaryota > Metazoa > Chordata > Mammalia > Peramelemorphia > Peramelidae > Macrotis > Macrotis lagotis. The sequence goes on from NC_133663.1 coordinate 97,301,744, forward strand.
TCAATATTTAGTCTAAAAATTAGAAAGAGCTTTTTTTTTAAAATGCCTCAAACCCACAGGTGGGAGGACTTATTCTCTGTGAACTTAATGAGATGATAGTAATGATAACTCAGATATTTATTCTGCTTAAAGGGTTTACCAAATGATTTCCTCACAATCCAGTGATGTAGCTTGAGATTTTTTTTTTTGTTGCAAATGGGGAAATAGAGCTTCAGAATTATTAAATGATTTGCAAGGGTAGGAAGTATCAGAGCTGAGAAATGAATTCAGGTTGTTTTTAATCACTTACCTCTTGTCCTGTGCTTTATAGAGAGTAGGAGTTTAATTAATGTTCATCAAGCTTTTGAATTGGATTGTTTTCAGATTCCATGACAAAGACTCTTTCTAATTGACTCAGACGTCCTCTACTTAGACAGAGAGAACATAAGCTCTTGACACTTATGGAAAGGTAGGGAAGGAGAAAGATAAAAGAAATTCATATACTTTAATGTCTTGTATAATAAATTAGCCAAATGTCATCAACTCTATGATCAACAGGATTCAGATGATTTCCTTATTCAACTCAGTTTAATTGAACCATAAATAATAAAGTTGGATGGACTTCCTGAGATTGTCTGTCTCAGAAGAATATAGATCAAAGGCAGCATCATAAGGATTGACATCTTTTCTATCTCCCTAAGGTTCCCAGGATCCCAAAGGATCTCATTCTGATCAAATATTAGGATTTTAGCAGTATCCCAGGATACTGCCCTGCAAATGCTCATTTAATGTTGGAGGATTCATTAGCCATTAGTAGAACAAGTGATTTCCTTCAAAAAAAATCGCATAAATATATTAAGTGAAGATTGGTTTCCTTCAAAAAATCACCTAAATACATTAAGTGAAGATTCTCACTTAAGTTCAACACTGTTCATGGATGTTCTCTTTTTGAGGTTAGTTATTTTATTCATATTGTGGAGTAGAAGAGAAAAGAGCTCAGACTTAATCAAAGCTCAGACTTAACAACAGGTGACAAGTGACTTAGTTGATCTGGTATGTCTTTCTGCCTGGGTCCTAAACCTGGAAGAGTCAAAAACTCAAATTTTGGAGACATATTCCCTGGCCTGGTGAAGGACCTTGAGAGAGCATTTAATTCAATCTTTCATCCAATGAAGCAATCCTCTACATAATTCCAGAGCATACTTTGGTACTTCTAGTGATCTGAATGGATCTCTTATGAGATAGTAATTCTCAATCCTACATCTGTGATAAGCTTGAAATTTCTTTTGTTGTATCAACTTGTGTAGATCTGTAAAGTTGGATAAATTTTAAACCTTTACTCCATACTGTTTTGTAATGAATCGAATGCTGAATTTTGAATAATGAAGACATTTGAAACCCATCTCAGAATCTCATATTCTTGAGTCCCATTTTCTCATTTGTAAAATGAGGAGACTAGACATGACCAGGCAATCATTTCTTTCTCAAAAAGCAGTGATTCTAAGAAGCTAGCAGGAATCTGAAATCAGTCAGGTAAGGAAGAAAGATAAGAGAAAGCAGTTTGTTTATGGAGTTGGGATGTTTTTCAATTTCTCTTCCCAATTTCTCCCTATAGCTAGTTGTATGATACAGTAGAAAGAATTTTGATTTTCTGGACTTGGGTTCAAATGTCGACTCTGCTACTTATTTTATATGTGACCTTGAGAAATTTACTTAACCCCCCCCAACCCCAGGCATTACACATTTGTAAAATGACAGGCATGAGACTAGATGGACTTCTTTTAATTTTCTTTCAGTACTAACCTATTCAGAGCAGGGACTTTAATAATTTCTATAACAACAAATCCAAAAATTAATTCCCCCCCCAGGACAAACCTGCTCTTCCTCCAAATTTCCTGTCATTATCCATGGCACCATCATCTTAGCAGCCAACAAGGCCACACATTTCAGTCATCTTTGATTCTTCCCTCTCCCTCATTCCCCAAATCCAATCAGTTTCCAGATCTTATTGACTAATTCTATCTGACAAGTAGAAATATAGTAGAAATAAATAGAATAAGTAGAAATCAGCATACCTGAGATTAGGGTAAGGGGAAAAGGTAACAGACACAGAGATATGAAAGGGACCAGATGACTTTTGGGGAGGAATGAGTAAAGCAATTTCTGTGACAGGGATAGATGCTGTAAGTTCAAGACAGTTTGGAGAATAGAAACAACGGAGATAGGGAGACTATTGTATGGCAAAAACTTAAGCCATTTTGAAGAGGACTGATAGCAGTAGGATTGAAATGCAACTTGTACAGGAGAGATATTTTGGAGGCAGATGTCACAGAACTTAGTAATATATTGGAAAGGACTGAGGAATGAATGATTGTTAAGAAAGTGACGTAGCACTATGACACTTAGGTGATGTTAGGAGATTTTTGGAGTAAAAGTACCTTCTCAAAGTCATTCAAATCTTACTTTCTAGGTTTTTATCTACTCTGTGAGTCAAAATTAACCCTAGAAAAAGCAATATGTGGGGAGGGAAGGAGGATTTAGCAAAAAAGGATTTGAGAAAGTTGAAAATGAGCCTGAGATTACTGGCTTGAAGTATCAGAGAAGTGATGCTGTTGTTTCAGATGAAGGAATAATAGAAATAACTGACATTAAGGCTTTAAAATTTTCCAAGTGCTTTACAAACATGATCTCATTTGATCCTCACAATATTTCTATGAGTCAGACTCAATTTCATCTCCATTTTTACAGATGAGAAACAAAAACCTCAGAGAAGTTTAATGACTTGACTATGGTCATGCAGTTATTAGATGTTAAAAGTGAAGTTCAAACCTACTTCTATCCTGATTCCCAGGTTTTTGATCAGGGGAATAATGGGATCAAATATTTTCCTTCAGTATTATTTTGACATCTGTGTGAATGGACTGCAGAGATGAGAGTTGATAGACAAGAACATGAGTTAGGAAGCTATTCAAAAATTCCTCATGAAAGTTTAATGAGATCATGGTCATATGAATAGGAAATGTGGATGTGAGGGGGGAAAATTGAGGCTAGAATTAGTCAATAGGATCTGGAAACTGATTGGATTTGGGGAATGAGGGAGAGGGAAGAATCAAAGATGACTGAAATGTGTAGCCTTGTTGGCTGGTAAGATGATGGTGCCATGGATAATGACAGGAAATTTGGAGGAAGAACAGGTTTGTCCTGGGGGGGAATTAATTTTTGGATTTGTTGTTATAGTGATACTGAAGATACATCTAGATGGAGATGTCTAAGAAGTACTTGTATATTTCTTACCAGAACTAAGAATCACATCTGATATGTGAATTTGGGAGTTCTCTGCACAGAGATGATAACTATTCCCACAGGAGGGGACAAGATTAGCTACATGGAGTGAAGAAATTTCTTCAGAGGACACAGGTTTAGAGAATACCCTCATTTATACAGAGGGGACAGAATAACCAAAGAGAACTAGAAGGTGCAGATAGATTTGTACAAAGAGAATAGTGTCACCAAAGCCAAAGGAGGAGAATATATCCAGGAGGAGGTCAACAATCTCAAATGTTGTAGAGTAAGAAAGGATAATGAAGACTGAGTGAAAGACCCCTGGGCTTATGATCAAGAAGGTTTTGGGAACCCTGAAAAGAGCAATTTCACGAGACTATTGAGGCTAGTCATAAAATGGACTCCAAGACATTCATAATTGAAAGAATAGTTGGAGAGTAGTCAGCAAATGTAATTATTTCTAGTGGGTTTAGAAGAAGGATGACAGCTTGAGTGGATACATAATTATGATTTATTTTGAGGATTGGGGAGACCAGAAACATGTTAATATGGAACAAAGAAGGAACCAGTAGAGAGGAAAAGATTGGAGCTCAGAGGATTTAGATAGAAAGGACAGGGTGCTAAACTTAAACCATTCATTTGGTGCAGGAGAAAACCATGAAGGAGCAACTGCCATATAGAAACTGAAGAAAGTAATGACATTATGGAGGAATTTATTTTCATGAAGAGTGTGACTTCCTCATCTTCTGAGACTGGAACAAAGAATGAGAGGAAAGAACGAAGACATGAAAAAGAGAACAAGAAATGAAAGAGATATTTAAAATGACTTTAGTTTTATCAAAAAAGAAGTTAGGTTAGAACATCTGCTGAGAGAATCTATCCTAAACTTTTAAGTTAGCAGGAAAAGTTTCATATATTTCCAGTGCAAAATTCTATTAGAAGAACATATATCTTTTTGGCTTTTTTACCCATATGATTAGTTAAGATATTTCAGTGTAAATAAAAATTCTTTTTCTCTCCTTTTTTCCTTTTCCTTCTTTCCTCTAATGTCTCTTCCTCTTCCTCCTCTTTTCCTTCTCTTCTTCTTTCTCCTCTTTTTCTTCTTTCTTATTTTTCTTCTTAAAATAATAAAAATAATGTCTTTTCTTCTTGTTTGATTCATTCAGTAATATTACAATTGTCAGCTTATTCCTTTCAGGTGAAGAAACTGTGATGTCACAAACATCTGATTGATGCATCTGACTGAATTAAGCAGAGGGAGTAAGATAATTACAAATGATAATGCTCCCATCTTCACACATATGTGTCTGGACAGTCAGCAATTTTGGGAAATGAATTCAGAAAAGGTACATGGCAATTTAATGAGGTGTTGTAAGGATCTTTTATTAGAAAATTTTCCAGAGTGTAGTATTTACCTAATTAACTTTAGATAGTGCAGCAGGTTTTCTAAAATAGGACTTGAACTTATCTCTGATCTAAACTAGTGACCACAGTATAAGACAATTATACTCTCATGCTGTTCAAACTTTTGGTTCCAGACCATCATGGTATCCCAGCACTTCTTTGTTCCCAACTAACAGTGACTTTGTGCTAGGGAACATAAAGCTAATTATCTGTACATAACAAATAGCAATAGCTGGCATTTATGTAGCATTTTAAAGTTTGCAAAGCACTTCGCATCTCAATTTCATCCTTACAGCAACTCTGTGAGATAGGTCCTATTGTTATCCTAAATTTACAATTATAGAAACTGAGACTGAGAGAGGTTAAGTGATTTGCCTAGGGTTATTCAGTTAGTAAGTAGGCAGAATTTGAACTCTGGTCTTTCTGATACCAAGTCCAATACTCTGCTTTGTCACAGTAGGTCAGTCAATAAACACTTATTAAAGGCACTATGCTAAACACTGGCAGAGAGACAATTCAGGAGATTGAATTTATCTAAGTGAGAGGTGATAAGAGCCTGAACTAGGTTGTGTGAGTAGAGAGAGGTAAATGGATTTTGTGAAGATACAGGCGATAAGATTTGGCAATTTATTGGGAATGTAAGGTGTTGGAGTGAAGAATTTAAGATATTGATGTGATTATGAATTTAAGATTCTGGAAGAATAGTGGGATCTTCAACAGAAATAGGGAAGTTAAAAAGAATGGAATATTCTGGAATAAAAATAACGAATAAGTTCAGTTTTAGAAATGTTGAGTTTAAGATGTTTTCCAAAAGGATGATGGACTAGGCCTTGTGAATTAAGCATATTACATCTACACTTAATTTTGAATTACAAATTTGTTTTAACAATTTATGCATTATGGAGCAATTTGAGATACCTCAATTTTTAATTTGCTTATTTTTTATTTTATTTATAAAAAAACAGTGCAAAAAAGGAATGAAAGTGAAACACAGAATGCTTCAGTCTTCGTTCAGACAGATTCAGTTCCTTCTCTGGAGGCAAATAGCATTTTCATCAGGAGTTCTTTGGGATTATCCTGTATCATTGTTTTGTTGAGAATAGCTAAGTCACTGACAAATCTTCATCATATATTACTGCTGTTATTGTGTACAATGTTCTGGTTTTGCTTACTTCACTTTGCATCAGTTCATGCAAATCTTTCTAGATTTTTCTGACATCTTGCTTGCTATTTCTTATAACACAATAATATTCCATCACAATCATGTACAACAACTTGTTTATCCTTTCCCCAACTGATGTGCACCTCCTGATTTCTAATTCTATAACCACCACAAAAATAGCCATGATAAATATCTTTGTACAAATTAGTCCTTTCCCTTTTTTTTTGAGATGTCTTTGTGATAACAATGGCTTTGCTGGATCAAAAGGTATACATAGTTTTATAGTTCTCTGTGGATAATTCTAAATTGCTCTACAGAATGGTTGGATTAGTTCACAATTCTACCAACACTTCTAGTTTCCCCACATTCCCTTAAACATTTATCGTTTTTCTTTTTTTTTTTTTATCATATTAACCAATCTGGTAGGTGTGAATTAGTACCTATGAGCTGTTTTAATCTGAATTTCACTGATCAATAGTAAGTTAGAACTTTTTTTTTATATGACTACAGATAGTTTTGATTTCTTTGTCTGAAAACTGCCTGTTCATATCAATTGATCATTTATCCATTAGGGAATATGCTTATAGTTTTAAAAATTTGACTCAATTCTCTATGTATTAGAGAAATGAGGCCTTTATCAGAGACACTTGCTACAAAATTCCTCCCCAAAGCCTACCCTCATTTTCTGCTTTCAATTTTGGTTGTATTGGCTTTGTGCAAAAAGTTAATAATCTATATCATATTTTGTAATGCTCTCTATTTTTCTGCACCTATTTTTATTAGGGTATTATCTTTTTTTTTTGTTTGGTCAAAATTGAGTGCTGTGTCCCTAATCTAATTTTCTTTTTTAATATATTCACATATGTTTAATTGCTGAATCAAGTTTTGGGGGTGACCATGGATGCACTGATGGCACATCTCCATACAACTGAATCCTCCAAGTGCATTAAGTTTTAAATATGGCTACAGATGTAGTACTAATGATACATCCCTAAATTGAACTCTCCAAGTGAATATACCACTGCTATTCACATACTAAGAACATGTCTGTAATCTTTCAATTTAACAGGTCTTCAAAACAGGTACTTAGCAAGTCAGGAGATCCTATCTCCAACTGAACTCCTGCAGTGATGGGATGAAATACCTTTCAACAAGTTAAAGGCAGTATTTAATGAAATCATTGTAATTAAGTTACTTATGCACAAAGTTAGGGAACTTAAGATGGATTCAATAGGGCTGGCCTTTGGATAGGCTGGGGCATAACCCCCCCCCACCAAGAACAATTCCCCCACCCCCAAAAACCCGAACAGGTAAAAGTCATATGAAATTATTAAGTAGGCTTTCCCCAGAGTTTGGTGAAAGAAGCCAGATTTAATTAAAACTTTTCTAAGACGTGGGGCACATTAGCCCTTGCTTTAAAAAAAAAAGTTGCCTAAATCTTTTAAAATAAACATTCAAGTGTGACAGCTTGGTTGTGACTGGATTTATGACTGAAACAGAGAGAAGGGATCATTTCTTATCTAAACCCAAGCCTACCTAATCTACATGATTTCTCTATTAGAACAGCCATTCATGATCGAAATGCTCAGGTCGATGAAACCAATTTAAATAGGGTCGTTCTGGAACACATAGAAAAAGGAAAGAAGTCTCATCGGCTGCTTTTGAAAATAAATAAGGCGGCGGACACATGTTACTCGTTGGTGGCCTTCTTCAGGTAGGCTATCAAGTCGGCTCTCTCCCCCTTCTTCTTGATGCCCGCGAAGATCATCTTCGTGTCAGGGATGTACGTCTTGGGCTTCTCCAGGTACTCCATCAAGGTGTCCTCTCCCTCAGGTGATCCCTTTGTTCTTGTTGGCTTCGGTGCAGGAGAAGCCTGCGGCCTGGCCCGTCTTGCGGCCGAAGAGCCCGTGCAGGTTGGGGCCGGGCTTGTGAAGATCTTCCTGCCCTTCTCCACGTCCCCCATGACGGCCCAGTCCCCGACTCGGCCCGTTGCACCCGGCGCTGCCTCTCCCTAATCTAATTTTCAGCAGAAGTCTGTGCATTTTATTGCTGGAGTATATATAACTTGGTGATTTTTTGGCAATACATATATCTCATTATAATAGAATCGATTATACCTTCAAGAGAAATAGGCACGTTTTAAAAAGGTAAGGATTCAGGGCGAAAGGTAATAAATAAGTTGACGTGGTAGTTTGGACGTGTTAAGACGTATTAAGTTTGAGTTGACTTTAAGACATCTGGTTTAGAATATCCAGTAGATGATCTGGAACTGAATCTGGGGCGGGGGGACTGGAAATACTGGGGCTGGATGTAGTTCTGGGGTCTTCTGTATAGATATTTAAATCCATGGGAGATTATTATTTTATTAACAGAGATAATATAGACAGAGAAAAGGACTAAGGGTAGGATCTTGGAATTCACCCAAAAGGAGTATAAAAGAGTCATCTGATCTGCAGGAATTGAACCAGGAAAGACAATCATGAAAAACCAGGGAGGAGAGAATAATCTGAAGGAGAGGGAGGTCAGTAGTGATAATGTAACAGGTTAGTAAGGATTACAGTTGAGGAAAAAAAATCTGATTTGACTGCTTATTACAGAGGGGAGAAGAGAAAGAGGTCTGAAATATATACCATTACCAGAATAATTTTTCTTACTCATACACATCTAATCATTTCAGATTTCTATTCACAAATTTTTAGTGACTTGGAAGGTGTTATTGTTAAATTGTGTCTGATTCTTTATGATACATTTTCTTGGCAAGTATATTGGGATGGTTTCCTCATTTTACAGATGGGAAACTGAGGCAAATGGGATTAAGTGACTAACTGAGGGTCACACATCTAGTAAATGTCTGGGGTCAGATTTGAGTTTAGGAAGATGAGTTTTCCTGACTTTAGGCTGGGCACTCTATACAATGTAGCAACTAGCTTGAAAATAATATAGTAGCAAAATTGTTGGATATGAAATTATTACCTCATTATATGTCTTACATTAGCCATTTTCTAGCCATGTGACATTGAAAAAGTTACTTAGCCTTTTAGAATATCTCAGTTCCTTATTTATAACTCCTTGTACTACATACTCCTCAGGGTTGTCATGAGAAAAAGAATTCCAACATTATTACTATTATGTTCCCCAAATATTTTGTCTACTGAATCAAATCCAAACTAATTTATACAGTGTTTAGGGTCCTCCAACAATATTCTTTCTAAGCCATTCTATTATTTCACCTTATGTCATATTACTCTCCTCTATGTATTCCATGCTCCAAACAAACTGGACTGCTACCTATCCCTTGAATGTGTAATGCATTCTTCTTACTCTATTCCTTTGTTTTTCTGTTCCCTATTCCTAGAAATCTCTTTATCTGCTTCACTAATGTACTTCTTTTCTTTGAAAGATTAACTCAAACTGTTTTTTGAAAGTTTAACTTAAACATGTACAAAAATATTCATAACAGTTCTTTTTATGCTTGTTTTGTGTTATATTCATAGCAGTTCTAAAGAATTGGAAATTGAGGGGATGCCCAGCAAATGGGAAATGGTTGAACAAGTTGTGGTATATGAATGTATTGGGATACTAATGTTATAAAGAAATGATGAGCAGTCAAATTTCAGAAAAAAAACTGACAAGACTCATGAACTGAAGCTGAGTGGAGTGAGCATAACCTTGTGAACATTTTACACAATAACATCAATATTGTGTGATAATCAACTATGATAGATTTAGCTCTTCACAGTAATACAAAGATCCAAGAGATTTTCAAAAGACTCATGATGGAAAATGCTATCCACATTCAGAGAAAGAATCATGGAGTCTAATTGCAGTTCAAAGAAAAAAACCCCAAAATAAAAATAATATGCTTTGAACAGAATACTGTTTTAATTTTTTTCTTTCTCAAGGTTTTTTTCCATTTTTTTTTCTATTTCTTCATGACTAGTGTGCATATATGTTTAACAAGACTACAAATGTATATCAGCTTGCTTGCTGACTTGAAGAGGGGGGAAGAAAAGAGAGAGAGAGGGACAAAAATTTGCAGTTCAAAATCTTACAAAAATGAATGTTGAAAACTACCTTTGCATTTAATTGAAAAAAATTACCCCCCCAATCCAAAAAAATCCCTTTAATCTAAAGTCTATTAACTCCATCTCCTCCAGGATACTTTCTTGTTCTTCCAATTGCTAATGACTTTCTCTTTTCAACCATAAGTAAGGTTCATTTTGGCACCCAATGAATGCATTTATGTTTCATCCTGCTTTACAATTACTAACCATTTGGACAACTCCCCACTTCCCCACCCCTCAAAAATTCCCCATCACCTAAACACTATGTTATCTTCAAGAAGTTGAAACTTTATCTTATTTAAACTTTATTTCTACTCCCATCTCCAGAACCAAGCATATTACTTTGTACACAGTAGGCAAGTAATAAAGATTTGTCCAATGTGCTTTTGAAGAGAGCTGTTACCTTTACCTCTTTCAATTTTGATGTTAAAACAAATTCATTTTCTTTCTTTTTTTTTCAAGGCAATGGTGTTAAGTGGCTTGCCCAAGGCCACACAGCTCGGTAATTATTAAATGTCTGAGGCCGGATTTGAACTCAGGTACTCCTGACTTTAGGGCTAGTACTCTATCCACTATGCCACCTAGCCACCTGAACAAATTAATTTTCAATGTAACTCCTTCTAATGATGCAACTGTCCTAGGGTTTCCAGTTTTTTCAACCTTCTTCACCTCTTTTTTATCTCATTTCCAGGCTCATCTAATAACTCATTGTTTCTCCCTTGTCTCTTCATTACTTTCTCCTCTTGATACTTTATAACTATAACCATTATGTACACCATATAATGGATTACAGTACAATAATGTTACAGAGATATAAGGTAGTTATGGCTTTAAATAATCAGTCTTTTTTTAAAAGATTTTATTTGAGTTTTACAATTTTCTCCCAATCTTACCTCCCTCCCCCCACCTCCAATAATCAGTATTTTAAGACTCCAGAATTCTGTTATATCTTATTAATTAATAGACTATCAAATATGTTAAAGCTCTACTAGATGAATTCTGCAAAAGTCTTTGAATATATTCGAAAACAATATGGCTTACTGGATAGAAAGCAGAGAGACTAGAAGAACCTGGTTCAAGTCATGCCTCTGACATATACTGGCTTTGGGACTGTGAAAAAAATCACTTAGACTTTAAATACCTAGGAGTCTTCTTTCAGACTATAAATTGCAGAAAAGGTGACTATTTTATAGTATAATAATAAAATTTTAGGGATAAGAAAAAATAGAGACACAAATCCTTGAAAAAGGAACACAGGATTTGAAACAGAATTCAGACTCTTGATTGAAATTCTGCTCCAGTATGGAAAGGAACACAGATGGTTCTTGGGTTCTCACTGGAGCTCAAATTGTGGAAGACACAAGTAAGCTATAAAGACTTAATACACTGTGTAATGATAGTTAATTCTTTAAGTCAAAGGATAGGAATAGTTAGTTTTCAGAAGAAGAAATCAAAGTTATCTATTACTAGTGTCATGAAAAAGTGCTCTAAATCACTACTGATTAAAGCAATGTAAATTAAAATAACTCTGAGGTACCAGTGCACACTAAAGATGTTAATAGCAAAACATGTTCATAGAAGCTTTTTTTGAGTTATACATTCAAGGGGATGCCATCAATTGTGCAATGGTTCAATAAGTTGTGGTATATGATTGTGATGGAATACTGTTGTGATATAAGAAAGGATGATGAAGATGGTTTAAAGAAATCTGGAAGTCTTATATGAACTGATGCAAAATGAGATAAACAGAATCAGGAGAACATTGTACATAGGACAAACAATATTGTAATGATGATCATCTGTGAAAGACTTAGATAACACAATAAACTAAGATAATTACAAAGAACTCCAGATAAGAAATGTTATATGGGGCAGCCAGGTGGCACAGTGGATAGAGCAACCAGCCTGGAGTCAGGAGGACCTGAGTTCAAATTCAGCCTCAGATACTTAATAATTACTTAGCTGTGTGGCCTTGGGCAAGCCACTTAATTCCACTGCCTTACAAAAACAAAAACAAAACAAAACAAAGCCTAAAATTAACAAAAAAACCCAATGAAATGCTATCTACCTCCAGAGGGAGAACTACTGAAGTCTGAGTGTGGTTGAGGTCTACACTTAATTTTTTCCACTTTTTTTTATTGATTTTCTTTTTGTAGCATAACCAACATGGCAATATGTTTTGCATGACTTCACATGTTTAACTGATATCATGTGGTTGTCTTTTTTGATGGGTAGGGGATTTATGAGAGGGAAGCAGAGACTTTGAGATTCAAAAAGTTTTTTTAAAACGAATATTGTAACTAAAGAAATTAAAATTTTTAAAGAGATAATTCCCTTTCAACATATGTGACAGGTAGGCAATTTACATAGTTAGAAGGCAGCATCCATATATTGATGAAATCAGAGCATTTTTGAAGTATAGACTTTGGGATTCGTTAAAAATTTTGTAAAATTCCTTTAAGTGGTATGATTCACTTGTACCAAATCATGATTTGTGTTTGGGAGAAATGAGAAGGGGAATTATTTTTTGGGGGGGAGGGTTGAGTTAGTCATAACAATGCTCATTGGTGCATATATTATAATAATTTTATACAGACAAAAAACTCAGACTTTAAGAGACTACCTGTCTTCTCTAATATTGCACATCAAATAAGTGATCTAGCAAGGATTCAGATAGATTCTTATTAGAAGTCCAGTTGATATTTTCAGGATAATAGGATGCAACTTTCAAATTCAAAGTCAGTTAATCCATCAATCAATAAGCTTTTATTATATACTTAGCATGACTTTGGCTCTGAGATAAGCTCTGAAAATAAGAAGGGTAAAAACAGTCTTGGTCCTAAAGGAGACAAATTCTAATTGGGGAGGAATGAAAACAACTAGAGACAAGAAATATACAGACTAGATGAAAGGTAATCTCAGACTTCAGCAGCTACAGTAGGATATCCAATGGAATTAATCACCTTTATTGTTCTGGACAGTATAATTTTATTATTGGGTCTAAGGTTATCTGGTCATTTTTGGCTGCCATATCACTTCACATTGATTAAATGACATAATGTTTGTAAAGTACTTAGTGCTACATAAATATCAGTTATTATTTCTTTTTAGAGAAACATCATCAGTATAATGATCATTATTGCTGCTTTCAATCAAATAACATCCCCTCGAGCAAATGAATTACAACGAAAAAATTCTTAGGACTACTTGCTCCTCACTGATTTTTAGGTGTTATAAAACCTCCCCCTCTAATATTAGGGAGCCCTTTGACACAGAATACTTCCTTATTCTTGTTTTCTGTAAACAATGTGAGAACATTGTGGTAAGCACTCTCCTATCTTGATCCCATGTCTGTTGGATTCTTCCTGTTGGGTTCCCTTTTCCCTTTGAAAACTACTGGGGAAGTTCAGAACTGTATTGGCTCAAGTATTAGCTCTCTTTAGGGTTTACCATCAATAGGCACTATGACCAATGAAAGAATTTCCTCCAGTTCTAGAGTTCTCTATCATTTGGAGAGTTACAATGAGCTAATTCATATAAAAACACTATCACAGCACTAGGTTCATAAAAGTGCCTAATATGTTTTTCCCCCATTCCTTTATTCATAATGATGCAAGTCATTAAATAACAAACACATTCACTTATCATTTATATCAAGGACAATTTGAACTCTTTAACTCATAAAATATCACATATTTGGAGTGACTAAGATTCTGATATATGTGATCTGTTCCCTATAATGCTGATTAACCACCATAATTATACCTACTTATCCCTCAGATAGCAGCATTAGGATTTAGGCACTGTGCAAAGCACTGGGAATAGGGAGAAAGGTAAAACATTATTGCCTTAAAGGAGAAGAAATTCAAATTGTGGAGAATAACTATATATAATATGTATATATATATATGTATATATATCTCAGAAATATACAGGCTAGATGAAAGATGAAAGCCTTCAGCTACAGTAGGATGGGAATTAAAACTGACTTAGAGTCTCAGGAGGGTAAACACTTAAAGGTTACATCAGCTTAACCCATAACTGTCAATTCATCAGCTATCACATTATACAAAAAGGTATATTAACAATCAAATAAAAAATTATTGCATTGATCTTTTCAGTCAATCTTGACTTTCTGGTATATTTACAGATAACTAGATCTGCCACTTTAATATCAAACCTGTCTCCTTTCCAGATAACTCTAGATCTATCTTTTCTAGATGCTATTCCAGAATCAATGAATCTATTACCTAGACTGGATATTAATTTAGTTCTTGCCCAGTCTAGATTAGATATTAGTTTTATCTGATCGAATAGGGCTTCTAGGTAGCTCAGTGGATACATCTCTGGACCTGGAGTCAGGAAAACCAAGTTCAAATTTAGCCTCAAACACTAACTAGCTGTGTGAACCTATGCAAAGTCACTTATCTTCTGTTTTCCTTCATACACTGGAGAAGGAAAGGCTATTTCACTCTAGAACCTTTGCCAAGAAAATCTGGTGGTCAATTTTGGCTTAGTAGGGTCCACAGGGTCATAAAAAGTTGGATATGGTGATTCAGCAACAACAACTAGTCAATACAATTGGTTTGTAACAAAGTTGTGTCTCATCTCTTTTAGAATCCTTAGCATTTAATTCAGTACCTGTATTATAGCAAGTTTTATCTAAGAGATGCTTGTTGACTAACTGACCTCTTTGTTCCTGTCTGCATGAGGTGATCCATATACTCTTGAAATGGTTGAATTATTTCTCATTTCAAAAGATTTTGAAGATTTTATGGACTATACTAGCAACTGCACTCCCTCCTCTCTAGGAATCTTTAAGTTCCACTCCCATATCCCTCAGAATGGGCACTCTAAGTGTTAGTTTGCTAACATAACTCCTTCATGCCACTGGCAACATATGGTTTCCTTCCACGTCAAGTTTTTTTTCTACTGAAAAGCCCTAACTTTGGATGGCCCTACTACTATCATGATGTATCAAGGCTTCACTAGTCTCAATAACAGTTACATTCTCAGGATCAGTTAACAATAAACACTTTTATTTGGCTTTTTTTCTTTAAGTCCCTCCTTTTTAATATCAGGTCATTGAATCATGATTCCAACACTTCCACAGAGAGTTAGCTTTCTAATTTCCAAGTTTTAATTTCAAAATATTAAAAAAAGACATTTTAGACACTGCCCATGGATTCATCTCTTACCTCCTTCCTTTCTCAGTTGCATATGGAACCCTTCTCCCTCTCCCCATTAGAACAAAGTTGTGACCTACAACATTGCATGAGGGTATATATACTTCTGTCCTATTAATCTGGGAGAGATGTGGTTATGGTGTAGAACAGTAGGGGGAAAATATGTGTTCATGGGGAGTTGGAAGACCTCTGTGCTATTTTTGAAATCTATTTGTAAGATCTTCTTAGCGAACTGGCTGCCTTGCTGCCAATGACAGTTTTCACTGCTACAGTGAAAGGATTGAACTTTATTGCCTCTTTTTATTCCCTTCATTTTTCTTTTCTTGATTCTCCTAAATCACCTCCTCAAGTCTCTTTCAATGAACCTCTATTCCTATCATTCACCTTGTAGTGTCTGTGATCACAAGCCTGGAGTAAGAAGAAAGCAGAAAAACCCTTTATCTTAAGTCAGTCACAGTGAATTTTCTCCATCAGCAACTTCCTCTCCATCACCAAAGACCAACACAAATATAAGACTTACTTTACCTTCTTCTAGGAGCTGACCCCACTTAGCCCTTCCTCTCTGGGGAAATGAAATGGGACTGCCGCAGGAAGCCAAGCTTTACCTTGATTTAACAGGACAGTTAGAAACCCAGAATCCAATGGAATTATCCAGGGCAACATTTCTCAAACATCCGATTTCCATTGATCTCAGGAGAGGAATGATATCAATTGCTGCTCCAGTTTAAGCTAGTTTCTCATCATGGGATTCAATCCATATGCATGACTTGTGATATCCAAGAATTATTACAATCTCCCCCCTCAAGCTAGGCTAGCAATTCCCCATCTCCTCCCATTTCAGATTTCCCAGGTATGTCCTCTGAGCAATTATAAGTAAAGAAAACACCCAGTACTTCAGCTCTAATAAATTACAGAGTGCACTTCTAATTAATAAGGTAACAGTGCCTTTCTGCATTATAATCATAAGGTATCAACCATTTAACAAATTCATCCCTATAGAATAGTAAATGAAATTTAACTCTAAATATACCATTCAATATACAGTTACAGTGCAGAGATAAAATGAATAAAGATTATGGCATGTTTGCTCATGTGCAATGAGTGATGAACTTGGATTTAATAATCCAGGACTTTTACCTGATCATAGTGTTTTGGATAATTGATCCCTAGTTCCCTGAAATCTCAGCTCAAATGTCACCCCCCTACAAGAAACAAGTTCTGACATTCCTAGCTGCAAGTGCCTATCCATTTCAAATTACCTTGTATTTTATTTTTAATTTAGGTAACTCAATTCTACTCAATCCTAAACTAGAGTTTTCTTGAGGTATAATCCTATGACTTGTGCTATGTTTGTTTAAGGGAGAATAACTCCCATGTGGTTGAGAGAATTCTGAATCTTCAAGGTGGATTGGTAAATGGAAGAGACTTTCATCAATTTGATGGATATAAATCAAGAGAGGACCTCCAGAAAGATATGGATTGGGAAAAGGAGGCACAACATGAACTAGTAATGACTTGGGAAGGCCAATTCACCCTTCAAAAGTTCATTTCTCCCCACTCCATCCCAACAAAGTTCTCTTTTCTACACTGACATGAATCAGCATTTCATCAGTTATTTAGGAGATTTAGGAGTCACTTTATGGACACTCATAGGTAAAATGAATGACTCTCACTTCTCAAGCTTGGGCAGAAATGATGACACATATATTAAAATGTGTTCATGCTATTCCCCCAAGAGAATATAAACTTCTTGAAAGAAGAAATTTTTTTCTTGTATTCCAGCATTTAGCACTTTCTATTCCTAGAACCTGGTACATAGTGATAAAGACTATTCTGAGAATTTCATTTATATAGGGAATGAGGAAATTTTCTTTACTAATAATGCAAAAGAACATTTTCTCTGTACCTTACAGAAAAAGAGAGTTGCTTAGAGAAAGGAAAAGTTAAATGATTTGATCACTCACTAGGTCAGTGTTAGTGAGAAGTATGCAAGGGAGCATCTAGAAGTTGTATAATAGGTGGAAAAGTGGATAAAGGACTGAATTTGGAATAAAAAAGATCTGAGTTCAAATCCTTCCTTAGGCATTTATGAGCCATGTTACCCTGGACAAGTCACATAATATCTCTTACCCTGAGTTTCCTTATCTATATAATGAGGAGAGCAGCTATGTTTTTGGAAAACAAAATGTGATAATATATTTAAAGTGCTTTGCAAACCTTAAAGTACTATGCTGTCTATAATTATTAAATGTTTTTTGATTTCTTAATTGGGGAGAAAGTAATTTGTCTAATCTAAATTAACCAGAACTAATCCTGACCTAGCTAAAGGGGTTGCAATAAATATTTGTCAGTTCTCCTTTGAAAATGTAGTGAAATATCCATGAGGGAATTGTTGTAATGTACTTTGAGATCTCTAGTGGAAAAGATTAAGATATATACCTAAAACCTGATTTTTTTTTTCCACAGGAAAAATTGCAGTCATTTAGAAAGACACCTTAGGGATTGAAGTTTGCTTGTATTGACAAAATGTGTAATGTTATGCAAAGTACTGTTGTATGGATAATATGTTTCCCTATCATAGTCTGTGGCTGTTTATTTTCTTTAATCAAAGGAAGAAAGCATGAAAGTTAATGCAATTAAGTTGCAGAATTGTGGAGTTGGAAACAACTCTCATAGAAATAATCAACCCAAACCTTTAACTATAGGCTGATTTTTCTCCATGGTGTGGTACAGTGGTGATAGCTCATTCTGGAGTCAGAAGACTTGAGTTCAAATCTTTTTTGTGGTATTTATTACCTGTGTGACTTTAAACACATCACTTATCTTCTCTGGAATTCAGTTTCCTCATTTGTAGTATGATGGATTGATTTGGAGTAGATAGCTTCTCTGATTTCTTCTAGCTTTACAACCATGATTCTATGATCTGATGGTCAAATGAGAAACAACATGCATGGCCCAGAATGGAGCCAGAAGACCTGGGTTTGAAACCTGCCTCTAACACAAGTAATTAAGCTCTTTCAGTATCAGTCTCCTATCTTTAAAAGGAGATAATATTTGCAACTGCCTAATGTTTATGCAAACATGTAGTCCCATACTTGTTTAGTATCCCCCCAAAATGAAGACAACTCAATTAAAAGACAAACAATCAAAAATACTTTCACAAATGCACATTTGGTAAGCCCTACAACAATGACTGCCACATAATAAACTCTTAAATTTTTTTATTCATTTATTTTTTCACTTACCTATAAACTCAATGTCTTGTGCTATCCACCAGGACATTTATATTCCCAACAATGTCATTGATTAATATAGTAAAGCTTATTCAGGAAGCCATCTGCTTTGAAAGACCATCTGCCTACATAGACATTTTATGGGTCCCAATTTCATTTTTCCAATAAGTGATGAATTTTGTTTTTTTGTTTAGGGAGATCTGACATGAAAATTGACAAGAGTTGTTTATAAAAATGTGTTAGATTGTGAAATGGCTTTTTAAAGGAGGGTATTGAATTTGTCCTGATTTAATAGTTTTCTCATTCAGTTTCCCCTTCCTTCTTAAATTTCATTAAATGTTTCCCAATTACATATGATTTTTTTGATAATCATTTTCAAAATTTTGAGTTCTGAAGGCAAGAAATATATCAATCATACATGTAAAGTCATGTAAAATGTGTTAACATTAGTTATGTTGCAAAAGACAAGGCAAAATAAAACAACAAAACAAAGTAAAATGGAATGCTTCAATCTGCCTTCAGAGTTCATAAGTTCTTTCTATGGAGATGAATAGTATTTTTCATAATGGGTCCTTTGGAAATTTATTGGAGTACTTTCCTGATTGGTTTAGAGTGAAAGGAAATAGCAATTGTTTCTGTTTTGGTCAGAAGTTCAAGCATCACTATCATCATCTTCACAGTTGATCTTCTTTATAATATTGTTTTTACTGTGCACATTTTCTTCCTGACTCTACTAACATCACTTTGTGTTAATTCTTGTAAGTCTTTATAGGTTTTTCTGAAATTGCCCTGCTTATTATTTCTTTTTATCTCAATATTATTCCATCACACTCATAATTTTACAACTTGATTAACCATTCCCTGATTGATGCTATCACAAAAAGTTGCTATCATTATTTCTGTACAAATAGGTCCTTTTTCTTTTCTTTTTTTAAAAGAATCTCTTAGAGATATAGATCTAGTAGTGGTATTACCATATCAAAAGATATGCCCAGTTTTATAATATTTTGGTCATATTTCTAAACTGTTCTTCAGAATAGCCAGACTAGTTTATTGCTCCACCAAAAATTCATTAGTGTCACAATTTTTACAC
The DNA here is from genome assembly GCF_037893015.1 of Macrotis lagotis. NCBI lineage: Eukaryota > Metazoa > Chordata > Mammalia > Peramelemorphia > Peramelidae > Macrotis > Macrotis lagotis. The sequence continues at coordinate 97,321,147 of NC_133663.1, forward strand.
ACAGAACCACATAGTTAATAAGTGTCAAAATAAGATTTAAATTTATTTCTTACTGACTCTACTCCTAGTTCTCATAGGATTCTAGGATCATAGATTTAGTTATGGAATTGTGATTCTTTAGCCCAATCCCCTCTTTCACAGATAATAAAACTGAGACCTAGAGAAGTAAAGTGACTTGCTCAACAGTACAAAGAAAGATTACAAAGAACATGAAAGGGAACTTAGGCCTTTTGATTCAAATTTCTGCACTCTTTGAATAGTATTATATAACCTGTCTTTTCACTGTGTCATATTACCTTTCACTGGAAGAATATAGGTACTTAAAATTTAGAATCTTTTTTTTGGAGAAACTTAAGGTCATTCAAAGTGTTGCACATTTTCTCAGAAGTAATTATCTTCCTTTTGCTCAATCCTTGACCTAGTTTATTTTCCAACTACAGTATCTTACCAAGATATTTGTCCTAATGGATTTGCTCAATGGGTTTTCTATTCTACTATTGTTTGAATTTGAACAGCAGTCTTTTACTTGTTTTTTTTCCTGTATATATTAGCAAGCTGAATGGTTAGAGAACTCATGTCAAAAAGCTCTGTAGTGTTCTGGTCTTGATGTAACTAGTATACCGTCATCCTCAAATAAGGGCATCTTGGGGGTGGCTGGGTGGTGCAGTGGATAGAGCACCAGTCCTGAAGTCAGGAGTACCTGAGTCTACACTTAATAATTCCCTAGCTATGGGGCCTTGGGCAAACCACTTAGCCCCATTTGCCTTGCAAAAAAAAAGTAAGGGCATCTTATTTGACTATATTTAGTAATCCCTTTTCAATTTAGACTCAGAATCGGAATTCTAGGAAATTTCTAATAACTGGCTGAAAACTCCAACACATTTATCTATAATATTTCCAATATTAATTAGTCTAGTAAGCCTGTCAAAGAAGAAATGTAATTAGTCTGCCATGATTAGTTCTTAATGAATCCATGTTAGCTCATAGAAATTGCTGTTTTCCCTTGAATTTCTAAGAGGATCATTGTCAAGCTCACCAGTGTATAATATGCCCTGCTTTGTGTTTTTAAATAAACCAGGATTTTTCTGTCTCTAGTCATCCAGTACCCTTTACTATTGATTAAAAGTCTCCCAAGAGTTTTAACTGAATAAATTTATATGAAAAAGATGAAATATGATCCATTTATTTATTTTAATGTTTTGTTTATTTCTAATATTAAAATTTTTTCAGTTCCAAATTCTTCCCCCCCTTTCCTCCCCTCCCTCACATGGAAGACAAAAAATATCTATCATAAATTTGAAGTCATATGAAACATATTTCCATATTAACCATATCACAAAATGCAAAAAGTGGGAAAACTATACTTTAAATTGCACTCAAAGAGTTCATCAGTTCTTTTTTTAAATTTTATATATTTATTTTAGCTATATACAAGTATATTTCCATTTTAAAGGATTTTGAGTTTCATATTTTTCTCCCTTTCTCCCTTTTTCCCTCCTTCCTCTGACAATGAGTAATCTGTTATAGTTTTTAATAAACAATGATGTTAAATATCTTCATATTGATCATGTTGTTAAAGAAGAATCAGAGCTAAGTGAAAATATGAGAAAGGAAAAATGAATAAAACAAATTTTAAAAAGTGAAAAAAGAATACTTTGATCTGTATTCAGATTCCATAGTTCTTTCTCTTGGTGCTGATAGAATCTTCCATTACAAGTCTTTTGGAATTGTCTTCGATCATTATACCACTGAGAAGAGCTAAGTCTATCATAGCCGATCATCACACAATTACCACTGAAATCTTTACAATGTTCTTTTGGTTCTGTTCACTTCACTCAGCATCAGTTAAGGCAAAGTTTTCCAGATTTTTCTAAAATTCGCCTGCTCATAATTTCTTACAGAACAACAATATTTCAGCACATTTACATACCATGATTTGTTCAACCATTCCTCATTTCATGGACCTCCCCTCAATTTTCAATTCTTTGCTATTACAAAAAAGAGCTGCTTTTTTGTACACATTAACAGTAAGATTGTGAGATGGATCAATTATGATGAATGTAGCTCCTCTCAGAAGTTCAGTGATCAAAGATAATCCTGAGAGACCTGTTATGAAACATGACATCCATACCCAGAATAAAAAACAAAAACAAAAACCAAAACTATGTTGTCTCCAATTATTTTTTTCTTGTTCTATCTCTTGCTGGGCTTTTTTTGGAAATGCTGATGATTTCTGTGGATTTGGTTTATATCCTGCAACTTTGCTAAAGTTGTTTATTGTTTCAAGTAGTCTTTTAGTTGACTTTCTGGGATTCTTAAAGTATATCAATATATTATCTTCAAAGAGTGAGAACTTTGTTTCCTTATTGCCTAATTCCTCTAATTTCTTATCCCACTGTTATGTTCTATCACCAGTTATCACATACTAGTACTTATTGTGCTTTGTTGATATGCCATGGTACCTTGTTGATATGGGATAAAATGAAACCATTTAAGGCCAAGAGATTCCTGCAGCAACCAGACTATCTCCAATCTGATTCTGATAAATCAGGACCTGGAATGATTCTGGTAAAGGCAAGGGAGAAAGATGCCTTGCACAGCATACCCCTCACTAAAATAAACATAATTGTGCCACTCATGCCTTCAATCATTTGGTTATTTGGTGGGGTATTGAATAATAGTGGTGATAACAGGCATCCTTGTTTTACCCCTTGATCTTACTGGTAATGCTTTTTAGCTTATTCCCATTACATTTAATGCCTGCTGGTTTTAGATAGATAAAGATGATAATTTTAAGGAAAAATTTATTTATTCCTATACTCTTGGTTTTTTTTTAATAGGAATGGGTGCTATATTTTGTCCAAAGCTTTTTCAGCATCTGCTGAGATCATCACATGATTTGTTTATTTTGTTATTATTTTGTTCAATTTTGCTGATTCTTTTCCTAATATTGAACCATCCCTGCATTGCTGGTATAAATCATGTATAATCATACTATATCCTAGTGAAAAATTTTTATAATCTCTTTACTAACATTTTATTTAAAGTTTTTGCATTAATATTTTTAGGGAAATTGGTCTTTGATTTTCTTTTTCTGTTTTGTCCCTTCCTGCTTGAGTATCATTATCATATTAATTGAGGATTTTTAATTTGTTCTTTTTTATCTTTTTTAATTGTATCCCCAATTCATTGATCTCCTCTTTCTCTAATTTATTTATTGAAGAAATATGGTAGAACTCTACCTATTTTTTCATATATATATGTATGTATATAGTTCTTTAAATGTTGGATAGAATTCACTTGTAATTCTACCTATCCCTCGAATTCTTTTCTTAGGGAGTTCATTGATGGCTTGTTAAATTTCTTTTTCTGAAATGTAGCTACTTAAGTTTTTTTCTTCTTCTGTTGATCTGGGCACTTATATTTTTTATAGATATTCATTCATTTCACTTAGATTGTCAGATTTATTGGACTAAATAACTTCAAATTATTATTTTAATTTTTTCCTCTTTGGTGGTGAATTCATTCTTTTCAACTTTGATCCTGGTAATTTGATTTTGTTCTCTTTTTTTTGAATCAAATTAACAAAATGTTTATCTATTTTATGTTTTTTCCCACAAAACCAAATCTTAGTTTTATTTATTGGTACAGTAGTTTTCTTACTTCTTATTTTATTATCTCTTCTTTGATTTTTCTAAACTTCTAATTTGTTATTTAATTGAGGATTTTTAATCTTTTTAAACCTTTTTTAGTTACATGTCCAACTTATTAATCTCTCTTTAATTTATTCATGCAAACATTTAGAGATAAAATCTTACCTAATAATTGCTTTGGCTGCATCCCACAAGTTTTGATATGCTGTCTCATTATTGTCATGGTCTTAGATAAATTTATGTTAAAGTTGGAAAATGCTTACTTAGGACTAGGGAGATACTATGATACTATTTCAAACTTCAGTCTTTACCATGCTGCTGTTTTCAAAGCTATTCTCCTTGTTAGAACTCTAGTGTTTATCCCGGTCCTTGAAGCTGTTAAGTGCTAGCTCTCCTATGTGTTTTAGAACTGTGAACGGGGCATCTACTTTACTATGACTGACCACAAGTACTACTTTCCAAACTGAACTGAAACCAAGAATATCCTTGGGTTGAGAGCTCCTGAAGCTGTCACTGCAGTTTTCATTATTGGGATCACCTCCACCGTATATGCTCTAGGCTGGATCCCATCCCGGTATCACAGACAACTCCTTAAGTTGTTCTAAGTTGGGAAAAAAATGTTTCACCTTGGCCTTTTGCTGGTTCTACTGCTCCAAAATTTGGTTTGAGGAATTATAATGAAGTTGTTTTGAGGGGAATGTTAGGAGATTTTGGCTGTTTGCTGCTTCTGATCTGCTATGTTGACTCCACCTCTGATGGAATTTAATTTAAATCATGAATGTAAAATTTCAGAAAAAAATCTTGGGAAGATTTATATGAATTAATGCAAAGTGAAAGGAGCTAATGAGAATAATTTATATAACAATAAAAATATACTAAAAATCTTTAAATTTGAAATTCTTAGGAACTATGATCAATATAATGATCAAACACTATTCTAAAGGACTAATGAGGAAACATGCTATTCACCTCCAGATAGAAAACTGATGGACTCAAAGAATATGAATATATATACATATATATATGTACATATATATGTGTGTGTGTGTGTGTGTGTGTATGTGTGTGTGTATGTATGTATATATGACAAAATGACATCAATGAAATACAAGCACAATTCAAAATTCAGCACTCAATTGAAAGAGAATTAGCTATGGATTAGATGAGGTTCAATCTGATTTCCTTAAGTCAAGGTCATATTTTCTGAGTCAGCTTAGTGTTAGTAGTAGAATACACATTTGACGATTGCTGTCACAAAATGAAACCTTATACAATTTTTTGCTTATCCTAAGTAATCTACATATTTTTTATCTTCAAATATGCATTAAATGAAATGAAATAAATTCTCCATAATGGAGGTGGTGCTGTGTGTGTGTGTGTGTGTGTGTGTGTGTGTACATTTGTGTGCATGTGTGTGAAAGGAGAATTGTCACATATATTCACCACTTTATGACTTCACTTCTATTCATAGGTATTAATTTTAAGAAGTGATGTTATACTTTTAAAATTGGTGTTGCAGACAGGTAGAAATGGGTCCCAGGCAGCCTCTGAAGTCTATTAATCCTGTTATTCTTGGCAAGTCACTTAACTTCTCAATACCCAAGGTAAGTCTCTAAGACTTTAAGCTGTAGGGGGAATTCCCTCATTGGGAAATATCAATGGAACCATAGTTCTGATTAAAAAAATGTCATCTGTGTCATACCGATACAATCCCAATGTGTCTAATATTGTGCCATTTGTGTGGGAGCTTAGTTAATGTTGGTTGAATGCCCACAGCAAATGTTACTACTGAGGTAAGCAGAGTATTGCTATTTCTGTTTTGTTAGAAAATATTTAGATTCAGAGATGCCTAATGATTTGTCTATGGTCATTCAGTCAGTTCAGAATAGATCCCAGTCTCTTTGGCCTTAATTGTTTATTACCTCTTATCATCTTCTGGTATGATAGTTCTTTGGGTCCATGAGCTTCCATCCCACCCCCTTTTCTTCATTCCTTCTTCGTGACCTTTCAACAATACCAGAACATTAAATCCTGGCGATGATAGGAGGTTAACCCCCTAAATATTAGAGAATAATTCATTTATGGAGCTAAACTTTAATTTTAGAAATAAGTGGAAGAGATAAGTTTATACCTTAGGTATTAATGGTAAAGTGGGAACAATGTAATGCAATGTACTACATGTCTACCAGGAACTGGTTTGAGTGTCGTTTTCACATAACTTAATCCTTAAAGCTACTTACCTAAGGCTTCTGTTGAAGCAGACAGTCTCTGCAATTAAATTACCATACATTAGGCATGAACTTATTATTAAACTTCATTGAAAATCAGCAGTGTGGTCTGCCTGGGTATAGACTGGTACTGTTAAGACAAAAGATCATTTTTAATAGGTAAAAGAATATTAATCTTCAAGAAGTGCTGGAATAAATATGATTAATCCAAAAAGCACATATTAAATTACATGCAAATGATAAATTATTTTCACAACTCCCTAAGAATAAAATAGTTCTATGGAAAAGACTGATTTCTCCTCTTAATTTGTGTGATAGGCTAAAGGACACCAGCAATGTGGCTTTGTTTGAATAGACACTGAGCAACTTAAAGCCCATGGAGATTAGGAAGAATTTGTGATGACTCTAAAATGCAGGAATGATGTCTGGTTTGGATCTCTGAAGTCTTCTCTATCAGCTGCCCTTACACACACAATACATTTATCTTTCAAAAAGCTATTTGGGACTCCAGTGAAACTTAGCAGACCCAGACAAATGGAAATTGCCTTCTCTGGGGCTCATCATAATTCTTTAGGTGCACATGGTTGGCAGGAGCTGTATTCAGGGAATTTGGGCTGCCAATTTGAGATAGCCTGAAAAACACTCTAAATACTGACCTGAATGGAAGTGTGATTTTCTGAAATCAGTGCCTTTGCTCAACGAAACTGATCTTTCTTTATGCCACTGATTTGACATGTATACTTCAGTGACATGTGAGTCTATTAAAACACAGTGGAAAAAGTTCAAAATTTTCAATACCTTGCTCTACTTTTTCCTTGTTGTTTGAAAAATGAATACTGAGAATAATAAGTAAAAAAATTATACCATACAATGGCATGATAGTGGAGGAAATAATCAAGATTCCCTATTTTGGCAAATATAATATTTGATATAAATAATATTGTTTTATTCAATTCACTAGTATTTTAGATACTCTTTCACAGAGCCTTCATAATTTAGAGTAACCTTTGATATTTCAAATATTCTTTATTAATGAGATTATTATTCTTTTGTAATTACTCCCTGATATCCCAGTTTTTTAGATCTGTGATTTCATCAATTGTGGATATGTCCTCTAACAAAGCAGATAGCAACCAATCCATACTTGCCTACTTTGAGTGATTTTTTCCCATGTTTCCCATAGATCTCCAAGAAATGGTCCATTCAATTAATTGGGGCCCTTATCCTATTTCACAGATACCAATAGAGGGCACATTATAATTATCTTTTGCTCTTGTTATCTCACTACACCCTTTTTTTCTATTCTACATCTCTCTGATGATATTCCTTATTCCACTTCTCAATTAATGCCATAACCATCTGATGTTATAAGGTTTTCTAGTTGCTCCTGTGGACAATTCATTTTTGCACTTACCCTGTACAATATTTGCTATCATTTCCAATCTGAGAGCCCAGAGTGAAGAGACATTTTTTATCCATGGGTGTTTTATTTGCAAAGTAAGCAAAGTGTCACCAGGTGAATAGTTCTGTCATCTGTGCTTCATCTCCAAAATGGACAGACAGTCTAATAGTCCTAGCTCACATTGAACATCCATTTCTCTTCCTTTTATTTTCCCATAAAATATAGCTTTATTAAATTAATAACTAATAATAATAATAATGGGGAATCAAAAGCAGAAATTAACAGATATCAAAAGTCATAAATATAAAATGTTTTCATCACATTTGGAATCAGAACTGAGGTATCAGAAAAACAATGTATTACTTAACCTCTGTCTGCCTCTAGATTTCTAGTTTTATATATGAGAATGGAGAATGAGGATGGGAATAAGAAAGTGGGCAGGACTATTGGATACATGGAAGGACCATAATTAATTTATTTTTCTCAGAAATAACTCTATTTGGGATTTCATATAGGAGTCCTCTGTTTCTTATTTGGAGTTACATAAGAAATCTTGAGGTCATGATATTCAAGCAAGAAATGGATCAAGAAAAATGGAAAAGCAATTTTATATTAGGGGATGGAATTCAAATGACCACAGTAGGAATATGTTCAAGAACTAATAGATGAGGGTCTGCTTTGCAATCTGGTCAGGCTCAGAGAGTCAGATTCATTTGTCAATGCCTCTACTTGGATATTTTCTTTATCATGCAGATTACTCGTCATTCCTATTTGCCTAGCCTGAATGTCTCTGGTTTATGTTCTCCATTAAGTTGAAGGTGGCATGGTAAAGTTGAGAGAAAAGGAGAAGTGAGGAAGATCATGAGAATGATTTATATTATAACTACATTGTAAAAACGAACAACTCTTTCCATAGTGTCATTCTGTGTCACATGGTAGATAGGGGGGGAAATACTTTTTATAAACTCTCTGGTGAACAAAATAGGTTTTCATTCTCTTTTCATCTTCATGGTTTGGCTTCATTCAGTAATCTTTACCTTTCCAATTTTGCATTTAAATCTCCAGAATCACAATCCAAATTAAAAAAATAATAATTAACCCAATTTAAGTCTTTGAGGTCTTTATTCAAATACTTTTGCAAAGTGGAACTCTGATTTCCTGCCTAGTCAAAGCTTCCTCCCAAAGAGTCATAATGAAAGTTCATATGTGTGATTGCTTTTAGACCTTAGATAAAGTAAATATCATGTTCAATAACTTCATCAAATAAAGCTGGAATTTTATGGTGAAAATGCCAGACTTCATAGTTGGGTGAACTTTCTCAACTGGCAAAAGGTTTGCCTATCTCAAATTTGAACAAAAGAATTGATTTTGGTTTTAGAATGAGGCCATTACAGTCTTAGTGTAAGATTTCCAGAAATAATAGTGTTCTATTAGAAGATAATTTATAAATAGATTACTGTTTTTAAAGTATTATTCAGGATGTTAAGAAAGAATAGAATGGACTTTCTATTGGAAATTGAAATAGCAAAGGTCAACTTTACAAAGCACTTCCAAGAAGGTACAAAGAGGAAGGGAAATAATTGTTAGCTGTTTGATAGATACATTAAGCTTTAGACCCTAATTTTTCTTGGTTCCACTTTTGTTTCCTTCCTTTTGATTCTGCTTCCTTTCTGTGATTGGAAAGAAAACTATGAGGCGAAATAACAGTTCTCATGGTTGTTGGCTGAAGAGGAAGTGATGTCCTCAATCAATAATAATAACAACCATAAGACTGAGATATTAAAAAATAAAATATGTATTCTGTTATGAAAAACTTTCAGTATATAGAGACATAGCAGAGGAAATCAAAATCATGTGGAAACCAAATGAGATAGAATTCCTCCCCAACATTCTGTCTCGTTGTGAAGTAGTACTAAGTGTGATTCAGAAAAATGAACTTGTATCTTAAAACTTTTAATCAAGTACAAAAGACTATTTTCTTATCAACCTTTAGTCTATGGGATATTAAGTATAAAATATAATAGCAAGATTATAATTTATTCCAAGACCATTTCCACTGGAAACCTGAAAAGAAATGAAAAAGAAATATCATAAATTTATGTGATACTTTGTTTTTCAAAGTACTTTACCTATATTATCTCATTTGGATTTTTCCTATTAGCCAGATTTTTAATAATTCCTATTAGTACATTCAATGCTTATGATGTCCTATAGGAGGATTTTCCCCCTTATTATTTGTATTTTTATATGCTATAAACATTTAAGAATTATTGCAACATATATAAGAAATAGCTTTTGTAAGAGATTCTTGAATAACTATGAACTTTCATAGCTGGGGAGCAGAAAACATAGCATTCTGAACATATACAAACTCAGTGTTTGAAACTGAAGTAAAATAAAAAAACTCAATCTTGAAGAGTTTACTTATCTGTGGCAGCGGCTCTGTGTGTGTGTGTGTGTGTGTGTGTGTGTGTGTGTTGGGGGGGTCAGGGCAGATCAAAGGCACAATTTTGGTGCTATAGAACCTAATTTCAAGTTGTAGAACCCTAGTATACGGTTTATGATCAAGAAAGTGGAAATTTGACCATATTTGACACAAAGAAAAGGACATATAAGAGCAAAGTATTTTTCATAATTAACTAAAGTATTTCTTATTGTAAACAATCTTTTAAAATCCTAGGAACAAAGGAGAAACATGATTGTATCGCCTGAACTAATTTGAGCCTTTTTTCTCCATTTAATTGTTTCCATTATTAAGTATAACAGGCAATGTGGTATCCTATAGATAAAAAGATAACAACAAAATATCTCCTGCCTTCAAGGAGCTTACATGAGTTGGGATAAACGACAAATACACATACAGGTGCAAACAAAATCTATACAAGGTAAAAATGATATTGTTTGTCTGGGGTGGGGTTGGTGGGATGAGGGCTCATGCAACTGGGAGCAGGGTTCATGATATACCTCCTGTCAGAAAAAGCACTTGTATTGAGCCTGGAAAGAAAATAGAAATTCTCAGAGCTGTGGGTGAGGAGGGAATTCATTTAAGCCATGAAGTGGCATGTGATCTACCAGCAGCAAAGAAATGATCTCTAAACTCCCTTCCAGTCAAAAAATCTATGATATGTTGTTTGGGCTATTTTATTTTGTTTTCTACTTGCTGTTTTTAATATATTGATGTTATATTTGCTTCTCAGAAGGCAAGAACACTGATTGAACTCTGAAATTGTTCTTTAGAAATAAAATCACCAATAAAGGTATGAGAGGTTTATTCACCATCTAGGTGGCATTAAGCAAACTTCACAGCAGAACTCTGTTGTTTTTTTTACCTCTTCCCTTTCTACATAAGCTGGTGAAATGAACCAGCATGTATAAATCACACATTTCTGCATAGAAACAATAAGCTCTAAAGCCTAACTTCTAAAATTGTAATCAAGAAAAAACAATTCTTTCTAATGGCATAATTTCAAATCCTTAGAGTTAAAGTAGCCTCTAAGATTGTGTTGCTTTAAATCACTGGTTAAGTAAATATAATAACCTCTAATTGCTCATGGGACTATTGTACTTGTTCAAGCTATTCTTCTAACGGTGTAATGCCAAGGTATAGTAAAAGAAGTCAGGTTGGTTTCATTTCTACTTAGACAGTATATTCTCAGAGGGTGGTTTTATCACTTGCAATAATAGCTGTTCTCAGATATTTACTATTTTCTGGGAGCTAAAGTCCTTTGGGTTATTCCAGGTGATGGAGCAATGTAGGAAACAAAGAACAACTTGCCCAGAGAACTGACCAGCTTTCAGCTCCTCAAACCATGAAATGGAAAGTTGCAGAAGCATTCAGAGCTGTTCCAACCCTTTGATGACCCAAAAAGTTGGCAATATTCCCTCCTCTCTTCTCCTCCATCAAGTGTGGGACCATGAAGGGAAGAAAGTGCAGGTAGGAAGGCAGGGAAGAGATTATGAACAGTCCCTTTCCTTTTGGATGCTGAAAAATGACCATCATGGGCTCAGTTATGGGTCTGTTTTTGTCCATAAATATATTATTATTATTAATAGGAATAAGAGTAACATTTCCATTTTATCACGTTTATATAATGTTGTGACTAAGAGCTTTGTCTTTCTTTTCTTAGTTGACTTATTTTTCTTTATTTCTAAAATGCTCAGGGAAGCTGGCAGTCAACACTTGCCTCCTTAAAACATTGCCAGAGAAATGTGAACAGGACACTCTACATCCCTTCAAGCATCTTGGAGGACTCTACTTATTTTCATCGTGTTTTCCAAATGTAGCTATGAAAACCCAAACTGCTTTCTTGGAGGAGTTTTGGAATAGTGGGAAATGTCTGGACTTGACCCACATAGTGTAAAGAAACTCTGTGTGTGTGTGTGTGTGTGTGTGTGTGTGTGTGTGTGTGCGCACGCGCGCGTGTGTGCCATGGAGGATATAGAAGTTAGAAGCATTAAATGGTCATCATTCAGCAGGTCACCCTTTAGCTCCCTCTGCCCCAATGTCTTTTTGTAAATCATCTGTCTTATATAGGTCAAACTAAAAGAATCTTACATCTAGTTAAAGGGACATTAGAAGGGACCTCAGGAGCCATCTAGTTCACCTCTTTATATTATAGATGAGGAAATTGAGTTCCAGGAAATTTAAATGATTTGTTCATAGGCACCTTAGATAACATATAACAAAAGAGTAGTTATTGTAAATCACAGATTACCTTGGAATTTTAAGGGAGTTTGACAAAGGAGAGATCAAAGCTGGATCATTAGATGCTGTATCGTGATAGGACAATATCAGAACAAGAAAAATAATACAGAGGAACTAGCTCTCTCTTTTGCTTCCCCAGGTATCATTTGTAGTGGTTATAGGTGAGAGTATATAATGATAATAGCAAATGATAGGTCAAATTTCATAGTGCTTTAATGTTTGCAAAACACTTTATGCATATCACCTTATTTGATCCTCTCAATGACCCTGTGAGGTAGATGCTATTATCCTCATTGTACAGATAAGGAAATGGAGTCTAATAGAAGTCAAGAGAATTACCCACATTGCTATTAAGTGTTTGAAGAAGAATTTGAATGTCCTGACTCCACACACAGAACACTATCCACCATATTACTTACTTGACCATGCTGAGATAATGTTTTTAATTGCAATATAATGGATTCTTATTCACATAGTCATATTAGGCAATTGGATCTTTTGAACATAACACATTTCCTGAGTGGAAGGTGTTGCTACAAACTAGAATAAAAAGTTATTGGTCTCTCATCAAGCTGACAGTTTATTTTGTTTGATGCAAATAAACCAACCAAGAAAAATATGTCATACTAATCGGAGAGTAAAACTGATTAGTATTCTAATAGAAGGAATTAAGGATGTGGATATTCCAAAATGAAGGATAATCCAAAAATTGTTTACATTTGTCTTTGGACTATTTTGTAGAGTTATGGTATACTATGGATGTATCTGACATTTTAGGACTTTGTGTGCAGTAAAAGACTCAAGTTAGTCTGGAAAAATCTTTCCCAGGAACCCAGACGGAACTGCCCAGTCTCTTCATTCTTGCTCTTGTTCAGCTCCTCTCTGCATTACCTGAGTGATCAGCTCCTTCAGATTATTAATATTCATTAAGCCAATAGGAATTACTTTCTCTCAAACTTTCCTTGTAGTAGTGATGAGGTGGAAGTTGAGATATTAGCAAAGTCAAAACTGACTTCAGTCAACAAATCAACATCCAGTTCTGATATACTGAAGATAAAAAAGTAATAAATAAGATGACAGGACTGAAGAATAAGCAAGAGTTCATAACATTTTCCTTTGAGAATTTGTATTCCTCAGATATCTCTTAGGACAGAATGCTTTTAGTCAATGAAAAAAATGCTAAAAGAAAAAAAATTACTGATCACTCATTGGCAGGAATACCTCCAGAAAGCTTCTCTTGGTGCTTTGCTTATTGCAACAATCACAGAATCATTGGGTGCCCTGGCACTTTTGCTCTCAAGGACCTCTTGTCCCTAGAGTTGTCAGAACAGCCATTTTAAAACAGATTTCTGCACAGCCCATCAGTCTAATTTAGTTTTCAATCCCCAGCTCTGCTTAATTACTTCCTTCCTCCCCCTATTTCTATTGGTAAGCTACATAGGAGTCCAACCCTGAATTTAACCCCATTTGCTCCTTGTCAAAGGGACAGAGTACAAGGGTGAGCTGTTTCTGAAAAAAATCATGCAATTCGGAAAAATTAAGTTTCAGGCAGTCATGTGGTTCTGACAGCATCTACTGCTCAGCACTTAGCAATAATGGAGAAAATGCCAGTAAAACTGAAATGAACGGCAGAGTCCTGACCCACCAGGTAATTGTATATTGGACATGTCTCAGCTCAAACTAGAGATGAGTTTGCTTAAATGAATTAAGGTCAAAAAATGCATGTTTCATGTTGTATAAAATGAGTCTAATGTCCTGTACAATTAAAGCTGGTGCAAATTAGCATGGGGGGGGGGGGGAACCAGAAACATTGAGAAGACCACCTTGAATATTGAATATGTAACAATAACTTGTATGAGGACTATGAAGAGACAATAGTCTTTTTTTGTATGATCCCAATTCTTTCTATTTTTCTATGATCCAAATTCTTTCTGAGTTCTTTTTCTCCCTTCATCCCCAATCCATATAAATGCAAAAATAAATCCATGCTACAACAAAGAGTAATGACTCCTGTTTCACTAACGTAAGGAAGGCGCTCACATGATAGTGAGAATAAGAGATACAAAGCCACTATCAAGGTTTCTCTGAAAAGCTTGGCATCAGTTACATGACATAGAGAATTTTGGGAAAGAACTACCCAGCATGGACTTCTCACATCAAAGAAAGTGCTGTGGTCTCTGAGCAAAGTAGAATTTCAGTAGCTCAAAAGAAATGTGAGATGCATAAATTAAGAAATATCACTCCCAAAATTATTTGTGCCAGAAATATGCTAGAGCCTTTCAAACTAGTACTGGTCTGATCAGCTATGGTTGGACACATTATAACTTGACTGTAACACAGTGATGCCATTTAAGTTATCTTCCAGAATGAAAGACAACAATCAACCAATCAACATTAGCTTTTCCTGCATAGATTAGGTTTAGACCTGGGGGAAGCTGTCTTCTAAAGAGAGGGGCCAGTTTCCTATTATCTAACTCTTTATACCCCCTCCTCAATTTGGACTCTTGGGGAAAATCACTTAAATAGTAGGTTTGTTAAGCCTTCTCAAGAAGGATTAAAAATGTACTTTATATATGTATATATATATACATATATAATAAATATAATAAATAATAAATATATACATATATATTGAGAGAGAGAGAGAGAGAGAGAGAGAGAGAGAGACAGATGGCAGCTATGTATTTCCTTCACATAAAAGACATTTTTTTAAAATACAGTAAAGACTGATTATTTAGAACCTATAGCACCTATTACATTCTCCTAGGAGATTGATACATAAGACAGAGAAGAAAATGAAGCATTTTATTAAACTTGGTAAGTAGTTGTCTTTTATGCTTGAAGAAGAGCAAAATACCATCACAAAAGAAGGATGATAAATTTGAAAGTTGAGCTAACAACCTCCAAAGATCCTTCCAGCTCTGAATAGGATCCTTAGGTCTCTCAATGGATGAGGATACTACAGAAAATAAGGAAGGTCAGAAAATGGGAATTAGGAACCACTAGAAGGCATACTTGTCAAGCAAGAAGAATCAGAATGATTAAGTATTGTGAAAACTTGTTGATCTCCTTTTCCCCTAAAATATGAAAAAAAAACCAATTAAAGTTTTAAGAAAGAACTACTTGTAAGAGATAATTGTTGGGTGGCTAGGTAGCACAGTGGATAGAGCACCGGTCCTGGAGTCAGGAGTACCTGGGTTCAAATCTGGGCTCAGACATTTAATAATTACGTAGCTGTGTGGCCTTGGGCAAGCCACTTAACCCCATTTGCCTTGCAAAATCCTAAAAAAAGAGAGAGATAATTGCATCTAACAACAAATAATCATCATTTTGGAATTCTGACACATTTGTACCCTAGATTTATATGTATGAGATTTAGGTTCAAATCCTGACTTTGTCAAATACAACTTCTGTGATGTTAGTCAAGTTATTTAACCTTTTGGGGTCTAAGTTTTTTCTTCTATATAATGAAAGTGTTGAACTAAATAAGAACAACTAGATGGTGTAGTGAATAAAGTCCAAATCTTGAAGTAGATTTGTTTTATTTTATTTCTTTTGGTTTTTGCAAGGCAATGGGGTTAAGTGACTTGCCCAAGGTCACACAGCTAGGTAATTATTAAGTGTCTGAGGCCAAATTTGAACTCAGGACCCTCCTGACTCCAGGGCCAGTGCTCTATCTACTGTGCCACCTAGCCACCCCTAAAGCCTGAAGTAGGAAGACTCATCTTTCTGAATTTAAATCTGATCTTATATACTTACTAGTTATGTAATATTAGGTAAGTCACTTAATCATATTCACCTCAATTTCCTCATCAGTAAAATGAAATGGCAAACTACTAGGGTATCTTTGCCAAGAAAACCCCAAATGGAAGCATCAAGAGTCAGATTCAACAACATTAGGCTACATAACCTCCAATTGTTTTTTCCAGCTCTAAATGTATGATCATATGATCCATAGCTCTTCTATAATCAAGACCAATCTACTACTGCTGCTCTATAAGAAAATTAGCCTCCATTTCTCTGGGTTTTGTGCCTTTATTTTGCAATATCTTTAATTAAGAGTATTTCTCTCAATAGAACGCCAATAAATTGAAAGATTTGCTGAATATTCTAGAAGTTGTTTAACCTTTCAGAAGGAGTTAAAAATCTGGCTCAATAAACAGAGAGCAAGAAGAAGCATATAAGTACCAAACTTCACACAATTTATTTTTATCACTTAGTTAATATCTTTTTTAGTAAATATGACACTATTAACATTTTTTAGAATTTTCTAAAAAAAGTATAGCTTCTGAGAGTCATAGTTAGGAGTTAATTTACCTGTGACAAAATCAGTGATGGTAATGGTGGTGGTGGGGTTCATAGTGGAAGGCAGCAGGGTCACTAAGAATGCAAATGTGCAGGAGAAAAGAGTCAGATTCTAGGAATGAGAAGGAAAAGAACTGCAAAGTAAGGGAACCTTGGCAGTGGAAGACTGGGGTGGAGGTTGGGAGGTATGTCTATGCTACAAAGCATAGGTATAGGCTAGCATAAGATTGCAAGGAAAGGCATGGGGATGGTATTCACTCCAGGGAAGATCCTGACTCCTCTACAAATGTCAACAGCCTGAAACAAATCACCTTTCACTCCAAACCAGTGATTCCTTTTTTCTCTTAGGATAATGATTTTCTATCTCTTTAGATGGGAAGTCTTTCTTCAAACTTTGAGGCCAAGTCAGTATCCCTGACAATACAAAGTAGATTTCTACCTTGCTTGAACAAAGAAGGGCTTAGACAATGTGATTTCTAAAGTCTATTCCAGATCTAAAATCCTATGATCTGAGTGTAAAGCTTCCATCTACTTCTCTCATTCTAATAGCTGCCCAACTGGCATATTAGGTTCAAGGTTTCATGACTTTTTCATAACTCTGCTGTGGTCTTGCTACATGCTTAACAAGACATAATATGTTGGGTGGTATGAAACAAAGTCTGGTAACTGGTAAGTTACTGGTAAGTCAAAATCTAATCTTGATGGCATTTTATCAAAGCTATCAGTCAGTTCTAGTCACAAGAATCTAAGGTGCATTGTGAAGATAAAGTTGTCACCTCATTCCATGACTTGGTAGTATGACTGCAGAGGAGAGAATCTGAAATAGATACTATCCCCATGTTTACCAGGTGGAGGAGTTTTGAAGTCTGGGTTTTGAAGCCTACATTTTGAATGGCTTCTGAGAGTTAAATTGAAAGCAGGAGAGGAAGTATTAATAAACGTATCCTTTCTTCTTTTCTTGCTCAGTCCAGGCACAGCTTAGTGGAATGACAAAATAATTCTTTTCCCTTCCTTCCTTTCTTCTTTTCTTCCTTCTTCCTTCTTTCCTTCTTCCATTTCTCTCTCCTTCTTTCCTTCATTTTGTCTCCCTCCTTTCTTTCATCTATTCTCCCTCGGTCACACTCTCTCCCTGTATCTTTCTGTCTCTCTCTAGTCTTTCAAAAAGCTCCCAGAAAATCGAATCCAAAAAGAAAAACAAGAAATATACTTTAGAAAAACATCTACTTGAATCTCCTTTGTCTGCAGCAGTGATCCCAACGAGGTGGTACCTTTGCATGAGGATGTGTGTGTTTTGACCTAACCTTAATCAGAACTTCACAGTATATTGGAAGGGACATGAGAAGTCATCTAACTCAATGTCTATTTGATGTACGAATCTCTTTTTGTGACACTGACAAGGAATCATTCAGCAGGTATTTGAATACCTCTAGTGAAGGAAAATGCATCACTAAGACAGTCCATTCCCCATATGAGCAGATCTAGTTGACAATAGTAATAATAGAAATCACATTTGTATAGCACACTATGAGAATTTTTCCTACTATAGCCCTGGGAGGTAGGCATCACTAGCATTATTATTCCCATTTTATAGATAAAAAAGCCAAGCCTCAGATAAGTTAAATAGTTTAACTCAGGTTGCTCAGTTTAAAAAAAATTGTTGAAATTCCAACCCAGGTCTTTCAAGGAAGCTTCAACCACTAGGTTCCTGCAAAGAAAACTGATTAAGTCACTTGAACTCTGGAGTCCTCCATTTTCCCATTTATAAAATGAAGAGGTTGGTCTAGATGATCTCGAAACTTCCTTCCAGTTCAACAGCCTATGATCTGAACGCAGTGTCACTTTCTAGAAAGTTCTTTGTTATGTTGAACTGAAAATCTTATTTCCTTTACTTCTACCCATTGGATCCAGTTGTGTTGTTTGGAGGTCCCCAGAAATAATATTTATTCATTTTAAACTTGTTGGTCTATTTCTTCTAGTGTTCTTAGACATACCCTTAGAATGATGAGTTTCAATCCCAGGATACTCTTTGTGTCAGAGTTTCAGCCTGCATGGTATCTGAACAGTATTATAATCATTATAGACTGAAAAACTGAAAGTCCCCTTTCACCAGGGAAGGTAACAAATATGTCTGGAGCACACAAGCTGTCAGGGGATGGGAAACTCATAAATAAACATTGCTCTTCAACTGCTTTGCTCAAGTCAATATAAAGAAAATGCAGGGACATTTGCTTACTTCAGGAGAACTAAGGAAATCCTGATGAGGAAGCCACTAATCTCTAGAGACTTACCTGGATCTGATACTCTACCTGCAAACAACTGATTCCACTAAAATGTGAGCAAGTTGCAGAGAGTTTAATTATTAACCAGCAACAAGTATGGGACCTTCTTTCTCCTTAAATACTATAGCAGTATTCCACCAAAGTTTCCTGGAAAGGCAAGAATGAATATAAACTCCTCTTTTTGGCTTTTAAAACTGTTCATGTAATTTTAGTAGGGAAGATAATTAAAAAAGTGCCATGCTAAATAACACTTCAACACAATAATCTTTGAACTCCCTTTCCAATTGCCTGTTACGTATTTATTTTAACTTAGTTTACCTGCCAGCACTTAGCACTTAGCATGTTCCAAAATAACTTTCCATCTTTTCTCCTATATCTATTTTTCTCTCATTCTTTTGATGGCACCATCAACATCCTGCTAACCTAAGCTTGGGATTTTGGGTTCATATTTGGTCTTTCCTTTGGCTTCATGTTTCTCACTCAATCCAAAAAGTTATCAGGTGGTTATTTACTCTATCACTGTCTCTGTATTTCTCTCTCAATTGTTTTCTTTCTTTCCTTTTTATATAACCACCATGGTAGTTCAGACTTTTAGCCTTTCTCACCTATCCTTAAAACCTTCCTGCTTATTTTCAACACACAGACCTAACCATTTTGATGATGATGATGATGTTTGTGCTTCATTCTTGAAGAAGACTATGACATCAGGGAGGCGATGCCATGATAAGCACATGAATTGGATTTGAGTGAGGGGTGCTGTGCTAAGTCACCAGCCTCACTTTGTCCTTCAGAGTCATCTGGGTCCAATGGCCAGATATGAATCATGACAACTGGAGATGCTCTGGAGGAGAGGCAATCAGGATCAAGTGACTTTCCCAAGGTCACACAACTAACAAGTATCAGTTGTCTGGGGTTGGATTTGACCTCTTGGCTCCTGACTCCAAGCTAGTGTTTTATCCACTGCGCCACTTAAGGCTACCTCTAGTCATCCTGACCCTTATTGGGTCACTGAACCCAGATGGCTCTGAAGGATAAAGTGAGGTTGGTGACAGCACCCTCCCCCCCATCAAATCCATTTCACATGCTTGTCATGGCATCACTTCCCTAACCATTTTATATCCCACTTAGAAAGCTTCAATGACCCCTTTATTGTTGTCAGGATAAAATTCAGACATCATAACCTTAAAATCCTTCACAATCTGTCTCCATCACTCTGCAGCTTTATTTCACATTGATCTCTTTCATGTATTCCACATTCCGGCCAAACAAGGCAACTAGGCATTCCCTAATCTTTTTCCTGTGCTCTTCTTCCTCTGTCACATTGTTTCTCTGCCAACTGCTAGTCCTGGAATATCCTTCTTTATTTCTGCTTGTTACTCCAACTTTCTATTTTTTCATAGCCAAGCTTATGTCCTGACTTCCACATGATGTCTTTTCTAATCCCCCAAACTGAAAGTAATCATTTTTCCCCTTGATTTATTTCCAGTATTTTTACTGAGGGAATTCCTTATTTCATTCAATTTTGTTCTATACCTTGTATATGTATAATATTCTTCCTATTTTAGTTTGTCAGCTTCTTAAATGTTTGGACTTTGTCATTTTTCTTCTTTTTACCTCTAGAACCCAACACAGCACCTTGTATATAACCAAGATATTTTGGTAAAAGTATGTGAATGGTACTACCAAGTGGTGTTGATAATCTATTCATGACATTTCATAATATGTAATTCTTAGCCATGTCATCTCATTCATCTTCTAGTGAGACTTTACTCAAAGTATTCCAGGTTTCTTTTGGGTTGCAACTGAGAAGTCTTTATGATGCAGATAAAATTGTAAAGAGGGAGGCTTAAATATGTTATAGACTCAGAAGATGGGGAGGGTATTCTGTGTTACAGGAATCAAGTGACTAAAGGTACAGAAGAGGGATTCTTATGCATTTGTTCTATGACAGGAAAAAAAAAGAATGGAATGATTTGAGTGGAGTATTTCTATAGAGTAGAAGTTCTAGACCTACTTTTCCAACTTATATGAGGCCTTCTTTATCTGGATGAACCACTGGTATCTCAAACTCAATGTGTGCCAAATTGAGATTGTTATCTTTCCTAAAAACCTACTCTTTCTTTTGCTTTTATAATATCCCCTTGTATTATAACCATTTTACTTAGACTTTCAGATTTAGAACCTTGGCATTAACTTTGGATTTTGCCTCTTCTTCATCAATCATATCTAATCAGGTTCCATATCCTGCCAATTCCACCTTTTAGATATCTCCAAAAATCAATGTCCCTCTTTTTATTCCCACAATTCAGAGGTGATTCTGATGATGTAGTAGAAAGAAAACTAGATCTAGAGTCATGAAAATCTGAGTTGAGATTTAACTTTAGACATTTGTTAAGCAAATCACTTAATCTTTCTAACTTGTTATGCAAAATGTGGATAATCATAGGACAAAATGTTGTTATATAAATGCTTATTCTCTTCTCTTCCCATGGCAAATACTCTTATATGGTCTCTAATACCACCCACCTTATTTGTTACATTAGAATCTTAAATGTATTTTCTAATCCATCCTTCAAACACTTGCCAGGTATATCTCCTAATTTATAGTCTTATGTTTAAAAAGTTTGATTGTGTTTTTTGCTGTCTAATACGTAAAATGTAGCCTCCTTGGACATTCAATCAATCAATCAATGAACATTTATTAAATATTTATTAAGTCCCAAACAATGTGCTAAGCACCCTCAATTAAACAGTCAAAAGTTCCTCAATAAACTGGCACTACTTTCCTTTTCTAGGTTTATCTCATATTTCTATTCTACATGTACATTATAATCAAACTAAACTAGAAGACATTATATTCCTCCAACCAAACATGCCCCACATTTTCTCGTTTCTATCTTTGCTTATACTATTTTTTTTAGGTTTTTTGAAAGGCAAACGGGGTTAAGTGGTTGCCCAAGGCCACACAGCTAAGTAATTATTAAGTGTCTGAGACTGGATTTGAACCCAAGTACTCCTGACTCCAGGGCCGGTGCTTTATCCACTCTGCCACCTAGCCGCCCCTTTGCTTATACTATTTACTGTGTCTATAATGTCCTTCTTTTCCCCCAAACTGTTGAATTCCTTTCTACCCTCTGAAGATCAACCCACGTAATATTTCTTTCATGAAACTTTCTTTCCATTTCAAAGGTAATGATTATCCCTTGGACTTTATATTTCAGTTTACTTTGCAGTTATTTTGCAGCTCTCTCATGCTATATGTAGGATCTATTTGTACATGTATAAAATTCTACATGTACACAGCATAATGCAAGAAAAATTGAGGAGAAAGAAGTACTAATAATTAGTAGGGGTAGATGGAGGAAGTAGGGGGTACCTGAGTTGAACCCTCAAAGAAGACAAGAATTTGAGAAATATTCATGAAGTTGGAACATAGTTAATGAATTTGAATATTGAGTTTGGAGAATATCTCATAATCTAGTTTGGTTTGACTGCAGTGTACATGAACAGCAGTAGGATCAAATATAGTAGAAATGTAGATGAGAGCAAGGTTTTGGAAGGACTTAATCAATGAAAGTATATACAATTTGCATTTAATCTTATAGGAAAGAGGGAACTTATGGGAAAGAGCAGACAAGGAACAAGTTCAAATTATTTTTTTCATCTGTGGCGGAGGACTTTGAGAGGCTGGAGGCTATAGAATGATCTTAATTCAAAGGCTGCTATAGTAGTCCAGCAAAAAGGCAATGAGGGGTTGAAACTAGGCCAGTGGCTAGGTGGGAAGAGAGAAAAAGATTGATATAGGAGATACTATGGAGAGAGGAATCAATCAAATTAGTTGATTATATATAGCAGGTGAAGGATATGGAATTAACTAGAAGGAGTCCAAGAAGGTAACTGGAAGAATGGTATTGTTCTCAACAGAAATGGGAAGTTTAGAGGAAGAGTTAGGAGAAACATAATGAATTCTGTTTTGGACATGCTATATTTGAGATGATAATAAAGTGTCTAGAAGAAAATATCCTACATGCTGTGGATGATGTCAGAGATTCAGAAGATATACATAGTTGAACTTTAGGAATTGTTTGAGTCGAGATGACAATTGAACTCATGGATGCTGATGAATAAATATAGAGAAAGAATAGAACAGAACCCATGACAGAATTATGGGGAAAATCTGTAATAGGTGAGAAGGACTGATCGATTCAACAAAGGATTCCAAAAAGGAGCAGTCAAATTGTTAGCTAGAGAACCATGAGAGATTAATGCACAGATGCCAGTAGTATTGAGAAGAATACCAGCTTATTTAAGATGCTAGATTTTGTATCTAAAGATCATTTTATGGTCAAAGATAAGACTGTTCCTTTCTTCCAGGTAGATTTAGAATGACATGAATAGAATAATGGGAATAATGGTAGAATAAATGGTAGGGGAGATGGTTAAACTTGTCCTATTCCCAAGAAATGGATCTCCCATTGCACATAGGAAGGATCATAATACTATAACAATAGTTCATTCATACAAAACATTTCAAAATTTACAAAGTGTTATTAAAAGGATAAGCATCAAAGCTGAAATTTAGGAATTACTCTGGAGTCTGAGAATCCTGGGGGAAGGCAAACAGCTGTCCAGGAAAGAGGACGCATTATACAATTGTAGATTGTACAATTACTTTTGCTAAAGAGTATCAAGAGTGCTCTTAACATACTTAATAAATGTGGATCATTGGGTATGGTGGTAGTAAGAGAAGGCTGCTGTTATTTGCTGGAGCATTAAATGAATGAAGTAGATATGTGTGTGTGTGTGTGTGTGTGTGTGTGAAAGAGGACTCTAAGGTCCTTCTTTTTCAGCATCTTACCCCAACTATTCAAGCTGTCTACAACTAACAAACCAAATATTGTTCTTTCTCTGTCTCTCTTTTGTTTTTTGTCTCTGTCTCTCTATATCTGTCTCTGTCTATCTGTCTGTCTGTGTGTGCCTCTCTCTTTCACATACACACACATACACACACATGCACACACATTTGAATCTACTGCATTATCTTGATGTTACATCAAATAACAGCTTGTCTAATAAAGGAAAGTAGCACCAAAATAAGCAAAAGCTTTTGTTCTGGGAGTGGCTTTTAATAATTGGATGACTAATATTCCCAGAGCTAGATTTATAAGTATGTGTTACCACAACATCTTCTCTAAAGGACAAAAAGAATGTGAAGAATTGGCATATTGTTATAATACTTAGAAGTTTGAAGCTTTAGGAGAGAATAGAGCAAGAAGCTTAAACTGGTTGCAAATTTAATCATATCATATGCTAGTACCTGATTTAGAGTAATAATAATTGAAAAAGAATGGTATTAGAGATAAACATTATGCTAAGTACCAGACTTTTTCATTGTATTCTTTTGATCTAATCCTATTTACACATACATATGTATCTAGATAGAAATATAAAATATATGCATTTAAGAACATTGTAAAATGGTGTATATCATATTGTGGACACTTCTAGCATGATAGGTGCTTTGGATTTTTGATAAAAGTCATATAGAGACAGAAGTTTCTAGCTGGTTCCTTTGTTCTCACCTCCATTGTCTTGGTGCTTCAAACTATGTTGAGGAGAGTTGGTCCCTGAGCAGAAAGATCATTCTATTCAGGAGACTTTAAAGTGATATACAACTTCTGCTCTTACCCTCTTCTTTTTTTCCCTTGAGCATAAGACTTGATGACTCCAAAATCCCTCCCTTACATTTCCATGGAGAAGAGGAAGGGATTTCCTCTTCCCCTTTCCCATACTGGGCAGTGATGTCTCCTACAAGCCCAGAGTAGTGATCATGTGTGCTTGCCTGGATTAGCCTGAGGATGACTTATTCCATTTTATCTTTCATTCTCTGTGTAGAAGTGATCAAACGACAATTCTGAGATAGATATTTCTAGCTTGGTGGATCCAATGAGGGATTAGAAACTATGTGGTTCAAGGTGGTGGTTATTCAGTGGAAGGTGACCTTTAAAACAACTTCTTAGAAGAGAAGATGACCAATATGAGGAAGACGAATCAAAGCCAGACCATGGCTTACCAGGAGATATGCCTTGATGGTTCAGATAGGCTAATTTTCCTTCCCTGTGTGTGGCAATTGGCGGAAATGGCTGGACCCTCCCTATTCTATACATATTGCTTTCTACTGAAACTGCAAGAAAGATTGGTGGTCTAGGGGAATGATGATTGGTGGTCTGGGGGGGTATGCCATTTCAAGGTTCTTGGGACTGTTTGTGGAGTCAGTCATTTATTGCTGGTTGTAATGAGAAAGGTCGGCATATTCTTTAAATAAATTTCTCACCTAATTATGGCTGGCAGGGCAGGGCTGCCAACAAGTCTGATGATTTAGGGACCACTGCTATTCCCAGTGCTCCTAGGGTCAGGAGTTTGATTTTTATCATTAGGGTCTGAAGCGAGATGATGTTCAAAGGTAGTATGGAGGTTTGATTTGTGAGGACCATGTTGCCTTCTGTCTTTTTCCTGTTTCATCTAAGCTGGCTTGATGGGCCTAAATTTGTTTACCTTTTATTGGGTGGGGGGGAGAGAGCATGCATACACATTGGGTATATATAAAATAAATGTAAATAATTTTTAAAAAAAAATTTGGCAAGGAAATCATTAAAAGCTGGAGAAACAAAGTATGGCCACTTGTAGGATGTAGGAAGAGGTGGCATATGCTTTGGAATAGGGACTAGGAATAGATACTGAGATTCTATTATAGGTAAATCACAGATGAGGAAACTCCACTCACCTTTGCTGCAACATACAGTCTTAGATTAGTTTAGAGTGCTGAGAGAAAGAGTCACTTTCTCAGTGTCGTATAATTAGTATACATATCAGAAGGGGAACTTCAACTCAGGTGTTTCTTACTTCCACTATGCCATAAAAATCTCCTCTTTTTCTGTTTCTCTGTGTGTAAATTTCTCTCTCTCTGTCTCTGTCTCTCTCTCTCTCTCTCTTCCTCTTTGTTTTTTATATGTACCTACATATCTGTCTATCTATCTATAGATACAATTGTACATATCCATATCCACGAATTGATGTAATAAAGGATATAATGTCTAAGTTACATAATGTTCAATTGATGCAACTGAGATTACTAAGCTTAGAGAAGGAAAAAACTCAGAAGGGACATGCTAGATGTCTTCAAATATTTGAAGGTTGCCATATACAGGAAAAAAATGAAATTTCTTATGTTTTGTTTTCTCTTTATTAGTGATTTTCAAAGAGAATCCAGGTGGTTATTTGTTAGGTACATTATATTTAGGATGTCCTTTCTGATTCTGGTTATTTTACACAATAAATATACACATTGGATGTGCATGTCTATATGTGCATATTCATGTATATTTGTACATATATATATATATATATATATATATATGAATTGTCATTCATTAAAATACTGTTTCTTTGCCTTTGTTTTCTTCTGTTTAAACATGTTTTATTTCTCAAGTGCAAACTGTCAAATAAATACATAAAATTATTGAGGAGAAAAACTGGAGTGTTTATTAAGGCTGTGAATGAGTAGAAGAGAAAAATGTATAAATCAATGAAAAGCCAGCCCTGCCTGTATGGAGTGAGAGCATGGTCTCATGCCCTAGGAAGTTTGTTCTGCAACAGATAATTTGCTTTGTGCTAACAAGGAGGGAGAATATACTTGGTTCAGATCCTTCTCAAAGAACAGAATAATATAGTATATGTGTGCTGACTGCTATTTTCCTAGGAACCCAGTCTTTGAGAAGTTTGGTCATGGAAGGGCTAGGATCATAAGATCACAAACTTAGAGCTAGAAGAGATGTTAAAGGTCATAAAGTCCAACATCTTCATTTTACAGATGAATGAGGCTGGAATGGAAATAATTTACATCAGGGACTCCTCAGGGTTGCACCAGGGAGGTGCAAGATGAAAAGTCAGTCTCTTGCCATGCCTTATTTAAATGTAAATGTAATTAAGATTCTTTGGACAGTGTTTCTATCTGCTTCTGCCTCTCCCCTCCCCTCCCCCCTTTTTCCTCATTCCATGAGTGAGTTATTAAGATTATTCCCATTGAAATGATGAAATTTTGAAGAGACATATGGGATAGTGAGTAGAGAGCTGGACAGTTTTGACATGGAGGACCAAAGTATCATGGCTTAACATGAAGTATCTATTGTTGGACCCTCAGGGACTGGCCTGTACCCGGCCATGTTGTTTGGACTAGGTTCAGGACTGGGAAGTGTGGCCATATGGAGAAGGGTATATATCACATTTAGCTTATTAAATTATTTTTATGATATTCCAGGGAATTTTTTTTCTTAGATCTTCATTTATATTCTGCCTAAGGAGATTAGGGATTTACTTGTGAATTCAGTGAAATAGGTAACTCATAGAAACAGTGTGAAGAAACTCACAACCAGTTCTGATAGGCATCTTTTCAGTACCTTTAGTCTTGGAGAATTAGTTACCTGCTATACTGAGAGTCATATAACCAGTATGTGTTAGAAGTGTCAGAATTCTAATACAGATTTTCCTGTATTTAAGGACATAGAACTTCATCTATATGATCCATGGCAAAACTGTTACCAAGCTGTTTCTGCAAAATCTTAACCACAAACCATCACTCCATGTTTTCTTTCTCTACTTCTGGGATTTCTAATTTACCTCAACTTATAAAATGACCAGGGAATCAAGCAATACCATTAAACAGAAAATACTTGACATGTATTAATAGATTAAAGGGCAACTCCAATCATTATTGTAGGATATGGCTCCTTTCCCACCCAAATTGTAGATCAAGTGTTAGAAGAGACATCAGATGTCAGTCTTCTGAGATCAGATTCATATAGTTAGTGACTCACTGTTAAAGGAACCCTTTATTCCTGATATTTTTGACTTTCAAGGAAATATTTATTCTAACACAACTTTGTCTACATGCTACATGGCAAAACTTTTACAAGATTTTTTCTGCAAAATTAAAAATTTTTCCAAGGACCAAGGTGGATACCTATGGTTCTTTTACCATGTGCTGTGTGAATAGATCTTACCACCATGTATGTAAATGGAGTGAATCAGATTTGTTCAACTGAGGCATTCTATAAGACTGTATTGGGAAGTTTCATGTCTTCAAAGACTCAAGAAAAGAGTCTATGTAATCTTAGACAGCTCAGCTCAAAAACATTCAGAATATCTGCGTGAACATAATATATACTGCAAATGTCTGAGTCTCCTGGTGCTCATGTCAGGTTGGTCTGCTTTGAGTGACAGCACCTTCCTAAGATGTTGCATGTGATCTAGGCTTGAACAGAATTGAATTATACAGTAGTCATCTGACTACCTGAGTATTATCTTCTCTGACATTTGCTAATGCTGTTTCAGGCCATATATGGGCTGAGTTGAATTTTGACAGCCGTTTTGAAATTTAATGTTCACCTCTTCATTACTCAGGGATCTTTTATTATTTTTTTTGGTTGTTTGAGTAGTATGATTTTGCCTTGACACCTCATTCACCTTCAATGTCCCAGACCTCAATAAAACTATCAGTACAGATAAAGTTTTTTCTTTTCTCTTATGGCAGTTTCAAGAAATGAGAAGTTTAAAAAAAATCTACTGATTTTTACATTTAAAATCTTTATTTTTATTATGTTTTCTCTTTTTTTATTTTTAAGTGAAATGTGGTCACACTCTTTATATTGATGTAATTCATTGATCAAACAAATGCATAGAATCATCCATTGGCTTAATTAGATCATTCATCAGAAAGACCTAAAGTTTGCTTCTCTATCTTGGTATTGTTTGAAAATTCTTCCATGCTGGATAAGTAGAGTATTTTCATTTCTATATTAAATTTCACAAATATTCATTAAATACCTGCCTTGTGAAGTATGTTTTGCCCACTGCTGAGGTCCATGCTTCATATTTTTTTTTAGTTTTTTTGCAAGGCAAATGGGGTTAAGTGGCTTGCCCAAGGCCACACAGCTAGGTCATTACTAAGTGTCTGAGACTGGATTTGAACCCAGGTACTCCTGACTCCAGGGCTGGTGCTTTATCCACTGTGCCACCTAGCCGCCCTTCATTGTTTTAAAATACCAACTTTGACTATCCTTGAAGATTGCAGCCTTTTCCCCCAGCTTCATTGATAGTTTTATATGTTCATACTCTAGACTTCAAGTGACTATAAAAAGGACCTAGGGATGGAGTTTTTCTTAGGATAACTTTATGAGATGATATGAAGTTAAGAAAGGAGATTTCTAGTTCTTTCATCTATTCTTCATATAACCTAAAAGGCTGGTTCTAGTTATTTAGTATTTTTGTCTAGTTTGAACTAAAAGGAAAAATATGATTTATTTGCATAATTTATGGGAAACTTACCTCATAAAGCCATATGATGCTTTTAGACACCAAGAGCATGATGCAACTGACCTGAGCATCTTCTCTAGTTGAAGTGAAGGGTTTATTCTAATCCAGGGACATTTCTTTAGGCAGCCTCTGTTGTGCTTATTGCTATTGTTAGTGAAATTGCAGGCAGGAGTTAGGGGTTTGGGTTGTTGTTAGATGACCAGAAGCTAACATGTCCAGAGAAAAAAATTAATTTGTAAAGTTCTAAGATAGTTTATCAAGTAAGGTAAACATCTCAGCAAGTATGAGAATCAAGTTAAATGAATGTGCAGATTCACACTGATCATGCAAACTTGGTTTCAGTATTTTGAATCTCCTGAGTATGCCTAAAGTAAGTGATTGAATAGGACTATTAGGACATTCATTTCTTTTCATTTAGATTGAGGTTGATAAAAATCAGTAATGATATCTCTGTAGAGATTCTTGGGGAGAAGAGGTTCATCAAATGCTGGATCTAGAACTGGGAAAATGTGAGTTCAAATCCAGCCTGCAACACCTACCAGCTGTGTGATCCTGGCTCAGTCACTTAACCTCTACTTCCTTAGTTTATTTCCTCATCTGTAAAGTAGGGATAGTAATAGTATTTTCCTATAGGTACAAAATGTGATAGTATTTGTAAAGTACTTTTCAAACCTTAAATTTCCATATAAATGCTAAATATCATCATCATCATCATCATCATCATCTTAAATTTCTATATAATCTCTGAGACTATTTTTGAGTTCTCAATTGCCTAGTCAGAAAATGGACTCTTATAATATACTACCTACTATAGAAAGATTCAGTAAAATTTAAATCACCTTGGGTTGATCAGGAGCCTCGAAAGAACTTATTAGGTTCCTTTTGAATAGAATAAGAATTTACTTTTGGTATTTTAAGTTTTGTCCAGAATAGTTGTAAACTTGGCAGGCATGGGAACTAAAAATGGCACTTTGGTGATGTGTTGCTGCTATTGAAATGAGACATGTAGGATGGAGAGTTGGATTTGGAGGCTGGAAGAGACAGGTTCAATATCATCTCTGATGCTCGCTGTATAACCCCAGGCACCTCACTTATTTTCTCTGTGCTTTCTGTGCCTCATCTATAAAATGAGAGTGTTGGCCTTCATGGCCTCTAAGGTCCTTTCTAGCTCTCAATCTATAATTCTATGCTCCAGTGGTGGTTAGGTTGCACAGCTATCGTTTCAATCACTTAAAAACAACCATTGCTCCATTTTCTATCTGCCAGAAAGGTAAGAAGAAACTCCCTTAAAGGTCACTGAGGATTGTGTGAGTGGTCTAGTCATTCAATTTTATGGGATCTGAAGGTGGCAGAAAATCTATACTCTTGTTCTGGTACCCTATTGATTGGTACATAACCTTAGAGAAGTCTCTTGACTGTTCTAGGCCAATACTTTCTAGTCTTTGGCATAGGAATGACAAGTACTTCGTCTCTCATTTATAGGGGTGTCACAGAGACAGAAACTCAGAATCTGAAATTGTTCTTGAATCCATGGAAAGACACTCCACAGAATAAAGAGCTTGTTAAATACAACTATGTATTAGAAAATGGGTATGATTGTCTTTCTAAATATTTGCTATTTTTCAGATATTTTCAGTGTATTTATTTAATTTCTAGTACTTGGTAAGTACACTAGAGATGCATTGTGATTTTAAAATGATTATTATTATGATTATTGTTGGTTTATTTTAGTTTACTTTCTGAAAAATACTTTGACTGCTGAGCTGTTATTAAAGGTGATGTAAGCTTCAATATGCAAGGATGAGATATTAGAGAAAAAGATAATGCTTTAAACCTGACTTTAACTTTCAATTTCAGCACTGTCCAGAACAGCTATAAAACTGGAGAAAGGTAAGTAATAGATTTGACAGCTCTAATCTAAAATGGACCTTATTAGTGAAATATAAATTATAACCAGACATATCCTATCAGCACCCCATGAAGTTAATGATAAACAGTCAATGAGATTTATATACCTTTAGCAGTTTTATAATGAGTCTGTTGCTTCTATGACAGTTTACTGTCAAACATTATGCTTAGAAATTTATAGCATTTGATACAAATGAATAGACAGTTCAGCTTCATTGAGATCTGTTCTGGTTTTCCATGTTCATGAGGATCACACATTCACTTGTCTTTTATTTGTTTTTTTCTTCAGACTAAGCTTTAAAAATTATGCACTAGAAATAAAGGATTTAAGTGTGTAGTTGACCCAGTATGTTGACCCAAAGGAAGTCTATGATGACTTAGGAAAAAAGATTTAATGTTTTCTAAGAACAGGAGGAATAAGGGAGGGAGGAAAGAAAAACTCAAGTGATGTTCTATGTTCTACGTGTAATCTGACAGAAATGCACTGCAGGGAGTCATGGTAGAGTAGAAGAGTGTTGTGAAAGAGAACTGAGACTTCTTTTTTTTTAACTAATTCTATTACATTGGTGTAGATCTTTCTGAGTCTCAAGTCCTTTCTAGGCTGAATTGGCGAGGAGATGAATGGACCAGATAATCCTTAAGAACACTTTTGACCCTTATATTCTATGAATCTATGAGAATAGTTTCATTTAAATCATCCCAAAATCATACAGTTTATGTGTCACAACACCCTTCTACTCTACCATGACTCCCTGCAGTGCTCATGTCTTCTGAATACAAGTGCATTTTATCATGCCAGTTTGTTCACTGAAATTATATTGTGAACAGGGATCTCTGCTTCCATTTTCAGCTCTACCAAGAAGAAAATATCCCTATTGTATTCTGGGGGATAGATGAATCTGATATAACTTTAATTGTTTACATTTATAACTCCTTTCTCCATTAGACAAAGGAAAAAAAAGTGATTGAAGGGAGCTCTTGCATATACTGGAATAATACTTCTGTGGTGAGAATAAGGAGTGGAGATGGACTGTCCTTGGTGTGAAGTCTGAAAGCAAGGAGATGACCACAGACGACATATTGAGATATCAAAGTGTACAATAGTAAACTGGGAGGGGGGCAACTAGGTGGCGCAGTGGATAGAGCACCAGCCCTGGAGTCAGGAGTACCTGAGTTCAAATCTGACCTCAAACACTTAATAGTTACCTAGATGTGTGGCCTTGGGCAAGCCACTTAACCCTATTTGCCTTGCAAAAAAATAGTAAACTGGGAGGGAGAATGGTATTATTTTCCCTGGAGTCAGGAAAACCTGAGTTCAAATCTAGCTTCTTATACTTTCTAGTTGTATAACCCTTGGCAAAACACTTAACCTCTCTATGCCTCAATTTCCTCCACCATAAAGTGGGGATAATAACAATACCTAGGTCACAAGACTATTGGGAGAATTAGATGATATTTTATACAAATAAAATCTCATGTGACTATCATATATATGGATATACACTATGTACTTTGTTTTAAGGTCAGCTAGATGGTGTAGTGGTCAAAGCCCAAAGCCCAAAGCACAAAATGATCTGAGTTCAATCTGGGATCAGACACTAAATGTATGACATTGGGCAGGTCACTTAACCCTATTTACCTCAGTTTCTTCACTGTAAAGTGAGCTGGAAAAGAAAATGACCATCAACTTTATTATCTCTGCCAAAAAAAAAAATTCCTAATGTGGTTATAAAGAGTCAGACAAAACTGTATATGTATATTTGTATAAGTTTGTATAAATCTAGTGCTTTGCATACTTTAATGTATGGAATAATAAGTAAATGATTATTATTCATATTACTCAAGTGGCTATCATTCTGAGTGAGATAGAATTCCTTCCTATCTAAGATGCAGTAGTTTTCTTTTTTGTACAGAAAATTACATACATGAATTTGTCTAGTATCGGGGATTCTGAAGCAAAATTACCAAATCCATTGCCTTTTCTATTCTCTTTTTTATGAGGAAGTTAGAACATAATATACTTGTTACCAAAGTACTTTAAAAAATAAAGATAAGGTTCACATTCTTTAACTTCATCTTTTTTTTCAAAGCAAAGACACACTTGTCTTCATAAACTTGGAAAGAACATGTGAATTGGTTCTCAATGAATAGATTAATATGCATATTACTGCTAAACCTCACTAATTTGCACTAATGACTGGGAAACCTATTGCAAATTACCAAATTAGTGGGGAAGCCAGCAAGCACAATTTAAAAAGCCCAAAGATATTGCACCACAAAATGTATCTTTTTTCATTGTTTCATCAAATGTAATTGAAATTTAACTGCAGATTGTAATTCTTAGGCTGTATATTGTATATCTTGCAAATATTCAAGGAGTAACAGTCATCTTTGTGCAGTAAAGCACCATTTTTATGTCTTGGGTCAGAAGGAGGACCTTGTTATGTAAATGACTTTTCTGGAAAAATGGAAATGGACAACTTAGTTGAAGAATTTGAATAAAAATGAAATACTCTGTTTTATTTTATTCATGATGGGAAATATATTATGTCAGTATTCTTTCCTACTTCACCCTGTTATTTGTTCATTAGGATTTTTCAATATCTCAATGAAAATGACAGTGATTGCACACAATACCATTGAAATCTGTTTAAAGAGATAAACATTTGTATTTGCAAAATTCTATTTCTCTTAAATCACTAGACTATCAAGAAGGAGATAGTTCTGGTAGGAATTAAATCTAATGAAATTCTATAATTTCCTTAAATTCCATGAAGGCAGAGACCATTAATGATTTGTACTTTGTTATTTCTTTCAGAGCCTAGCATGGAGCTCTGCTCACCACAGACCCTTTAAAAAATGAACTGAGCATTTTAAACTTCCTTTTACTCACTGGGCACTTTGTTGGGTGTTGCATGAGATAAGAAGTTTAGATGGTCCTATCTATGTGGAGCATTCAGCCCAGGGTGGAAAAGAAAAGCAATTCAAATTTATGAAATACAGCATTTCCTCTCCAAACATCAGACAAGTTGGTTGTCTATTGGAAAGGTTAGGGCTCCCATTTTACATCTAAAAAAACCCCCTGAAGTCTGGAGAGATGAAGTGATTTGTCCACAGTCATGCAATAATTAACATTAGAGTCTGAACTCACATCATACCTCTTAACTGAAGCCTGGTGATGTTCCCAGGGCACCATCCATCTAAACATGGCAGCAGTACAAGGACTGTGGTAAAGAAAGTATTCTGCTAACCATAAAATGTTACAAAGAATGTCACTCAAGTCCCACTTCAGTTTTAAGCTTAAACTATGCTAAAACTTTTTTTTATTATTTGTAATTTATTGTTATTGTTAGTGTTAGTTAGGTAGTAGTAGAAGTATTTCATTAAGAGGATGCCTATCCTCTTTTACCCAGATACCCAATACTATATGTCTGTCTGTCTGTATATTTGCATGCATATTTGCATATATATAAAATGTGTGTTACATGTATATATAAAACCCAACATAGGTAAACATGCATAATGCATAAGTGCATACATAAAATGATTGCATATAATAATTATTATTAGTCATGTGAATTATTCTGAGTTCAATTCTGGGTGCAAAGAGAATTCTCTTTTGCTGAGTTGCAGGAGTTTTCATTTTTATAGAAAATTAAATATATGAATCTATTAGTATTAGGGAATTCTGAAAAGCAGTTACCAAATCCATTGAATTTCCACTTTTTGTTTTTAATTACAGGATAGAACATAATACATTCATTATCAAAAGGACTTTAAAAATAAAGGTCAGGTTTGCATTCATATAATAAATATGTATATGAATATACTACATACTAATAGTACACACTAATGTGCATATATCTGAGCATATACATACAGAGGTGCATATATTCACATATGTTGACATATCTATAGGCATGTAACAATGCTGGCATGCATTATATTGTCTCTGTACACATATGTATGCATATAAGTAAATATGTGTATATAGATATCTCAAAGAATGCAAAGATAAAAATAAACAGATGTAGTAATAGCATCATTTTTTTGTGAAAGGAAATAACTGAAAGAGTAGAAGTTCACAATTTGAAAAATGACAAGAGAAATTATGGCATATACTTGTCATGTAATATTAATGTTGTAGAAGTATGCATATTTCACAGAAATATGGGAAGCACATGAAATAATATAGATTAAAAAAACAAATCCAGGCAAAAAAAAACACACAATGGAAATAATAAAGTAAATGGAAAGAATTCCAACATTAACGATAGAAATTGACTGTTGTATAATCATAAAGACCAAATTCTGCAATGGAAACAAATTGAAAGAAAAAATATTTTCTTCTTTCCTAACTGGAATGGGAGAGGAACATTGAATATAGAATCATTCAGTCATTTTCAGATTTGGTGAATTGGGTGGTTGAGTTGAATATTTTTTGGTTCTTTAAAATTTTTTTTTTACTATTTCATTTTTATTCTTTATTACAAGGAAAACAATATTTGAATAGGAGTGAGGAAAATCATGATTGCTGGATAAGAGAGAGTTAAGTTAAGGAGAAGGTATTTTTGGAAATTAAATATGTAAAAACAAAATATGTAAATATGAATAAAGCAAAAAATAAAAAACACAAATTCATAAACTGATTGAAATAATCTAGCTAACATCCCTATATTCATAAAATCATAGATTTAAAATGGGAAAGGACCTTAGAAATTATCAAGTTCAACATCTTCATTTAGGTTGTATATTGAATATCCAGATGATGAAATTGAGCCACAGATAGGTTAATATGACTTGCTTAGGATCACATAGCCTGGAAGAATCTGAGACAGGACTGACTTCAAGACTAATGCTTTAACAACTCTTCACCACTGTTTCCCTCTTCCCTTTTTTTAGGGCAGAAACACTGAAGTAAAGTTTCTCTATTTCCCCTCTTCTCTCTAGGTACCATCTCTCATCTACTCTATCTTTTTTTTTCTGGAGTGAAATTGTATTTTATTTGTTTTCCTTTTCCCTTCTTCATATTTGAATTATAAAATAGGACAGAAAGGTAAAGAAATGCTTCTGTTCTTTATCATTTTGACTCTTTCATTCCACTTTCCATTTCCTGCTCCATATCATTTTCAAATAATAAGCTTTTATTAAGCACCTACAATGTTCCATGAGTTACTCTAGCTGCAACTTTAAAATAGCAGATGAAAAAATCCCTAACCTAAAGGAGCCTAACTTCCATTAGAAGGGGGAAAGGGTAGACAACATTTGTGTGTGTGTGTGTGTGTGTGTGTGTGTGTGTGTGTGTGTGTGTGTATGTATATGTATGTATGTATGTATGTTTGTATATATATATATATATTATAACAAATATATGCAGAATAAGTCCAAAGAAGATTGAGGAAGAAGAGACTAGCAGTTATGTATCAAGAAAAGGCTTCAAATAGTTCTTGAACTAAGAATTGAAGGAAACCAGAATTTCTAAGATTCAAGGGAAACTTATCTCCATTGTTAATGTAGGACATAGACAGAGGGGTTAGGGGTAGTAATGATGCAGAATAGGGAGGAAGTCGCACACTCATTAAACAAGGGTATAATAAGGAGAATGGCTCCTCTAGACTGTCTTACAAAACTGAAAAGACTATGATGGAAAAACTCCCATCCATCTCCCCATCCATTTTTTTCTCTTCATTTCCATCAACATCTCATGCTGAGCTCCCAAGAATTTCAAATTGCATTCAACACAGAAAAGGAACACTTTGTTTCCAATGAGTAAAGATATTTTCAATTTAAATGCTTTGCCTAAGATTGATTTTGGACACCTAAGTGGAATAAGAGGAAAGATCTAGATGATCATTTCAATTAAGGAATTGATAATAGAAAGAATTAGTTGTTTTCTCAGATGACTTTCCTTCTATCAAAAATTTCCACTGCTTGGCTCTTGACAATCTTATTTAATCTGTATAGTCTTCAAAGAAATTTGATGCTTACAGAAAGATTTTAGCACTAGAATAAAGTAATTTTCCAGTGCTAAATTCTTTCTGGAATATACAAAGGAGAAAGTTTCTTTTGAACTCTTTAAAATGAAGTGTGCCTGTTTGGCAGACTTGTACTTCTCTTGTAGCTTTAAGTACACTGAAGTGCTGAGCTTGATGGGGATGCCCTTAAGTTTCTTCCTCCATTTTTATAGATTTAAGAACATTCTCCAGCGGTTTCCCTGGAGATGGTATTGCAATGACCATTACAGGTACCACTCAACCTCATACAAAGATGTAGTTGGTGTGACTGGGTAAAAACTTCTGAAGATGAATTCCCATTCCAGTTACCAAAGATATAGAACTTAAAACAAGCAAAATACACTTCAGCACTTTCCTGTTTTTCTCATCCAGCACAGATATTCCTTTTTAAAAGACCAAAACTTTAGTCTTTAGAAATTCATCAATAACCTTTTCCAAACTCTAAAATACTCCACAAAGAGAATTCAGAATTTGACATTTTCATCTTAAATACTTTGGTGGTAGTGATGGTAGTAGTTTGAAGCTTAAAATTATATTGTGTAAGTATATTCCAATACAGATTGGTACTCTCTTTTCAACTTCTAGAGTGAAGAATTACCTGAGGATAAGGTTAAGGGATTTGCCAAATTTTACATTGCCTTTGTATGTCAGAGGCTTGGATCAATTTGTTACTGAATGAGAAAAGTT
Organism: Macrotis lagotis; assembly: GCF_037893015.1. Classification (NCBI taxonomy): domain Eukaryota; kingdom Metazoa; phylum Chordata; class Mammalia; order Peramelemorphia; family Peramelidae; genus Macrotis; species Macrotis lagotis. The sequence goes on from NC_133663.1 coordinate 97,358,699, forward strand.
TTCAATTTACTACACCATGAGATCTTGCATTGTTAATAAGGATTAAAAAGAGTAAATGGTTACCATAAAACTAAGTGAATATGCATAAACTTTCCTACATTAGCCCTTTCAGAATACAATCAAACTATCTTATTTCTTTAACTGAAAATAAAATAATTAAGCTATGTATTTCCATTGTTTCTTTCTCTCTCTCTGTATCTCTACCTACATTTATATATTATCTTTCAATCTACCTATCTATGAAACTATCTATTTATGTATCCATCTATGCATCTATGTTTACATCTTTATAAATATGTACATTAACTATTTAATTACCTACCTTACATCTATCTATTTCACCTAGACTAGAATTGAAGCAACACTCATGGTCTGATTATGCTAGTTGATGAGTCAGTAGATAATAATAATAACAATGATAATGATAATTTCAATATAAAACCTAGTAGTTATATAGTGCTTTAATATTTACAAAGCACTTGACAAGTATTAGCTTATTTGATCTTTATAACAATCATAGGAGATAGGTGCCATTATTATCTCCATTAACAGATGACACTAAAGTAAATAGAAGTTAGGTATTTTGTTAAGAATCACAAATCTAACAAGTATTTGAAGAATAATTTGAACTTAGTTATTTCTGATTTCAGACCCCATGGTTTGCCCTCTGTATCACTTGTCTTTTCATAAGCATTTTTAAGCATCTACTATATGTTGAGTTACTATACGAAGTGCTGGGAATATAAAAAAGGGAGAAGACAATTGCTGATTTCAAGGAATTCACAGTTTAATGGGGGATACAACATTTAAATTACTATGTAAAAAACAATACATAAAGTCTAGAATGGATGTGATAACAGAGAAAAGACACTAATATTATGAAGAATTAAGAAAGGCTTATCAAAGAAGGTGGGATTTTAGCCAGGTCCTAAAGGAAGATAAGGAAGTCAAGAAATAGAGATAAGGAGAAAGAATTCTAGACATGGGGGACAACCAGTGAAAATACCTGCATGCAGCGATAGAATGTTTTGTGCAAATAAGAGCAAGGAGGTCAGTGTCAGTTAACTGCATAGGTGATAGGGTATGAAATTGCAGAAAATTATAAAGGTGGGAAGGGGGCAGTTTATAAAGGGCTCTATAAGCCAAATAGGATTTTTTATTTGAAGCAGTAAGGAGATGTAGTTTGCTCTTTAGGAAGATTAATTTGACAGCTCAGTAGAAGGTAGACTGGAGTAGGGAAAAACTTGAGGTGGGAGATCAACCAAAAAAAGCTAATGGAGTTGTCTAAATGGGAGGTTATAGAAGCCTGTACCAGGGTATATAGAAGTGGTACATTTATGGGTGACAATCTTTGTGTGAAACTTAGGTAGCATTGGTCATATGAAAGTTAATTGAGGATTGTAAAGTTAAGGTCTTTTTAGGGAGTATAAATAAGTTTCCCAGTATGAGGGTACTGGGCAGCTAGAAGTAGAATACTTGTCCAGAAATCAGGAAAACTCATCTTGAGGTCAAACCCAGTGTCAGACACTTAGTAACTGAATAACCCTGGGCAAGTCACTTCACTCTGTTCTTCATCTGGAAAATGAGTTAGAAAAAAATGGCAAATCAACTCTAGTATCTTTGCCAAGAAAAATCCCAAATGGAATTACAAAGAGTTGAATAGAACTAAAAATTGACTGAAATAAATGTGATAATCTTATAGTTTATACTAGTATTTCCCTAGACATGCTTTATTATGGACCAGAAAATCATCTACATTTTGTGGGGAAACTAGGTGGCAAAGTGGAGAGAGTGTAGGGCCTGGAGTCCAGAAAGCCCCGAATTCAAATCCAACGTTAGACACTTACCAGTTGTATGCCAATAGGAAAGTTATTTAGTTCTGTTTGCCTCTCTTTTCTCATCTGTAAAATGTGTTAGAGAAGGAAATGTCACATCACTCCAGGCTCTTTACCAAGAAAATCCCAAATAGGATCACGAAGAGTTGAGCATTACTGAAAACTATAAAAATAATTTAAAAAATCCAACTGTACAGCAACAGCAGGAGGGCAGGAATTGAGGAAGACAGAAAAATTATGAGCTAGGCATTTACCTCACAGGGGAAAAAAAGGAAAATGTTCTGGACTTCTGTAGACTAAAGCTCCCAGAATTTTGAGTGGGTAGTGTATATGGATTTAAGCATACTTCAAAGGAGGAGAGGTGCTCAGTAATAATGTAGGGGTTGAGTTTAGGAGTGGAATTAAGGAGTAAATTATCCTAACTGTCCTTCCTGAAGAATTGAATGGGGGGAATTGGTTGAAAGTTCAACCAGTCCTGGAAAAAGTGGTCAAGGAGGCTATGCCAACAGTATGGAACTAGAGCCCAGCAATTCCTAGAATATGGAAGGAGAGGGGAAAAGAAAGATTTATGATGCAGGCATGTTTTTTTTTTTAATTTATCTTTTTATTTTCAGTTTCTTTATTTATTATTTTTAAATTTTACAATTTCCCCCCTAATCTTGCTTCCCTCCTTCCACCCCCACAGAAGGCAGTCTGATAGTCTTTTACACTGTTTCTATGGTATACATTGATCTAATTTGAATGTGTTGACAGAGAAATCAAATCCTTAAGAAAAAAATAAGATATAAGAGATAGAAAAATTATATAATAAGATAACCTTTTTCAAAAATTAAAAGTAATAGTTTTTCTTCCTTCTCTGGATGCAGATGGTATTCTCCATCACAGATATCTCACAATTGTCCCTGATTCTTGCACTGATGGAATGAGCAAGTCCAGCAACCCCAAATTGCTTTTATGGTGTACAATGTTCTTCTGGTCCTGCTCATCTCACTCAGCATCAGTTCAGCCAAATCCTTCCAGGCTTCTCTGACTTCCCATCCCTCTTGGTTTCTAATGGAACAATAATGTTCCATAACAGACATACACCACGATTTGTTCAGTCATTCCTCAATTGATGGACATTCACTCAATTTCCAGTTCTTTCCCACCACAAACAGAGCTGCTATGAATATTTTCATACAAGTTATATTTTTACCCTTTTCATGATCTCTTTAGGGTATAAACCTAGTAGTGGTATTGCTTGACCAAAGGGTATGCTCATTTTTATTGCCCTTTGGGCATAATTCCAAATTATTTTCCAGAAAAGTTGGACAAGTTCACAGCTCTACCAACAATGTATTAGTGTCCCAGATTTCCCACATCCCTCCCAACATCGATCATTATGTCCTTTCTGGTCATGTTGGCCAATCTCCTAGGTGTGAGATGGTATTACAGAGATGTTTTTATTTGCATTTCTCTAATCAATAATGTTTAAAGCAATTTTTTCATATGACTATGGATAGCTTTTATTTCCTCATCTGTAAATCGCCTTTGCATATCCTTTGACCATTTGTCAATTGGGGAATGGCTTGTTTTTATAAATTTGACTCAGTTCTCTATATATTTTAGAAATGAATCCTTTGTAAGAAATATTAGTTGTAAGAATTGTTTCCCAATTTACTACAATTCTTTGATCTTGGTTACAGTGATTTTGTCTGTGCAAAAGATTTTAATTTAATATAATCAAAATTATCTAGTTTGTTTTTCATGATGTTCTCCATTTCTTCCTTGCTCATAAACTGCTTCCCTTTCCTTAGATCTGACAGGTAAACTATTTCTTGATCTCCCAGTTTGCTTATAATATTGTCTTTTATGTCTAAATCTGTACCCATTTTGATCTTATGTTGGTATAGGGTGTGAGATGTTGGTCTAATCCAAATTTCTGCCATCCTAACTTCCAATTTTCCCAACAGTTTTTATGGAAGAGAGTTTTTATCTCAAAAGCTGGACTCTTTGACTTTATCATAGCACATTACCATAATCATTTCCTGTTATTGCTTTTTCACCTAGGCTATTCCACTGATCTGCCACTCTATTTCTTAACTAATACTAAACTGTGTTGCCGACTGATGCTTTATAATATAATTTTAGATCTGGTAAAGTTAAGCCACCCTCTTTTATACTTTTTTTCATTAAATCCATGGAAATTCTCAACTTTTTATTTCTCCATATGAATTTACTTACAATTTTTTCTAACTCATTTAAGTATTTTTTTGGAATTTTATTTGGCAGGGCACTAAATAAGTAGTTTAATTTAGATAGAATTATTGTTTTTATTATATTAGCTTGGCCTATCCATGAACAGTTGACATTTGGCCAGTTATTTGAATCTGATTTTATTTGTGTGAGAAGTGTTTTGTAATTGTTTTCATAAAGTTTCTGAGTCTGCCTTGGCAGGTAGACTCTGAAGTATTTTATATTGTATGAAGTTACTTTTAATGGGATTTGTCTTTCTAGCTCTTTCTGCAATATCTTCCTAGTCATATATAGAAATGTTGAGTATTTATGAGGGTTTATTTTATTTCCTGCGACTTTGCTAAAGTGGCTAATAGTTTCTAGTAGTTTTTTAGATGATTTTTTAGAATTCTCTAGGTATACCATCATGTCATCTACAAAGAGTGAGAGTTTTGTCTCTTCTTTCCCAATTTTAATTCCTTCAATTTCTTTTTCTTCTCTTACTGAAGCTAACATTTCTAACACAATATTGAATAGTAGTGATGATAATGGGCATTCTTGTTTCACTCCATCTTATTGGAAATGCCTCTAGCTTATCCCCATTGCATATAATGCTTGTTGATGGTTTCAGATAGATACTGCTTATTATTCTTAGGAACAATCCATTTATTCCTATGCTCTGTAGTGTTTTTAGTAGAAATGGGTGCTGTATTTTGTCAAATCTTTTACAGCATCTATTGATATAATAATATGATTTGTGATAGGTTTGTTATAGATATAGTTAATTATACTAACAGTTTTCCTAATATTGAACCAATCCTGCATTCCTGGGACAAATCCTACTTGGTCATACTGTCTTATCCTAATGATAACTTGCTGTAATTGCTATGCTGACATTTTATTTCAGATATTTTGCATCTATATTAATCAGGGAGAGAAGTCTATAAATTTCTTTCTCTGTTTTGACTCTTCCTGGTTTAGGTATCAGCATCATATTTATGTTATAGAAAGAGTTAGGCAGAGTTCTGTCTTCCCCTATTTTTCCAGAGTTTGTATACAAGTGGAACCAATTGTTCCTCAAATGTTTGATAGAATTCACTTGTGAATCCATCTGGCCATAGAGATGTTTTTCCCTAGGGAGTTCATTGATGGCTTGTTGAATTTCTTTTTCTGAGCTAGGGTTATTTAGGTATTTAATTTTCCCTTCATTTATCCTGGGCACCTTACATTTTTGATATTCATCCATTTCACTTATATTATTAAACTAATTGGCACACAGTTGGGCAAAATAATTCTGAATTATTACTTTAATTTCCTTCTCATTAGTGGTGAGTTCATATTTTTCATTTATGATAGTAGCAATTTGGTTTTCTTCTTTATTTTTTAAATCATATTATCCAGAGTTTTTTTTTAAATTTATTTTTTATTCTCATTTTGTACAAATGTTTTTCTTTACATTAATAAAATATACTTGTTTACAAGTAAACAAAATACCCCTCCCCCATGAATATAGATAGACTTGCTTGGGCAAAAAAGTAAAGGGGGGAGAAAAAAATTAAAATTAAAAAAAATAATAGTAATAATTGTAGGTATGGCCAGATGGTGCAATGGACGAAGCAGCAGCCCTGGAGCCACGAGCACCCGAGTCCATATCCAGCCTCGTAAACTCAATAATCACCCAGCTATGTGACATGCAAGCCAACCAATCCCCACTGCCCTGAAAAAACCAAAAAGAAGGAAAAAAAAAGACCCAAAATAAAATAAAATAGTAATAATAGTAGGGGTGGCTGGGTGGCAGACAGAGCATTGGCCCTTGAGCCAGGAGCACCTGGGTCCGAATCCGGTCCCAGACACCCAAAGATCACCCTGCTATGTGGCCCCAGGCAGGCCACCCAGCCCCACTTGCCCTGCACCCTCCCCCAAATAATAATAACAAAAAATGTGTTTCAGTCTTTGTTCCAACACCATCAACTCTGTCGTGAGTGGATCACATTCTTTATGATAAGTCCATCACAAAGTTACTTCCATATTTTTCCAACGTTGCCATTGCTGATTGCAACTCCCTCCTTTCTTATTTCTCCACTACCATGTACTATATTTTCTCTCTCCTTTCACTCTGACTCTGCTGTAGGGTTGCTGAGTGGCACAGCAGAAAGATCCTTGGTCCTGGAGCCAAGAAGCCCTGAGCCCCCATATCACCCCTTAGGCCCAGAATCCACCTGGCCCTATGGTCCTGGGCAGGCCATCTAATCCCAGCCCCTTGCAAGAAGTAAAAAAAGAAAATGTGTTATATCTGACCACTGTCCCCCCATGGTCCATCCTCTCCTCCTTTATTGACATCCTCACCCCTTCCCCCTGCTCCCCCCTCCTTCTTACTCCAGTTGTCTATACCCCATTGAGTATATTTGCTGTTTCCTCTCCTAGCCATCTCTGATGAGAGCAAAGGTTCCCTCATTTCCCCTTGCCTCCCCACTTCCATATCATTGCAATAGCTCATTGTAATAAAAAAAAGTCTTACTATGTGAAATAGCTTGGACTATTCCCCCTCTCCTTTTTCTTTCTCCCATTCCATTCCCCTTTTTTTCTTATTGACTCCATTTTTACACCATATTTTATCTGTGAATTCAGCTTTCTCCTGTGCTTCAACTATAAAAGCTCCCTCTACCTGTTCTATTAACTGAGATGGTTCATATGAATATTATCAGTATCATTTTTCTATGTATCAGTATCATTTTTCTAAGTCCCTCATATTTCCCCCCTCTCCTCCAATCTCCATGCTTCACCTGAGTCCTGTATCTGAAGATCAAACCTTCTGTTCAGCTCTGGCCATTCCAAAAGGAACCTTTGAAATTCCCCTGGTTCATTGAAAGTCCATCTTTTTCCCTGGAAGAGGACATTCAGCCTTGCTGGGTAGTTCATTCTTGGCTGCATTCTAAGCTCTTTTGCCTTCCAGTATATTGTATTCCAAGCCCTATGAGCTTCCAATGTAGCTGCTGCTAAGTCCTGTGTGATCCTCACTGCAGCTACACAATATTTGAACTGTGTCCTTCTGGCTGCTTGTAATATTTTCTCTTTGACTTGGGAGTTCTGGAACTTGGCTATAATATTCCTGGGGGTTAGTTTTTTGGGATATCTTTCTCGGGGGGATCAGTGGATTCTCTCCATTTCTATTTTGCCCTCTGCTTCTAGAATATCAGGGCAATTTTCCTGTAGTAATTCTTTGAAAATGATGTCAAGGCTCTTTTCCTGATCATGACTTTTAGGTATTCCAATAATTTTCAAATTGTCTTTCCTAAGTCCGTTTTCCATATCAGTTGCATTTTCAATGAGATATTTCACATTTTCTTCTAATTTTTCATTTTTTTGGTTTTGAAGTATTGATTCTTGATTTCTGGTAAATTCATCAATCTCGTTAATTCTATTCTTTGTCTGAAGGATTTGTTCTCCTCAGAAAGTTTTCTTATCTCTTTTTCCATCTGGCCAATTTTGCTTTTTAAAGCATTCTTCTCCTCAATAACTTTTTGAACTGTTTTATCCATTTGACCTAAGCTGTTTTTTAGCATGCTATTTTCTTCAGCATTTTTTTGGATTTCCTTGACTAAGCTGCTGACTTCATTTTCATGTTTTTCCTGCATCTCTCTCCTTTCTTTTCACAGTTTTTCTTCTAACTCCCTCATTTGATTTTCAAAGTCTTTTTTGAGCTCTATCATAGCCTGAGCCCAATTTCTGTTTTTCTTGGAGTCTTTAGATGCAGGAGCTTGTGCTTCCTCATCTTCAGACTGAGTATTTTGATCCTTCTTGGGCTCATTTGCAAAATATTTCTCAATGGTCTTCCTCTTGTTTCTTTGTTCATTTTCCCAGCCTAAGCCTGTCTTTTGGGGGTGCTTCCTGAGCTTTTGGGACACTCCCACAAGGGTCTCAGTGTGTGAGGTTCTGTCCTCCCTCCTGGTCTGTGAATGACCATAAACGCCCCCCTCTGCCACGGGGTTGAAGTGGGGGTGGCCCTGCTGTTCTATGGGGGGGCCTAGACTGCGATCAGGATCTGAATGTGGTCAGAGCTCCAGAGTCCTGTTCCAGGGGCAGAGGACAGAGCTCTGCAGTTTCTCTCTTCACTACCCTCCCTCTGCTCAATGGGCTCATGCCCTGGGGGCTCCTGCTTACTGGCTCCACCTGCTTCTGTTTCTGGGTCTAGGCTGCCAAAAGACCAGGCTGCTGGCTGTGTGCCCTGAGGGCTGGGCTCCACGTGCTAGCTCTGGCAGAGGTCCCCCTCTGTTCCCCCACTTTGTGCCGGTGCTCCCCGGGGTGCAGCTCAGGAGACTCCCCCCGCTGCTGTGAGCTGAGGCTCCCAGCACCCTGGGGCTGCCTCCAGGAGGCTGAAGTTCTTTGGCTCTGGCGGGCCACCCCTCTGGTGGGCCGCCTCTCTGGCCCTGGGGAGCAGAGCCTTTCTGCTCTTTTCCAGGTTACCTTGAGTAGGAGAACTGCCTCACTGGGTCCCTTTGTGGGTTCTGTCTCTCGAAAGTTTAGTTAGAGTCTTTAGTTTATGAGTTTTTATCAGAGAGCTCCTAAGACTTGATCTCTTCATGTCGCCATCTTGGCTCCACCATATTATCCAGAGTTTTATAAATTTTATTGTTTTTTTTTCATAAAACCAACTTTTGCTTTTATTAGTTTAATATTTTTCTTGCTTTTGATTTTATTAATCTCTCTTATTTTTTAGCATTTCTAATTTGATATTTGAGGGTTTTTAATTTGTTCTTTTTCTAATTTTTAGCTGCATGTTTAGTTCATTGATTTCCTCTTTCTCTAATTTATTTATGTAAGAATTTAAAGATATAATATATCCCCTCACAAATGACATGGTTGTATTCCATTAGATTTAGTATTTTATTTTTTTATTGTCATTATGTAGGATGAAATCATTAATTCTTTCTTTAATTTTTTTGATCCACTCATTTTTAAAAATGAGGTTATTTAGTTACCAAATAGTTTTAGGTCTATCTCTTCCTGGTCCATTAATGCATGTGATTTTTTTTGCATTATGATCTGAGAAGGATGTATTCACTATTTCTGCCTTTCTTCATTTGATTATTAGATTTTTTATACCCTTAGTATATGGTCAATTTTTGAGTAAGTGTCATGTACTGCAGGGAAAAAAAAAGTATATTCCTTTGTGTTCCCATTCAATTTCCTCCAAAGGTCTGTCATGCCTAGACTTTCTAGCAATTTATTTACCTCCTTAACTTCCTTCTTGTTCATTTTATGGTTAGGTTTTTCTAAATCTGAGAGTGTGAGGTTGAGGTTTCACACCAATAGAGTTTTGCTGTCTATGTCTTCCTGTAACTCATTCAACTTCTCCTGTAAGAATCTGGACACTATACCACTTGATGTATCATTTTTAGTAATGAAATTGCTTCATTGTCTATGGTACATTTTAGGACGATATAGTTTCCTTCCTTTTCTCTTTTTTTAGGTTTTTGCAAGGCAAATGGGGTTAAGTGCCTTTCCCAAGGCCACACAGCTAGGTAATTATTAAGTGTCTGAGACCGGATTTGAACCCAGGTACTCCTGACTCCAAGGCCGGTGCTTTATCCACTGCACCACCTAGCCGCCCCGTTCCTGTTCTCTTTTAATGAGATCTATTTTTGTAGCCTTTTTATCTGAGATAAGTATTGCTACAGCTACTCTTTTCACTACAGCTGAAGAAAAATATATCTTGCTCCAACCTTTTACCTTTACTCTATATGTATCTCTCTGTTTCAAATGTGTTTCTTGTAAGTGGTCTATTGTAGGATTCTGGTTTTAATCCACTCTGTTATTCACTTATATTTTCTGGGAGAGTTCATCCCATTAACATTCAAAGTTATAATTACTAACTCTTTATTGCCCTCCATGCTATCTTTCCTCTGCTTGTATTTCCCCTCTTTTTTCACTTTATCCATACTTTTCAGTGTTTTCTTTCTGAATACCACCACCTTCAGTGTGTCCCTTATATCCAGCTCCCCTCCCCTTTCTTTCCCATTTCCCTTTCTTCCTTCCCTCACTTCCTTCTTTTTTAAGTGAAAAATTCCTTAATTTTTTATTCCTGGTACTGCTACCACAATTTACAGGGCAATATACCTGATGTAAAGAAAGACAAAGCTGCAACAGATAAAAGACCTTAGGAATATATATCTAATTGATACTACATTGCATTAATCAATAGCTGCACTTTTTGTACACTGTGGCTATGACAGTTCTGAACAAGAAGGTTTCCTGTTTAAGCTTCAGTAACTTTTCTAACTATGGATCATTGTTCCTTCTGTGTCAAATTTTTACAGTTCCTCTAATGCATTTGGGATGACTGTCTCAACCTGCAGCTTTCCTGACAATTCCTCACTCTGTTTCCTGCTAAGAACTGTAGCCCTCTTCTGTTGAGATTTTAGAACCTTCTGCTACCATATCCACCACTTCCACCACCAGATCCATAACCACTACCATAAGGACTGCCTGAGCTCCTTCTACCAAAACTCCTTTCTTGGGTCCATAATTTAATTGCTGCTGCCTACTCTAATTTCCAAAATCATTATAGTTCCCACTGCCACCATCGTTTCCACCACCACCAAAAGTTTCTCCTTCATTGTAACCATCATATCCTCCTCCACCACTACCATATCCACCACCTTGGTTTTCATATCCAGGTCTATTACCACCACCATAATCCCCTCTACTACTGTAGCCAGGACCACCTCCATAGTTGCTACCATCTCCTCCACATCCATTATATCTACCATCTTCACCTCCTTTGCCTCTTCTGTCACTACCACCTCCACCATAACCACCTTGTCCACCAAAGGTTCCTCCACCACCTCCAAAGTCTCCTCCTTGACCCATAAAATTGCTTGAACCACTTCCACAACCTCTTTGTGAGCCAGAAGACTGCATCTCTTGTTTTGAAAGGTCCCTTTTCAATTCACAGTTATACCCATTAATAGTATGATATTTCTGAACAACAATTTTATCAACTATCATGATCATCAAAAGTTACAAAAGCAAATTCTCTCTTCTTTCTGCACTGTTGAGCAGAAAGTTTCAATCTTGCCATACTTTCCAAATTAGCCTCTTAAATACTATTCTTCTGTATCTTCTTTAATATCACCAACAAAAATTTTCTTCATGGTTAGGTGTGCACCAGGTTTCACAGAATCCTCTCTAGACACAGCTATTTTTGTTACACTACATGCCCATTAACCTTATGTAGTTGAGCACACATTGCTGCATCTAACTCTTCTATACAAGAATAAGTCACAAAGCCAAAGCCTCTGGAATTTTTTCTTTGGAGATCTCTTATCACCACACAGTCTGTGAGAGTGCCCCATTTTTCAAAGTGTTCTCTTAAACTATCATCAGTAATTTCAAGGCTCAAGCCACCAACAAACAGTTTTCTCAACTGCTCTGGTTCCTTTGGATTGTGACCTTCCATTTTGAGACTGGAGTCACCACCTCCAACTCGGGTTCAATATAGGACCTAGAGGAAGAGGTGGGACCAGCTGTCACCTGACCTCCTTCCTTCTGATAATTCTTCTTTCCCTCCCCCTTCCCCTTTCCCCTTTTAATACTTGAAAGGTCAGATATGTTTCTTAACTGAGTGTGTGTGTGTGTATGTGTGTGTTAACTTTAAGCCAAATTCGAAGAGAGTAAGATTCAAGCAGTTCTCACATCCTTCCTTCTTCCCCTTATGGCAATAGGTCCTTTGTACCTCTTTACGTATTGTGATTTACCCCATTCATTCTCCCCTATCTTCCCATCTCTTTATTCCCTGTTTAAGGAGATATTATTTTTAAATCATTCAATTCTGTGTCACAGATAAGTCATGAGTGTTCATTACTCATGGCTAATGATGTTCTCCCTAAGAGAGTTACAATTCTTGAGAGCTATGAGAATTTTATCCCAGGTAGGAATATAGCCAGTTTCATCTTATTGGATAGCAGTTTTTTCTTTACCCTTTTAAAAAAAAACCTTTTCATGTGTCTCTTGAGTCTCCTGTTTGAAGTCCAAATTTTCTATTTAGCTCTGATCATTTCATTAGGAAGAGCTGGAAGTCTCCTATTTCATTAAATGTCCATCTTTTCCTCTGGAAGAGAAGGCTCAGTTTTGCTGGAAAGTGAATTCTTGGCTGCATTCCAAGCTCCTCTCTATGGAATATCTCATTCCAGGTCCTTTGATCCCTGAATACTGTTGTGGCCAGGTTCTGTGTAATCCTTACTGTGGCTCCTTGGTTTCTAAAATTGTTTCTTTCTGGTGCAGGATTTTGTCTTTTATCTGATAGTTCTAGAATTTGGCCACAATATTCCTTGGAGTTTTCATTTTCGTATCCCTTTCTAGAGGGGATCAATGTATTCTTTCAATAACTATTTTACCCTCTGGTTCCATGATATCAGGGCAATTTTCCATCACTAAATCCTTTAATATTAAATCCAGGCTTTTTCTTCTCTTCAATATTTTCATGGAGCCCAATGATTCTTAAGTTGTCTTTTCTAGATCTATTCTCAAGGTCAGTGGTTTTGATGATGAGGTATTTTACATTTTTTTCTATGTTTTCTATTTTTTTGGTTTTGTTTAAAAGATTCTTGTTGTCTCATGAAGTAATTAGTTTCCACAGACTCCATTCTTTTTTTTGAGTAGCATTTTCTTTATTTACCTTTTGCAACTCCTTTTCTAACTGGTCAATTCTATTTTTGAAGGAGTTTTCCATTTGTACAATTGAGATTTTGAGAGAATTATTTTCTTTTTGCATTTGACCAGTTGAGGTTTTGAGAGAAGTATTTTCTCTTTGCTTTTGTTCATTTATATTTTCCAGGGATTTGTTTTCTTTTTGTAAGGTGTTAATTTTCTCTTGGGTTTCTTTTCCCAAATTTTCCAATTCATTTTTAAACTCCTTACTGATTTCTTCAAGGAAGTCTTTCTGGGCTAGAGACAAAATCATATTTTCCTTAGAAGGCCTAGATCTCTCTTAGTTAGAGTCTTTTCCTTCTAGATAGTGTTCTATGGACCTTCCCCCTTTCTGTTTGTCTTTCTTCATTTTCCTATGATCTTGTGTTGGGGGAGGGACTGGTTTGCAGAGATTTGGTGTTGAGATCCCTAGAGGCTTTGCTCACTGGGTTTAGCAGCTCCAATGGGACAGCCAGTAGTGGGTGCTGGTTGCTTTCTTTGGAGTGTCTGTGACCTTGATTTGAGACCCTCTCCCTAGACCTGGAGGGGGTGGGTGACACTGGATATTGTTATCTTTGAACAATGTGGGCTGGGTCCTGTGGGGAGAATGTTAATCTCCTTATTCTGCTGAGGGACCTGTGCTGCCCACACCTGAGCCTAGTGGTGGGGTGTGTGTTAGGGCTGTTACTGTATTTGTTGTGGGAAGAGGACTCTGCTGAAATGAAAGTATAGAGCCAGTCATCCTCCCTACCAACTGAGCCCAGCAGATTTTTTTGTCCAGCTGTACTCTAGCTCTCTGTGCTGGAACTTACCCTCCAGCCCTGCTGGAGCTCCTCAGACTGTTGCTCTCACAGGCAAAGCTTCCTTGATTCCCAAGGTTACAGCCTTCATGACTGATCCTAGGTTAGTCTGGCTCTCACCCCACCCCTGCTGACTCTCTGTTCTCTGTCCCTAGTTCACCCATGATCCTGGAGACAGACCTTGTTAGTGGATGTTCTTCTCCTAGCTTCTTTTTCTGGATTTCATTGATTCTATTTCTGTTAAGAGGCCTGATTCAGATTAGTTATGAGGGAAAGCCAAGAGACCTTAGCACAGTGTCTATCTTCTCTTCACCATCTTGGCCAGAAGTCCTGGCAAGTTTGTGAATTATGAAACAAGTATTCCAGAGATAATGCTTAATTTTAGATGGAACATTAGAGATGGGGAGGTGGATTAAATAAAATGAGAATAAGAGAGTGAGAAATGACAAAATTTAGAAACACTGGGTTAGAGAGGCTATGATAACATAGAATCTTTGACCTTTTTACACTTCCAAATTGGGGGAAGTTTGCCCTTCCTTAGGCAGCCTACTGATCCCCTGTTCCTGAAGGTTCAGATTGCTTCCAGTCTAAATGGAGACATTTGATTGATTCTAGATCTACTGCAGCTCAAATTTCTGATCAAAATAAATCGAGCACCCTCAACTTTGTGGGATCTGGGATTGCAGGTGTCCATCTCCATACCTTGCCATTTATCTATCCATTTTTCAAAACCTCAGAAAAAACTATCAGTCAGGTCATTTATCAGTTTACCTATTAGCCATATGAGAAATGTAGTAAATACTAGTCGATTTCATCTTTTCAATGAGTGTTATTGATAAAAAGGTAGCATATTTTTAATGAATTAAAAGTTAGATCAGAATCCAAGAAGACCCAATTCAAATCTTCCTTCTGATATGTACAAGATGTGTGATTTTAACTTATCAGAACCATTAGGCACCTCTTTTTAGACTATAAATTACACATGCCTAGGGTTCCCTTCCCTAATGAAATCATGGATCTAGACCAAAGAAACCAACATTATTATGACATTTTCTTCTGAATTTTTACTGTGTATCTTTCTCAGAATGGAGTTGACCCTGTATTCCTCAAAGGCCATGACACTTCCTACCAGACTGGAAAGGATTCAAATAGTAACTCAATATGATTTGAGAGAAGTTTATGACTACGGTGCTTGGAGGGTGTAGAAGGTGATGAAATTTTTAGTTCTAGTTATCCATAGAAGTTCTATTAAGTAGTAACCCAAATCTTTATACAGTGCCTTAAAGTTTGTAAAGTTTTTATGTATATTATTTAATTTGATTCTCAGAATAACCCTATGATATAAGATTTATTATCCTAATTTTCTAGATGATGAAATTGCGGCTGGGTTTAAGTGATTTATGGAGAGTGAACCAGTGTCAAACTGAGGTTTGAACTGGAGTCATCTTGACTCCAATTCCAGAGATGTGGTTGCTGTACAATACTGCCAAACCAATAGAGTAGATGAGCAGATCATTCCTAGCAGAAGTGAAAATGTTCAGATGCAGAACAGTATTGAATGAGTAGAAACTCATGATAGGTTCAAAATTCATAAACATGTACTCTAATCTTGGCCAGGTATTAAATACCTGGTTGATTTGGGGCAAATATCTTCACTCTTGACTTTCTTTTTCAAATGAAGGGTTTAGACTAAATTATGCCTAAGATCCTTTGCATCTGCCTCTATGACAGAGATTATGTAATCCAACGCATAACTAGTTGGGAGTCCTTTTCTACCATATTCTGAAGTGATTATTGGATCTCTTCTTGAAGATCTCCAGTTGTAGGGAACTTAATAGCTCCTAAAGCAGATCATTTCATATTGGACAGTTTTAATGCTTAGAGGATATTTCCTTTAATGAACCAAAATATTCCACTCTATAAATTCCACCTATATCTCCTGGTTTGACTCAATAAGGGGGTGAAAAAACAAGACAATGCTACAAATCACTGATGATAGCTATCATGCTTAGTTGGCATGCTCCCCCAGTCTTCTAGTCCCCCAAGTCTTCTCATTTTCATGCTAAACATTCACAACTTCTTCTATCAATCTTTGTATGATACCAAAAAACTCACCATGCTTGTAGTTTCTATTAGAAATGCTAGAGTTCATTAATGTTCTTAAAATGAGAAGCCTAGACATGAACATGATATATTAGATGTCTTCTGACCATAGAATATACTAGCATCCCTTCTTTCTTCCTAGTTCATGTCCTTCTATTGGAACTGAGGAAGGAGCAATATCTAATTTTTTCTCCTAAAAGTCAAGGAAGCTGTTTTCAAGGCTTGATTGATGCAGAGGGGGAAAGACATAAGCTCTTGATAGGGTTACTAGTATCTTAAGGGCATAAAAGAGAACCTGTGTGAATCGCCACACCCTGCTGGTTGACCAGAAATATTTCTGTATGGCGGGAAAGGGGATATTTTTGTATCCCTGCCTTACTTTTCTTTCCACTAGAGCTTACTCAATCTCCTTTGGGCGACTCTCCAGTTGCTTAGAAATATTTCATTCAATTTCAGTCCTGAACTACCAGACTGGCCTGAGTCAGTTCTAACCACAATAGCAGCTTAAGATTTCATAGACTCTTTTGGCTGACATCTTACATTGCTGACATCTATGGAAACATATAGTTCACTAAAACTATCAAGGCTTTTTCACATGAATTTCTATCTAGCCTTATCTAAGTGTATCCTATGACATTATCATATAATCTAAGGTCAATTTAAAGGAAAGATATAGAAGATTTGAAAAGTAATTTAATTCAGTTAAGACCAGTGCTGTACTCACTGCACCATCTAGGTGCCCAAAATGGAATTTAGGATTGACGGGGATATGCAAATATGGATATCTATTGACCCTCTGCAAGTCTAGAAATTGCACACTGATTCATAAAGGGTTGTTTCTAGCATATTTGTACTTGATCTGACACATTTTCTAAGGATGCATTTAATCATATAAAGATGCCATAATGGATAGGGTAAAGGACTTGAAGTTAAGTACACCTTAGTTCAAATCCTGCCTCAGAAACTTATGAGCTAAATGACCTAGGAAAGTCAAGTAATCTCTCTCAGTCACAGTTTCTTAATCTGCAAAATGGTAATAATGCTATCATCCACTTCCCAGTGCTGTGAAATGAGATAAGATATTTAAAAGTGCATTGCAAACATTAAAGACACGGTATAAATGCAATTTATTGTTATTGATAAATATATGATTGCTACTTACTGATGTAGCTGTTTATAAAAAAGACAGATGCATTACCAACAGTCCTTTCTGCACTGATCTCATGAGATTGTCCTTTGATATGCATCTGTTCTCTGTGTTGCCATGCTTGTTGATGGACAGAATGAATCAATCAGCCATGTTCCAGTCTGTTCATTTCTTACAAATATACATGGCCTCTGATTGCAAATAACAGATTACAAACTCTAATGAACTTATATCCAAAGACCATCTGTCAAAACAACCTCTGTTTGGGTTGCCACAGGTGGGCTTTGTAAATAGGCTTCATTGTAATCTACAGACTCCTCTAAACAGTAGGTGAAGATCAGAATCAATATATGATATGGTAATTGTTTAAAGAGGACATAAATTCACAGGTAGAATGACTCCATCTGATCTTTTTTTTGAATCCATCTGATCTTATTTTTCACCATGTTCTACTAAACAAAATTACTTTAAAGCATTTTTTTTTTCTGGTGAGTTTCTGAAAAGTTATGTCAACTGGACCAAATTGGCCTCTAAACTGTGGATGGATGAAGCCAAACAGAGCAAGCTAGAGTTAGGAGAGTCAGGTTTAATTTTAAATTTAATTTTAATTTAATCAAATACAGGTTTAATTTCAAAGTGAGGAAAATGACTTGCAAAGCAAGGAGGAGAGCTAGACACAAGTGCCTAGTGGGGGGACTTAAGCTAGGTTTAGTAGGTCTCAATACTTATACCACTGGTTGTACAGTGAGTTGTAGCCCTGAATGAGAGGTAACATCAACAAAGCAACAAGTTTAGTTCATAGCAGGGCTTCAAAAATTCACCTGAGCTTTTTGGGTACTTGTCAAGAGAGCTCAAAGAACACCTGGGTCCTGGGTGCTAGCTAGCTAAAGTAATATAATAACTACGTGATTTTGCCAGAGGGTAAGATCATCCAGAGAGTGAGCATAAAGGATTGTTGTTATGCCAGGCTCAAGGCAGAGCTTTCTTGCTGTGAATTAGTTGTGGAAAATAGGGTATCTCAATATCTTAACATTTTATAACAAATCATCATCTCTGGGAAATAATTCACTGTGGGACATATTGATGGCATGTTTGAATTTTAGAAAATGGTAATTTATGGCATTAGTTCAGTTTTTTCGATGACCTTCACTAGACTGTACTAGTATTTTACTTATTCTTTTATATTCTTGTACTTCATACCTACCAGAGAATAATTCATATCCTTGCTAACCTTTGCAAGTGATTTCCCCAGAGGTTTTTCTTCATCAATACAAGTGAAAACTAACCCATTGTCATCATACTTTAAAAAGTAATTAGCCATGAATAATTGCTGCAGCCTGACATCTTTCTAACTTTGCACTGAATTGATTTTCCCTTTCTTTTATTTGAAAGCAGATCTATTAATTGTGGAAGTATTAGAAAGCTAGCACACACCTATTTTCCCATTTCTTACTTTCTCTTTTTCTCTGAGTGCCCTGACTTCCCTTTTGCTTGTCTAGTTTAATGTTACTTGCACCTTCCCCCCCTCCAATTTTATTATATTTCCAATTCTAGACTAGAAAAATAGATTTTTCTATCTGGCTTTATTAGATTCGATTTTGGAATATTTAACTCTATGGATTATTTTTATGGCAGAACTCATGCAACATTTATATGGGAATTTTTGGGCTGCTTGATTAAAAAGAGAGCCATGGGATATTTTTCCACAGGATCTTTCTTATAATGACTCTTTAGCTTTTTTACCATAGGGTAAGTGAATCACCCTATTCTTCTCACAACAGTTGAACCAAACCAAATTAAAAATATTGGATCATAAGTTAGAAAACCTGTGTTCAAATCCTGGCTCTGGCACTTAGTATGATAAAAGTTCATATTTGTGGCACTTTAAGATTTCTAAAGCAATTTACATACATCATAACAATTGATTATTTTGGGACCTTAAGCAAATCACTTTTCTCTTTTGAGTCAACAATTTTTTTTCATCTATTTAGCACTATATTGGATAGGGCTCAGAACCTACCTAGTGTCAGCAAGTCAAGGTCTGCAGTCCTACCTCAGACCCTCTACCTGTGTGATCTGAGAGGTCAAATTACTTTGGACCTCATCTTTCCTATTATAAAATGAAGGGGCTATGCTGGATGAGTTCCAATACTCTTTCTACCTGCAAATCTATGTTACAAGATGAACTCTAGGTTCTTTTCAAACTTCAAAATCCTGGGAATACTAAAATCTAAGAAAAACTACAGCAAAAACAAACAACCCCCCCAAATCCTTCTAAATCCCCGCCCCAAACCAAGACAAAGTTAATGTATTTTACCTGTCACTATTTCTAGTTTCCAGACTGACTTATGGCAATGTGCTGTACTAGGGAATTAGTCAGGAAATTTATTCAGATACTCTGGTTGTTACTGGATACAGGCAGCTTGTTCTGCAGTGTGCACCGTAGTCTTCATTAGCTACTGATTTGCTTCTGGGCACAATTCAAGGGATTAATTTTTACCTACAAATCCCTGTGAAGTTTAGGTCTCAGTTACCTTGGCAGTTGTTTTCCTATCTACTCAAAAGGCAATTGAGATTCCAGAAGGAGACTTTTTGATAGAATTATATACGATGAGAAGGTAGCACTGTGCTTAAATAGGTAACCTTAATGTTGTGTGACTTGGACTTGGCTGTAAACATGTATTTTATGTTCTGCCAAGATTTTACTATCAGATACACTCTCC
Source organism: Macrotis lagotis (assembly GCF_037893015.1). Classification (NCBI taxonomy): domain Eukaryota; kingdom Metazoa; phylum Chordata; class Mammalia; order Peramelemorphia; family Peramelidae; genus Macrotis; species Macrotis lagotis. Next base: position 97,378,209 of record NC_133663.1, read on the forward strand.
TATTTGCTACTTAATGAGACAAAGTTTTTTTTTTTCTTTCCCCCTTGCTTATATTGGACAGTTGCTAAGATTGATGTCTGGTTCAAAAGCAGCTGTTCCCAGTTGCTTCCTAATACTTAAAGCCTTAACTATGTCTAGTGCTCTCAATTTGAAAACCCTTTTTAACTGGGATGTTGAACTGATTTGATACTCATGCATTGGTAAAATACAAGATTAAGCAATGAAGAGGAAAAATGGACGTGTTATAGAGAAAACTCCCTTTCTATGTGAAATTCTTCAAGATCCTGCTCAGATGACATTTCCTCAATCAAAACTTCCTTGCTGGGGGCGGCTAGGTGGCATAGTGGATAAAGCATCAGCCTTGGAGTCAGGAGTACTTGGGTTCAAATCTGATCTCAGACACCTAATAATTACCTAGCTGTGTGGCCTTGAGCAAGCCACTTAACCCCATTTACCTTGCAAAAAACCTAAAAAAACCCAAAAAACAACAACAAAAAACCTTCCTTGCTGTTCCTTTCAAATGTCTCTTCCAGAATTTCTTTTTTTGTACTCAACATGATTGGTGTTATAAGTTATTTATGGACATTACTTGTCAAAGTCTAGATAATAGACATTTATTAGCTATTTACTATGTTCCAGATATCATGAGAATATAAATACAGGCTAAAAGGAAAAAAAAGAATCTGAAAAATGGGGGGAAGAGTGGAAGGGATGAATGTGGATGGCTTGATCACTTCCTTAAGTTGGAAGTTCAGGGAGGCACTGTCCAATCAGAAGAGGATATATATTATCTAGGGCTAGAAGGTATGGTGGAGAAAGAAATGCTTAAAGTCAGGAGAAGAGATCAAAACATTAGATATAATGATAGAGCAATACTATCCATTGGAGGGCAGCTGGGAGTTCAGTAGATAGAATATTGAGCCTGAACTCAGAAAGACTTTCCTTATAAGTTCACATTTGACCTTAGATGCTTACTAGTTTGTGACCCTGGCTAGTTATTTAACCCTATTTGTTTTGATCTTATTTGTAAAATGACATGGAGAAGGAAATGGTAAAGCACTGAATATTTCTGCCCAGAAAACTCTAAATGGGATCACAGAGAGTCAGACATGCCTGATAAACAACCTCACAATATCACCACCACCACCACTAGGTCTTGGAAAGTGAACTGGATCTAGAGTGTTGGATTTAAATCATGGCTCTAATACTTAATAACTGTGTAATCGAGGGCAAGTCATTTAACTTTCTGGGTCCCAGTTTTCTCATCTGTATAATGAGGATAATATTTGTGATATTCAAATCTCAGATTTGTCATTAGGCACTCTGTCAGACTATCACACAAAGTAAGCCCTTGGAGGTAGGAATTGTGTTTATTTCATCTTTGTATCCCTCATGGTTAGTATAGTGCCGTGTCCATAGGCAATTAATTAATATTTCTTGAATTCCATTGAAAGTCTCATATGGACTCTAAAGTTTAAGCTCAAATCACCCAAAGAGTCACACTATGACCTTGTCAAAGCCAACCTTTCAGTGTTTCAGAATCAAATTTAGAAAGCCAGGATTTTGCATTTTCTTCACCTATAAGACTGCCTTCAAGGTTGATAAAGATTAAGCTTTACAAAATATTGCTTCCCATGTAGTATTTTAGAATTGTAAGCAAAATAATCATGCTACCTGACACACACACACACACACACACACACACACACACACATACACACACACACATACACACACACACACACACACACAATGTATTTCTATAGCCAAGAGCCTAATGTAGAGGAGTTAGGAGATCAGAAATACAAGGTCTCCCTTGTTTTGTTAACAGTCATTTTTGTAGTAAAACCTGCATTGGACCTAATTTTTTTGTTGAATTGTAGGTCTTTGCTCAAATTCAGCAGCCTTTCCCCTGAGTTGGCATCTATTCATGGAGTAGTAGTGGGGGCTGGAATGGGGTGGTAAGTAATTATTTACTAGAAAATTGAAAATATTGTCTGTAATCATATGGGCAAGTTTTTCAATGCTCTCTGACTTTTAGAAGGGGGGGAAGAGAAACAGGAAAATATAAGGAAGAAGCAAGGCAGAAATGGATGATTTCTGTATGGAGTGAAAGAAGGTTGAGAAGATTCTGGCAGAATTTACATTAAGTTTTGTCATCAAGCAAATGGCCATTTGTTCAAAGCAGAAGTTTCCTCCTCTCTACCATTTATATTACCCCATTGCTGCCAGAAAATCTCACCTTTGAGGGCTTGGCAGATTTGTTGCTGCTTCTATCAAGAAGATTACCTTCATGGTTTTGTTGCAAACCATCTAGCAAGCTGCCCTGCAGAATTCACATATGGGCATGAGAGTTCAAAGAATTTTCTCATAAGACTGAATGCAGAAATAAAAAAAAATGGCTAGGTCCTCAACAAATATCATTACACCTGATACAATAACTCTGGGAGATAAGCATTATTATTATTTCTACTTTACAATTGAGAAAACTGAGACAGAGATTAGCACCTTGCCTAGGATCTTTAAGCTATTAAGTACGTGAGACTAGATTTGAACTCATTTCTGTCCTGGATCCAGGGCCAACACTCTATCTGCTATGCTATCTAACTACTCCTCTAATCCAGACTGAAATATTTGCCAGAGTGAGTTTCTTTTTCTCTTTCTTTCTTTCTTTCTTTCTTTCTTTCTTTCTTTCTTTCTTTCTTTCTTTCTTTCTTTCGTTCTTTCGTTCTTTTGTTCTTTCTGGTTTTGGCAAGGCAATGAGGTTAAGTGACTTGCCCAAGGTCAAACAGCTAGGTAATTATTAAGTGTCTGAGGTCGTATTTGAACTCAGGTCCTCCTGACTCCAGATCTGGGTGATCTATCCACAAAGTGAGGTTCCTAGAGTATAGACCTGACCATGTTAATATTTGCATTCTTACTCAAGAAATTTCAATGAGTCTTTATTACTTTCAGGATCAGATTTAAGTCCTGCATTTAACTTTGTGAGTTTATTACAACACGGCCCCTTCCTTTATGGTCTTTTTACTTTGGAGCAAGCAAATGGTTCAGTGGGTATGGTGCTGACTTGGAGTCAGGAAGATCTGCCTTCAAATCTGGACTTAAATATTTACTGTCTATGTGACCCTGGGTAAGTTATTTAATTTCTGCCTGCCTCGGCTTCCTCAACTGTGAAATAGAAATAATAATCACCTGCCTTGCAGGATTGTTGTGTGGATCAAATGAGATAGTAATTGTAAGCACAATGTAATTGTAATTGTTATTATTATTATTATTATTATTATTATTATACTTCCCTCTGTATACTCTATGGTTCAGTCATTTTGATCTCATTGCTGTTCTTGCATACTAGACTCCATAGTCTGTATCCATTCCTTTCACATTAGAAAAAACAGTACATACCCTGGAGGAAATTATGTTAACATGGAGAATACAACCTATATAAATTAGAATATACAAGATAAAGTCAGAGCAAAAGGAATATGCCTTTTCCAGAAGCAGATAGGATTAATTCAATTATTGGTTGCAGGGCAGGAGATAAAAAGCAGCATAAATAATCATGAGATGGCATCGTTACAAGATGGTCTGGGGTGACTAGCTAAATAGCATGGGTCTCATGTTTTTTTTTTTGGGGGGGGGACAGCACTAGATAGAGTGGCTAAGGTGAGTTTATGCTCTCTTACTCATCAATCAAGATCATAGTCGTAGAACTATTAGATGATTTGACCCTGAATAGTTACTTTAAAGATCATGTAGTCCAACTCCCAAATTTTAAAGATGAAGGAACAGAAGCCCAGAGAGTGAAGTGAATTTTTCAAAAATCACAGGTAAGGAGTAGTGCTAAAATTTGAATTCAGGTTCTTTGATTGAAAAACTATTCCTCAAGTGATTTCCAATGTACCTAATCAATCTATCTGCAAGCAGCCCTGGGTTGGTGAAGTAGAAGTCACCTTTCTAAGAACCTTGGACTAATCACTTAAGTATTCTGGGATTCAGGTTCGTAACCACTTTTTAAAAATTATGTGTGAGTGAGCATTAGATTAGAAGAATGATCTCTACGGTTCCTTCCAGCTCCAAATATTTATATAAATCTATGATTCTACAATGGTATGACAACCAGAGTTAGGGGGAAGTACATGATCATGTGAGTGAAGATTGGGAGGAGGGGGAGCACGGAAAGTGATAATAGGATTATCTGGATCTTAGCATTCTGATTTTCCTATGTTCTAGTCTACTGACTTAAGTCCCTGGAGGGTAGACTTTTTTTTTTAAAGGATAATTAGGAGACCCTTCTGATATACTCTATGGATTCACTTCCCATGGAGTCAAACATATGCACTATGTCTCTGTGGGATAGGGATATCTCTGACCTCTGTGACTAGGGATTCAGTCACAAAGATTTTGTATCTGAGCTGGAAAGAGTATTATTTTGACTATAAGAAATCCCTTTTGACATAGACTCTGTGTTATGAAATAATCAATATGAGCTTTCCTTTAGACTACAAACAAGGTAGAGAGGGATTTTGCCCCTCTTGCTCCAGAATTTATGTGAGCATCAACAGATTTGTTCCAAGCCTCTATCTGATGAAGAATTGGAAATTCCCCTTACACATTCTTCATTTCATGAATACCAAATTGTATCTTTTCAAAATTGTTTTGAGAAAAACTGTCAAAGGTTTTTTTTTTTTATTGGGGGGGGTGGTTGAGTCATGGCAGGGAGGTTTTTTCCCAACACTACCCCTCTCTTTAAAGTTTCACTGGTCTCAACAACAACCACAACAAAACTCGATCTATTGTTTTAAATTCTTGTCATTGACATTTATGCACATATGAGTATGTGTGTATGTTTATATATATTTGTATAAAAGCATTCTCACATACATGCATATATGTATACATGTGCATACATATAATTTTGTATATATTACATGTGGATATATACATAAATGTTCATATAGATCACACACACAACACACACACACATACACACACACACACACATATATATATATATATATATATATATATATATATATGTATATTTATATAATGTTTGTATATATGCAGCCAGGAACAGATTTCTAGTGTTGAGTTAGACTGAACAAATATCCATAGACTGGTATATTCAGGCACCCGACTCTTAGTGTGAATTTATTTACAATATCACCTTACTCTGTGAGAAGAGGGACAGAGAGCATGAGGCAAAAGGAAGCTAATGGAGAAGATCACACTGAAGGGACAGGGAAGGCTAGAGGCAATGAAGACAAATTGACAACTTCACAGTCTTGTCAGGGGTTAATACTGATTGGAATAGTTTAATCTGGGTATCCCTTGGAAAGGGAATTTTCACTGTAGTATTTACTACAATGAGAGATTGGATGGAACCCTTGACATGAAAGATCACACAATGATTGATTATGGCATTCCCTGAGATAATTGATCAGCAGAAAAGTGACTTAGAGGAACTTGATGACTCTCACTAGTACCATTTCATATTCTGTGGCAATGGGGATCCAAAGTGAGATCATATATAATTTAAAAGCTCAAATCTAACATGAGAAAGAATCAACCTTGAAAGTTCAAGTGTAGTAAGAACTTAAATTCCATATGTATTTGCATATAATGAGGAAACTCTATCTACCAATAAAATCTGGCAATTGTATTATCATGAGAATTTACTAGGACACTGGGAGGTTAAGTTACTTGCCCAGGGTCAGCTAGCCAATATATTTAGTGAGGAGTTGAATCTAGGTCATAAGATCATAGAATAAGAGTTGGGATAGACCTCAGAGACCATCAAGTTTATCCCCTCTATTTATAGATGGAGAACTAAGGTTCAGAGAAATCAATTGTATTTGCTAAGGTCACTAAGAAGTCTTTTTAACTCTCAAGTTGACTGACTATCCACTATATTCTGTTATTTTCATATGTTTCTGTTTATTGTAAATATTAATGTAGACATAAATACATATATATATATATTTCTTTATCATGATAAGTCATGGATATTCCCCATTGTTATTTTTTTTAATTTTAAGAATTAAGGAAGTAAGGGTCTTCTACAATGTATATGGTCTACCTCTGATTGGTACAATTATCAAATTGTAAATATCTGAATGAAATTAGAGTATTATTTGAATTACAAATGGTTTATTTAGCTTTGGGAAGGCAAAAGCAGAGACTTTATTCAGTTCACTTTAAATGGACTGAGACATTAAGTAACAGAATTTAGAAACTGAAGGCTCAGGGTAAGGATTTGTCAGATTTTTCTTGCTGCTAATGCTATGTAGGACCAACTATCTTTTGATGCTGAAAGGTCTCTAACCTCTTGAGCCCTGTAGTCTAGGGCAGCTGCTCTTTCTTTGGCCAGACCAGTTGGCATTTCAACACATGTATGCATCTCAGCAAGTGATCTCCTCTAGAAGAGAGCTTTTGAAAAGTTAAATTTTATCTGCCTAGAGAAAAAAAAAACACAAAAATACAAGAATCTGGAAACTTCAGTTTCATCCATTTGGGGAAAAGATGGTCAAATGAACTTGTTTGATAGACACTGATTTCAAAGTTCTTTGGTTGCTGAGACAACCCAAGAAATTACATTTCCAAACACCATAGCAACCTTTTAGGCAAGGATACCATTGACTCTCTCATTAGACTCTAAGATCTTAAGAGAGCAGAGGCCACATCTATTGATTTTGCATTATATACTTCTTAGCACAGAACCATATGTAAGTGAATGAACAAAACATACCAACCATTAACCAGCTACATACACATGTATATATACATGTATATGTAGCTGGTTATATATATATATATATATATATATATATATATATATATATATATATATAAACAACACTATATCATACTCCAACTCATGAAGCTAAAATGGCTCCCTATTGTATTCTGATAAAAGATAGACTCCTTTGTAGTTTGAATTCCTCATTATTTGGTCTCAGTTAACTTACCAATTTTATTTCATATTCTTTCTCATAATACACTCTTCAGTATTGCAGCTAAGTTGACCTACTTGCAGTTCCTTTACATATTTTTTCTCCCACCTCCATGACTTTGTAGAGTGTCTGTCCCTAAGATTTTGAGCAATTCAAAAGGGTGGCCAGGCAATTCATATTTCCCAATGAAGTCAAACCACAAGGAAAAAGAAATAATGGGAAAAACTACTAGAAAGATCAAATTGTCACAACCATATTGTTCTACCATGAAAGCTTTGCTGTGATAATGTATATTTACCTTCTTCTCAACTTTCTCTTTCATTCTGAAACCAGAGTATAGTGGGTTAATCACACTAGTTAAGAAGTCCTGTTTCTCCCTGACAGCCCACAGCCTAATTGTAACACGAAGGCTGATGCTATCCTTGGAGCTATTGGCAGCAGCCTATGTCTTCCTATGAGTCAATTGTTTTACCCTCTTTCACACGAAAAAGAAAACTACGGTTATCTTATTTACTTCTGTTCCTCTTTAAATGGAGCCTAAACCAACTCCTAAAGTGAATAGTTTAAATTCAAAATTATAAACAAAGAGGAAAAAACTCCAAAGCAACACTATCATCACTGATTTTTTATTTACAGTAAATTATTGCTGCTTCAGTAAACATTGTAAAAGCTGTTATCTGCTAATTGTTTCTTACACTAAAGTTTTAAAGTTAGTTATATTTGTAACTCTAACCATGAGTACTCATGGCCCTTCACTAATAAATGTTACTGCCAGGGAGATGCATAGCATAAGATTGAATTGGTGGAATTGTTGAGCAGGTGACAAATGATGATTAAAAAAGTAAGACTACTGTACCAGGAAATATGATTTGTTAACTTGTTTTGACAAGTGCAGTTTAGCTTTAATTGTACGTGATAACAATTCAGAATAGATGTGGAAATGCACAGAGATGTATTTTGCAAAGGTGATCTAAACTACCTCAAGACAGCACACTTTTCTCAAGGCTTTGCAGAGAAATGAGGTGTGACATTGCCAACTTTCCATGCTGCAAATGGTAATGTTTGTAGATTAACAGAGGGAGAATGAACCTCCATCCCAGATTTCATTGTACCGTCTGCTTGACTGACACAGGGATTTGCTTAATCACCACCGATAATTGTGTACCTACTACTTTTCAATTTACAGAAAATGACTTGATAATTTTGCATTTTCTGTAGCAAAGAACAGACTCGTGGCCTGTGTTCATTTATATTCTTCTGCTCCATTTTGGGTGCAGTCCAGGGTCCTTTGCCACCAATTATGTATGCATGGCTTGTTTCAAACCAAGACAAATACCAGGATCCACCTTGTTTTGTTGCTTTACGTTGATTTGTAATATTATGAGCCTTTTTAGCTATCTATTGCAAATGCAGTTACCATTGCATAAAATATTTAGGGATCCCTTAAAAAAATCAAAAGGCAACCCTACAGCAAGCCTTTATTCCTGCTCTAGAGAAATGCATCTCCCTCTATCCCCATCTCCAGTACATTCATAATAGGAAATTGAGAGAAAAATTTTCTTTTGACTGTTTGATATCAAAAACTGCATAAACATTTCTGTAGAATTGCTATTTAATCTCAGATGCTTTTCTGCTGCTTTAGATATAATCTCCTATTTTCCTTTTCTAATCCAAGTAGGCCTAATTATTTCTACATAATATAAAAATTTGCATATAAATTATAGATGAGAAAGGAGGATACCCACAGAAAGCAATTGTATATTTAGATGGACTTCCCTTCCTTTCTCTCCCCACTTCTTTTCCACCTCCCATTTTATTAGTTTAAGTTTCAGGTGATGTAATCTTTCTTTAAACTTCTCCCAGGATTATTTTGCATTATTCCTTATTTGCTCTTTGCAAAGCCTCTGCAGAAGAAAGGTTATTTACTATAGTCCTTGCACTTGCAAAAACTTAATAGGAAAAAAATACTTGTAAGCAGCACAGTGATATCTGTCACAGTTGCAATAATTTGGTTTCAAAAAGCTGTCTGATCCCCCTTTCTTTTCCAGGGGAGATACCCTGCAGATATGGACAATATATATGTACAACTCAAATGGACGGAAAGTGACCCCTGGACAGTGAAAAGGCAAGATTTACAACATATGTTTTCAATAACAAGTTAAAACATAAATGTGCAGTGATGGAGAAGATGTTTCCTTAATTTGTTGAAGAAGAGTGAATTTTCACTATCTTTTGGATTTTAAATAGTTTTATTTTTTTTTAAGATTTCTTATCACCTAAGTAGTCATTGGTATCCTTAGAAATACTGTGGTCATAAGCAAGCTGTCAGGAGGAACTCATTTATTCTTTGTTGAGATGTAAGTTATCCTAGAAGATAAAGGAATGTGTAATTACAGAGCTTGAATGAACAGGATTGGATTGAAATGTGTATTATATGACCAAACAATATTTAATTTAGCTTTCTTGGTCTTATTCAAATAATAGCTAATAAGAACCTACCATCTAAAGGTAGTGCGGTACACTGACATGCACACTAACTTTGGAGGTAGAAGACAGGGATTCAAATCCCTTATCTCCTCATTTCTAGCTGGGTGACCTTAGGCAAAATATTCAATGATCTTGAAATTCAATTTCCTCATCTTGAAATAAAGGCTTTGAATTAAATGGCTTTTGAAGTCCCCCCTTCAGGAGTTTAAGGCAGAGTGGTTGTTATTGGGGGAGATACAAAGAAAATGAAAATAGTCCCTACTCTCAAGGAATTTCCAATATATTTTGATATTCATAATGAAATTATTTTTAATTTTTAAACAGAATTGTGAGTTCTCTAGAATAGGGGGATCCCAGTGAGGAATTTTTACTCTGCCAATACAAATCTGTACCTACTTTGCAAGTTATTGTATCAGAGTTTATGTATGTTAGAGGTACTATTTGACCTCAAGTCTGTTGATTGCAAGGTAGCCTCAATTCCAACTCTACAACAATGCCTCTCAAATGGGCAACTTTCTACTTGGTAAATAAAACATACTAATTATTTTGAAAGATAGAAAGCAGAGGACAAAGAAAGATCTCTTGTAGGAAAGTACATGAAATGGGCCTTCCCTAGGAAATTGGGGATACCAGGAATGATGAGGGCGTGTTACCAGGCATGGTGGGTAGATTTGTACTGTTGCCTAGAGGCAGATAATGGAATGAAGACTCAAGGTCTTTGGTAATCAACTGGTAATTCACAAAAAATGCAAATATTTTTTCTTTGTAGTTTTCTACTGTCACTTTGAGGTTGGTTTCTTGGGATTTAGCTTCTTGGACCCTAAGATTTCCAGCAGTTAGCAATAATTAGCAGAAACTTGTTTTCTAGTTGTTAATGGTTATACCAGTTAATGTTTACTTTTTCTGAAAGTATTTAAAAAATTATAACTCTTGACTGAAGTTCCAACCCCCACCTTCCAAGCTTAACTGGGGCTCTGTTACATGTCCCATGGTGAGAAACCTTGCCCAGAAACCTAAGAAACAATATTTAGTATTGGACAGTAACTCATGGATAAAGTCATCAAAGCACTCTGTAATGCGATTGGTGGCTTTATTAGAGGCAATTATAATTTTGGTTTCCAAACCTTTTTGATTATCCTTAACATCAAAGTGTGAGATTGCTTCTCTCTTTGTGAATTATAAAATTTCCCAGAAAGGACAGAGTGAATCTCAGAAACATTTTATTAGGAATTTGGACCAAGGTGGCTGTCCAGCTTCCATATATCAACTTCAGCAAAACCTTGAAGTTTCCAACAAACTGAATAGTAGTTGGGAATGCAATGAGAAATTGTAATCAGTTACTTCTTCCACCCCACAACTGTACAAGGGGTCAATAGCAAATAGGTAAAGGGGACTGCTAACAAAGCCAGCAACAATGTTGGGTGGTATCCCAATGTGGTCATAGATAGATAGCAAGCATGTACAGCCTGAAACACCCAGAGGTAATGAGGATAGGAGGACCCCCTAAAGAAAGGACAAGGTTAGGGTCTTTAAAAGTCCTGGAGTAAAAAAAAAATTAAAAAGTTCTGGGAAGGGATAGCTAGGTTGCACAATGGTTAGAGCACCTGTCCTGGGGTCAGGAGTACCTGAGTTCAAATCTGGCCTCAGACACTTAATAATTACCTAGCTGTGTGGCCTTGGGCAAGCCACTTAACACCATTGCTTTGCAAAAAAATCCCAAAAAAAGTCCTGGGGTACAGCAGTGAGCACCAGACAATTATCATAATTTAATAACAAATAAATCATACTAACAATAATAAACAATAATTAACAATAATAAAACAAGCCTAGATACTATATAACATTGTCTTAAATTGAGAGGACAAATGAATCGCATGATCTATCAAGGATCTATCAATCACTTCTTTCAAGGAACTTAACAATCTAATGAGGGCAAGACAATGCATGGAAGGAAACTGAAAAAGGTGAGGGTGTTTCCCTGGGCAAAGGAAGGGAAAAGTCCAAAGGAATACAACATGATAAGAAATACAGAGATGTTCATCATGGGCACCCTTCTTAAATTCAGGGAGGAGGTCTCTACTCCACTAGAGGAATTCCAGGAACAGAAGAAGAATGAGGAGCAAGCTTGATGGGATCTTGCAGAATGATGAGATTTCTGGCATCATGATCAGGAGTTCAAAGGAACACCCTTGGTTTTATGGTAGTCAGGTTTATAATGTCTGCCCTGGTATAGAAGAAAGCACATTTATCTTTAAAACTAAGATTTTTTCTTACTATTGAGACATTCAAGGATCTGGGCAAGATATCTAACCTTTTTGAACCATAGATCAATTTCTCACCTGCAAAATGGAGAATCCATCATCTTCTCATTAAATGCCTTTTCAGGTTTGTGTGAGTGAAGTGTTTTAGAAGTATGAGATAGTGCCATTTTTCTATTTGTTGCTCTGAGAAAGTCTTGTGATAGTCCTGTAGAGGCCAAACAATAATCCAGTTTGGAGTCTCAATAATCGCTTTCATTGGGGACATTGCCTGTTCTAAGAAGGGACACTGATATGTTCCAGTAGACTTATGTAGCAGTACTGGTGTCAGCCACTTCAATAATCCTATAGTTTGAAGTACTTTTTGAGGGGAGATCATTAGTTGTCTTGCTTTGTGACTTCTCTTCTTTCAGGGGTTGGCAATAATTAGAAACTCTGGGTACTGAAAGAAAGTAGTTTGAGAGCTACTTGTTCTAACTCATACTGGCATAGGAAATACAGTTGGCTGATAGCGTCTTTTTCAAAGAGTAGAATACTTCTTCTCTTTCAGAGTCCACCAGGACCAGTTACGGCCATCTGTTTTCCATCTCAGGGAGCCAGAGTCTTGAACTTATAAAGGGCACTTGAAAGACAATCTGTTACCTGAGGAAAGTCAGACCTTTTCATTTCCCCAACGATCCCTATTGATCCACTGCCCAGTGGATCCTACACCAATGTAGGATGTGGATTGCCAGCTTAGATATTAAAATCCCATCTCTGGTGGAAGCATCCTGAAGCCCCACTCTACTGGTAGTTCTAGTAGGTATCTGCCTGCTAGAAGATACTCTCTGTCCTATCCATATTCTCCAATGTACTCTTAGCCTTGCTACCTGCCCTATTTTTTTCCCTTGACAAAATGTTGCCTGACTTTTCTTCCTGTATGAACATGAATCATCCTTTATTTTCTCCCCTTGCTTCACTCAATTAGAATATGACGTTCTTGAGGACAGGGACTGTAACAATTTTCTATTGAGATACTTAGCAAAGAGTAAGCTTAATAAATACTTTTCTATTCATGATATTATATTTCTTTATCATTAACATGGGGGTAGGGGTGAGGAGGGAAGATCACTTACTTTACCTTCCACAAAGTTAAGAATGAGGGCAGCTAGGCAGCACAGTAGATAGAGTTCTTGGCCTGAACTAGGGAAGATTTGCCTTCATCTGCTTAAATCTGGCCTCAGTTACTTACTAGCTATATGACTCTGGGCAAGTTACTTAAGCTGGTTTGCCTCAGTTTCCTCATCTATAAAACAGAGAAGGAAATGGAAACTGCTCCAGTGACTTTGCCAAGAAAATCTCAAATGGGAACATAAAGAATCAGACACAACTGAACAACAAAACAACAACATTCTAAGGTATCTATTTTGACCTGCTTTTCAGTTTTTCCATTTCACAGAATGTTACAATGTTTTGTTAGTCTAAGGATTTGAATTCTGGTCTGATTTTGCCCTTATATAACTAACTAGATGACCTTGGCAATTCTGTTTGCTCCATAGTCACAGAAGCACAGAGGGATTTGAATGAAGTGACTTGCCCAGAATGATGAAGCCTAAGGAGTTTTCCAAATATAGTGGTCTATGATTCTAAAGTGATCTATATCTATACTCTGGGGTAAGTTAGATGGTTTAAGGGGTAGAATACCAGGCTAGCAGTCAGAAAGAATTGAGTTCAAATATGACCTCAGGCACTTTCTTTCTATGTGAACCTGGGCAAGTCACTTCACCTCAGTTTTTCTCAGTTTCTCATCTATGAAATGGGACATAGAGGAGACAGAAATAGCAGACAGCTTCAGTAACTTTGTCGAGAAAACATCAGAGGAAAATGCATGGGGTTACAGAGTTTGACATAACTGAATGACTGACTGAACAACAATACTGCAACAACTTTATTCTTCTTCCAAATTTCCTTGAGTGTAGGTGGGGGTTTTCTCTATCTCTCTAGAATCTGTCAAATTGTTTCCAGTAATCCAAAATTTACCCCCAAGAGACAATGGAATAAATTATGGAAATTAACACACACACACACACACACACACATATATATGTATGCATGAAGAATCAAATGATCCAACCATCAGCTTAAGTTGCATTATTTTTTTTTAAAAAAAGAAGCTTGTTCAATATTTAGTCAAAGTGGCACTCTGATGAAAATTAGAGAATAGGATTAATTAGGAGCAATCTCGGATGACAAGTGCTGTTGTCTTTGATTACTGGAAGTGATTTGCGGACTTTTTTTTTTTAAAGCTTCTAAAATCTCCAGTCACCCTAGCCCTGACCAGGAGTAATTTTCCTTTCCTTGTGAATAGCTTGAACATCACTGAATGAATAGCAGACAGCAAAGGTCCCTGTAAAACAGAAAATGGGATCGAGAATTAGAAGAGAGATCAAATGAGATGACAGTCCAAGAAAGCATTATATTGAGAGGGGAAGGAAGTGGGAGTAGTAAAAGGAAAGATATAGATGAACAAAGAGAGTGAGAATCATTAATGAAGAAAGTGTTCTGTAAAAAAAAATAAAAAAAGATAGGTAATGCAAGAAATTGTTAAACTCACAAAGAAAAGAGCAAGGATTGGAGAGGGTTAAGAGTTGAGAATGGAGCCTTCTAATGTTGGAAAAAAGAAAATGGAGAAGGCAAGGTAAAGAGGAGAGATGTTAGAAACTTGATTTTGAATCAGACCATAAAGGATATGAAGAAGACTGAATCCCTGCAACCAGTATCAATTACTGTGCTTTGTATGGAAGAGAAAGAAAAGGCACTCTCAGCCTGTCTATAATGTGTAAATTGCTTTTAGTCACTCTCCCCAGGAAAGCAAGATAGTGTCAGTTTGGAAGTTGTTAGCTTGCCAATTCTATTGTCAACCAACTAGGACATTTGGGCATGGATGTGCTGAAATTCCATTTTGGAGTTTTCAGACATAAATCCCATCTAAAAACAGACCTCTGTCTGGATGGGGGGGTATGTTGCACTTTGTAAGCCTTCTTTAATTATCTTTAAAAACTTCTGTTCTTCCAGAATTTTAAGAACACGTTTTTAATTGACTTGTCTAAGTGTCTGAGGACAGGTGGGATAGTGTGATCACATCCAACAGCTAACAATAATTATTTCAGAAACCATAAGGTTAAATGCCCCATGAGGGGCTATATTAATCCTTCAATTAGCATTTATTAGTCTCCTTTTATGTACTTAGTGCTGTTACCTGATGTGAAAGGTACAAGGATGCATAAATATAAATTCTTTCCTCAAAATGCTAAGAATCTTGTGAGGGAGACAATATGTTAACCTATGAGCCCATAGTCATATTACTGAGACTCTCTAAGCTTCTATTTCCCTGTCAGTAAATTGGACTAATAATAGTTGTAAAAGTTATCTCAAGGGGTCTAGTGAGACTTGAATGTATAGAAATGTATGTAAATGTTTTGTCAACTTTAAAGTGCTATATAAATGGCACATTATATAATTAGGTGAGAAACACAAAATGTCAGTTCAGAGGTGATGAGGACATTTCTAGGGAAGGGTTTAGCAGGGTTAATGTTAAAGTGGAAGTTGAACTTCAGCACAGTTTTTGTAGGGTAGGGAAAATTTTAATAAAAGGAAATGAGATTTGGAGATAGACAACATTCCAGGTGAAGGGAATACCAATGCATGGAGAAGGAAAGTTTTCAATGATCAGAGAATAGAACAGTTTGATTGTGGTGTAGGTACATGAAGGGAAAAAATAGGGCATAATGAAATCAGAATATGGAAACTCTTTCATGTAACAGGAAGGAATTTGGACTGAATTCATTGGCAATAGGGGATCTGTGAAAAATTTTCAACTTGGAAATGATGTGATGATCAGTACTGTACTTTAGGAAGGATGTTCCTTTTAGTGGTTTCTAGGATGGATTGGGGAGGGGAAAGACTGAAATCAAGATAGCTCTTTAGGTAAAGTCATAGAAACTGATTGAATGTGATAGAACAAGAGAGGAGGAGCCAAAGATGACAATGACATTTCAAGCATTCTTGATTGGTTGGTTACTAGTACTAGAATGGATATAGGAAATTCAGTATGAGTAGTGCAGTTGGCCAGAAAGATGATGTATTTGTTTGAAACATGTCAGTAGAAATTCTAGATGAAGTTTCTCAAGAAGGATTTGGAAATGCACTTCAGTTAAAGAAAAGATTTGGGAATCATTTGCATAGTTGTATAATTAAAACTATAAGCATAGTCCAGTAAATATTGAATTGACTTGAAATGAATTGAGTTGAAGAAACTATCAATGGAAAGAGTGTAGACAGAAAAAACAAAAGTGCTCTGGACAGACTCTTGATTTAAAAGGGGGAGGAGGCAGGACCAGTGTAGGAGATAAAGAAACACAGAGAATTAAGAAGATAATTAGGATAGCAGAATGATAGGGAAGTCATTATAGGAAAGGATTTTGAAAATAGACAAAAGTGTCAAATATTGCAAAAAGTTCAAGGAGGTCGAGGACTGAAGGAAAGGTCACTGTAATTTGATGATTTAAGAATTCATTAGTGCCCTTTGAAAAGACAGCTGAAATAAAGAGGTAAGAGTAGAAACGAGATCACAATAATAGCTGACATTTGTGGTTCTTTACAAATCTTTACCTAGATTATCTCATTTGATCCTTCTAGCTACTATATTAAGTAGGTACTACTGATATTGCTATGCAAATCTTGTGTAAAAGAAAACTAAAACTTACAGAGGTAAAACATTTTGCTTATGATCACATAGCATGCATAAGGAGTGGGAACTGAATCATTTCTATCTTATCTTTAGGTCCTTCTCTTCACTGCTTCTTTCCATAGGATTGTGTCAAATCTCATGGAATGGGGTTAAGAGGAAAATGGGAGATGAGAAAATCAAGGTAGCAAAGGCAGAATACTTATAAAAATTATAATAAAAATTTATATGGAAAGTGAATATTTCATTTTTAGGAGATGATAAGACTAAGGGATGAATGTCTAGCATGGGAGGAATAAACATGTCATTTAATATGAAGTTTTTCTTTCCCTGTTTATTTCCATCTTTCTCTTTCTTTTTTCTATTCTTCCTTCCTTTCTATCTTTCCTTACCTGCCTCCTTTCTATTCTCCTGTCCCTTCCTCCTTTCTATCCTTTCTTCCCTCCCTCTTTTCAATTCTTTCTTCTCCCCTTCTCTACTTCCTTCCTTCCTCCCTCCCTCCCTTCCTTCCTTCCTCCCACCCTTCCTTCCTTCCTCCCTCTCACCCTTCCTCCCACCCTTCCTCCCACCCTTCCTTCCTTCCTTCCTTCCTTCCTTCCTTCCTTCCTTCCTTCATTCCTTCCTTCCTTCCTTCCTTTTCTTCCTTTCTTCTTTTATATCCTTCCTTCCCTCCTGCTTTCCTTCCATCCCTCCCTTTCTCTTTCTTTCCTCTCTCTCCCCCTCCTTTCTTTTCCTCTTTCCTTCTTCCCTCCCTTCCTCTCTTCTTTTTTTCTTTCTTCATCCATTCTATTGGGAAAAAGAGAAAGTTAAGAAAAGATGAAGGGAGGGCTTTCTGAAAAGCATGCTGTCATTGACTAATATACTCATCCGAGAAAGTACGTTTCTTTCCTGACAACTTAGGAAATTTTTTAAAGGGGAGTGTTAAAATAATTCTTGGGCAGAATAGAATTCACTGCACTTGAAGTCTCTCTTCTCTTATAGACTTATACCTGTTCAATTTGTGGCTTTGTTATGAGTGCTGAAAATGTTACTGGTGATAGTTCAGACTCACAGTCCATTTCATACATTCCTGTATAGTAGCAAGAACAATTTTCAAAGAGTCTTTCAAAGGCAATTACTTGAAAAGCTATGGCTACACTTACTGCATGAAGCAAAGAATTGAGATAATTATCCAGATAGTTCACTTTTTTGAGACAGAAAGTATATTTAATGAAAGAGAAGGGTACAAATTATCCAGATAATTACGTCAATTCACCACTCTTCATTGTATACACATATTAGAGACATTCAGGTGTGGATCAAAATTGATCTGGTGACCTACAGGCAGCTGCCTTTACAACCCATTACTTATCTCCTGAGCCGTCTAGTCTCAGTACATTAGTTTTCTGTTATGGTAGAATTTTTGAGTTCTCTTTCTGCCTGACCTCTCTATGCTTCCCCAGAGGAGGAGGAGGACAACAAAGCTGAATGCCTGTATAAGTGGATGGGTGGGGAAGAGAGGGGATGAGTAGTGTTCTAGAAATGGCAAGAAGGTCCTTTACTGTGACAAGTCACACTGCATAAAAATGATTTGTGTGTGCACATGATAGCTTTCTTTCTAGCCTCCTTCTGACACTTGGGAGTTTACTTCATCATAGTTACTCATGTACCTTAGCAGAGAAATTACAAATGGAGCAGAGAAAAAATAGTGAGTAAGTGAGAACATCTCTGAGTTTGACAAGCCGAAGCAAAGTTAAAACAACGATGACTAGTGCTTGGGTGACAGTTCTTGAAGCTGCCATTTGAGGCTTCCAGTACTTTTGTCAATGAGGTGTTTTAGCAGAAAACAACAGAATTTAAGTTTCATGACAAATAAAACACTTTTGTGCTTTTGTATCTCTGTGTTTTATCTATTTCAGGCTAAAATAAGTCTGTTCCTGAGAGTGGCATCTATGACTAAAAATAAACACCCGAACAACGAATTTCATTATGTTTATGACACAGGATACTAAAGCATAGTAAAATATATTTATTTTCTATATCATTAATCACTAGGACCTGTCTTTGCCTTCCTTGATAATTAGGAAAGCCTATCAATTTTTATAGTGAAGGGCAAGATCATGAATGAGTCTATACCAGTTTGTTAAAACAAGGACTCATATAAGCATTATATTTGAGGTGCAAGGGCTAATTATGGATAATTAATTATTCTAATCCAAAAGAGTTGAACTTTAATCTTTAGAGCTAGCAGCTATGTATGAATCTCTAACTTTAGGTTATGAAGGAGAAGACATTTTAAGATTTCAAGGAGTAAAAAAAAGCACTTAATTGTCTACTATAAATCAAGCACTATGTGAGGCTTGAAGGACATAGATCCATAAGTCAGAAAGTCCCTGTCCTCAGAGACTTTGCATTCTAATACAGGGAGACTTTGCATATGGTGGAGAAGCAGTCAAGGAAGAGAATTTTGGTCTGGTGAGGGATGACAAGAGGAAGCAGAAGGCAGTTGATTGGCATACTCTTTTAGAAGCAAAGCCAATTTTGATTTGGTTACTTCTTCCAGAAGAAGGTTGAGAGGGGGTTTTGTGTGTGTGTGTGTGTGTGTGTGTGTGTGTGTGTGTTGATTAGAACAGGAATAGAATGGGAAGGGAAGGGAGATATAATATAAGAAGGCAAGAATCTAATTAACATATATAAACAAGGAAAGATATTCAAGTGAAAAAAATCAAAATCTTATCTTGGGATTTGAATTCCTTTCCTACTTTAAGGTATAAAATACAAATTATAAACTTAAACCCCATCAATTTATGTATTTCAGATAAGACTTTTGATGTTCAAAAGTAAAAAATAGGGTCAGAAATCATTCAACAATTTTACTAATCCAGATATTTTTAGATCTCAAAGTATTTTTTGCAACCAGAATTAATGATTTATTTACCTTAAACAATAGAAAATGTATTAGTACATCATTTCCATCTACCTGATACAGATTCAATATTTGTTTCTTTAGAAAGTGGATTTTTAATTTTTGGGGGTGTGTGTATGGTGGTCTCCTTTGGCAGTCTGGTGAAGCCTGTGCACCCCTTTTTATAATAATGCTTTTATATGCATAAACAATGTTTTATGTTTACCTATGAAATACATAGGAAATAAATAATATGGAAAAAAGTTAAAAATATTTTTTAAAAGTTCAAGGAACTCAGGTTGAGAGTCCTTGCTTTAAAATAACTTGTTATTCAATAATTTCAAAAGACTACTTTTACAGTCTTCTGCATAACTGTTTTCTTTCACCAAGAATAAAACCAACTAGCTTCTTTTGCAGTCTACATGGACAGAAGGTTTACAACAAATAATCCATTTTGGGAACAAGGATTATTGTTACAAATAATAAAGAGATTTAGAGTTCATTGTTAACTCCCCTTCACAGAAAATAACTCCTGAGACCTTTCACATTTGGCAAATAGAGTTTTTGTCTGGCTGAATTTAAATATGTTAGGTATAACTTTTGCCTGAGAAGAGCAATAGTTTTAGATGAGGACTAGCTAGTCCATGGATTTTCAGGGAAGTTTCTAGCTAAAAACAAAAATGTAAATTGATCAAAACTATTGTATATGTAAATATAATTTTAGCACTAATCCTAAAGTTACACTTAGATTCCTGCAAAAAGTACAGAAGTGGAATTTTATCTCTCTTCTGAAAATGAAGGTTTTGATTCAAAACCAGGGTATGTGAATAGTCAATTATAATTTTTACTGGGGGATGGGAGACAGAGGGGGTGAAAGAGAGGGAGAAAGAGAAAGAAGAAAGGGGAAGATAACTATTGTTGGGGGGGGGTGTACTTGATGAGTAATGATAGCTAACATTTATTTAGAGTTTTAAGTTTTGCCAAGACTTTATACTCTTTCCTATAATCATCATAACAATCTTGTGAAGTAGGTACTAAGTTTATTTACATTTTATAGATAAGGAAATCAGAGAGAGAGAGAGAGAGAGAGAGAGAGAGTGAGAGAGAGAAAGTTTAAGTGACTCTCCCAGGATCATATAGCAAATAAAGGTTTTGAGTAGTATTTCATCTCAGGTCTTTCTGAATCCAAATCTAGTCCTCTATCCAGGTGAGCAGCTAATCCGATGGTACAAATTTAGGGCAGGGTATTATTGTAGCATCCTTTCTTGATTAGACCAAATGTAATAAGAGGCTAGATCTGTTTTTCCTTATTAATAGACTGACACAAATTACATTCCTCTTTACTGAGGGTTCTAGAACTTCTTTCAAGATTAGATTAGAGGTAGAATCACACTCTCTGCAATTTACAATATTGATGACATACAGATATATATATATATATGTATATATACACATATATACACATATATATATAATTTTGGAGATAACCTTTTTTAATGACCCAAACCAGTATTGAGTTGAGAGAGTCTTTTCCCAGCTAACAACAGCAAGTCACCTCCTTAATTCAGACAAAAGACCCTTTGATGAACTCTCCTCCATATCTTATTGTGGGCTATTTATCATTGTGGATGTCTTCTTGGATATGACATCATAGATCTAGGTTCAAATCTTACCTTTTCTTTTTATGAACTTATTAATTATTAACTCAACCTATTTGTGCTTTAGATTTTCATCTTTGAAAATAAGGGGGCTGAATTGTGGAAATAGAGACATTATTTTGAATTTTTGCTTCTCAGATATATATGTATTATATATATAAATATAGTAATGTTTAAAAACTACAATAGCTACAAAAGAATCTACAAAATCACAATCTAGAAAATTAATCTAGAAAAAATATTCAAACAATAGATTAGCAAGAAGTCTTCTAATATAGTTTTATTTTATTCTAGTGCTCAGGAGAAAATAACAGCTCAGTAATTATTGCTGACTGACCTGTTTTTGAAATCCTGTTCTGACTCACTTAGAATCTATCATGTCAAAGTTGATTCATATGGAAAGATGTAAATTGATTAAAAATATCATAGAATTCTATACCAGATTTTTTTTTGGGGGGGAGAGAGTGACAGTATAGCTGTGTTCATATCAGCTGGTTTCTCTCACTTCAATTTTTTTTTAGAGTTGGAATCTTAGCCAACAGTGATCAAGATGGGTGGCAAAGGCTCTAAGATATTAAGACAGTAATGAAGAGACAAACACTTAGAGAGCATTTGTCTCAGTGCAAGGTCATTGTTCATTAATATTGCTGTAGAGAGCTTATTAACCACACAGAAAATTCGCTTCAAGTTATCAAGCTACATGATACTCAAAGTCACTACCTGAATATAGAATAGGATGAGGAGCTTTGGGCTCACAGTTAAAATATTACTGTAAACACCAAAACTAATTGATTCTGGAGGTAGAATTTGTTTTCACTTTGGCTTTCCCTTCCATCTAGGGCCCCTTGCCTGATTACTAAATTTCCAATTCTTCTACTTGTAATTTTTTTTAAAAAAAATAAATGTTATTGATGTTGTTTGTTTTGACATAAAGGTCATTTTCTCATCTATCTCTCCAAAGTCAAGCCCTGCTTTTTAACAAATAACAAAACAAACATACATGATACAATGACTATATCTGATGATGCAAACAATATTCCATTCTGTATCCCTCATGTTTTGTAGTTCTGCTTGTCTTTATTTATATTGCTTTTGTCATTGTATATTTTCTTCTTTTATTTTTGATTATTTCATTCTGTCAGTTCATAAACTTTTTCTCCTGCTTCTTTTAATTCTTCAATTTGTCTTTTCTTACTATAAAATAATATTTCTTGCATTTTATATATGTTTATATATGTATGCATGTATACATATATATTATAGTTTGCGTTGCCATTTCTAAACTGATGTCTACTTCTTTACTGATATTAAAAATAACTCATGAACTTTTTAAAAAGTGTATTTGAGACCTCTGCCAAAGGTCTTTGCAGACACACATTCACAATATCAGAGGGAAACATTTCCTTTTGAGAATGAAGCTTCCCCACAGAGAAGGGATTATTGTTCTTTCAGTGTCCAATGATTCCTAAAGAGCTATAGATTGTGTAATTGCCACATGTGTTTAGAGATCTGAACATCTAGATTCTAGGTTTTGCTAGAGCATTAAGGCACAGGAAATCCAAAACACCATGTGGTGCAATGACCTAATTCTGAAATCCAAAGGTACGTTTGTCTCTCAGATCTACCACTTTGGATAATTACTTAATATCTCTTGGCATCAGTTTTCATACCTGTCAAATGGAAAACTTGGACTAGATGACTTTTACATTCTTTCCAACTCTAAATTTTATGAATTTATTACAGTGTCTGGAACATAGTAGATACTTAACAATCATTTGCTTAGTGAATAAGATTTCTGGTATTCTGGCAAATACTGGCAATTTACATTTGCCCTATGTAGCACTCAATAGTTTCAGATTACTTTACACACATTAGGTCAATAAATAAATTCATCAACAAGCATTAATTTAGTTTCCCAAAATAGGCACAAAATTAAGCATCCTCTGCCTTCAAGGTCCTTGCATTCTTTGCAGGGAAGCATAGACTTATCTAAGTTTATAGAGTACAAATATACAATACATACAAGGAAGGAAACAGGTGGAACACATATTCTCATGTTATGGAATTATAAATTGAAGTTCAGAGATATTTAGTGATTAGCTTAGGGTCATATGACTATTTGTTGTCCATACTCATAGTGGACTGTCACTATATTGGGGTCAAGGTAAAATGTGTCTGACTGTGGCTGATCAGAGCAATTTGAGGTTAGAAGACTCTACCATAGATCAGGTACAAATAGTCCACATGGACATTTGGAGTGTAGAGGTCTCTAAATTTGCCTACCTCATGTTTCTTTAGAACTACTACAACTTCATTTTACCTATAGAATACAGCACCTTTTCTGAGGAAGACAAACCATGATGGGCAGTTCTCTCAATTAATTTCAAATTTCTTCAGAGAGCCCTTGATAAAAGGTTAGTAGCCTTATCAAGTTAAATAATTTACTTTGAGAATGATAGTTGACCTTGATGCTGATTTTATCCTTAGTGTAGGTGTCTGATAACATTGTTTAAAGCATTCTGCTTAAAAGAATAGGAGTAAATATACAGCCTTGCTTCACTCTCATGGATATTGGAAAAGTGGAAGACATTGTCCATTATCCAGAACCTGGACAAACATGCCATCATGAAACTGCCATATAATACAAATAAATTTCTTTGGGCAACAGAATATTTCACAAGTCCTCTTGACTGAAAATGTCAGAGATTTTGATCAGATGGGGGGATGTTGTGTACCCACTTCTGTCCTGCTCTTGTTCATTTCTTTTGAAGCTGTCAGTCAGCAAACACCTCATTAATGTTAATTGGCCCTTTCTGAAAACTCACTGGACCATCTTTCAGGTAGAAAGACAACCAGTTATGAAGGACTCTGGTATCACTCTGTGATTGTCATAGAATAACCTATTTCCTTTAATTTCATGGAAATAGACAATGGAGGCAACCTTGAACCTTTGGGGAAAACCTTCTCTTTGCCATATAATCTTGAAAAATTCAATCAGCTTTTGTGTGAACAATGGACCCCTTGCCTTGAAAAATCTAAGATGGAATAAAATCAGCACCAAACTCTTGTCCATATCAGAGGTATTCAAAATCTCCTTTTTATGTGGATGTTTCATTAGAAAAATTGAAGGTAAGCATTGGTTGATGACAGTCTGTTTAGAACAAGATGGCATTGTTCGACCAATCTCCTCAAGATCATGCCCCTCTCACTAATCAATGTAGCTCCATTTGACCTGAGTACTTGAGGTATATATATATATATATATTAGGTCTTTGACCCATAAATAATCTTCAGGGCATCTTAAAGCCATTTTGAATTGCTACTATCAGTGTAAAACTGAATTTGACCTGCCTTCTTACTGAGTCAAAAATCCTTCATCTCTTGCTAAGCTTTACTTATACTTACTTTTGATGAAGTCAAAAACTACCTTCTTAGAGATCAATGAACTATCTCTGCTAGTAAACTCTGTAGAGTTCTAATTTTTTTATTTAATATCTTCTTAATTTCCCTATCATTTTCCACAGTCTACTAAAACAGTTTACCAGGGTGTGGCCCCTGTAATTCTTAGAATCACAGGTGAGAGCTGGGTGGCAGAGACCAAAGATAGAAAGCAGCCCTGAAAAGTGCTTGGTAACCCTCACACCAGAGGGACTAGCTTTCTCTGAACACTCATTACACCCCAATATATTGTTGATTAGTTGCAGAGATAGAACCTGAATCCAAGAAGCCTACCTCTCCCTCCTGTGGCAAAGAAGGCTTTCAGAAAATGTTGGAGTTGGCTTTTTTCCCTCTGAAATTTGAAGGAAAGCTGAGGAGATTCAACCCTCTTTTAGCTCTTGGGTATGAATGAGGAATGATGGAAGTACCTTGGTACCCAAGGATAAATCTGACCTGAATGCTGGAATGGGGCATGATTGGGATTCAGGACACTCAAAAATTCTAATAACCATCAAATACCACTAAAGGAGATATATGTCTACCTTTCTGTCCCCAGTTGAATATCGTATTTTTGAGGATAGAGATTGCTTTATTTTTTCTATCTCCCAGATTCATCTTCTACCTTTACACAGCTAGCCCCTATGGCTGTAATGCCTCCATTTATCAGTTCTAACTCTTAAAATCCCCATATTTTTCAAAGTTCAAATCAAGTGACACCTTCTACATTAGTTCTTTCCTGAATTCCCAGGTTCTAGTGCCTTCCTTCCTCCAATTTTCCTTCTATTTATAATGTAATTATATATATGCTTATACATATATGTATATATATATATATATACATCTATATGTATACATTTAAGTATATATATATATGTATATATTTACATATAAATATACATGTGCATGTTGTCTAGCTTGGTACAATGTAAGCTTCTTAAAGTCAGGGATTCTTTCAATTTTGTCTTTGCATCCCATGTTTTTATTATAATGTCTTACACACAGTAGTCATTTAATAAATCCTTATTGATTATTTAATTGGTGTTGGAAAAAATGTGACATTCTCTTTCCTTTCAGTTTCTTTATCTGTAAAATGACAAAATGGCATTAGATTGACTATCATGTAACAGCTCTTGGATTCTTCTTCTGTGATTTTTTTTCTCTACATTCTTGGGTTCTATAGGAAAATCCAATAATCTATATTTCCTTCTCCCCCACCAGAAAAGGAGAAGTCTAATGGGGTCACTGTTCCTTACACCATTTGGATGCCAGTTCATTTTATTTTGTGCAGATTAACTATATATGGAACCCAGGACCATCCCATGGCATGTTGCACACTGGTAGGAAAATAAGAAGGAAGGACATTTTCAGGTTTGGTACTCTGTGCAGGTAGAGTTAAGGTACACAACTCTTATAAAAAACATATGTATCCCATTTACCTGAAATTCCAATCAATCATTATTTTAAATTACTACATTGAAGGACCTGATTAAAATGCACATAATTTATTTGACAAGGAGACCATATAAAGACATCATCAGTCATTGATATCTGAATGTGAACTTGTTTATATGCAAGTTAATAAGTTTATGTTAATAAGCAGTTTATAAGCTGGGATAATAGGAACAGCCTTTGCAAAATGGAAAGAACACCAACTTAGAGCCAAAGGAGCTATGGGACCAATGAGAAGTTTGTGTATTTTCCTAAGTTTCAGTTTTTTTATCTGCTGAAAAAGGGAATAAGATCACATGATTTACATTGTCCTTTTTAACTCTCGATGTCAAGGCCAAGTCCCTCAAATTGACTATAATTGTTTAGGAGTAGGAAAGGTTGAGGGCATAGCTGGGGTTGTACACCACACTGAGGCCCCTTGAAAAGCCTTGGGCTTTAGATGAGAATGAGAAAACACATTTTATACATTTCACAATTTCTCTAAGTTGGGCCAGAAAGAAATACTGACAAATTCTTCTTCCCTTTCACATCTTGCACAGGATGTCATTGGTGTTGTTGAGTCATTTCAAATATGTCTGATTCTCTGTGACTCTTTGTAGGGTTTTCTTGGCAGGATATTGGAGTGATTTGACATTTCCTTCTCCAGTTCATTTAACACATGAGGAAACTAAGGCAAAGAGGCTTATCTTATTTGCCCAGGTTCACAGAACTACTAAGCCTGAATTTGGATTTGGGTCCCTTTAACTGAAGAGCTGGCTCTCTATCATCAGTACTACTTACTTGTCCTTTGCACACTATAGGGTAATACAATTTAGAACTGGGGGGCAGCTTAGAGGTCTTCTATCCTGAATTCCCCATTTCACATTAAGGAAAATAAAGAAATGGAGAAGTTAGATAACAAATTCAAAAACACAGAGATAACTATGAATGGAGTTAGGATTCAATTCAGTATTCTTTTACCAGACCATGTTGTTTCTACCTTCCTTAAGAAACAGATTCATTTAGGATTAAGGGGAGATGTTGAATAAGTCTTGGATGAAGTGATGGATGATAGTGAACAGAGCTATATTTTGAACTGATTTTGCTCCAGTTACTATTTTTATAGAGTGAGGATAGGAGGGGTCCTACTTGCCTCCATTATAACTGCTCCAAGACCCAGGAAGTTAGAATTCATAAAACACAATCCTTCCCTCTTTACTTATTTCCTGTCGGTTCCATTACCAGAATTGTTCCTAGCCTTACCTCATTTAAAACTGTGACACTGAACTTTATTCTAGGACTGCTTTGAATTGTTCAGTTGACAGGGAAAATAAACACCATTTTGAACTCCATTAGTTATTCTAAGTGACCATAGTTTACTACCATGACTAGATTAATACCGGTTAGAGTCTTGCAGAAAATTTTCCTGATTCCTGGTTTTTCCATTCAGCCCAGTTTGCTAAATTTTTTTTAATTTCTCATTTTGTAAGAGTTTTAATATTTTGACTTGGCAGATAATCCACATATTGTAAAATAAAAATAAAGTCAACTTTGCATGTTTTAAGTAATTAAAGGATATAGAAAACCTCAGTGCTTTTATCTCAACCACAATTCCAAGATAAGACATGACATTTTGTGGGCCATTAGTCCCTAATAGAGATTAGTGCCTTAGCTATTTTTTGAAAGTATATAAATTCACTAAATTGTATAGATACTGAGATTTGAAACAACAGCCGAGTTATGTTTATTTTGCATGCAGAGGAGAAAAGTTGTGTGTGTTTGTGTGTGTGTATATGTGTGTGTGCATGCATGTGCACCTGTGTATGTGTTTTTGTGTGTGTAATCCAAAAATGATCTATTTATCTATAGAATTAAAGCAATTAAATCATTTGATCTGGCTCATTCATGGCTTTGTCAACATACTTTACCAAGGTTTCTGCCTGCAAGACTGAATTTTGGAGACTGGTTTTGCTGATCTTGCTCTTGGTTTCTAATAACTAGTGTTTGATTTGTGACCAAAAAATCAAAAGATAAAGAGAAGGTTGGGTTGTTTCTCCTGTCAAAATGAAATGAAATCATAGATCATTAACCATCTAGTTTAACTCTTTCATTTTACAAATGAAGTTTTGAAGACCAATGAAGACCAATGAGGTTAAGTGACCTGCCCAAAGATTGTAAGTAGCCTGGCAAAGATTTGAACCTAAATTTTCTGAAGCTAAATTTATCCCTCTTTCTTCTGTATTGCACTGTCTCTGACTCAAATAATGATGGAAAGATGGTGATATGATTTTCTAACATCCTGAAAAGAAGTTGGATGATATCTCTTCTAGTTTTTGAAGTTAGAAATAACAGGAATGGGAAGATTTATGAAACAGGAATGATTTGTCAATAAGCCATTTGGTGATCTATATGTCACCTGAAGTTAAATGAGATGCCTTTCTTTCTTGACCTAGTCTACTCAAAACAAGGTGCAATTCCTATAGCAGAATTTGATGAACTTTCCATTCAAAAGGGTCTCTTCTATCAACCTATTGTTGATGAAAATAGAGACTTCATTGCTTGCAATTATTGAATATGCACCATGGATAAGTAACCTATGAAAAGCTGCTTTAGTCCTTAGCTTTTACTTGAGGCCATTATCATTCTCCAAATTGTCTTCTTTCTTCTCTCTAATTTGTTTCTGTTCTTCCTATCATTTCTCTAGTCCTTTTTTTCATTTGACATCTTTAGTATTCATTTTCCCCCTTCTTTGTCCAATCTTATCCTAGGATGTGGCACTATGGAGGTAACTTATTTCGTCTAATGTCACAAATTACTGGTGATTGAAGTAAGACCACATCTGATAAGAGATATTGAGTTCTTATAAAAATGACAAATCAAAGTGCATCTAGAGTACGATTTTTGGGATACTAAAGGGACTAGGGACCAATCCAGACAAATAACATTTGAATGAATCTAAGATATTTAATTGGGAGAAGAGGGAAGATTTAAGGAATACAGATAACTGTCTATAAGCACCAAAAGATCATTGTTTGGATTATATTTATTTTATTTAGTCCTAGTTGGCAGAATGATAAATGATAATAATAATAATAATAATAATAATAATAATAATAATAGTAGTAGTAGTAGTAGTAGTGGTAGTAGTATTAGTAGTAGTAGTAGTAGAAGTTAAGAAATGTGGCTTTTCAGGTGGATACAAGGGGGGAAAACTCCAACAATTAGAGTTATATTAAGTGGAATAGGTTGCTTTCGAAGATAGTGAGCTACTTATACCTGGAGGTCCTCAAATGGAGTGGCAAAGATCAGTTGCTAAGACTATTTTAGAGGGTAGTGATGTTCAGGTACAGTTTGTATAAAGGACCTTTGAGGCTCCTTTATAAGTTGAGAATATGAACTTTTGTGATTCATGATTCAATAAAGTTTTTCCTTTTACCCACACAAACACACTGGAGCAAAACATTGAAGCCCAAAGTGCTCAAAGTTTGTGTGGTGTATCAAATTTACATGAGAAGAAATGCTTAATTGGATGACAGTATATATACATACCCTTGCAATATCTGGAGCCGTGTGCCAAGATCATTTATTTCTTTACTTTTTACTAACATTTGGCACTTTGTTTCTTATCACCATAAACTTTTCTTTGCTCAGATAATTGTACTGGTATTGCTTGGCTTACAGAATTTGCAGTTGTTCCCTATATTTCCATTCAATTATTGATTTCTTCTTACTGGCTTAATATTTTCATTCCTTATTATACTTATTGCCATTACAGTACTGCTCAAGGCACACTGAATTGCACACTGAACATTATGGGTAGGGAAATGTTGATGACTTGGAACATCAAATTAATAAATACTCCACT
Organism: Macrotis lagotis; assembly: GCF_037893015.1. NCBI lineage: Eukaryota > Metazoa > Chordata > Mammalia > Peramelemorphia > Peramelidae > Macrotis > Macrotis lagotis. Next base: position 97,407,906 of record NC_133663.1, read on the forward strand.
ATTTAATGATGATGATCAATCCCTGCTAAAAAGTTTCAGAAACAAAGATTATCTCTTCCCTCAAGCTATTCTTTAAATGCTGAAGACAGCATTATTTTTATTCATTCCAAAAACATTTATTAATTGCTCTCTTGTATGTAAGAAGCAGGTTGGCATGACAGACATATCATACCAGTCTTTGAATCAATGCTATCTAGGTTCAGATTCTGCCTCCTATACTTGCTAACTGGGTGAACATGGTCAAATCACAAAATCTCCAAGTGCCCAGATGATTCTTTATGACTGTAAATTATAGATTTGCCTTTATTACTCCATTCCAGCCCAGGAGTTCATCACAATAATTCATTCATACAATCATAGATCCTAAACTGCAAGGGGTCATAGATGCCATCTAAACCAAACTTTCATTTTGCATATGGGAAAATTGAGGCACAGGCAGACTAAACAATATTTTCATAATAACTCAAATGGTAATCCTTGGAATTGTTAGGGAGCTCTAAGTCCCTGGGCTCCATACTTGCAGATGATTGAATTTTTACTATTTGTTACCACTCTCAGGAATTTTCAAGGTTCCTACCTCAGGATTTCTGAATACTCTGGAGATTTTTGGGAGAGTTCTGCCCACTTGTTGTCCCAAGGTACAGAAATTTGTAGGCTACTGATCAAGCTGTAAAGTTATCCTTGTAATGATACTGAATTTACTTGAAGGAGGTACTTGGCTTAGGTAAAAGAAGCTTACTTTGGTCTCTCATTGGATTTCTCAACCAGTATCTGGTCCAGAGTGAACTTCAGAGTTTGCTGAAGTAGATACATAGTGATGGGCTTATTCAAATGCCTTTTGCTTTCTACTCAAGTCCTATTTGTCCAGAAGTTACTATTTATTTTGGATAATTTTATGGGCAGCTAGATAGGACTGTGAATATCGCCTCATCTTGAGTTCAAATCTGACCTTACTGTGTGACCCTGAGCAAGACACTTAGCCCTGTTTGCCTCAGATTCTTCATCTGTAAAATGAGATGGAAAATGAAATGACAAACCATTTCAGGATCTCTGCCAAGAAAACCCAAAATAGAATCATGAAGAATTAAACCTAACTAAAAATGATAAAACAACACATAAATGTTTGTTGAATTGAAATGAGCTTTTAGTTTTTCAATATGAAGCAAAACATATATTCTTTACAAATGAGTTAATTTGTGTCCTTTACAGGACCCCAAAATACCAGGAGAATTCTTAAAGATTATGAGTTTCCCTAATGGGATCTATTTATGAATGACAGTATTCTGACTATATCAAGCCCAAGGTCATCATATGGACAATTTACTAAGATCAAAGTTCATTTACAAGTAATAATTCACATTAAAACAAAAGAATGAAAATACATAATGGAAAAATGTAACGTGATGAGATGGCAGCCCATTTAGTTCCTTATATGTCTGCATATAAATAAATATACATGTATATACATATACACACATGCACATAAATACACACGCAAATGCTTACTTTGGACATAGTCTGAAGATAGAAAATAAGCTAATTCCACAAGTGAGGAAGAAATGTCAAGTGGACTGGACTGTTCTGGGAGAATTGTGCAACACTTTCTATGATTATAGCTGTTGCCCGACATCAAACAAACACACAAAGAAAAAAAATCTTTTTGGGATCAATATTGTTCCTGTTATGTTATTAGGGTTAAAAAATCAAAGAATAATCAAGAAAAATCAAGATCTCTGAAGAATCAAAATCCTGAATGAATGAATAGTGCAAAGTAGAGATGCAGTGTTGGATTTAAGTAGATTGGGTATTATTGATAGTGATGAGATTACCACTTGTCATAAACTACATCATTGAAATGATTTATTAAAGGCATAATTAAGATCATTATGTCTTTCCCATGGTAAATTATTTTTAGTATCAAAGATGTAGATGTGATGAGAAACTTAGTGACTGTCTCATTCAACCCTCTTGTTTTAAAGTTGAGATTATATGAAGTTGAATTATAGGGAGTGTCAAGTCCAAGTGTCAAGTCCAAGGTAAGAGGTAGTTTAGCCCTGATTAAAACCCAGGCATTTGGGGCAGCTAGGTGGTGCAGTGGATAGAGCACAGGCCCTGGAGTCAGGGGTACCTGAGTTCAAATCCAGCCTCAGACACTTAATAGTTACCTAGCCATGTGGCCTTGGGCAAGCCACTTAACCCCATTGCCTTGCAAAAACTTAAAAAAAAAACCCAGGCATTCCAACACAATATTTGATTGTGATCTTTCCACTGTTGGAATGATCTTTTTTGATGAATCAAATATGTGTAGTCTATTTGTTATTTTTATAAAATATTAAGAGATCAGAGGGTGTTCTCCAGCAGATTTGCTTGATACCTCCATGAAGGATTTCTAGAATGTCATGGGTACGACTTTCATGGAGTGAGCAACCAAAGAAAGATCAAGATCTATACTATTTAAGAATATACCTATATCAAATATTAGCTAAAACCTTTTCTAAGGAGAGATAAAAATACTAAACTTTTCTAATTGCTTCAACTACTCTCCTTATGTCAACCTTTCTAATCTGCAGTGATTTTCTTAAAGTACAGGTATAGTTATATCACTCCTCCACTAAAGAAATTCAACTAGAAACTCTTCTTCTTAGTGCTTAAAGTTCTTTATAACAAATACAATTGAACTTTCCTGATTTATTGTGTATTATTCCTTTTTATATATATTATATTTTGAATAAACTGATGAGAGGAAGGGCAAGGGAGGGGAGGGGAAGAAAAAGGAGGGAGGGAAAAAGTAGGGCAGGGGAGGGGAAAAAGAAAAGTAAAGGGGAGGAAAAGGAAGAGATAGAGAGGGGAGGAGAATGGAGGGGAGGGGGGAAAGGAAGGAAAGGGAAAGGGGCGGAAGGGATAAAAGAAAAAAGGAAGTAAAAGGGAAGGGAAGGATAAGAAGGGAAGAAAGAAGCTGAGGGGGAAAAAGAAGGAAGGGGTTGGAAGGGAAAAGGAGGAAAAAAGGAATGGGGGAAAAGAAAGAAAGGGAGGGGAGAGAAAGGAAGGTAAATGGAAGGAAGAAGGAAGGAAAAGGAAGAAAGTGGAGGGGGAGAAGGGAAGAGGAAAGAAAGAGGAGGAGAGGGAAGGAAAGAGAAAAAAGAAGGGAGAGGCTTAGGAAAAGGGTGGGAAGATGAAGGAGGGGTTAAGGGAAGGAAAGGGAAGAGAAGGTGGAGAGAGGAAAAAGAAAGAAAAATAGTGATCAGGAACCTCGATTTAGAGGCAGATAACTTGTGTTTGTAACCCACTTCTGCTAGCTGTGCCTTTAGACTAATCATTTTGTCTCTCTGGATATCAGTTTTCTTTTCTTTTTTCCTTTTCTTTCTTTCTTTCTTTTTTTTTTTTTGCAAGGCAATGGGGTTAACTGACTTGCCCAAGGTCACATAGCTAAGTACTTCTTAAGTGTCTGAGATCAGATTTGAACTTGGGTCCTCCTGAATCCAAGGTAGGTGCTCTATCCACTGTGCAACCCTGAGCCTCATTTTTTTCACTGCAAAATGAAGAACTTGAATTGGATAACCTTTAAGGTTCCTTCTAGATCTAAATCTATAATCATCCTATTTTTCTTGCTTATTTTTTCAAGAAAATTTTATACAGTACCCATATGCCCTATTGCCCCAAATAGGTTTAAAAATTTTGAGATCAGGGATTATATTCCAATCTCTTTGATGGCCCCTGGCACATCATCGATTCTCAATAAATATATAGGTTAAAAATAGGCAACATGTATTGCTTTCAAAAGTTCCAAATCTTTTCCTTTATAAAACTCATTTCCCTAAAGGTGTGCATATATTCAGGGTTATAAAAATATTATCATGAAGTCATGAGGAATATCTGGAAAATTATGTTGTGCACCTGCTGAAATATTCCAAAATCAGGAATTTAAATGACAAAATCTGTGGATTGGAGAAAGATTGGGAATGAGTCAAGATTGTGGAGTGAAAAGAAAAGTGAAAAGTACCATACTGTACTGAAGGCTCTACTTCTCTAATGAACTAAAGTAGAAAGGAAATAAAGATAGAAAGGGCAGTGGTGGATCTGTACCTGGGTTTTAGACCCAACTCAATGTACTTGCAGCACCACTTAGCTTCAGGAAGCCTCCATTTCATCATCTGTAAAACAAGGGTAGTAACATTCAAATGCTTATCTAATAATGTTATTGTGAAGATCATGATTTCCAAACCTTAACATATAACAAATTTGATAGTTGAAATAATAATTAATGATTATCTAACTCAAATTAATGAGGTTTGGATACCAATCCTTATGTTGACCTAGAAAAAAATCAATGACAATGATCCAGTGAAAGATGAGATAATTGATCTTCATAATAACCAGAAACTCTAAATTGATTTTGTCTATTAAGCTACAAAAGTTTGGAGTAGCAGATCTCATTCTCATTAACCATTCTTTAATTCTGTTTATAACAACTTAACTGAAGAAACAAGAGTCTCATTCCTGTTCTCAATCAAATCCAAAATGAAAGGCAGATAGGAGGTAGAACATGATACACTGGTGTCTTTCCCAAAAACTACCATCAAAATAAAACTTGTGGTTAACAAGAAATAAAAGCAATAGCCTCACTTAGCTATTTGATATCTTATAAACACCTAATTTTATGGTTTCAAAAATGTTGTTATGCATTGAAAAAAGTTTTCTCTAAGAAATATTAATTTATTTATTATGTACCTTTGCAAGTTTAACTCTAGAAATTCTTTCATATAGATTAAGGTATTCAGGAAAGTTACAGAGAGCTAAGGTAATGAAAAGCAAAAACCCCTAAGTTATTGTTAAAGCATAATTTGATCATTTGTTTGGGATGATGATACAACTTTGAGATGGGTCAAACTTCACTTTGAACCATGATCACATCCTAAAATCATGGTATTAGGCAGGGTTTCTGACTTTCTGAATGAATGAAGAATGGGAAACCCTGTGGTTAAATGCATCTGCTCGTTTATATCCCTGAAATTCTTTTCTGAAGTAGCTGTTGGAAACACTGAGTGGAAAATTACACAGCAAAATCATTGGAGAGGTTTGGTGAAGGCAACAGTTAATAAATTAGAAACTGTGAACATCTTAATGAGTGCTTTGGAGGAGCAGATGGATCATCACGATCATTTGAAAACTTTGGCTAAGGCAGCTGTGTAAGGATATAAAAGTGTAAGTTGGAAAATAATCATAACAATAATAACCATGATAATTGAACATGTAGGACACAATCTATATCCTGAATGTAAAGAATCATTCTCAATAATAAACACAAGTCCCCACAAGTTGAAATTGGTGTTTAGGAAATGAGTCAAAGAATAAATAGAATTGACCAAATTTAAGAAAATTATCCCAAATAAATAATCTCAAATAAATTTATTTGTTATATTTATATATTTATAAAATGTAATTTATATATGTGTGTTATATATTCATTTTTATTTTCTTAAATAGACAGCCTAGTTTATGATAATTTTAATAAAAAGAAAGTCTGGCCTTTAAGTTTTGGAGGTGGCACTTTGATGGGTATGAAATTTAGCACAGTCCTTGCTTTTCCATACCATTCCTTCAGTATTATTTTATTGTGACTATTTTGGCACCTGCATCCTTTCCAGCTTTGAGGGTGGATGAGGAAGGAGGTTGAGTGGGGGATCATGGCAAGAAAAGAAATGATAAAATAGAAACTTGGAAATTAGATTTGATAATCATAACAATGGTAATGATAATGTACCATTTTGCATCTTCCAGAATACATTTATGTATGTTCCTAATGTTGGTTTTTCTCCTTTCTTTTGTACTTATTTGCTATGAGACCTTGGGAATATTACCTTACTGTACTGTACTGAAGGTTCTACTTCTTTAATGAAATGAAATAGGAAATAAGGACAGAAAGGAGAGTGGTGGATCTGTCCTGGGTTTTAGAACCAACTCAATGTACTTGCAGCACCACTTAGCTTCAGGAAGCTTCTATTTCATCATCTGTAAAACAAGGGCAGTAACATTCAAATGCTTCTCTAATATTGTAATTGTGAAGATCATGATTTCCAAACCTTAAGCCAAAATGGAATTGTGAAATAGTGACAGGGATAATGGAATAGATAGGGGAATTCCTGGGTAAACTATAACCAGTTTGCAAGAGCCAATTATTCAATTTTCAAGATGACCATTTACACTTCAGTAATCAGTGGTAATTACAAATCAGGATTTGATTCATTGTTTTATTGATTGTATAGTCTTAATAAACTGCCAATAGTGAAGATTATAAACTTAAAAAGTGTGTATACATACATGGAACACCAGCATACTTCTCTAACTCCCTATTATCATTTCTTGGAATTCAGTAAGAGTGCAGTAGAAGGTTCAGGAAATGAAGTCTTCTCCAGGTTGGAAAACTGGTGATTATAGAATGTTAATAATTAATAATATCAAATATATTTTGATTTAATTAGATAAATTAATATTTATATGGTTACATTAATATTAATTGTTTGATATACTTAATATTAATAACAATAACAGACATTTATGTAACACTAAGTTTTGTTAAAGGTTTAATATCTATTATTTCTTTTGAGCTTTATATCACCATTATGAACATGTGGAGTTTATTATTGGAGGAACTGAGATTGGTGGAAGACTTGAGTTTAATAATTTTGAGCTGAGATAATTGGTGTCTTCAGTAAGCAGCAATGTGGTGATATATAAAGGCCATCAGACTACGTAAGGAGGGATGAATTGATTAAACATCTCAATAGCAAAATTATCAGAAATCATATGATTATCTCAATAGATGATGAAAAAGCCTTTGATAAAATCCAACATTCATTCCTATTAAAACACTAGAACGTTTAGGAATGAATAGAGTTTTCCTTAAAATAATAAATAGTATCTATAGTATCTATCTAAAACTATCTATCTAAAACCATCAACAATTATTATAAGTAATGGGAATAAACTCAGAGCATTTCCAATAAATTCAGGGGTGAAACAAGGATGACCATTATCACTATTACTATCCAATACAGTATTAGAAATGCTAACAGTAGCAATAAGACAAGAAATTTAAGGAATCAGAATTGGCAATGAATAAGCAAATATTTCACCTCTATGCAGATAATATGATGGTATAAGAGGAGATCCAAGAAAATCATCTTAAAAACTTTTTGAAACAATTAACAAATTCAGCAAAGTAGCAGGATATACAATAAACCCACATACATCTTCAGTATTTCTATATATGAATGACAAAGTTCAAGAGCAAGAAATAGAGAAATTCCATTCAAAGTAACTATAGACAATATTAAACACTTGGGAATTTACCTCCCAAGACAAACCCAGAAACTGTCAGACTTAAATAATTAGAAAAATGTCAATTGCTCATGGTTAGATCAAGCTAATATAATAAAAAACGCCAATTCAACCTGAATTAAATTATTTGTTCAGTGCCTTACCAATCAAACTACCAAATAACTACTTGATCAAACTAGAGGACAGTAACAAAATTCATCTGGAGCAACAAAAGGGAAAGAATAGCAAGGGAAATGATGAAAAAAATGTAAAGGAAGGTGGCCTAGCCTCTATCAGATCTAAAATTATATTATAAAGCATCAGTCATCAAAACTACCTGGGAATGATTAAGAAATAGAGTAATGGATTAGTGGATTAGGATGGGTTCAAAAGAAATCACAGTAAATGACTACAGCAATCTACTAATTGACAAACCCAAAGACATCGGCTTCTGGGATAAGAACTCACCATTTGAGGAAATTGTTGGGAAAACTGGAAAATAGTATGACACAACCTAGGTATAGATCTACATCTTATACCTTATACCAAAATAAGGTAAAAATTTGTACAAAATTTAGACAAAAAGGAAGACAACAAAGATAAATTATTAGATCAAGAAATAGCCTATCAGATCTATGAAGAGGGGATAAATTTATGACCATACAAGAATTATAGCATATTGTAGACTATAAAATGAATAATTTTGACTACATTAAATTAGAAAGTTTTTGCACTAATAAAGTCAAAGCTGCCAAAATTAGAAGAAAATCAGAAAATGAGGAAATGATCTTTTCAACCAGAAGTTCTGATAAAAGTCTCATTTCTAAAATATGTAGAGAATTGCATCAAATTTATAAGGTCACAAGTCATTCCTCAATTGATAAATGGTCAACGAATATGAACAGACAGTTTTCAAATGAAGAAATGAAAGCTATATATAAGCATATGGAAAAATGCTCCAAATAATTATGAATTAGAGAAAAGCTAATTAAAACCATCAATAAGTTATCACCTCACACCTATCAAATTAGCCAAGATGAGAAAAAGGGAAAATGATCAATGTTGAAGAGGTTGTGGGAGTATTGAGACATTGATGCATTGCTAGAGGAGTTGTGAACAGATCTGATCTTTCTGGAGAGCAATATGGAACTATGCCCAAACAGCAATAAAACTACTCATACCCTTTGACCCAGAAATTCCAATTCTCGGTCTATATCCAGAAGAAATTATAAAAAAGGGAAAAGTCCTACATGTTCCAAAATATCCATAGCAGCTCTTTTTGTAGTGGCAAAAAACTGGAAATTGAGGGGATGCCTGTCAACTGGGGATTGGTTAAACAATATGGTACATGAATAATATGGAATGCTATTGTTCTATAAGAAACCTTAATTGATTGGACTCTAGAGAAGTATGGAATGACTTATGGAATCTGATTTTGAGGGAAGGGAGCATAACCAAGAGAACATTATGTACATATTAACAACAACATTGGGAGATGAACAACCTTAATGGAAGCAGCCCCTCTCAGCAGGTCAAAGAGCTAGGACAACTGCATTAGACTGGCTATAGACAACATTATCCCCATACAGAGGAAGAAAAACAAAACAAAACAAAACAAAATACACACACACACACACACACATACACATACACCCACAAACACTTCAGAATCTGATGAACACTTGATAAAAATTATCATATATATATATATTTTTCCTTAATTCTAATTCCTTATACTGAAAACAACTAATCTATAAACATGTTTATCAAAAATATGTATGTGCAATGATAAACTGACTGTTTGCCACTGAGGGAAGGGGGGTGGGAAAGGTGGCTGGAAGGAAAAATAAAAGGAGGGGTGAATAGGCCAAGGCTTCATAGTTAAGGGTAGATCCTATGCTCCTCATCAGTAGGATTGACTGTTGCATTTTCAGACTTGGTGAAGTAGACTGGCAGCTTCTCTATTATCCCCAAAAGAAAAAGAAAAATAGAAATATGAATTGTTATTTTGTATAATTATACATAGATTCAAGTCTTATATGTATAAATTGCTCAAAAATCTTGAAGATACATAAATATAAACTATCTAGAATGAAATATTTGATTTCTTAAATTTTTAAAACTGGTAATGAGAATTATTGTAACATGATTTTCATGCAGAAGTATCAAATATGTTTGAAAAATAGCATAGAATAGAGAAATCAATCAGTGTGGTCATTAATTTCTCTCCTCCGAAAAATGAACAGAAGACAGTTTCTGTTACTTCCATTAAAGAACTACCCAAATCATATAATGGCTGTAAAAGTACATCTTGAACCTATATGAATGAAGTTTATTACTATTTTTTAATTGTTAGTGTCTCAATACCAAGTCTCTAGGTTGCTTAGAACTTCATTCTGTGAACTTTCTGCAGCACTCTTTTTGAGCTCAAGCAATGTTTATAGAACAATAAGGTGATACACACAAACACATACTTTGATATTAACATATACATTGATATTAATTTGATATTATTAAACACATACAAATACATACCATATATACATATGTGTATATACTTATACAGCAATATATATGTATATGCAAACACACATTACTAAGTTTATGCAGTCTTATTAACACTTTCTAGAACCAAGTAATCAACAAGATAGTCAAGACATAATTTTTAGCAAAAGAAATAGAGACAGTTCCAATACATTCCTGATTCTAGTCATCTGATTCATTATAACAAGGAGGTGATCTTGGATTCTTAAAGGTATTACAAGCAAAGCATGTCTGGCAGGTCTAAACAATCTGGAAAAAAAGATAAACATATGAATATAGAAACATGGTCTGTATATCTGTCATTTGTTCATAAGTTCAGAGGAGAAGGAAATAAGCATTCATTGAGGACCTATTATGTGGCATGTGATCACAATTTTTTTCCCCTATCTTCCTCACAACTGTGGGAGGGTGGTTTTCTTATTACTACCATTTTATAATTGAGGAAACTGAGGCAGACAGGTTAAATGACTTGCCCAGTTCACATAGTTATTAAGTTTTTGAGACTGGTTCTACTTGACTTTAGAAGCAGTATAGTATCCACTCTGATATCCACCTGCCTCCAAGAAGCTTCAAGAAAATCAGTTCAAGTATTTATTAAGAACCATCTACAGGATACTATAATCTCCACTTCTTGACTTCCCAGGTATCCTTCAAGTCCCAACTAAAATCTGTCCTCCAGGAAGCCTTTCCCATGTATGAACCTTTTATGTGATGATTATTTCTTACTTGTTATGTAGGATATGTAAATCAATCTAAACAATTGTTTGTATGTAGTTGTTTGCATGTTGTCTTCTCTAATTGTGAGTTACTTGAGGGCAGGACTATTTTTTGCTCTTTTTTTGTATCCCCAAAATTTTGAATAGTTACTTAATAAATATATCTGGGTCTATAAAGGAAACAATCTCTGGTTTCATTGAACTTACCCCCCCCCCCATAACTAGGAGTTAGGCATGAAATGATTATTTTTCAGATAAAGGTTTCATATTGGCTTCTGATATATGGAGGGAGAGAATTAAAAGATACCTCAACAATTGTCTATTTCAACGAAACCATAGATTCATGAAAGATGAAAGTATCTAATCATCACAGTCTTACAGTCTTTTTGAAACAAGATTGCATTGTTAAAATGTTAGTTAATGACAAAAGTTTTTCAAAAATAATATAGCAGTACCTGTATTTTTCCTAGAGGCAGTATGGTATTGGAAAGGTATGGAAATAATCAAAAGATGGATAAAATTAGATTTGGTAGAGATTTGGGTTCAATTTTGGTTCAAATTTGGGTTCACATTTCACTTTCTACCCTAAATCATGTAGAAAGAACACAGAAATAAATATCTATTTTTAAGAGAGCGAGAAACTAGCCATAATTCTATGAAAAAAGCAAAAAAAGTTCTTTTGATGTACAATCATATTCAAGTCACTTTTCTTCTCTGTGACATTTTCTTCATCTAAAAAACCTTACTCAAAAGGTTGCTATAAGTATATTATTGAATATAATCTTAAAGTGTTCCATAAATGTTAATACCATAAACTCAAGAAACTGACTTTTCACAATTGTTAAAATTAAAAATGTGGCACTCTATTGTCCAGTAATAATTGAGTTAAGAAATTTTGAAACACTTGACTTTTTTACTTTTAGGTAAGAATTTTCATTTAAATATTAAGTTGAGATTTAGAGATTTTGAGTTTTTATCCAAATTATCAGTGTGATCTTGCACAAAGCACTTAACTTCTGTTATTTTATTTAGAAGAATATTATAACAAGTTATCTTAAAGGGACATGTGAAGTTATTAAACAGTAAATAAGTCTAAAGTGCTTTATAAATGCTTAATGATTATATTGATTAGGTTAGAAGAATTAATTTTGTAAATCTTAGCATTGAATTCTGATGAGGATACCAAGATAATTCAGAAATAAATTTGTATCTTTTTAAGACAGAAACTATGCATAATCCTATGGAAAAAGCAAAAATTTAAGTCTTTTAGGTCTCATTGAAGACTAAGTCAATGGAGAAGAATATAATGCCTTGGATTTATTAAGAATTCAATTGAGGACTTCCTAGTTGAAGATTAGACTCATTAGACACTCTCCTTTGATTGCAGATTTACAGGGGAGCTGCTACAAGCAAACAATCATGACCAGCAGAATGCTAGCTCATTCTTCCTCCTGTTCAAACACCTCACCTTTTAGCCTCCTGTCCCGATTCTTGCTAAATATTTTACAGGACACAGACAAAGAATTAAGGCTGTGACTAGATGAAGAGTAAAGAAGAGTAAAAAGAATGCATCAAAGAGAGAGAGCATTTTTATAGACTCAGAGAATCTGAGTTCTTAGGGATTGTAAAGGTCTTGCAGTGAAACACTATTTCCAATAGAGAATTCTTTTTGTGATATCGCTGACAAGTGTTCATACAGGCTCTGCTCAAACACCTCCAGTGAAAGGGAACTTGCAGTTTTCAAAGGGAACCTATTCAGTTGAAAAAGTTCTCTAATTCTGTTCTATTCCTATCAGTAAATCATTATTAATTGCTTATTAATCATAAGGCAGTTAGTTGTGTCATTGGACTTTGACTTGGCAGCTGTGGTGTAATGTATTGAAGTTTCATGTCTACATTTCTACATATAAAGACTGTGGGATCCTGGACAAGTCAGTCCTGTAAACTTTCAGGGTACTAAGCAACAGGGTTTTAGACTCCAAGTTACAGTAGGTATTATCAACCTCAATTTGTAGAGCTAGTTTCTCAATCTTGAAGTTCCCTTTATCCTTGAAATCACAGGATTAGCCCCTATGGACTTTGTTGAGTTTGGGATATAACTTGAAGAAAAAAATGATCTAAATCAGCAATCTCTGGAGTTCCATATAGCATTGAAACAACAGGCTCAGTATATAATTATCTATACAATATTAAATAGGAGCAACTCAGTTGAATAAATCATAGAAGATAAGGGACAAATAATAAAAGATAACAGGGTGTTGTAGTTTTAGAAAAAAGTATGATATAAGTTTTACACTGATACCTCTTATGTAGTTTAAAGATTCAGGGTAAAAATAGTGAAATTGGAGTGTATATAAGAATTTGGGGCTCTTTAAAAAAGGAAATATAGGAAGACTTCTGGCCAAGATGGCATAACCAAGAAGGTCTGTCTCAGGGGACTGTGGGTGAACTGGAGATGAAAGCAGAGGATCAGTGCTGGGGACAGCAGCTGGGGGACCCCAGAGTATCAGCCTCAGCCATGGAGACTTTAGTGAGTGGCAGGTGCAAGATCCAGCTTTAGCTGTGGAGTCTTTGACAGGGGGGTGAGTTCCAGCACAGTCTCAGAGAAAGCCTGGACAACAATCAGCTGGGCCAGGGACCTAAGCTCCACACTTTTGGAGGAGCCCTTTGCTCAGAACAAACAATAAACAACCCTTCCCCCCACCCCCTCAGGTTGGCAGAGCTCACTCAACAGAAAGAGATTAACTCCCTCCCCCAGGCCCCAGTTTTCAAGGTCAACCCAGCTGCTGAGGACCTCACTCCAGATAAAGCAACCAGAAGCCACTACTGGTTGGCCCTTGGAATTACTAAACCAAGTGAACAAAGCCTCTAGGATCCTCAAAAGCAAACGTTTGAGAGTCAGCTCCCCTCCCACCAACACAAGATTAAAAAAGGCCAGAGAAAAGGGGGGCCCTGTGGAGAAATACTTAGAAGAGACAGATTCTAACCCAGAGAGATCTAGCACTGCTGAGGAAAATATGAATTGATCTCCCTGGAAAGACTTCCTTGAAGAAATCAGGAAGGAGTTTAAAAATCATTTGGAAAATTGGGAAAAGAAACTAAAGAGAAAATTAACATGTTGCAACAAGAAAATAATCCTTTGAAAATACAATTGGACAAATACAAAATGAGAATAACTCTCAGATCTTCAAATGGGCAAATGCAAAAAGAAAATGATTCTCTCCAATCCTCAATTGGGCAAATGCAAAAAGAAAATGATTCTCTCCAAACTACTTTTGGGCAAATAGAAAATTCCTTCAGAAATAGAATGGACCAACTGGAAAAGGAGTTGAAAAAGCTAAATGAAGAAAAATCGTCTCCTCTAAAAAGAAAAGAATTGAATCTGGGGAAACTAATGACTTCATGAAACAAGATTGTGTTAAAACAAAACCAAAAGATTGAAAAAGTAGGAAAAAATGTAAAATACCTCCATCAGCAAAAGCACTGACCTCGAGAACCAATTGAGAAGGGAGAATCTGAGAATTATTGGCCTTCCTGAGAACACTAAGAGAAATAAAACCTGGACATAATATTACAGGATTTAGTAATGGAAAATTGCCCTGATATCATAGAACCAGAGGATAAAATAGTTATTGAAAGAATACATTGATCCCCTCTAGAAAGAGATCCTAAAATGAAAACACCAAGGAATGTTGTGGCCAAATTCTAGGACTATCAGATAAAAGAAAAAATCCTGCAAGCAGCCAGAAATAAAAAAAAATAAATACCAAGGAACCCCAGTAAGGATTATGCAGGACCTGGCCACAGCAACATTAAGGGATTGAAGCACCTGGAATGAAATATTCTGAAGAGCAAGGGAGCTTGGAATGAAGCCAAGAATCTACTACCTGGCAAAGCTGAGCCTTCTCTTCCAGGGAAAAAGATGGACATTTAACAAAAGGAGAGACTTCCAAGATTTCATGATGAAAAGACCAGAGATAAATAGAAAATTTGGACATCAAACAGGAGGCTCAAGAGACACATGAAAAGGTAAAAAAAAATACTGCTATACAATAAGATGAAACTGGCTATATACTCACTTAGGAGAAAGAGTCTCATAACTCTTGAGAACTGTAACTCTATTAGAGAGAATATACATAGCCAGAAGTGATGGGCACTCATAACTTTTTGGTGACTCAGATAGAATGACATAAAAATAGTACCTCCTTAAAAAGGAGGGCAGTAAGGAGAAGGGGGGAGAGAGACTGAATGGGGTAAATCTCATTACATCAAGAGGGACAAAAGACCTATTGTAATTGAGGGGAAGAAGGGAGGAGGTGAGAACCACCTGAATCTTCATCCCATCAGACTTGGTTTAAATTAAACTTAGACACATTTAATCAAGTTAAGAAAGTTATCTTACCTTCCAAGCATTAAAAGGGGAAAAGGGAGGGGGGGATGGGGAGGGGGAAGAAAAGGGGAACTAACAGAAGGAAGTGAAGAAGGGGAAAAGGGATAGGGGAAAAAAGGGGAGGGGAGTCGATTTAAGAGGGCAAACACACCAATGCGGTGGTATTCAGAAGCAAAAACACTGGGGAATATGGATAAAGGGAAAAAAGGGTAAAAATACAAACAGAAGGAAGATAGCACAGAGGGCAATAAAGAATTAGTAATTATAACTTTGAGTGTGAATGGAATGAACTCTCTCTTAAAACCTAAGCAAATAGCAGAGTGGATTAAAAACCAGAATCCTACAATATGCTGCTTACAAGAAACTCATTTGAAGAAGAGAGATACATACAGAGTAAAGGTAAAAGCTTGGAACAAAATATATTTTGCTTCAGCTGAAGTGAAACAAAGCAAGGGTAGCAATCTTTATCTGAGACAAAGAAGCTGCAAAAATAGATAGCATTAAAAGAGATAGAGAAAGGAAACTATATCCTCCTAAATGGTACCAGAGACAATAAAGTAACTTTAAAACTAAATATGTAGGCACCCAATGGGACAGCATCCAATATCTTAGAGATGAAGTTGAAAGAGATACAGAAAGACATAGACAGCAAAACTCTCCTAGTGGGAGACCTCAACCTCCCACTCTCAGATTTAGATGAATAGATTCATAAAATAAATGAGAAGGAAGTTAAGGAGCTAAATAGATTGTTAGAAAACCTAGATATGATAGACCTATGGAGGTAACTGAATGGGGATAGAAAGGAATATACCTTTTTTCTCTGCAGTACATGGCACTTACACAAAAACTGACATGTACTAGGACATAGAAACCTAATGATTAATTGCAGAAAGGAATAAATAGTGAATACATCTTTCTCAGATGATAATGCAATAAATATTATATGCAATACTGGGCCAGGGAGATATAGACCCTGAACTAATTGGAAACTAAATAACATCATTTTAAAAAATGAGTGGATCAAGCAACAAATTATAGAAAGACATAATTATTTCATCCTAGATAATGACAATAATGATACAACATACCAAAACCTATGGGATTCACTCAAGGCAGCTGTCAGGGGATATATCTTTAAATGCTTATATGAATAAATTAGAGAAAGAAGAAATCAATGAACTAAATATGTAACTAAAAAAATTAGAGAAAGAACAAATTAAAAACGCCCAATTAAATACAAATTAGAAATTCTAAAAAACTAAAGGAGAAATTAATAAAATCAAAAGCAAGAAAACTTTTGAAATAATAAATAAAACCAAGAGCTGGTTTTATGAAAAAAAAGCAATAAAATTGATAACCCTCAGGTCAATTTGATTTAAAAAAGGAAATAAGAAAACCAAATTGCTAGCATCATAACTGAAAAAAGGTGAACTCACCACCAATGAGGAAGAAATTAATGTAATAACTCAGAATTATTTTGCCCAACTCTATGCCAATGAATTTGATCATCTAAATGAAATGTACAAATATTTACAAAAATATAAATTGCCCATATTAAATGAAGAGGAAATTAAAAACCTAAACAACCCTATCTCAGAAAAAGAAATTCAACAAGCCATCATTGAACTCCCTAAGAAAAAATCTCCAAGGGCCAGATGGATTCACAGGTGAATTCTATCAAACATTTAAGGAACTATTGGTTTTAATTCTATATAAACTCTTTGGAAAAACAGGTGAAGATGGAACTCTGCCTAATTCTTTCTATGACACCAATATGGTGCTGATACCTAAACCAGGAAGAGTTAAAACAGAGAAAGAAAATTATAGACCTATCTCCCTGATGAACATAGATGCAAAAATCTTAAATAAAATCTTAACAAAATGATTACAACAAGTTATCAATAGGATAATACATTACGATAAAGTAGGATTTATGCCAGGAATGCAGGGTTGGTTCAATATTAGGAAAACTGTTAGTATAATTAATTATATCAATAAAATACCTTTCAGAAATCATATGATATTAATAGTTGCTGAAAAGGCTTTTGATAAACTACAGCACCCATTCATACTAATGTACTAGAGAGTGTAGGAATAAATGGTTTGATCCTTAGAATAATGAGCAGTATCTATCTGAAACCATCAACAAGCATTATATGCAATGGGGATAGGCTTGAGGCATTTCCAATAAAATTAGGGTGAAAAAGGATGCCCACTATCACTACTACTATTCAATATTGTATCAGAAATGTTAGCATCAACCATAAGAGAAGAAAAAGAAATTGAAGGAATTAGAATAGGGAAGGAGGAGACAAAACTCTCACTCTTTGCAGATGACATAATGGTATACCTAGAGAATCCCCAAAAGTCATCTAAAAAACTACTAGAAATAATTAGCAACTTTAGCAAAATATAAAATAAACCCTTATAAATCTTCAACATTTCTATATATGACTAGCAAGATATAGCATAAAGAGCCAGAAAGAGAAATTCCATTCAAAATAACCCCAGACAATATAAAATACCTGGGAGTCAAAAACTTTTTCAAAACAATTACAAAACTCTTCTTACACAAATAAAATCAGATTTAAATACCTGGGCAAACACCAACTATTTGTGGATAGGTTACGCTAATATAATAAAAATGACAATTCTACCAAAACTATACTTCTTATTTAGCACCTTACCAATCAAAATTCCAAAAAATTACTTTAATGAGTTAGAAAAAGTTGTAAGTAAGTTTATATGGAGAAATAAAAAGTAAAGAATTTCCAGGGTTTCAATGAAAAAAAGGGGTAAAAGAAGGTGGCCTTACCAGATCTAAAATTATATTTTAAAGCATTGGTCCTCAAAACTGTCTGGTATTTGCTAAGAAATAGAGTCATGGATCAATGGAATAGACTGGGTACAATAGTAGGAAACGATTATAGTAATCTGTTGTTTGATAAACCCAAAGAGTCCAGCTATTGGGATAAAAACTCTTTCTGTTATAAAAACTGTTGGGAAAATTGGAAGTTAGTATGGAAGAAACTTAGATTAGACCAACACCTCACACCATATACTAAGATAAGGTCCAAATGGATACAGGATTTAGACACTAAAAAAACAATATTATAAGCGAACTAGAAGATCACGCAGTTGTTTACTGTCAGATCTATGGAAAGGGAAACAGTTTATGACCAAGGAAGTGATAGAGAACATCATTCCAAACAAACTAGATAATTTTGACTACATTAAATTAAAAAGCTTTTGCACAGGCAAATCAAGGTAAAAAGAAATGCAGTAAATGGGAAACAAATTTTGCAACTAGTATTTCTGACAAAGGACTCATTTCTAAATATACAGAGAACTGAGTCAAATTTTCAAAAAAAAAACCATTCCCCAATTGACAAATGGTCAAAGGATATGCAAAGGCAATTTACAGCTGAGGAAATCAAAGCAATCCATAGTCATATGGAAAGTTGCTCCAACTCATTGCTTAATTAAAGAATATCAGAGATACCATCTCACACCTGGCCAACATGACCAGAAAGGACAATGATCAGTGTTGGAAGGGATGAAGGAAATCTGGAACACTAATATATTGTTGGTGGAGCTGTGAACTCATCCAACTTTTTTGGAGAGCTATTTGGAATTACGCCCAAAGGGCAAGAAAAATGTGCATACCCTTTGACCCAGTAATACCACTACTGGGTCTATACCCTGAAGAGATGATGAAAAAGTGTAAAAATATCACTTGTACAAAGATATTTATAGCATCCCTGTTTGTGGTGGCAAAGAAATGGAAATTAAGTGAATGTCCTTCAACTGGGGAATGATTTAACGAACTGTGATATATATATATATATATATATATATATATATATATATATATATATATATATATATATATGTCATGGAACACTATTTTGTTTTAGAAATCAGGAGAGACTGGAATTCAGGGAAGCCTGGAAAGATCTGCATGAACTTATGCTGAGCAAGATGAGCAAAATCAGGAAAAACATTGTATACCCTAACAGCAACATGGGGGTGATGATCAACCCTGATAGACTTGCTCATCCCTTCAGTGCAACCACCAGGGACAATTTTGAGCTATCCACAATGGAAAATACCATCTGTATCCAGAGAAAGAATTATGATCTTTGAACAAAGACTAAAGAGTATTACCATCAAATTAGAAAAAAAAGTGTTATATTATTATGTAATTTTGCTATCTCATACTTTATTTTTCTTCCTTAAGGATATGATTTCTCTGTCATCACATTCAACTGAGATCAATGTATAACATGGAACCAATATAAACACTAATAGAATGCCTTCTGTGGGGGGGGGGAGGGAAGCAAGAATTGGGGAAAAATTGTAAAACTCAAAATAAATAAAATCATACTTTTTTAAAAAAAGAAATATATGAAATACACTTCCTAATAGTCAAGACAGGAGATTACTTTAAGAAATGTGACTTCTGGAAGCAGAGAAGAGAGCTACTTCTTGAGAAGTACTAATTCCCCATCTTTTAATAGGAATATCAGTGAATTTCTCTCTACCCCCCACTTCTATTGACCATAATATCTTACAGGGTAGTTACTCATCAATAGATGAGTAATAGATTACTCAGCAATAATCAGGGAGCAGACAAAATTAGTGAAGACATAACTCAAGAACTTTGGGAGATGGAGACCTAGTCTTGCATATCAATGGTTGAATTGATGACAGAGGAACATGTTCAAATCCTCTTTTTGAATGATCAACTTTTGGAGACACTATCTCTAGGAAGAGTGACTTGGAGACCTCATAAGGAAAAAAAAGAATAATTGGGTCCAACAATGCTCATTGGTGCAGATTTCCTGGGTCATATATATGACTATTTATGCACCTCATGCATAAATGAACTGTGTGAACTCTCTCTTTCTATTGATGCCATTTATAATTGTGAAAAAATATGGCTCAGGCTTATGGAGGAAGTTTTATAGCAAAATTTCTTACTGAGATATTATCTCAGTAAATAACTTTGTTTTTAACTAATTGTATATACTGACTGTTTTAATAAAGGTAATGTTCAAGAGCTATAGTTTTAGCATGACAGACCCACAGAGTACCTTGAATGGTACAAAAACACTTGGATGTAACTTATGAGTGATAATTGTGGAATATTCCAAGGGAGATCCTGCACAAAGGGAAAAAAAGCAAGTTTCTAAAATTAGATATAATCAAAATTGAGATGAGCTGCCTTGGAGTAGGAGCTCAAGGAAGTAGTAAATCTCCCATCAGTGAAGTTCTTCAGGATGACTTTTTGTGTGGTATGTTATAGAAGAAATTTATATTCAGATATGTTATATCCGTTATAACTTCTGATTTCTGATCCAACTCAGAGACTATAACTCAGCAACAAGCCAGGTTTTGAGAGGTTATTTAGCTAGCTACACTTACCTTTATTGTTCTCACATCTGTATTTTTCTTATTCTCATCGAGGTAATATGGAGTAATCGGGAAGATAGAGGGAGTCTCTGTAGGGAGATTATTACTAGGTTGAACTCTGAAGAAAAATATTCTTAAATATGGAGATGAGAAGGAAGTATATTGTAGGCATGGATAAAGACCTCTGTGTTAGGTGATGGGGAAAGGACCTGTCAAGTTTCAGGAAGAGGTAACATCTTTTTTGCCAATTAAAATCCTACTAATTAAAGGTTAAAAAAACCACAACCCAAACCAAAACAAGCAAACAAAAAACCCATCTTCTCCATGAAGTCTTACCAGGGTGTGATTTTTTTCCCACTTTGAACTATTTTAATACTTTTAGTCTTCTAACATGGATAATTGCAACATTTATATTATATTATATTATATATATATATATATATGAATATATAATATTCTTAGAGTACCTCATAAGCTTCTCTTGAGCCCCTCCCTATTGTGTCAAGTTTTAATATATGGGATATCCAAGGAAGACTAATGCCATTTGCTTGCTAAATTCTTTTCAAGGCTGCTCTTCTACCTTTGGTAGCTGACACTCAACTCTCACCTGTAGCTCCAGGATGATATAGCACATTCAATAGGTATACCACCACAGTAGATGGGCTAAAACAGGTTGAGGGAACTAATGGACCTCAAACCCATTGGTGAGTGGGGGGGGGTGTCTATCCCATGCATTCAAAGACTCCCCAATGGAATGGGTGGATAAGAATAATTTGTTTTAATGGCCATGAAATTGACCGAAGCAGGCTCTGAGGAGTGCTTAGACTTAATCATACATTGGAGATGCCAAGGTCATCTATTGCATGCCAGGCCATCACCAGAATTGGCTTTGATTCTACTTGAAATGAATTATTAGTCTACTTGTAATTAATTATTAGTCCACTGAAAAGGTTTGAGTTTAATAAATGCTAGGCTGAATTTAATTTAATTCAAATTTATAACATTGCTCAAAAGAAAAAGAATACATAGAGTTTTCAGTATTATCCAGAATATATTCTTCATAAATGTTGATGCCAACCTATCAATTTATAGGTACTTATTCTCAATATTTTAAATCCAATGCCACATTATTTTGAATGTATCATGCATGTAGAATAATATAGTTTATATTTTCTTAAAAATTGTTACTATAACTGTTTGAGTAGTCCTAACTTTTGTCATGTCCCTGGACTTCATTGACTACGGAAAAGAGAGTTATGACTTTGTGCAACTCTGCTTCATGCAAATATAGTTCATGCAGGAGTGAAGACTTCACCCTGTGATGTCATTGGTTATCTTTGAAAAGGAAGGACAAACAACAACAGTATTAAGAACACTGTCTGAGACATGATACATTATAAACTTAGTAAGAGGAACGTCCTTTTCTCTTTTTTTTTTTTTGATTTTTGTGTATCCTATAAACACCTGTCATAGTTTTACTAGGAGAGAAGACCTCTATCAGAATTCCTGAATATTTCTATTTAATTTGAATGAAAACTAGTCTAGGGGCGGCTAGGCGGTGCAGTGGATAGAGTACTGACCTTGGAGTCAGGAGTACCTGGGTTCAAATCTGGCCTCGGACACTTAATAATTACCTAGCTGTGTGGCCTTGGGCAAGCCACTTAAGCACATTGCCTTAGAAAATCTAAAAAAAAGATTTAAAAAAAAAGAAAACTAGTCTAAACTGAACTGTATTATATACTCACTGAGGATTTCCCTCAAGAATCAATGAATTACCATATATATATACTGAATGACTTTTCATTTTACACATCTCATAGTGCTTGATCTGGGTGGTAAAGAAGACAAAATTAAGGAGGGCTTATTGATATTTTTGATTTCAGTTAGTATGTTTATCAGCTTTACAAAGAGAAAACTTCTAGACCTTAGCCACACACTTTGAACTTAACCCTATTCATCTCTATACCACATATATGACTTTGACTCCAAGGAGTAAAGAATGTTGATGCCTTTTTGTTAAAAATATGTGCACAGCAAATATCATATGGACAGTATACTATTTATTGATTGGGGATATGGAGTATTTGGTTTGAGTGTCCAGAAAGATCTCGGCAAGCATGCTCTATCTCAACTGATTTTTAGCAAGGTATGCCAAAGTATGAGCTTTTCCCTTGGACAAGATTAACTCTTTGATAAGGCTTAGTAGATAGCAAAAATGATGAATAACTAGCTGATTGTCCATGGCTTCCTTCAAGTCTCATCTAAAATCCAGCCATAAGCTTTTCCTGATCCATGTTAAATCTAGTGCCTTCTGCAGATTTACATTGTAGTGTAAGGTAGTATGCTGGAACAAGCTTGAATCAGTTCATGAGTGCCAATTGTTAAATTATGAATGTGTGCAAAAATAGGTAAATTCTACAAATAAAGATAGTTTATTGTCTTATGATAGATTCAATGTTAATAATAAGAATGCAGAATAAACTTAAAAACTTGTCATATATGAATGACTGGAGAACGCAATGAGGTTGACAACTTTGCACAGCTTTGTATCACTTAAATTCAATTCACCTGCAAGTGAAGACATCACCTTCCTGATGTCATTGCTACTCATCCAGAATGAAGAATTAACAATATTTCAGGTGTAAAATGAATCTCTCTCTCTCTCTCTCTCTCTCTCTCTCTCTCTCTCTCTCTCTCTCTCTCTCTCTCTCTCTCTCCCTCCCTCCCTCCCTCCCTCCCTTCCTCCCTTCCTCCCCCTCTCTTTTTTGCTTCCTTTCTTTTTCTTTCCTTCCTTTCTCTTTCTTGCTTTCTTTCTTTCTTCCTTTCTTCCTCTTGTTCTCTCTCTCTTTCCCTTCCTTCTGTCTTTTCTTCCTTCCTTCATGTATTTATTGACAACCCAGTTGTTAAACATTTACAAACACACCCCTATCTGTATATCTTATTTTTTTATACCTATTTGTACGTTGTAAGTCCTTGAGATCGGGGACAGTTTTTGTCTTTCTTTATACTTAGCACAGTGCCTATAATATTGTACCATATAATGAAATGTTATTGACATAACAGCTTAATTTATCAACTAAATCTTTCTGTTTTTCCCCTTAAAAGAGAGGTGCCCTAGATCTCTTATGATCCATGAGTTTGCCTAGATGATACCCTTTCTACAAGGTCAATTAAAACTTTAGCCCTCAGTTGCTATGTTTCTGAGATGTGGCTAAATTAAAGATCCCTTGGAACTACAATTGTAATTAACTTCTCTAGATTTGCTTTGGAGTTTGGACATAAAACTTAGTAGGACCCTTCACGGCATGGACTCTGCAGTCAGGCAGAGCTTTTGGGAAATGTTTTTGCTAAGATGAAATTTTGGAGTAATACATTAATGAAAAATGGGGAAGACACCCTAGTAAGGTTCTTTGAAATCATTATATATGAAAAGATAGTATATTATAAAATTCTTTAACTTTTTATTAAAAAGTTAGCTGTTGCATGCTAGTACTATTAATTTTATATACTCAAATAGTAACCCTTTACTTTCCTGAAAAATACCAATAAATATACTCTTCTTAATTCTTTTTTAATGTTTATTAATTTAGGATATATGCTAATATTTTACTCTGATTCATTTTTTGGAATTGGCTTGGATTCTACTTGAAATGAATTATTAGTCTACTTGTAATTAATTATTAGTCCACTGAAAAGGTTTGAGTTTAATAAATGCTAGGCTGAATTTAATTTAATTCAAATTTATATCACTGCTCAAAAGCAAAAGAATACATAGAGTTTTCAGTATTATCCATAATATATTCTTCATAAATGTTGATGCCAACCTATCAATTTATAGGCACTTATTCTCAATATTTTAAATCCAATGCCACATTCTTTTTAATGTATCATGCATGTAGAATAATATAGTTTATATTTTCTTAAAAAATTGTTACTATACCTGTTTGAGGTTATTCCTCACCTATTAAGAGAAAAAGGAAAATAATAATGAACAAAAGATTTATCAGTTTTCAAAAAAAAAGAAACTGATAATGTCCTTTTGCAAATTTGCTTATATTTTAGGAACATGAAAAAATCAATTAGCTCTTTGGTTGGAAATATCTTTTCCCACTTATTTGATAGATTTACTAGTGCTGGTATTGCTGTTTTAAATAGTAAAAAAAAAAAAAGAAAATGTCGATTTTTGTCATGAAATGGGCAGATTTATTATCATTATTATCCTTGAGGGGATATCTTCAGTAATATTAGCTAATTTGGTACCCTTCACTTAGGAAAAGGATAATTGAGAATTGTTTCAAATTTTGAATAGCAAGTTTTCTATAAACAGCAGAGTTGGTGAAGATTTAAATATAATGTAATTAAAAGTAAATAACACTGGTATTAGCAAACTACTACCTGAGTATGACATCTCTATTAAATATCAGGTTGAACAGAGAATGATGATGTTTTTGGGGGGGAGGGAGGCAATTTGACTCAATTGAAGGAAAGACCACTTACCAAAAGTGACACATGTTTAAAAGCATAGATTTAAAATTTGGCACTTAAATTCTGCTTCTTGAGTACAGGGACAGTCCTTTGTCTCTTTTTATTCCTACCTCAGCACAGTGTAGTAGACTCTTAATAAATGTTGATTGATTAGTTGAAAAATTACTAAATGTTGATTTATAAAAGGAAGAGTACAAGATACTTTGGGATTTTCGTTCAGGTCATATTTGACATTCCAAGAAATTCCTTACCAGGGTATATCTCTTTGGTGAGTAATATGGATTTTTTGTCAGAAGAGATGTGTGTTGGGGACTTCATTTCTCTTCTGTCCAGAGATCTTATTTTTATCCTCTATCCATTCCTTACAACCTTATTCAAAGAGTGTTTGGTTTTGGTGTGACTAACTTTGATTTACTTCCTTTATCGATCTTAATGATATGATTAGATTAAGAAAACAATTTTTTAGAAATAATTATTTTTAAAGTTTAATTTGACCATAGGAAAGCTTAGCATGAAATTCTCTTTTGCAAGTTCATTTTTTCTATAAAAATTTTGATTGCATAAAATGTATTAATTTACAAATTTAACATAATTACTTCCTTTTGGATTCAAATATTTAAAATATTAGAGTGGAGAAATACAGGATGAATTTGTGTTAAATTTGTTAGAAGTCTTTGAAAAACCTTTGTCTTTTACATAGTCTTTTTATCATAACTTAGATTCTAAGATTTCATTGGTGTGGGCCATTCTCATGAAGGGAATTCCCTCCATCTATCTATCATTTCTACATATAAAGTGCTAAGGCAGATTGTAATATATCAACCCAACTTATACAAAAAGGTTACGCCATTATGGAAAGGGCATTCCTTATGTTCTCATGACATTATATTGAACCAACAGTTCATCTGTTATTATTTATTCTTGTTATGTGATGGGCTGATATTTTTCGAAACATACATAATCTCGGATAACTTTCTTCACCATTCAGATTCTCTTGTTTTTCTATATTTCTTTTGTCTTTTTTGGTGACACTCAAATTTAATTCTCCAGAGATAGTTGTCTTTCATGACTTACAGGCATATATCAGTGGCACAATTTTGATATTATAAAGATAAACCTTTATTTCAGCTTCTTAAAGGTAATCTGCTTTGCTTCTTTCTTCCTGCTCAAGTTTAGGTCTAGCTATTCATTTGCAATGCCTGTCCAAGATATACATTGTAGTAGTGGCAAAGAATTGAGAATTAAGGTGATTTGCATCATTTATGGGATGCCTGAAAAAATTATCAAAATAATAGAATATTATAAGTTGTAAGAAATGATGAAATGGATTATGCCAGATAAATCTAGAAAGGCATATTGAATTTATTGAGAATGAAATAATTTATACAGAGAGAATTTATACAGATACATTCATATCAAAACAAAAATAAAAATTTCTTAATTTGTAACTTCTTATATAAAATTTTACTTTTAATCAATAAAACCTTCCTTTTCTCCTTCCTTCCCTCTTTCCCTTCTCCTAACTCTCCCATCCCTAAAATAAAAGACAAACAACTCCCCATTACAAATATACATAGTCAAGTAAAACACATTCCCATATTTTTCGTGTTCAGAAAAAATGCACTTAAGATGAAAATTTAAGATGAAAAAAGATGAAACCTCAGAGGACTAATAACTAGCCTCCTGAAAATCAGATTATGAATTCAAGGTACAGGATGAGAGACATTTTCAGACATGACCAATGGGAGGAAAAGCTTTGATTGGCTCTAAAAATATGAAAAAACAATTTTTCTTTTAATTTTTTTGGGAAAGGTGAGTTTGGAAAGAAAGTATTAATAAAAGAGTCATCAAAATGAATAAGAAAAGAAAGATGAAATAAAGAGATATTATTGAAGTGTTAAAAGTGCAAAAGAGCAACAAAAGGAAGGTCAAAAGGACAGTTTTGAAAATAATATGTTAAATTTTTTCAAATACTTGAGATAGAAATGAAATGTTTGTGATGGAGGTGTGCAGCAGCCTATGCATTCTTTTTCTGTTATGATTTGCATATGAAAATGGATATAGACCCCAATGGACAGACTCCATGTGGTGTCCATTCAACTGAATTTCATTATATGGCTAATTGACATTTATCATCCACTTGTTTTCCCAAGCATGAAAAAATTAAGAAAATTCATGGGGGATTGTGGATTTTATTTAGAATATAATATCTCTAATATTCCAGGGCATGATGCAATCAATACAGCTTCATCCTTAAACAAAAGTAGCTAGGTGACCACTTACTCTATATAGGGAATTCTCTTTTGCCTGGATTCCATTTTGAATAATTCACATTAAGAAATGTGAACATTTAGGTAAGTATAATTCTCTCAATTTTTATGATTCAGCATTGTTTATGATTAGAAGATCTGTGAACAAAGTTATAGCTTTCAAGTTATAGTAACAACTTTATATATTTTTTTTAGGTTTTTGCAAGGCAAATGGGGTTAAGTGGCTTGCCCAAGGCCACACAGCTAGGTAATTATTAAGTGTCTGAGACCGGATTTGAACCCAGGTACTCCTGACTCCAAGGCTGGTGCTTTATCTACTATACCACCTAGCTGCCCCAACAACCTTATAGTTAACAAGAGTAAAGACTTATATTTTGCAGAGTATGACTTTATTGTTTGATAAAATTTTTTTGGAAACTGGGGAAAGTTCTTATATGATTTGACATAACCTTTTTTCCCCTCCATTAAATCAAATATGCTTTTGCTCCAAAAATAAACAGAAAATATAATGCTATATTTTATGTCTTAAATCTTTCCATCAGTTTTGTGAGTATTGAGATGACACCTTTGGAGGGGGAGGGGTTTATACCTATGATTTTATTGATATAAGGACTTATTGGAAAAGAAATTTCCTCAGTCATGCACATTGGCAACTGTTCTGTAGCTTATGGTATAATCTGAGGTTGAGTGACTTTTCCAGCATCACATAGCCAAGATGGCTCAGATTTGAAACTAGTTAATTCTGAACCTAAATCATTATCCATTGGGCCACATTGTTTTTTATTGTATTCATTGTGGAAAAAAAAGATTTGTGAAGACCTCTTTTTCCTTCACATACTTTAATTAGGAATTCCATTAATACTGTGTAATACATACATACACACACACACACACACACACACACACACACACACATATATATATATTTATATGTGTCTGTATGTATTCACATTGTGTGTGTATATATATTATATATATATATATATACATATATGTATTTATAGCTAAGACAGAAGGTATATGAATATGCAGTTATTGATTTTCTTTTTGGCTGTTTCTCCTCCTTTCTTCAGATGATAAAGTAGGGTATTTTTTTCCCATGCATTTGCTATTTTCTCCACAGAATAAAATGACAACTCATGTAAACTTTGTTCCTTTTTTTAAAAAGTTTGAATTTCTCGGAAAGAAATAAGTCCTTTGGTTGAATACTTAGGATGAAGCCAATGATTTAAGACAATTGCTGAGTTCCCAGAAAATTTCTGACACATAATTTCATGACACCCTTATGTGAGTTAGGTAAAGATGCCAAAGTATGATTCTAAAAAAGGCATTAAAATTGTAGGATAGCATTAGATAAGTCTTTAATAAAGCATAGTTGTTCTTGATAGTAATTGATGAATATATTTTGAAAGAAAAATCCTGTGATGAAGTGAGTTTGAATCTTTGTTCATAACTGTAATATATTTTATGAAACATTCTGTTCTTTGCAAAGATACTGGCCATTTGAGGAAATAGATTTGAAGAAATCTTTCTATCTTTTTTTTAAGGTTTTTGAAAGGCAAATGGGGTTAAGTGGCTTGCCCAAGGCCACACAGCTAGGTAATTATTAAGTGTTTGAGACCAGATTTGAACACAGGTACTCCTGACTCCAGGGCCCATGCTTTATTCACTGAGCCACCTAGCCACCCCCTGACTATCTTAAATACCAATATCAAGTTTGGTTTTTAGTAGTAACATCTTCTTTGAGAAGTAAATACATCAAGTTACAATTAGACTCAGTTGATGGGAGGGGCTATTTATTTATTTATATGTGATTGTGTGTGATTGTGTGTGTGTGTGTGTGTGCGCGCACACACATTCATATAGGGAACACTACAGAGTAAAGTGACAAAGTCTTCTAATTATGAAAATGAGAACCCTTGAGGAGTGATATGCTTCAAGCAAAAACTTCACTATATTGCCTTTCCTCCCTATTTTCTGTTCTCCCAGATGGAGAAGAAAGAAGTAGAGGTTTTACGACCAAGGGAAAAGATGAAAAGGTAAACTGAGATCTGTCTTATTTGTGATTCGTTTGAGCAGCCTTATATCTCAGTCACTAGACTTGCCTGTGGCAGAAATAGAAAAGAGTTTTCTACTGAAAGCTACAATTACCAAGAAAGACTTTTGTCTCTAAGTTAGCATTACCAAGAATTATGATGATGTCAGAGTAGTGGTGATGTTTATTATAACAAAAGATGGATTTTTGAAGAAAAGTTGGAAAGTTAGGAAGAAAGGTACCAAATTATACTCACAAGCATGTTTTCTAAATAATTATTGTAAAATTATTATTTACTTTATGGTTCAAAGGTAGTTAGCTGTTTTGACAAAGATGATTTTGATCTTGTAATATGCTGAAAAGCAAAGTAATGTATTAAGTATAAGAAAATCTCTTGCCAAACTTTTGCCATTTTTGGCAAGTGTATAAATTACAAGTTCCAGTTTTATATCTTTTTTTAGGTGATTAAAAAGGTTTATGGAATTTGCAAAATTATGACTAGGAAGTGACATCAAATAATAGTGATAAAATTGGAAGCACAATGTTAACCAGTAACATGTAAGAATAAAACTTAATCTCACTAAAGGTTTAGAGTAGGGTAAAAACTTAAATAAACCAAAGAACTATTTTTCAGGATAAAAGATAAAGGTGAATGATTTTTCTGGCTTACCAATTAGAAAGTTTAAAAAAATTCATTGTGAAATTCAAGGTAAGCTCCAAGATAAACACTAGAGAGAATTAAGTACAATAAAGCTCAACACTCAACAACTTGGGAAAATTTTGGAAATTAGGTTTATTCTAAATTCAGAGATATAATAGTCATTTAGAGTTGTTCTAAATTTGCAAACCAAGAATTACTCTGAAGAGGTAGCAACCCAGAATTCCTCTGAAGGGGTATGCTATGTAGGTCAATAAATATTTGATTGAACATTGATCACTTTCTATTAATTGGTATTTCAATATATGACTTCTAAGTTTTATCACTATTCTCAATTTGGACAACACTTAAAACTGTATTTTTAGCTAAGAATGTAGTTATAACAGAGCCTTGATATGGTATGGTATATTGGAAAGAAAAATGAATAAGGAATCTGGAGATCTGGTCTTTGGTGTTGTCTCTGTCATTCATTAGCAATACAATGTCATTTGGTATAAATAATAAGATTATCGTATTTTAAAATAAAAACAAAACAAAATAAAAGTTAGAGTTTATGTAATCCCATATTTTAATTTAAATAAGAAAAAATGAGATTCAGATAAGTAAAATAACTTGTTCAAGGTCACACAAATAATAATTTGCAGAGATAGGATTTGAACCTATGCCTTTTGGCTCCAACATTTATAATATCTTTGTGGTCCCCTCAACTCCCTGATTCCTGTTTCCTAATCTAAAAAAAATGAGAAGAATTATAATTATGTCTGAATTAATTTTTTCACATTCAGGACGATCCCCCTTTAATAAGGTCATTTCAATGGGGGCATTTTCTCTTCTTTTTATATTATTTAATTTATTAATACAAAAATTTTATGTGCTTCAACTTATCTATGTTATTCTTTATGATGTCCTTTGACATAAGAATTTTCTCCCTAGTTTAGTTGACTGGTACCATTCTCCTGCTTTTATTTTCTTATCCTGTGACCTTGTCTAATCAAATCACATATCCATTTTGAGCTAATTGTGGCATATGGATTAATTTATTGATCTAAATCTAATTTCTGTCAAGTGTTTCAGCAGTTCATGTACAAAAATAGTTCCTTTCCCAGTAATTTATGTTCTTTGTTCAGTTTTCTTTTTTTATGTAGTCCATGTAATTGATCTATTTTTTCTGGTTTTTTTGCTCTACCACTACAAAATATTTTTGATGGCTAATGCTTTATATGTAGTCTGAAGTCTGAATTCTATGCCCCCTTCATTTTTACTTATTCTAATAATTTCCTTTGAGATTCTAAGATTTTACTCTTCTTAATAAATTTTTCTCTTTTTTATTTAGCTTCTTAATTTTTCCCTCTAGTAATTTGATTAGTATATAACTAAATCTGTATATTAATTAAGGTGGTATTGTCCTTTTCATTATATTTATATAGTTCAACCAAGAGCAATGACTGTCTATATAATTATGTGTCTCATTGTTTCTGTAAAAAAGTATTTTGTAGTTTAAAGTTTGTAACTAAATTTTATAAATCTTATGTTTGTGTTAATAAATAATTCATATATTTAAGGTGACATTTTTTCAATGCAATTGCTTGTATTATCCATTCTTCATGGTTTGTTAATACCATGTAGGCATCCTGGGTTGCTATTTTTTTTGAAGATTTATTTTGCAGTATTCTACTTTTCTTAAATATGTCATCATGTTAGTTTCTTCATTAATTCCCTGGGATTGTAAAATATCTCTCAACAAGTACCCCCCCCCCTTTGTTGATGCTTTTACCTATAATTTTGTCATCATTTTTATAACTAGTATTTCTAGAAGAACTGTTAAACTTGCTGCATTACTATTTATACTAGGAATATTTCATGTGCTTCTTCATTGCTAATAATACAAGCTCTAAGCTTTAAATATGTACTTTACCTATATTTTGTACTGGCTCTA
Source organism: Macrotis lagotis (assembly GCF_037893015.1). NCBI lineage: Eukaryota > Metazoa > Chordata > Mammalia > Peramelemorphia > Peramelidae > Macrotis > Macrotis lagotis. Next base: position 97,439,672 of record NC_133663.1, read on the forward strand.
CTATGTTTTTCAAAAGGCTTTTTTTTTTTTGGCAAGACAGTGAGATCAAGTGACTTGCACAAGGGTCACACAGCTAAGTAAGTATTAAGTGTCTGAGGTTGCATTTGAACTCAGGTCCTCCTGACTCCAAGTCTGGTACTCTATTCACTGTGCCAACTAGCTGTCAGTAAAAGTTTTTATTTTTTTTAACATAATAGAAAGCTGTATTTTTTCAAAGGCCTTGACTGTGTCTTTAAATTAATCATGTGGTTTCCATTATCTTTAATGTTTATGTGCACAGTTATGTTAATTGTTTTTCTAAAATTAAATCATCCTTGTAATCCAGGTATAAATTAGCTGCAATGAATTATTTTCTGGACATATTGCAAAGTTTTCTGATGAGGATTGCACTTTTGATTTTTATATTGATATTTATTATTGAATTTGATCAATAAGTATACATTTTTTTCTTTGTCTCTCCCTGTGTCAGGGAGAACACTGTGTCAGGACCATATCTTTTCTCATAGAAAATGCATACCGACACTGTTTTGGAGAATATTCTTTTTTGGTAGCATAGACACTACTTTGCTTTAAAAGTTTAATCAATCAAACATTTGATAGGACTTTTACATCCATCTAATTCAGTTTTTTCTTTCTTTCTTTGGCAGTTAATTTTATGATTTGACAGTTTTATTTTCTTGAGATTGGGTTGTCTAAGATTATTTTTTTTTGATTTTGTTAGCTTGGATTTTTTTTATAAATATAGATATTTTCCTATTTTCTTTGAATTTTCAATTTCTTTTCTTGTATGTGTGGTAGTATCTGAAAATTCTTACCTAGCTCATTTGTTTTTATTCTCATACTTTGATTTTCCTTTCTCTTTCTCTTGATTGGTTTTTCACTGATCACTTGTGTAAGTGTTTGAAAAAACAGACGTTTTAGTTTTGTTTTATATTTCTAGTTTTTATTTATAAATTTCTCTAATCTTCAAAAATTCTTAATTTGAACTTGCTTTAGAGTTTTTTTAAATTTTATTTGTTTTGATTTATGATCAGTTCATTATTCCTGCCTTTTTCTTTAGGAAAATGATTTTTTTTCAGGAATGTAAGTTTCCTTCTGGAGTCATCCTTAGCTTCATACCAAAAACTCTAGTATTTTTTGTTATTATTGTTACCTTTAAGATAATTGTTTGATGTTTATTGGCTCATTTTCTTAAAATTTTGAATGTCATTCAGTTTTCATTAGTTTGTTCGTATTTCATTTATTGCTACTTTAATTATTTTGTAAGCTGGAAGGAATCAATTATTTTCATTTTTTTATATTTTTTACATTTCTTTTTTGCTCTAGTAGTCAGTTTTTATAAAGGTATTGTATGATGCTAAATATATGTGTGTAGTCTTTTATGTTTTAATCAGTAATCATCAAAATTCAAGTCTATCAGTAGTGTTTCATATTATCCTTTTTGCTTATATTTTCATTGGGTTTGTCCTTATATGATAAAGGCATATTAAAGTCTCCTACTGTTATTTTTTACTACTTACTATTATAATATATTGACTATATATTTTATACTATTATTAATTATTATAGTTTCTATTTTTGTGATTTTTTTTCTCTTTGTCGTTAGCACTATGCGAGGCATAGAATAAATCCTCCACAAATATTTCTTGACTGAGGGTCTACCTGATGTAGTTGAGATAACAAATGACTCTCAATCTACCTGTTTTCAAGATACCTGGGGATGAATCTATACTTATACACATGCTACTTCTCTTCTATATGGAAACCACAGATATTTTAGCCATTGGCATTAATATTTAAAGCAACAATCACAACAAGTAACAGCAAAATATCAGGGAAGTTCTCTTTTTCAAACCACTGGTCTAATCTGTTCTTATTTTCCTACTTTTACCCTAAATTATTCTGCCCTGAATTCTCTTAAGACAACTAGCACATTTTAGACAGGATTGCTTTTTACACAAATTATCTCAATATCATTCATGTATACACTGCAGATAACTTCCTAAATATTCTGTTCCAAAGTTTACAACATTGACTTTTTATGTAGTTCTCAACCTTGTCAGTAAACCACTTTTTTAATTATCTAAACTGTGAAAAGCTTTACAAATAACTCTTTGCTTTAACTTTTAGAAAGCATAACACAAATCCAGCCTTCTGCTGCAAAATCCATTTTTCTAGTTATAGATGTAGTCTGTCTAAAACACTTCAACAGATTTTAATATGGTAACCTGAGCTGGGGTAATTTCAAAGGAATCTGGAACTCAAAGAGTAAGAATTAATAGGACTGAGAAGTTGTGGTATAAATTTAGCTGTCTATCCTCCAAAGTATTATAGGTTTGTCCTGCCAACATGCCACTGACACCATATCTACAAGTGCTCCAGCCTTGCAAGAATGGTTTCAGCCAGACTTCCCGCCAAGATGGCAGAGAGAAGATGGGCACAATGCTAAAGTCTCCTGATCTTCAAGACGTTGACCCCTGGGCTCCTCTTGTCTGGAGGAGTACCTGAGTTCAAATCTGGCCTCAGACACTTAATAATTACCTAGCTGTGTGGCCTTGGGCAAGCCACTTAACCCCATTGCCCTGCAACAAAAACTAAAAAAAAGAAGCTTAGGTCAAATGGATAAAACCATAAAAACGTTATTGAGAAGAAGAATGCTTTAAAAAGCAGAGTTGGCTAGTGAATAAGAAATTAAGATTCTTATATGAGTAAGTTCACTCGAGCCTGTATGAGAATGTGTCCTTCCCTCTGGAACATATCCTATGTGATTTGACCCGTTCTTAGAGTCCCGGGAACTAGCCATTCCTTAGGAACATAAACAGTACTGAAAAGACCTGGCTATTCTCACAGTACTGACCTTAATTATGTTGTGTCTTGCGGCCTAATATGACATCTTCCTAATGTCATAACACTTACTGACTTCCTATGTTCATGATAAGAACTCTGGTATCCTTTCCAATTGAATTTGGCAACAAATCTTTGTTCTCCCCTAATAAATATCCTGAGACTCCAATCATTCATTATGAAGAAGAAGAAGGAGACGAAACAGAAGGAGAAGAAGCAGAAGAAAAAAGGAATTCCCATCCATGGAGAAGACATTCTGCCTGTGGCTCTCCCATTCGGGACTCATGGCTGTTGAACCAGAATTTTCCAGCCAAGGCGATTAAGAGTTGGTGCTCCCCTGAATTGGTGATGTTTTCTTTCTCTTTCTCTTCTACTTTTGTTGTAGTATTAATAATCCTTTCCTATATATATATATATAATATTTGCTGTATTGAATATTATTGTAAGCAATCTATTCCTTGCATTATTAAAATACTTTCATTTTCAACTGCATGAGAGCCTCATTTACAGGAAGGAATCCGAACCTCATTAAAATCACAATACAGCCAGATGGAAAAGTAGATAAGAAAGCTCTCTGAGGAAAACAAATCCCTCAGATGTAGAATGGAGTTAAAGGAAGCTGATGACTTTATGAGAAGTCAAGACACAATACTTCAACACCAAAATGAAAAATTAGAAGAAAATGTGAAACATCTCATTGAAAAAACAACTGATCTGGAAAACAAATTCAGGAAAAATAATTTAATAATTATTCAGATACCTGAAAGTCATGATCAGGAAGAGCCTTGACCTCATTTTTAAAGAAGTCCTATAGGAAAATTGCCCGGATATCCTAGAAGAAGAGGGTAAAATAGAAATTGAGATAGTTGATTGATCTCCCCTGGAAATAGATCCAAAGGAAAACAACCCCCAGGAATATTAAAGACAAGTTCCAGAACTCCCAAGTCAAAGAGAAAATATTACAAGCAGCCAGAAGGATACAATTAAAATATTGTGGAGCTGCAGTCAGGATCACATAGGACTTAGCATCTACTACATTAAGAGCTTGTAAGGCTTGGAATATAATATTCCAGAAGGCAAAAGAGCTTGGAATGCAACCGAGAATCAACTGCCCAGCAAAACTGAACATCCTCCTCTTAGGGGAAAAGATTGGCTTTCAATGAATCAGGGGAATTTCAGATGTTTTGTTGAAATGACCAGAGCTGAACAGAAGGTTTGACCTTCAAATACAAGACTTGGGTGAAGCATAGAGAACAGAGGAGAAGGGTGAAATATGAGGGACTTAATGATGTTGCACTGCATGTATTCCTGCACAGACAAATGATACTGATAATACTCATATGAAACCTCTCATTTAATAGAGCAGATAGGAGCAGGTAGAAGGAACTTAGATAGATGAAGCACAGGAGAGAGCTGAATTTGAAGATATCATATATTGTAAAAATGGAGTCAATGGCCAAAAGGAAAATGTACTGGGAGTAAGAGAAAGGAGAGGTAGAATAGGATAAGATATTTTGTATAAAAGATATTTTTTATTGCAATGAGCTATTGCAATGATATGGAAGGGGGAAGGTGAGGGGGGAATGGAGGAAACTTCATTCTCATCAGAGGTGGCTTGGAGAGGAAATAGCATATACACTCAATGGGGCATAGACACCTAGAGCAAAAAAGGAGAGAAGGGGGGAAAGGAGGAAGGGGTGGGATGTGGGTGATGGAGGAGAGGGTGGATCATGGGGGAGAGTATTCAGATATAACACATTTTCTTGTAAGGCGCTGGGATTGGGTGGCCTATCCAGGATCATGGGGCCAGTTGGTTGCTGGGTCTCAGGGTTGGTATGTGGGCTCAGAGCCACTTGACCCTAGGGCCGGTGATCAGTTTGCTGTACCACTCAGCTACCCTACAGTACATTTTAGAAGAGAGACAGAATGAAAGGAGAGAGAAAATATAGTATATGATAGTGGAGACGTATGGATGGAGGGAGTTGCAATCAACAATGGCAATGGTGGAAAAATATGGAAGTAACTTTTGTGATGGACTTATCATAAAAAATGTGATCCACCTGAGACAGAGCTGATGGTTTCAGAACACAGACTGAAGCACATTTTTTCTCTTTCTTTTACTTTATTTCTCATGAGGGTCTATATTTTTTGGGGGAGGGGGTATTATGTTTACTCTTAAACAACATTATTTTAGTTATGTATAAAAGATCACTTGTACGAAAATTAAAAATATAAGAAATATTTCCTAAATAGGAACCTGAAGGAAGCCAGGGAAGCCAGGAGGTAGAGATGAGGAAGGAGAGTATTCCAGGCATGGGAACAGCTAGAGAAAATTTCCAAAGGACTATCTGGTCTGTGGAATACAATAGCAAAGGAATAGCAAAGAGGCCATTCATTGTCACTAGATTGAAGAGTATGTGGTGTGGTAAGGTAAAAGAAGACTTAAACTTTCTGGACCTTACTTTCTTTGTCTGTAAAATGACAGAATGAGACTAGAAAGTCTTCTAGTCCTAAATTCTATAATGAATAAAATGATTGGAGATTCCCAGGCCAAAAAAACACCACAAAAGCTAGGTAATTTTTATTACATTAAATTAAAAACTTTTGCATAGACAAAACCACTGTAATCAATATCAGAAGAAATGTAATAAATTGGGAAACAATTTTTCCAACTAGGATTTCCAACAAAGGACTTATTTCTAAGATATACAAAGAACTGAGTCAAATTTTCACAAAAACAAGCCATTCCCCAAATGACAAATGGTTAAAAGATATGTAAAAACAATCTACAGATGGGGAAATCAAAGTGATCTACAGTCATATGAAAAATTGCTCTAATAATTACTTATTAGGGAAATGCCAATTAAAGCATCTCTGAGGTACCACCTGACACCTTTAAGACTGACCAATATGACCAGAAAGGACAATGATCAATATTGGAAGGAATGTGGGAAATCTGGGACAGTAATACATTGTTGGTGGAGCTGTGAACTCATCCAACCTTTCTGAAGAGCAATTTGTAATTACACTGAAAGGGCAACAAAAATGTGCATACCATTTGATCCAGCAATACCACTACTGGATATGATGAAAAAGGGTTAAAACATTACTTGTCCAAAAAATATTCATAGCAGTCCTGTTTGTGGTGGCAAAGAATTGGGAATGTCCTTCAATTGAGGAATGGCTTAACAAACTCTGGTACATGTATGTCATGGAACACTATTGCTCTATTAGAAACCTGGAGGGATGGGAATTCAGGGAAGTCTGGAAAGATTTGCATGAACTGATGCTGAGCGAGATGAGCAGAGCCAGAAAAACATTGCATATCAACCTTGATGGACTTGGTCATTCCATCAGTGCAACAATCAGGGACAATTTGGGGCTATCTGTGATGGAGAATACCATTTGTATCTTGAGAAAGAATTGTGGAGTTTGAACAAAGACTATTACCTTTAATGTAGGAAAAAACCTGTTATTTTATTATGTAATTTTTCTATCTATTATACTTTATTTTTCTTCCTTAAGGATATGATTTCTCTCTCATTACATTCAACTTAGTTCAATGTATACCATGGAAACAATGTAAAGACAAACACACTGCCTTCTGTGGGGGGGGGAAGGAAGCAAGATTAGGGGAAAAATTGTAAAACTCAAAATAAATAAAATCTTTCATTAGAGAAAAAAGAATGGGGTGGCTAGGTGGCACGGTGGATAGAGCACCAGCCCTGGAGTCAGGAGTACCTGAGTTCAAATCTGGCCTCAGACACTTAACAACTGCCTAGCTGTGTGGCCTCGGGCAAGCTACTTAACTCCATCACCTTGCAAAAAAAACTAAAAAAAAATGGCTTCGGTCTAATGAAAACTTGCATTTGATCTTCTAAAATTCTTTCTGTTTAAATCTATGATTCTCTGCTTGAGGGAGATTGCTGTCATGCCTTCCTCCAAAGTCTCTGCCTCTTTTGGCAGATGGTAATTGTAACATCAAATGTCTTTTCTAATGTTTGACTATACTATCCACCTGTCTGTCTGTCTGCCTGTCTATCTATCTATTTTTCACTGGAGTGGACCAGATTGTCTGGAGCTACAGGTCATTACTTCCCCATTGTAACCCTACTCTACCATGCATAATGGCTTACAGGAAAGCGTCCCTGTGGTACAATGATAACAAATGCTTTGTGTGCCACAGGTGGGATCCTGAGTCCTTCTTGTACTCCAGGTAAGTGCCTCCTCATATTTCCCCACATTGACATCTGGCAAAATTTCCATAGCTGCCTCTATAGGATTTTCCTAGCTTCCTTCCTCTTCCTTTCTCAGACACTGGAATTCCTAGGTCTGTTTTGTACACAGAATTATTATGTGGCTGGCATAAGAGAATATATGTGGAAGAACTTTGGAAATCATGTCATTATTAAAAAAATACAAAATATATTATTATTGATAATGTCAGATGCTTTGCTTTTCAGATTATCATTTTGATATAATGTGATGTCAGTTTAGTGTTGTCCTCTGCAATGGGGGGGGGGTAACATTGACTCATCTTTTAGGTAAAGTGCAAAAACAAACTACCAAAAACCCTCATAGTTTAATGATCAAAATGAGCCTTGAAATCAAATCAGCAATTTGCTGCATTGGGAGAAAATGGCCCAGTGAGCTCTGCTCATTATTTTGAATTCTCTCTATGGTTACTATAAGATTTTCTCTGGAGTAGTGTTGCTTTCCACTTCACAGAAATCTTCGATGTAAACATGTATCTAAGCAGAGCAAAACAAAACAAAAGACCTTTTTTTTGAAAGTTTTGTTCTTTTACAGCTATTAAACTGGCTGCTTTCCCTGTTTCAACCTTACTGATCCTTAAGGGAGCTGAGAAATCATTGAAAAGTTTGGAAAAGATGAACGTTATTATCCCAGGATGCTTATGGGATGCTTTTCCACTAGCTACCCATTACTTTAAATAGAAATTATGAAAAATCTACTTCTGAAATCATAGTCATTTCCTTCATCCCTTCCCCCTAATTTAGAAGATAAATATATATTTATGAGAAAACCTTGCTGTAATTATTTCCATGTGAGACACTAATGGACATCCAACAGTTAGGGTTAACAGTGAAGCCAGAGGTATGAGCAAATGAGCAAAGTGATCTGATGTCTCACAAGAGCTAGGAAGGAAAATACTGATATTTCATATAACATAATAACTCACATTCATCATAAAATAATAGCTTTATAGCTCCATCATGAGAAGGGATATTATAGGACATTGAGTCCAATTCCCTTATCTTCCAGGGGAATAAAGCAGCCCTGTTTTCTGATAAGGCAATTCCCTGTCTTTTGAGTTCTCCCCTTCCCGCCCCCCCAGCTTTTTAGTTCCAGGACCATAATCTAATTAATATTTCTCCTATTTTTGGAAGGGCATATTATTATATTGCCCCATTGTTTTTCTTATCATTCTTATAATTTTCTGAACAAACTACCAATTCCTGACCTCTACTTCCCTCCATGTGCTTTCTTCTATTAGAATATGCTACTTTAGGGCAGGGATGAGCTTTGCTTTTGGAGACATTTCAAGCTCAACAAGTTCCTGTAATCATTGCCTTCCTACTCATAGTGGTCTGATCAGTAACAGTTGAACACATTACAACTTGTCTCTATGAGAGCGATAACATTTTGGTATTCTTCAGGATTGAAAGATAAGAACCAAGCAATTAACCAACCAACCCCAAACACTTTCCTCTTCCTAATCTCTTTATTACTCTGATGGATGGCACCATTTTCTTGGTTATCCAGATTCTAAGCCTAAGTGGCTTGACTCCTCACTTTCTCATATCCAAATCACTTGCCAAGTCTTGTCATCTCTACCTTTGTAACATCATAAATATATATATATATATATGTATATGTGTATGTGTATATGTATATGCATATGCATATGGATATGGATATGGATATGGATATGGATATGGATATGGATATGGATATGGCTATACCTCTTTGTCTCCTCTCACACTGTCACCATCCTGATGTAAGCTCTTATCACCTCACACCTGGACTATTGCAATAACCTGCTGGTGACTCTATCTGCCTCAAGACTCTTTCTAGTTCAGTTTGTTGTCAAATTGATTTTCCTAAATCTAAGACTGGCTATAACATCTCTATTCAAACATTCAATCAACTTGAGGGGCTCCCTCTTATCTTCAGGATCAAATATAAATTCACCTATTTGGATTAGAAAATTCTCTATAACCTGATTCCCCTTTAACTTTTCAGTCTTCTTATAGGCAACTCCTTGACCCCCTGCTTCCTTCCAAGTGCTATGCAATTCAGTGACACTTTCCTTTATGCTGTTTCTTGCATTTCTTCTTCAGAATGAGTTTTTTCACTGACTATCCACAATGCCTGGAATTCTTTACTTCATTTCTGCCCCCTTTCTTCTTTTAAGATTCAGTAAATGTTTCATTTTCTGTCAGAAACTTTTCCTGATTCCTCATCCCCAATGGTAATGCTTTCATTTTGTTGATTCTTTTCAGTTAATTTTTTATATCTCTTATGGTACATATCTGTTTTGCCCTCACCCATTAGATTGAATTCCTTCAAAACAGACTGTCTTTTACTCAGTATCACAAAACCTTTAATTCTTAAATTCAAAACTTTTCCTACTACACCTTTAAGTTACACCACTCACCATAAATAGATGAAATAATTTTCTTTTTTTAACAAGGCAATGGGGTTAAGTGACTTTCCCAAGGTCACACAGTAAGGTAATTATTTAGAGTCTGAGGTCAAATTTGAATTCAGATCCTCCTGACTCTAGGCTGGTGTTCTATTCACTGCACAACTTAGCTAACCTGATCAAATAATTTTCAAAGAATTTTAGTATATAAAATACAATCAGCACTGCATTTTCTAGTGAAAAGAATTTTGTATTTTCTTAATTATTAAAAGGCATTTCAATATGTTTCATTGCCTCAGTTTGATAATTAAGAATGTCAATTATTAGTGTATCTGAGAAACAAGTAAAACTAGTTAACTTAAAAGCCTAAGTGATAGATTGCATGTTAGGTAACAGGGTTAAATTTGCTCTGAATTTTCCTGTGAATAGAACCATGGGATATTTTATCTTGGTCTATTTCATAGAATAAGAAAAGTTTGTTATTTAAAAACAAGAATAGGAGAAAGATTAAAAATATTTGTTTTCTAAAATCCTGCCTGGAATCAATTTGGTAAACTTCTCTGAGTCCCAGGAAGTGAATTTTATGAATATGGTGCTGACATCTAAACCAGGAAGAATCAAAACAGAGAAAGAAAATTATAGATCAATTTCTCTAATGAATATTGATACAAAACATTTAAATAAAATATTAATAAAGAGATTATAGCAAGTTATCACCAGAATAAAGCTCTATGGTCAGGAGGGGTTTATATTAGCATTGTAGGGATAGTTCAATATTAGGAAAATTGTTAGTATAATTGATCATATAAATAACCAAACAATGAAAAATCATATGATTATCTCTAGATGTGGAAAAAGCTTTTAATTAGAATTAGAGCATCCATTCTGTTTAAAAAAAACTAGAGAGCATAAGAGTAAATAGATTTTTCATTAAAATGATAAGCAGTATCTATCTAGAAAACCAAAACTAAGCATCATATGTAGTGGGGATAATCTAGAAAGCTTACCAATAAGATCGGGGTGAAACAAGGATCCATGTTTTCACCACTATCATTCATTATAACTACCATCAATAGTAGAAGAACAAAATTAAAGGTAGTAAAATAGGAAATGGGGAAAAATGTTTCTCTTTGCAATAGTGGTATGCTTACTGAAAACTAGAGAATTTACTAAAAAAACTACTCAAACAATTAACGAGATTTGCAAAATTGCATAAAATAAAATAAATCCACATGAATCACCAGCATTTCAATACATTATGAAGAAAGTCCAGCAGCAAGAGATAGAAAGAGTGATACCTAAGTTAATTATATGAGAACAAGGAATCATTTACTTGTCAGATCTATAGAAAGAAGGATAATTTTATGATCAAAAAAGAGAGAACATTATAAAATGCAAAATGCATGATTTTGATTATATTAAATTTAAAAGTTTTACACAAAGTCCATACAACCAAGTTTAGAAGGAAAGCAGAAAACTGGGAAATAATTTTTACAGTCAGCATTTCTGATAGAGTCTCATTTCTAAAAATATATAGAGAACTGAGACAAAATCTTTGAAATTCAAATCATTCTCTAGTTGATAAGTATCAAAGGATATAAACAGGCAGTTTTTAAAATGAAGAAATCAAAGCTACCTGTAGTCATATGAAAAGAAAGTTCTAAATCACTCAATTAGAGAAATGCAAATTAAAACAACTTTGAGGTACCATATCATATTGACCAATATGAAAAAAAAGGGAAATGACAAATGGTGGAGATGTAGAGAAATAGGGACACTAATGTACAGTTGGTGGGGTTGTGCTACATTCTGGAGAGTAATTTGGAACTAGCCCAAAGGGCAATAAAATTGTGCATATCCTTTGATCCAGCAATTCCAATACTATGTCTAAATCCCAAAGAGATCATCATAAAAAAAAGAAAGAAAAGCAACTCACATGTAGCAGCTCTTTTGGTTGTGGCAAAGAATTGAAATTGAGGGAATACCCATCAATTAGTATATGTACATAGTGGAACATTATTGCTCTCTTAAAAAAATGAACAGGCAGAATTCAGGAAAATCTGGAAAGATGTACAAGAACTGATGCTGAGTGAAGTGAGCAGAACCAGGAGAACATAGTATATCTTAATAGGTAATATCTTAATAGAAACCCTGTGAGATGATCAACTATAGTTGATCAATTTAGTTCTTCTCAGCAATACATGGATCAAAGACAAGTCTAAAACAACTTGGGATGGAAAATGCCATCCACATCCAGATAAAACTTATGGAATTTGAATGTAAATCAAAGCACACTTTTCACATTTTTAAATTTGTTTTTAGCTTTTTCCTTCTTGTGGTTTTTTTTCTTTTTTGTTCTGTTTCTTCTTTCACAGTATGATTAATCTGGAAAAATGTTTAACCTAACTGCACATATATAAACTATACCTGATTACTTGCTATCCCAGAGTGGTGGGAAAGAAGAGTTGGAGGGAGAAAACTTTTAAAAAAACGAATGTTGAAAATTTTCCTTGCATATAATTGGAAAAATAACAAAAAAAGAAAACTTTATCTTTTTATATAACTATATGCATATATGCTTTACTCACATCAATCTTCTTACATAGTACCTTACATATACTTGGTAGTTATTAAAAACTATGTTAAATTATTGTGAATGACTAATATTGTAATTTTATTATATATTCATCTGTGCATCATGCCTTCTTACCCAAACCAGATGGTAAAATCCATAAACGCAGGTTCTATGTCTTATTTATCTTGCTATTCCATATTGCCATTCAAAATAAATTATACATAATAGGTCTAATGCATCTTTGTTAAAAGAATGAATCATTGAACGAATGAATTTTATCATGCTTTTAGTAAAGTTATTATTGTTCTTAATCATCATGACAACTTAAAGATATCTCAGCAATTGTTATCTCTAGTTTAAATGGGGAAACTGAAATTCCCAGAGGAAATTCCCAGAGGAAATTCCCAAAGGATAGGGGATTTGCCCCATCTCACCTAATGTTTATCTTTCATTTTCAAAGAAGACCATGACATCAGGGAGCTGAATCCATGATAAGCACATGAATTGAGTGAGGGGGTGCTGTGCTAAGTCACTAACATCACTTTTTCCTCCAGAACCATCTGGGTCCAATGATAAGATATCAGTCAGGATGATTGGATATGGCTCTGGATGTGAGATAATCAGGGTTAAGTAAGTGTACTAAGGTCACACAGCTAGAGAGTAGCAAGTGTTTGATGCTGGATTCAAACTCCTATCCTCCTGAATCCAAGGCCAGTGTTCTATCCACTGCACCACCTTCTCTGCATGGCCATTGCTTACTCTGTTGATTATTCATGATGGTTTGCATAAGCTGGTCTGTTTTGCTCTTACCATCCAACATGGTCTATAGTGTTCACCAACTTTTGCTGAACAGATATGAAATGTGAGAATACAAACTTGTTTCAAGATGACTAAAGTACAAGCTTATGAAAATAGAGGTTGTGTTATTTTCTGTTTACCTCTCCAACACCTAGCATAGTGCTTGAATTGCACATTTTTGAATGGAAATGAATTAAAACTCAAACACTTGGTAATTATGAAGGCAAACTGTGAGAAAAATCCTATTTGCATTTAAAAATCAGACATTAATGGTTTTTAGCCTCTCTACTTGCCATCATAAATGTAGGTGAGTGACAGATGGCTATATCTGTATTCCATACCTGACTTTGAGTATTTTTACCTGCCTTTAATGAATTAGATTGAAAGTTCCCAGTGGTAGAAGTTAATTTTTATTCCATTCCTTTTTCCTGTGTTGGGCTTATGACTACCATCACCCTTAGAGATTATAAACTCCTAGAAGGTAGAAAATTATGTTTGAAACCTCCCCAAGACTTAGTAGTGCTATATGGTCATAAAGTCTCCATTTGCTAAGGCAGAATTAGCCAACCTGAATGTAATCTCTTTTAAGTGGACATGATTTTTAGATGTAACTGCCTTCTAGAAAGCTGCTTTAGATGTATTTCCTAGCATTTTCATCATAGTATACATGAATGCTTTTACTGAGGTGTTGTCAGAGTTCTAACACTTTTTTTAACCCGAAGCATGTGTAGACATCTCAGCGCTTATTATTTTTAACAATAGTAAGTAGCACAAAATCAGCCCTCCAACCTGTATTCCCCACTCTATAAGAAGGAGAGCTATACCTCAGAACACATATCTGGGCAGGAGACTAATGCTGGGGCGTTGAAAGTAGCAAAGGGCAGCTAGGCTAGTTGATGGTTCAATATTTTTAATGGATATTCTGGCTCCTCTGGTGCTAAAATGTATTTTTTTTCAAGTGTCATATGGGGTAAATCCCTGGTTATCCCATCCCAGCTTCATGTCTCTGTGTCATATTATGGCTGAGTTTTTATAGTTTCAACATTGCAAATTCTGAGTAGAAGTATACTGACATTTCAAAGTGTTCCTATTCAACAACCATGTTCCAGTGGCTTCCTATTGTAATTCATTGGTTGTTATATTAAAGATTTTGACAAGAACCAAAAAAAAATCCCTTGTGAAAATTTGATGCATTTATACATTTTTTAAAACCCCTAAGTGTACTAATTACTTCAGAGATGAGATGTTAAGCAATTCCCTAGGCATGGAGTATAGTGCCTCTGAATGTGGGTGTTACCATGTCTACCCAATGGAAAGGTAGGTATTTGCCTATGCACAATTACCCTCGGTAATTGTGTCCCCTGTGGAAAACAGGCTTTACACATTCTAGTGAAATAATTGCCCAAGACAGAGAAAGCATGGAGTATCAGCATACTGCCCTGGAATAACTCCCAGCAAGGAGTAGGCACCAGGTTGCTTCTGAAGTAATGGGATGCTCGTGCAAACATATTGGTTGCCAAATCTGCCACAGGTGTATAGTGCATGAACAGGTGCCTAAAAATAATGTAGGATTACGAGGCAACACTTCTAGGTTTCAAAATGTACTACTCCCAAGGTATGCTATGTACATCTGTTCTATATTTGGTGTATTACCTTTAAAAAATAAAGCGGGCTGTATAATTATTAGAGAAAATGTATATGATATTGGACACTGATTCAAAACATCGAATTTTGAAGGATTTGTTTTCCATAGTTCCTAGAGTTATGACTATAATGCAGCAGGTATACAAAAGCTATTTCTTCATCAATTAGGAGATGTCATTGTTCAAAAATGAAACAGTTGTGATTGGTTTAGAAATGTATGGCAAACTGTTTACTCTTAGATTAGATTTGCAACTGCAAAGAAATCTTCAGAAATGCAAATGCATTTAATTAGTTTCACTGTTACTACCATTATCATCACATGTAGAGTATTCTAAAGAAAAGGAGAGAAAGACATAATGATGAACTTGCTCTCAAAGAATTATAATAATTCAAGGATTTCCTTTTTTTTCCCTCTGATCTTTTCTACTTTTCTCAAAAAACCACAGTTCAGAGTGATTATTCTTTACCTCAGTTGAGGTTTGTAGACATTTGAACTGTTTTAAATCCTTCATTCAACCAATATGGTGGAGGGAGGTTATTGGGGAGAAAATTAACTAAACTAAAACCCAACTAAACTTTATTTCCCAACAGCATTATCATCTCTCTCTGTAGGATGAAAGTGTCCAGCTCTTATCTTACTATAAATCTATTAAATGGGGGGTGGGGGTGGGTGGGTGGGTTGTGAATGCTTACTTATATACATTTCTACAATGGGAATATTGCATAAAACTCCTTTTGAACAAATTCAAGAGCACTTTTGGAAGAATTCCTATGCAGCACCTCTAAGATAAGCCACATACAAGTTTATATTTTGGCAACCACATTCATCAGCAACCTCAATTAGATCTTTTAGGTATCAGAAAAAAGAAAAGAAAAGAAAATGAGTTTGGGCTAATTAGTTCTCCACTGGGGGGAGAAAAAAAGAACACAAAGACAGAAATGACAGTGTTCTTTGCCTTTTTTGTCTCAGCTGGGTGAGTTGATGGCCAAACAAAGTTCTGACTGCAAAGTTTCTCTGATGTCCTAGATGTTTGGGTGCCATGGCAGTTTCCTCTATTCAAAGCATCATTGGAGAAAGTCTCTCGGAAGTGTGAGAAGTGATGAACTTGTCTGTCCACTGCACTTTAAAGGAAAATGGGAGGGGGAACCCAGTGCATACATGTTTTCACAAAAGAATCATTTTCCTTTCAGCTAAGAACACATAATGAGCTGCTTTAATTTTAATGAGTTTTAATCCGTCATTGTCCCTTTTTGCACATATGTTTTCGAAATCAGCATTCCATTGTCTCTATATAATACTGGGATGCTTTTCACATATTTTTAAAGGACTTCTTTTGTTTTGAAAAATCCTCCTTTGTCCCCTCTCCCTCATGTATTAACTACTCAGAAAAACTCATGCTTGCAATTATCTCAAGGTTTTTTCTTTGCCTTCTGCTACATACAGTACTTTAATCAGAAACCTTGGGGTCTTAAAATTATCCTTCCTTGGTGAGCTATGTCTGTGTTACAATTTGTATTTATTGTGCTGCCTTCAGTTTATTAAGAGGCAGTTTTTTGGTTATTTTATACCTGAAATCAGTGAGAAGAGATAACATTGGATAACTTTTTTGTTATTTTTAAAGCTCCTTAATATTTCAATGTGAGCTTTATTTATGTTTTTGTGCTATAGCCCTTAGGGTAGTGGTATAACTTAGAAGGCAGCAGTTATACTGTGTTTCCCTTCCTTTTTTAAACCTACAAGCTTTACAAAAATTATTTTGTTTTACAAATATACACTGTACATAGAGTACATACCTGTCTCATGTACTTCTATTAATTACCTTAGGTAGTTTATTGCATTTTCATAAACAATCTAAGGAAGAATGATAAAAATGTAACCCAGACTCCTCAAAACACATAAAAATTCACAACCTTACTCCTTGCCAGCACTATGCAAAGTGTTTTACAATTCTCATATCATTTGATCCTTCCAACAATCCTGGGTGATAGGTGCTTTTATTATCTTTATTTTATAGATATGATAACTGAGGCAAAGAAATGGCTATGTGATTTGCCCAGAATAACACAGGCATTAACTACCTGAAGATGCATTTGAATTCAGGTCTTCCTGAATGGAATTCTTGTGCCCTATCTATTGTTTCACCTAGTCAAAACAATTTCCTTCATTTTCTTTCTTTTTTATGTGATAAGTATGGTATGATGAAAAATATAATCCCTACTTTCAGTCAGGGATCATCCTCTATCAAAGAAATCCCTGAATGAGTAGGAAGAATCTAATTCTAGAGCTTCTGAAGGGCTACTTATAGGTTTAAAAAAACAGTCCTAATTCAGTGTGAATGGTAAGGACCTTTGATAAACTGCTTAGAAATAGCCATCAGGGAACCCAGAGCAAATTCATGTGCTTAGAGGTCTTCTAGGTGACTGGACAGAGTAGATATTTCCCAGGGAAGTGCTACTGAAAAATGATCAAGCTGGTTACATAGTGAAGACTCTGGCTCCTAGTAGATTGCCTCCATTGTCATAAGCAGTGTTACAGGTAAGACAAATGGAAAATACTGTCAACTACAAGTGTTAGATCTAGAAATAACATTAGTGATAGCCAGTCCCACTAACTCATTTTACAGTAGAGGAAAATTTGGCTCAGAGACGTAGAGTCAAGTGAAGTCACATCAAATAGCAATAAGTCCTTACTATGTGACATCCACTGTGCTAAGCACTGGAATACAAGTGCAGTCATAAAGAGAGCACATGCCCTTAAGGAGTTTGCATTCTAAAGGTAGAAGACACTACATAAAATGAAGGTAAAATGGAAAGAGTTGTGGGAATACGGACAAGTCACAACCTATTTTTCTCAGTTTTCTAATCTAAAAAATGAGCAACAAGAGGAAATGGCAAAACATTTAAATATCCTTGTCAAGAAAACCCTAAATGGGGTCACAAGAGTCAGACATTACTGAAAAATGACAATAACAACATAGAAATGGATAAGGAAGGAGAGATGAAAATATTGGACTTGAGACAGTAGGAGAGAATCAAGAATATGCTGGGCAGGAATGAATGCATAAAGGGTCTGGGAACCTGCCTTAAAATAGAGGTTCTGGGAGGAACAGGCATTCAGAGAGAAAGGATGCTGCAGAAGCAGCAGATACTTCCAGTGGGTGAAATCTGGGGTTTGAGTGAGCTTCCAGGGTGAAGAGGTCCAAGACTGTAGACTAGAGAGGAAAGAAGATATCAATTTAAAGTATAACAAGTTAAGAAATTCATCCAGAGTTTCATGTTGACAAATGCCAAAGCTGAAAGATTCAAATTCAAGCCTATTGGCTTCAAATATCGGGGTCTTTCCACTATGTCAAGTATAACTATTTTCATAAGAAGCCAATTATTCCAGGGTTAGGTCCCATTGAAGATTAAGGCAAGTATACATTGCAGTTAGTTGGCTAAAAGACCCATATTAATTAGTAGCTCAGTGGAGAGAGCACTAGCCCTGGAATCAGAAACACCTCAATCCAAATCTGGGTTCAAAAACTTATTTACTAGCTATATGACGTACCCTCTGTCTCCTTCAGTTTCCTTTATTGTAAGAGGGGGAATAATAGTAGTGCCTCTCTTTTAGGGTTCCTGTGAGAATCAAATGAGATAATATTTATAAAACATTTAGCACAAAGTAGACATCTAATACACCCTTTTTTCTTTCATTTTTCCCCTAGAGTTTGACTTGTTGCATAGTTTCACAGGCTTTTAGAAGACCTAAGCTTGACTGTCAACTCAGACATTTACTTGTTGTGTTCTTATGGGTAATAATTTCATTTTCCTCTAGAAAATGAGAGTGCTTGCACTACTATAGTTATAAAGGAAAATATTAATTTCTCAAGCATTAACCATATTAATTATTTTTATTGTTATAATTATCAGTCTATCATAAATAATACCCTATGACCATCGATCAGAATATATACCCCATTCAGCTGAGGGACCCAATATGTAAGCTGCTGATTTTCTAATCTAGTTTGAATACTCTTTTCTTACTTGTTTTCCATCATAGATAGTGGGTCACTGCTATTCATGCTATTATTACTAGGAAACACATTTATCTGGTCCAACTAAAATAATAAAATAAAATGGTGACAGAATAGTATGTACCACACCTTTATTTCTTTTCTTCTTTCTATTTCTTTCTTTTCTTTCTTTCTTTCCCTTTCTTTTATTTTTCTCCCCCTTATAAATAGATAAAAACCAATTTTAAGGACCTCGTGTTATTGTGTGCTCTCTCTTTCCTTTCCCCAACAAACTCTTTTTCTCAGGAAATACTTGTACATGAGTCATTTATATGGTATGAAGGCACTTAAGCCACTGAGTTACTACAACCAGAGATATTTACATTTTGAGCTTATCTCTACTTTTTGACTTAAAGCCTATGCTACCTAATGGGGGATATATATATATATTAAACAGAAAAAAGCCTTTATATTTTTCTGCTTTATTCAAATTTGAAACCAGCAAGCACCCACCTTTTTATATATGAATGAAGTATTGATAGTATCCATAAACTGATAGTTTATTTTAAGTCATAGGAGAAAGAGGTCTTGTCTTGAAACTAGAAATACTATGGATCAAGTTCTATACCTGATATTTATTGGTTGTGGGATCTTAGATAAATCACTCACCCTCTCAATGCTTTAGGAAAGTCTTTGAGATTGTAAATTGCCTAGAAAATACCAACCTGCATTTTTGGAGGGAATTTCCTCCCCAGGAGTTCCTTAAATGATGAAATCAGGGGTCTGGTTCCTATACCTTTCATATACAAAAGAAGATGCTTTCCTAATGCCTAGAGATAAGCTCCTAAAGGAGAGTTATTTAAATAAAAGGCAAGGTATTCATTGCTGACAAATAGGAAATGCAAAGAGTATTTTA
This sequence comes from Macrotis lagotis, assembly GCF_037893015.1. Classification (NCBI taxonomy): domain Eukaryota; kingdom Metazoa; phylum Chordata; class Mammalia; order Peramelemorphia; family Peramelidae; genus Macrotis; species Macrotis lagotis. Next base: position 97,459,111 of record NC_133663.1, read on the forward strand.
CTAAAAACTTATTGGAGTCTCAAAAAAACCTTAATGTACTACACCTACTATCCTCAATTTAGGGATGAGGAAAATATTTATAAATACTTGAACAGATTAAATGACTCACCTATAGCCATAAAACTATTAAGTATGAGAGGCAAGCTTTCAGCTTGAGACTGTAGGATTTAGAGCCCACCCATTGCCTCTCATGGGGAGGCTTTGACATATTCTAGTTTCTTTGCCTAGTATTGACCTTTATTAGTATACTGGCCTACTTCCCTTTTACAGCAAAATGGGAATTAGACCTTAAGCAGAGCTTCCTATTAATGAGGACAGACACTAGTTCCCCAAAGAGAATACAGAACAGGAAGGAAAATGTTGCCTGAATTCATTCTATGAAGATGAAAAAACATTTTCACATAAGGGATGGCCACAATAAAAACCAGATTCTCATTTGTTCTTGTTCTTTTTTGTTTCACACCTGCTCCTTCTCTCTGTGCGGAAACCCCATGACTCAGAGGAGGATTCTAGAGGGATAGCAAGCAATATGAGAATTTGTCTATTGAAGAAGATCAAAATCTTAATGAGTTTTAAGAAAAACTTATTTACTAGAGAAGAGATATCACATGTTGTTCTTGGGGACAACAATAAAGACCTGTAAGACCTGAGAAAGTCAGAAAGAGAATGCAATTTCTGAGAACTAAGAATGGCAGAAGATACAGGGGGAATGCTGGAAGAGACTCCCACTTCTCTAAAAGATAGCTCAAAACCCACTCCATAGAAGGTTTACCTAATGCCTCAAATATTTTCAATCAGACAAATGACTTTAGAAGAAAACAAGGACTGGGTGCAAAATATACATCCTTTCAACGCTCTTGCATTGCTTTTGATGTTCTCCTTAACCTAGAAGTTAAAAAAAAAATGTTCTCATTCTCATTCAGGTCTAAATGCAGGATATTTGTACAATTTGGACCCTAGAAATACTTAGGAATAAGAAACAATGTTGGACCTTCTGGCATGGTGGTAAGAGGGTTGGACTTAGAAGATAGCCTTGGGTGCACCTTTATCTCAAACATTTACTAGCTAAGTGATTGCCATTAAAAGCCTCTCTGAGCCTCAGGTTTTTCCCTTAGAAAGAGGGGAATACAAATAAATAAATGTTACAAGGACCAAATGGGACAATGCATATAAGGTGGCTTGAAAATCTTTAGTCTCTCTGCTAACATGAACTTTATTATTTTTAAAATTCATTGCTACTAAGATGAAGATTTATTTGAGTCCCATTTTGGATGTTTGCATGGTTACTAGTTGTACCAGAGTTCCTGAAGTCTTGATTCTAATGCTACTTCAAACAACAATTGTATAATCCTGGACAAGTCAACTAAACCCTTTCAGATCCAGTTTCTCATCTCTAAAAAGGGAATACCAACAACAGTACTCAGAACACAGGGTTTTGGGGATGATATTTTGCATACTTCCAAGTGCTTTATTAATATCAGTTTTTATTATTATTAACTAATGCAATGAAAACACCATTGGAGCCATATCACCACCAAGATTCCTCTGTTGAGCCTGTAAAGCCTTTTACAACCTGGTCCCCTCCTACATTTTCAGTCTTCTTACACCTTTGCTCCTCTACATACCCTATTCTTTTTGATGTTTTTTACATAGAACAATTCATCTTTTGCCTTTTCACTGTCTGTCCAATGTGCCTAGAATATTGACTCACCTCACTTTAATCTCCTTCAAGATTCAGTTCAACTCTGACCTTCCCCAAGAAGCTTTAGCTGGACCATCCCACTGATAGCATTTCTCCTTTGAGAGTACACCACATCCACTCTTTCTATGTGCCATATGTATGTATTTGTCTGCATATTGTCTTTCCCATTATCATGAACATTTCTTGAAGGCAGGTCCTGTTTTTGTCTTTTGAATTCCAATGCTTAACACGAGGCTGAAACATAGTAAAGGCTTAATAAATACTTTTTGGTTGATAGTCTTTCTGAGCAAATGTGTATATGTCTAAAGATACAAACACATGTATTCGTATATATGCAAATACACACATATACATATACGTACATATATATATATATACATATATATGTATATATACATATATATGTATATATATACATATATATATATATATATATATATATATATATATATATATATATATATGCATGTGTTTTAAATGTGGGTGATATGACCAGAATTGTGATCTAGGCAGTGTGTCCTGCTAAGAGAGAGAGTAGTTTGAATTGAGATAGAAGGATCAGTGATTGAAGGCCAGGAGTCTTAGCAAAAAGTCAGATAAGAAGCAATATTGGTTTGGACTAGTGGAGTGGCAATGGGAAAGCAAAATTGAGGACGGATGTGAGAAATTTTTAGAGGTGGAATTTAAAAGGATTTAGAAATTAATTGGATATAGTATATTGAGAAAGAAGGAGGAGTTAAAGGTAACTCCAAATTTCTAGCCTGGATAACTGATAAGCTAGGAATTCATTAAATTGAAATATAAAGATGCAAGAGTGAGTTTGCGAGATCAGGAAGAGGTGATGGTATTGGAATTGTGTTTTTTTGTGATTCCAAGTAGTTCTCTTTGTATTCTTGAAGAAAGGAAATTGACTATATAAAGACCATATATCCCTCTGGAATCATATCAGATTGATACTGATTGAACTAAAGTAAGGGTTCATAAACATTATTTCTTACAATGGAAATGAGGAAGACATAATTAGTGATTGTTTCAAAGTGTTCCATGGTTCTATACTGTTAGTCTATATCAAGTTCACTTTGCATCACATGAAAAAGGATTTGTCTTTTTTGGCACAACCAAGAGATTCTATATAATAATTCCACATAATAAAAGACTAAACATGCAAGAGAACCTGTACATGGACTAAAGAGAAACTCTTCCAACAAAAGGCTCAAGGGGACATGTTTGTTGTAGCATTTTATGTTCAGAAGAGAAAATTAGGGGTATCAAAATCTATGTAAGGCATCCCTTATTTCATCATCTATAATAATACAGTAACTAACTTCTCTAAGAAATCTATGTGCAAACTGTTGAATTTAGAGTCAGAGGACTTAGATTCGGTTTCTAGCCCTGCCATTTGATTATGAGACTTTGGGCAAGTCACAACTTTTCTGGGTATCATCTGTAAAATAAGAAGATTATAAAAGACAGAATTCTTCCAGCTCTCAATAAATAAGATTTAATGCATAGTCTTTGTGAGTTAACATGGCTAAAAAATTCTTCAGCTTGTGATCAAACTTTTGATGACGAGTCTTTCAGAACTTAGTTTCCAGACCCATATTGAATGTCTTCACAGATTGGCAGAATCAACCAGAACATGTATTTGACAGACACTGCCATCAAGAGCTCAGTACCATGTCTTGATAAGGCATAAGAATAGGATTTAAATGGAGGGAAGATCAATAGATAATAAAAGCAAAAACCTAATATAAAAGTAATGAAATGCAATAAAGTAGGAATGAGCAATAAAACAAAGACAAATAATTTATTGAGAATGAAAGGAGTCAACTTCCCTTTCCTTAGGTGCTAAATTGGACAAATAATTTAGATAAACATGCAGAATATGCATGATTTTGGAGATGATTGTTAGGGGTGAAAGGTTCCATTTTTAGAAAACAATTATCACTGGAAGAGGCCTTTATTGGTGGGTAACAAATGAGCATTTAGGAGGGATTTAAATGAAGTGGTCTAGGAAATGAGGTTTTTATTGGAGGAATAATGAGCTTTGAACAAAAAAAAATAAGAAAAAGGAAAGCAAGGTGATGGTTTAGTTACCAACAACAGCAGAGAACTCAAGATAGTAGAATGAAATAAGGAAAGATGCTTCTTATCAGTGATATATTGGAGTATATGTTGTAAAGGTGAGCCCAAGAAAAGTTTGTTGGCTGGAGTGGTACTTTAAAAAGTCAGGGTAGAGAAAAATGTGAAAAGGTATATAGAGTTCAAATGAATGGTTATGAAGAAATTTATTGGTGGAAATAAAACCTTAAACTTACTGTTTAATGTCAATCTACTTCACTGTTTTTGGTAATGCAAACTAAAGATGACAAATTCGAAACAGATGGCAAGAAACAAGTTTTATAGGGAGCAAATCATAAATGTGTGTGAAAGGGACATCCTGCAGGGATAGTGCTCAAATTCACTTCCAGGGGAGTTCACAATTCTCATTGGTGATTTAAGAGTGACAGTCACAGAGAGAAAGCACAAGCTAACAAAGTTTCCTCCTGTTCCTAACATCTAAAGCATTGCCTCAGTCTGTTAGCTTGTTTGCCATGATTTGTTGATTGTATTTGAGGGAAAACACAATAGTCACACTGATAGGAATACTGTGGCAAAGGCTTTTAAGAAACAGATGTATGGTAACAGTTTAATGGCATTTTTTCCTCCCTCTATTCTCCACCTTTTTTTCCTACTTTGTAGAAAATTAGGAATGTTTGGATATGTGCATGTGCGAACACACATTCTCTCCTTCCCAGTTGGTCTCAAATTGACATTTGTGTTCCATTCTAGGATGGGGCTGGATTTCCTTTTCAAACATTCTCATTAAAAGTTCATATAATGAATTTCGTCTTGCACTTTGAGGGAGTGATTGTTTTCTTTTTTCTCTTTGTGTTGACATTACTGGAAGGATTTTTTTTCCTATACTAATTCCCCTATACTATTTCCTATACTATTTTCATTCATATCTTCTTTAAATCAGTTTATTTAGTAGTGATGCCAGTCATTCAGCTATTCTTTTGACTAGATACTTTTGACATCATCACTGACACTTTCTATACTTTCCCCATCCTGAATTTAATCTGATATCATCTTTTCTCACTAGTTATATGTATTTTATTACCCTGTCCCTTATTTACAACCTCACTGCTACCACTCAAGTCCAGGTTTTGTCAACCTATATCCAGATTAATGCATCAGACTTCTAGTTTGGTATTTAGTTTCATATCTGTATTCCAATTCATCTTGCATAATACCATAAGACTCCCCAAATTCTTGCAACATGGTAATCCTCTTTCAGGAATTAACTCCTGTACCTGACTGGCAAAGCTCTTCATAACCTGTTATGTTCTATCTTCCTGGGCTTCTTTAATTTTTTTTTTTACTTTCCTTCCCTTCACATCCTCATGTCTAGGAATGCTGGCTTAAAGATCCTCAAGCTTATCTCTCATTTCTATGCCTTTGCATCTTATGCCTGCTTCTTCATTTTCCTGGATTTCATCAAGACTCAGCTCAAATCACCTTCTATTGGTGGTGAGCCCACTGGTCCACTCAGCTTGTAATGACTGCTTGCCTCAGATTTCCTTCCTTCTACTCTGTTTATTTCTTATATGTACATGATTGCTCATATGTCTTCCTTATTATAATTCTCCATTAAAATGTGAACTTTTTGATGAAAGGGACTTTTTTTTTTACTGGTCTAGCACACAGTAATCACTTAAATGCGATCATCTGAACAACAGACTGACTTACTTGACTGGCTTTCAATGTATTCTATAATCCAATCTCACTATAATTCCTCAAACATTTCCCACTGTGGTCCATTGTACTCTGTGCTTTTTGTGATTGTCCTCCCTTTTTAGTTGTGTTCAGTTCTTCCTGACTCCATTTGTGGTAAAGATACTGAAGTGATTTTTCATTTCCTTCTCCAGTTCATTTGACAGATGAAGAAACTGAGGCAAACAGAGCCAAGTGATTTATCCAGGATTACCCAACTAGTAAATGTTTAAGACCAAATTTGATGTTTTCCTGATACCAATACCAGAGTTCTGTCCATTATACCACCTAACTGTCCCATTCTTGCTTTATTATACTTTTAATCTAAGGATCTAGATCAGAATCATGAAGTTTCCATCATTTTTAATTTTGTAAATTTCATAATATAATCCCTTATTATCTTAACTCCTCAACCTTACCTCTGTTAGCTATTTCCATTTATCCTCTCTCTCTCTCTCTCTCTGTCTATATATATATATATATATGCATAGCGCTTGCTTTGTATATATTTGTTTGAATGCTATCTCCTCCACTAATCTCTTTGAAAATGCGGATTTTTTTTGCTTCTTTTTGTATTCCCCCAGTACTTATCAAAGTATCTGGGACATAGAAGGAATTTAATAAGTGTGTTCATTTATTTGTTTTAAAGCATCACAATATCATACCCTTTAAAATAATAACAGTATATTTGAAAATGAGTGAAGTCACATGACATAGAAAGGTCAGATATAAATGTAGCAAATGTAGCAAACACATACTGTTTTTGATATGTGCTAACATATCATGAACCTAGTAAGTCACAATACATAGTTGAACCTCAATGTCCTTATCTATAAATTGAACAAAAGCATATGTAGAACATGGGCCAAGTGTGCTAGCATACCCTGGGGAAACATTCCTACTAACCCTTCCCTTTCTTTTCTTGGAAAAGGCCAATAAGGATAGTTCCCCATGGACTATTATGCCATCAGATTATTATAGTGCACCTGTTTTTATTTCAATATGACCCTGAGGGGAAAAGCCAATGGGAATGTTCCCCTAGGATGCACTTGCACAGTCTGGCTCAAACTAGATGTATGCTTATGGAAATGGATAATAATACCTCCAGTATTTACCTTACAGGGTTGTCATGCAGATCAAGCTAGATAATGTATTTAAATTTGCTAGGTAACTCTAAAGCACTATTTAGGTATTAGACACCAAGCACAGTGTCTGATCAGTCACAAGAGGAGAGAGGAAAAAGGAAGAGGTAGGAGGTGGACATTAAGTTAAATAAATTAGTAGTCAAGGGCAGCTCTTGTTTGGATTATTGTATTATCAAGGATATACTAATTATATGCCTATGCTCCCTTGGGTATAAAGGCTTAGATATTCATAAAAGTGTGAATGTCTGAAATATTCATCACATAAGTAACACAAACAGGCATACATGCATACATATTTTTTATATTTATATACATATATTTGAATTTTGAAAGATATATATATACATATATATTTGAATTTTACAAGATATATTATATATATGAATTTTGCAAGATATGTATATATATATATACATATATATATATATATATATATACACACACACACACACACACATGTACATTGAATTTTGCAAGATCCTAACATTTGAATTAGGAATTGAAAGACTGCAGGAAATAATAACTAGCATTTAAAAAATTTTATAGTTGCATAGTACTTTATACATATTAGTTCATTTGAGTTTCATAACTATTCTACATGTGTCATTATTTCTCCTTATAGATGAAAGATCTAAGGCTTCAATGGGTTATGAATATTTACTTGACACAAGTATGTGTCACAGATGAAATTTGAGTCTACCTGTTTCCTATCTTCAGGTTTATTCTTTGCTATTCTGCAGTACCTCATCAAAGGTTGGAAAGAAGGGGTCATGTTCTAGGAATGAGCAAAGTGTCTCCACAAGGGTTGGAAAGAAGGGAGGGCATATTCCAGGAATGAGCAAAGGCATAAAAGTGGGGCAGCAAAGCACTGATTGATATTTAGGCATGTCATGGGCTGGAGAATAGAAGAATGTAACATAAGATTGAATGACTAGAGGGCACAAGTGTTAAGAGGCTCTGTGCGTAAGCCAAATATATTCAGACAGTCTCTTCTAGACAACTGAAGGTTTCCTTAGAAGCCTTCAGGAGCAGAAACCCTGACACAGTGACAGGGACTTTGATCTGAAAGTTAGTAGAAGGAGCTTCAGTTTTAGTTAGAATGCAATTTGTCAATGAGCAAGAATTTGTTAATTGCCTAAATGTCACTGTTTTAAGCACTGGAGATTTGAAGGAAAAAAAAAATCTTGACCCTGTTCTCAAAGGGCTTCCATTATAATTAGTAGAATATGCACATACATATATCATTACATATGAGATGAAATGGAAAAATGGCCTTAGAATGGAGTTAGCAGATGTAGATGGTGGCATTTAAACTGACTCTTTTAAAAAATATTTTATTCATTAATTTTTCCAACTACATTAAATGGGAGTTTTCAACAATCATTTTTTGCAAGGTTTTTGAGTTTTATTCCTTTCTCCCCCCCACCAACAGAAAGCAATCTTATATAAGCCATACATGTAAAACATACTAAATTTAGATCCATATTAATCATGTGAAAGAAGAATCAAATACAAATAGAAAAACAAACTTTAAAGAGAATTAAAAAATCATAATACATGCATTGAGTTGAATCTTTTCTTTTCTTTTTTTTTTTTTTTAGGTTTTTGCAAGGCAAATGGGATTAAGTGGCTTGCCCAAGGCCACATGGCTAGGTAATTATTAAGTGTCTGAGGTCAGATTTGAACCCAGGTACTCCTGACTCCAGGGCTGGTGCTTTATCCACTGTGCCACCTAGCTGCCCCGAGTTGAATTGAATCTTAAAAGAAATCAAGGATTTGAATAGAAAGTGAGAAAAGAGATTATTGTAAGTATGGGGGAAGCAGCAAGAGTAAAGGAATGAGTTTTGGGAGACATTTCATGTGAGCAACAGCAAGTGAACTATATGACAAGACCTTTTGGATGTGTCAAGTGAAACAATGATATAAAAGATAGGAAAGGGCTATGTTATGAAGTATTTTAAGATACAGAAGAATTTACGTATGATCCTAGTAGTAAGGAATCATTGGAGTTTATTGATTGAAGAAAGGTATATGTGAAAAATGTGGAAAAAGAAGCCATAAGATCTGGCAACTGATTATAAAGTAGAATTTTTTGTGCAGTTGTTTAAGAATCTTTAAAAATTTTTTATTTATTTATTTATGGAAATGAGGTTAAGTGACTTGTCCAAGAAAATATAACTAGACAATTATTAAGTGTCTGAGGCCAGATTTGAACTCAGGTACTCCGGACACTAGGTCCAGGGGGCTCTATCCATTGTACTACCTAGCTGCCCCTGAAGTTGTTTTAGTGATTATAAGACTTTTTGGGTGCATTTATAGACAATAAAGACAGAAGAAACAGAGAGGAATTTAAAATTAGACAGGGTGGGTGATAGCCGGAACAATCTGATAGTTTGGGAATGGATTGGTAAGCAGAAGGAATATTTTCCTCAGAGATTAGAGTGAAGACATTTGTGGAAGATGTCAAATGAATGGAAGGAGAGGACAAAGGAAAATGAGAGAGAACTTTCTAAATAATCCTAGTGTTTTTGGTGAAATATAAGACTGTCTTCATATGTGAGGATGGAGTGGGTTCTTGAAAAGAGAAGAAAAGATTTGAAGTAGCCACTGTGGTGAATGGTACGAGGAATCAAGGAATAGAAATAGAATTGCCTTGGTTCAGTAAGAGCTCTATTGAGATTAGATACCATGAATTTGTAGCAAATCTAGTAAGCACAATTTTATAATTTCCTCCAGTTCTGCTCACCAATGTCTGTGAAGGAATGAAGATAGTGAATAATATGAGCAATTCAGGATTACAGTTGGGCAAGGAATCATCATAATTGAGGATAGTACTAGGGAATAGTTCATCAAAGAATGGAGGTTAGTGTAGAGTTAGCCTATTTCATCAAGGGATAGAGTTTGTGAAGAGAAAGTATAGTCAGGGCAGGGATAATGGTATGATATATTATTAAAGGATAGAAATTTTGTGTAAGATGAAGAGTAGGCTTTTTCCTTGCTTATGCAAGATATAGGTAGAGATAGAAAGATAAAATATTTTGTTCTTTTAATTTCAGAGTTCATGACCATGGAAGTAGAACACTTGTGGGTCATCAAAGATCCCTTATTGTAGCTATGGTGAAGTGAAATAATAGATCATAGAGGCTTAATGAACTGAAGAACTGGCAAGTTGGACATTTGAGGAAACATTATTTACATATAAGTGAAGGAGAAATCTGTACTGGGAAAGGTGGCTATGAACTAGAGGAACCTGATGTCAGTGAATGCCAAAAGATGATTAGAATAAGATTAGAAATAGTGTAGTATGAAAATAAGTTTGCTAAGTATGGAGACCAATCTGAAAGATACAGTGAAATTGTAAGACAGATCTGGAGTTGGACATTACTAGGAAAGTTGGGGGAATTGGAATGAGGGAACTGACAGCTAAATTTGGGAAGGCAGATGGCTCTTTGGAAATCAAGGATTTTATTTCATTGAGATATGGAAAGTAATAGCATGTAGAAGTATGTTAAGCATTGGACAATGAGTCAGGTACAATATCACTGAGGCATTCTGATGAAGGCAGGTATTAGTAGGTACAAAATGGCTCTCAAAGTTTGGGCATACCTCTTAATTGGTCTGCCTTCCATGTTCTTGTCCTACAAAGAATCTGGAAGTTCAACTCATGATAGAGTAGGTTGTGTGGTTAAATTATTTGTTCTCAGTAAGAATCTGTGATAAATGTACCTCCTCCAAAGCTTAGCAAAATGCTTGAAACTTAATAAATGTTTAATTGGACTGCTAATTTCAATGAATAAACATTCATTAAGTCCCAACTTTGTGGGACTGTGCTAAGTATTGGAGATACAAAAAAAGAGGCAAAAGATACCCCTACATTTGAGAAGGTTATATCCTAAATGGAATGTCAAGTACTTTACAAGTTATATCTCATTTGATTCTCACAACAATCCTGGGAGGTATATGTTATTGTTATTTCCATTTTATAGTCTGAGGCAGACAGAGATTTAATTGACTTTCCCAGGGTTACTCAGTTGGTAATGTATGAGGTTGGAATTTGAACTCAGGTTTCCCAAGATCCAGGCCTAAACTGTTCTACCCACTGAACCATCTAGAGAGTATATGTATGTGCTGGGTGGGTGGGTGGGGTGATTGTGGATATGACTATAGATGTCCTACATGTCTAATATATCACTCATGCCTAATTGGTTATAAGCAATTACCATCCAACCATAAGTTCTCTTTTTTATGTTCTGAAATGGTTAAACAGCCTAAGGAATACTGATAATTTATAGTGAGCTATATTCTGATTAGTTATTAAATGAAGAATCTTTCCTGTATGATCTTCTAGAAATGAGAAAATTAGTTATGTGTGAGCATAATCCATTCATTATTTTACGTGCTTGAAGACCTCCAGGGAGTGTCACAAGTCCATAGCACAGCACCAGAGTTTTATATTTTGCATTTGATTTTCTTCATTTGTTGAAAGATGAGTAAAATTAGATGGTTCCCTATTGACTATGCATCTGAAGCTGCTCATGTGTGTTGTTTATTTCCCCAGAGTACAAAGATTCTATAATATCCTACCTTTAGTCACCTCATGCTTCCTTTTTTCCTCAAGATTTGCACATATGAGTAGATTAGATCAACCACAGGAGATAGTAGGAACATGCCTTTGGGAATTCAGAAATAATCCAAAACCTTTTAAGACTCTTTCAAAACATGGTATTTCTTGTGTGTTGTTGTTCATCTGCTGATTGTTTTTATGATATAAATACTTTTATAAAACATATGAAATTACAAAAACACTGAAATGGGGAGAAATTTCTTAGAGATAAAGGAAGAATTATTTTTCCTTCATCCATTATTATTCTTTTTTAGTCCATCTGTCACAAGCACTAGATGATTAATATTAACATCCAGGCAAGTCAAATCACATTACTAATCTAAGGAAAAGGTTTTTGTTGCTATCCAATGAATACTGAGTTAAAATTTTGTGGGTCACCTAAGTCAAATCCTTCAATTTAGAAAGGATGAACCTGAAGCCCAGAGAACTTTAATGACTTGCTCAAAGTCACATAGATTAGTAAGAGGAAGAACATGTATTTGAACTTGGTTTCAATAACACCAAGTCAGCAACCCAAGTTCAGTTGTGTATTTTATTTATCACCTATCCTTTTCAATTGGGAGTTTAAAGCCTTCCACAATCTATTCAGATAGTCACACACACACACACACACACACACACACACACACACACACACACCCCTCCAAACAAAGAGAGAGAGAGAGAGAGAGAGAGAGAGAGAGCCAAAAAACAGAAACAGAGATAGAATCAGGGAAATAGAGATACAGAGAGACAAGACAGAGTCCAAGATAGAGACAAAGAAGGAGAAAGGGAGGGAGAATAGTTCTGGGAGGGAGGAGGGAAGGATTGGGGAGGGGAAGAGGCTGAGGGAAAAAGGGGGTTTTAAGTCTATATCATATATCATCAGTTGATGAAATCAGGGATCATATATATTTATATTTATAATTATATATGATATGTATGTGAATGTGCATATGAATGCATGTATATATGTGTATATGTGTATATAGCCTAGAGGGAAGAGAAAACTTGTGGTGTATATAACTTTCAGATGGTAGGGGAATTTGATATGTTTTGATTATTCTTAAAAGGCAGAATGGAGAGATATTGCAGAGAGACAAACACAATGAAGCAATTTCCTCATCCTTCTTGGCTTCTCTCCAGGATTTGTCACAGATGATCATTTTATCATTCTGGAGAATTTCTCCTCTCTTGATTGTCCTCCTATGACCACTCTTCAGTTTTCTCTAATGAGCTTTCACCTATGTCATGCTCATTAAGTAGAGGAGTCCTATATGGTTCATTCCTGGACCATTTTCTCTTTTCTCTCTATATTGTATCACCTGGTGATCTCATCATTTTTGAGTTCAATTATCTCTCTACACAGATGAGCTCCAAATCTATATATCTAACTATAATCTCTGTAGCTCCAGGTGCACATCACTAACTACCTTTTGGACAGCTTAAAATGAGGTCCTGTAGACACAGAAAATTTAACATGCTTAAAAAACAATTCATTATATTTCTCTGTGTCTTCTAGATTCCCTATTACTGGTGAGAACATAATAATCTTTCCAGTCACCAAGATTATAACCTCAGATCATCCTCAGTGCTCATTTTCACTAACTGCACAAATCTAGCTGTTTTACCTTTAGAACATCATTCAAATATGGCCTCTTCTTTTTACTTATACAGTCACCTCTGATTAAGTACAGGCTCTCATCATCTCTCATTTATACTATTGTGATCAGCTTCTAATTGGTCTTCCTGCTTTAAATCTCTCCTTTTTTTCATTCCAGCCTTCACTCAGCTGGCAAAGTGATTTTCCTAAGTTTAGGTCTGGCCATATCACTTACCTTACTCAATAAACTCCAGTGACGTCCTGTTACTTCTACATTCAAGTACAAAATCCTCTGACATTTAAAGCTCTTCACAACTTGGCCCCTTTTACCTCTCTAGTCATGTTATACTTTGATGCTCTTCATGTACTATGTGATCCATTTACACTAACTTCACATACACCATTCTATGTCATCCTTTCTACTGTCTGTTTTTCAAGATTGGAGTGTTCTCTAACTCCACTTTTGTATCTTAGTTATTCAGTTTGTTTGTCTGTTTGCATTTTTAAAAGACAGCTCAAATTCTTCCTTTGGTGGAAGGTCTTTTCTGGTCCTTCACCCAGATACTAGGGTTTTCCTCTCAAAGAATACCTTCTACTTATTCTGTAAATCTTGTATGTACCTAACTATTCATATAATGACTTCCCAATCAGTCCTTGAAGACCTGAACTGAGTTTTTAACCTTTTTTGTACTCTCAATGTTAAGAATATTATTTGGTACATAATAAGTCTTTAGAAAAATAGTTGCTTGATTGATTGATTTCAAGGTATCCAAAAATGGATTCTGCATCTTCCACCCCAACCCTTTAACATACAACTTGGAAAGTATTTTTGACATCTTGAACAGAAGATCTTCAAGCAAAATTTGAAGAAGCACCTAGTGTAGACAGCATTCTTTTTGAGGTAAATAAATGGTCACTGAGATCCTTTCAACTCTGATTTCATGAAGGCTGATTGTAGCCAAATGGCATTGATCAGCTATATGACTATGAAACTTTTCTGTATCTGATCCCCTTGGCAAAATGAGAATGTTGAGGAATTGAACTCCTTCCTGTTGCCTGGGGCTGATTAAATGATGAGTTAAAAAAGAGACTTACCTACTCTATATTTTGGATAGAAATTCCTCTAGTCCCTCTGGATTATTCTCCAGTGTTCTGACCAGGTGTTCATTGCCACGAGATGGTAGCAGAGAGTCACATTTATGTAGTTCCAATTTTATCTGTCCTTGGCAGTGAAGAATCAAAAAATCACAGTTTTTCTGGCTGTTGGTAAAAATACTCTTTATTAATACAGCTAAAAGTAAATTATTAAGTAAAAATCCTGTTAAATGGCAAGGCAAAACTTTTATGAAAAACAAAAGAAAATAAACAGATGAATTGGTAACTTGATATTTTTTCATAATGATCATTTTCTCTGCTACTCAAAACCAGGTGGTCATGGATTAGTCTATGGTTTAATTCAGCCTCACTTGGGATGAGATGATCTTGGGAACATTTCAGTCTATAAGTCTTTATTCCTATCTTGAATTTCTGTCTTTTCATCAGGTTACCAGGTGTCCCAATATTGAGGTAACATAATACTATGCCTCTACCTGACTTTCCATTTGCCCCCCCCAATCACATCATGTACTTTCCCAAAGGGAAAATCTTATTATAACTTACTTCCCTTCCTTTCATCCCCCCCACTACCTCCCCAGGTCCCCCACACAAACCCTGCTTTTTAGGAAAAGAGTACTGGGTAGCAAAAAAGGCAATGGTCTGAAAGTCAGGAGACCTGGGTTCTAAATAGTAAGCACTAGATAGTAAGCATAACTCTTAACTATTAGGTTAAATGGTGAATATTTGTAAAAGAAATCAAGCAATATTACTTTCAAGACCATCAGTTGCTAAAACAGAACCAACAAGTATTAGTAAAAACCACCTAAGAAAAAGAGTAGATAGATTCTAATTAATAGGTAGATTGTGTATGATAATGAATGGATCTAAATCTGGCCCTTAAAATAGATGAAGAATTTCCCTTTGCATTTTTTAAACTCTCTATCATTGTTCAAACTCATAATTAAAAAAAAGTTAGCTTTGATAATGATGATGATGATGGATTTCCAAATAGTTTTTTGAGTCTCAGTCATGTTACTTGTTATCTGTGGGATGTTGAGTAGGTCTATTAACAACTCTCAACATCATTTTTTCATTTATAAAATGAGGGGTTTGAGTTTGATGAATTCTAAAGATCCAGCCAACTCCACATTTGTGATTGTCAAAATTTATCTAGTCCGATCCCTTTATTTGAAAATAGAAATCAGCTTGGAAAAGTGAAGGTATTTGGACAAGGTCATATAGTTAGAATAACAGCAGAGCTGGAACTAGAACTCATATCTTTTACATACTACCGTTATTTTCCCTCTTCTCGTTGATTAAGCTTTATAATGATAAGGCTAATTCAGATTTATAGTTCTTGACATTTCAACTATGAAAATATACTGCTAAGAAGTAATTTTGAAAATTATAGCTTTAAAAGTCACAGAAACAACAAAAATATAGCTGGTTTCAAATTAGTTCATCATATTAAGTAAAAGTAACCTGGTATGATAAAGAAAATGCCTTTTATAAATTATAAATCTAGGAAAAGGAGAGATGGTATTGGAGGGCCCCATTGAGCTTACTTGAAAATCTCTCTTCAGAGACCTCCTATTTATATCTGATCTAACTAAAGCTCTCATTGACATTATTTCTCCAACTGATATTTTACTTTATTTTTCCAATTACATGTTATAAAAGTTTTTCAGCATGCATATGCATATTTTTAAGTTATATAATTTCCTTCCACCCTCTCCCCACACCCTCCCCTCAAGGGCAAACAGAGTAGTGAATAGTGAATATTGTATATACTCATTTGTGTTTACCATGTTTACAGATTAATAATTTTCTATATGAGAAATTAGAACTAAGGAAAATGAAAGAAAACCTTGAGATAGGAAAGAAAAACATAAGCGATTTTTTCAAAAAGTGAATGTAAGGTTCATTCAGATTCTTTAGTTTTTTGGTAGTTTTGTTTTGCTTTTCTTTCTCTGGATGTGGCTAGCATTGTCCATAGTAGGTCTCCTAGGGTTGTTCTAGCTCTTTGAACAGCTGAGAGGAACTGCATCCATCAAGGTTTCTCATTGACTTATATGTCTATTGGCAAACAGAGAGTAAATGACTCAAAACAAGGTTTACAGATGTCTCACTGAAGCACAATTTTATAAAAGATAATTCCATAATGTATCTAATGTCTAAGAAATAGGGGTATATGTTAAATGCAGTAAAACCTGCATTTTTAACTGAAGACTTGAGGCAGATCCATTTTAAGAATTGTTCTTTTAACACACAGCAATGTAGTTCTGGACCCTCTGTCTTGTCTCAATAAAATGATAGCTTTGTGGACCTGCCTTTTGCTGTGGCATACCTAGACAATGCAATCAGAGAAGACTGCCAAGGCTTAGCATTGGAAGATCTACATTTTGACCTTCTAATTGACCTGAAAACTAAATCAGCTTCTTGCTTGATTCCTGAATGTTTCCATGCATTAACTTGCTTTATAAAGACATTTTTCATGAAATTCTTTACTGGGACAGACAGAAGGGTAAATTGATTCAGTGGAAAGAATGCAACAATACCTCTTCTGGCAAAGCACACCGGGGGTGGGGTTTGCCTGAAACCCACAGTTCTAAAACCAAATCATTTGAGCTATGGTCCTTTGGTTTATTGAATCTAAAAGTTAGATGTCATTTCAGAGACAGTGTCCTTTAACCCAGGCCTTTATAAGAATTCTAACTGAAACCTCACCATTGCTGGAATACTTCTAGGGAGAAGAAACTTACTATTTAGAGAAGCAGCTCATTTTACTTTCAGATAACTCCAATTCAAGTCAATTCTATTAAACATTATAATGCACTTACTGAGTACAGGAAAAATAGAAATGAAATAATCCAGTCAAAAGTGTACATTTTATCGGAAATTTTTGCTTACCTGAAGCTTTAATCTATCATTCTCTAACTTGTACCCATTACTCCAAGTTCTGATCTATAAGCCAAGAAGAACAATTTCCATCACAAGATTTTCCTTCAAATATTTGAGAATAACTATCTTATTAGGACAGGATACAGTTTTCTTTCCTGTGGTTATAAATCAGAAATGTAGGGAAAAGAGTAAAAAGTCAAGCTTGATGAATTTGGAGTCACAGGACCAGAGATCATATACTAACTTCATATACTTCAGTGATATTAGACTAAGTTTTTAAGGACTTTTTGGTCCTTAGTTCCTCAGTTATGAAAGAAGGTGGTATGACTAGTTGGTTTCT
The DNA here is from genome assembly GCF_037893015.1 of Macrotis lagotis. Classification (NCBI taxonomy): domain Eukaryota; kingdom Metazoa; phylum Chordata; class Mammalia; order Peramelemorphia; family Peramelidae; genus Macrotis; species Macrotis lagotis. The sequence continues at coordinate 97,476,316 of NC_133663.1, forward strand.
AGTGATTTCACTTTTCTATATTTGAAAGAAGGTGTGGTGTCAAATGTGAGTCAGTTTAGTCAGGAGAGGTTAGGAAAAGGGGTTGGCACTGGCATTAGACAGGAGCCAGGCACTAGAGGTATTTCATGAGAGATGAAGTGTCTGAGACAGACATAGCTCTGACTACCTACTAACTTAGTTTTCTGCTGCTTCCTTCCTTAATTTTTATATTCAAACCATATACCACAGGGCCTGTAAATCAGCAGGCCCAGGTAATTTACTACTCCTATGTCTGTCCTCTCCGTTTTCTCTCACACAGAGTAGTTCTGGATTTAAAACCTTCTTTACTGTTTATAAACCTAGTGGTAGGAACAGACTAATTTTCTTTTTTTCAGGCTTCAGAGTATCAGAATTTTTTGAAAAAAAATATAAGGAAAAATCTGGATGATTCTCACCTTTAAATCTTTGCAACAATATTCTTTAGTTTTGTAAGGGGATTCTAGGTTTATACAAACTGTAGGCTTCTCTTAAATAGCTTTAGCATTTGGGCATTTCCTATTCTACATAGCACCCCCCCCCCTTTTGGGGGCCCTTTCCTCTTCATTTATTAATGCCTGTAATGCTTTCATTTTTTTAATGTTCAGATACCAGGGGAACTTGCATTTTTCTCATTAATACATTGAATCACGAGGGTGTCTGATTAAATTAACCACAAATTCCCGACCACAAGCGTGCTCTGTTTAATCTTCAATTTCCTTATTCATACGAGAGTGATAGAAACACTTTCCTCTTTTCCTTTCACACTGTGTACACTCAGCACCAGGGAGACTTCCTGTTGCTGGCTATGACAAGAAATGTGTCTCTTATAAACTGGAGGCAGAGGAGATCAATGCTATACATCTTTGAGGACATTTGTTACTTTTTAAATAAGAGATGAGAAGGAGGAGGAATATATTCCACATAGCAGAAAATGTGTCAGAATTCCTGAATCACCTTTTTTCCCCCACTACTGAAAACACAGCATTTTGGAATTTGTCGTATTCAAAAAGGAGGACTTATCTTTTTTCTTTCCTTCGCCTATGACAAGGATCCACATTGTTTGTCCTCACTTATTTTCTTCTTTCATTTCAACAGTGTGTTTTGGCTTGTCCTTCTTGCTTCATTCTCTTCTCACGGAATTTATTAATCAAACCATCCATCTTTCCCATATAGCCTGTGCCATCTCTGCAAATCCTACAGCTGCTCAATCTGACTATAAAGTAAACCTCCTTTAAGAGCCTTGGGATGGTGATGGGTTACATAAAGTAGATTATTCCTGTCTGGGGTTTCTGGAAAATTGTTGTATTCTACTTATTACCTGTCTTTGAAATGAAAACATCAAGATAGTTTATCTCTGAAATGCTATTCTGCGGACGATGAGGCAGAAAACTTAATAGTTTCATGAATTCAGCTTAAAATAACAATCCATTTATTCAAGATACCCTCGCCCCTACTCCACAGGGTGAAAACGTATTCAATATACCCATGTCTTGGAATTATTATTATTTATTGACGTCAAAACTATGATTGGTGCTAAGTATAAAAATGTTGGTAATAAAGGGAGAGGAAAGGGTTATAATCTAGATGAGACAGACAAGATTGCTAAATTCTTGTTATTTCTTTTCTTTTAGAATATGTTACTCTTGACTTGGCATAGATTACCTAATATGGCAAGTTGGTATTTCTATGAGATATATTACTTTATATTCTCTGGTAGGAGGGGGACACCATTCAATACCCTCTTGCCTCCTCAAGTAAATGTGAGTAGTTTAAGCAGCAAAACCAGATCTTCAAAGTGACAGGAAAGAGGTACAGATTCCTTGAAAAATGACTCCTGACCCTCTGCCTGTGATATAGTCAGCCAGGCCATGGCAAGACAAATGGCAGGGAAGGAGGACAAGTATGTATTTGTTTAATTGAGTTCCAAGATAAAGGGCTAGACTAGAGTTGCAAAGATTATTCATCTGGGGTTGTAGATCATGGTCACCTGATAAAGTAGATACCTTCCTTACTCTTTAGTATAGCACTTGGCCATTTCTATATAATAGATATATGCTAACTTCCAACGTGTCTATTGGAGGAAAGAAACCTCTGATGTGGGATTTTTTTAATGGTTCAGCTTCTGACCATTTCAACAACCACTTCAATTTTCAAATAAAGAATGTAGAGTACTATTTATTAATATAAAACAAAACAAAAAGTACATGCATTTATACTGAGGACTAAATAAGATGACACAGTCTTAGGTTGAAGTATGATGAATTTAAACATACATATGAGCATAATTATTCCCTGGAAAGGAGACTTATTTGATGTGAAATGAGTTATCCAGTTAGGCTGCAGAATTCTTTTCTCTGGAGGTCATCTTAAGAGACAAGATAAAGCCTCATTTATTGAGGTGATTTAGGTGTACCCTTACCTGAACTAGAAAGGCATACTGGATGATCTCTCAAGGTCTTTGCTAGTGATAAGATTTTTTGATTCATCTATACTTTCTTTTTCTCACTCCATAATTTGTTAGTGAGGGACAAAGGAGTAAAGAAATAGAGGTTAGATTGTTTTAGACTCAGGGGAAGGGACAAAGAAAGCAGAGAAAACAGCAGGAAACCAACATCTTACTTAGCAGAGGTGGACAAGAGGAAGAGGAGTTGGATGCAAGAATAAAGGGGATGGTGATAACCCAAAGGTTATTAAAATGTTGAAATTACATGTAAAAGTTGAAATTGATGATTGTTTGGGACTAGGCCAATGCAATCAACAGATTTGAGGAAAGTCAGTTCTCATATAGGGACATAATAATATTTGGGCAGCACTTCACTAAATTATTGCTAGGAAATTACTTTGTGACCTTGGAAGTGCTACATAAATGTGACATTCTAATAGCCCATATCTATGTAACACTTTGCTTACCCACAAGAACTCTGTGAAACGGTGCAAGTGGTATTATCCTTACTTCCTGTGAAAGGGTGTGCCTGATTCTTCAATAAAAGTTATTTCAAACAGGAGTAAAATTAAAAAGGAACTGAAATATGATTGAGAAGTCCTTTCACATATAAAGGGAGCATTGCTCACTTCAAAGGTTTTTGAAGCTTAAAGAGATGAAATACATATGAAAAGATCAGCAAAGACAATTAATTTTCCCTAGGAAACAGAGAAATAATGGTTGCTCCAAAGTCCTTATGACCAACCACTCATTTTTAAGCCTTCAATAGGATCTGGCAATTGTAATTGTCTCACCACTATAAGTAAAGGTGAGGACCTTCATTGAGCATTCTGGACCATTCTGAACCTGAAAGAATTATTGATCAGGAGAAGCTAGACCATTCCTACTTTCCTTCTGAGAAGTGAACATACCTTAGAGTCAAGGCTCTGGAGAGAAGAGCAGTTTCTGCTAAACCCAGACTAAGGATCACTGTGCTTTATGAAAGAACATTGCAGCATTTCAGCTGACAAGAACACTTTGAAATCCTAGTGAAAAGATCACATGCTTTCCCAGCTAAGCTGGATACTGGAGGTATTGGAGAATGCAGTTGTCCATAAAAGAGTTATCCTAGGGATCCCAGCATGTGGACCTATCCAGCAGGGACACTGTTCCATGTGAAGGACAACCCAGGAGTTGAACAACTCTCATTGACCAGTAACAAGTCAACTGAGTGACCTGTTTGTCTTAGCCTAAAAGTGAAATACTGAGTTCAATTGTGCCTTGCAAAAGCAGTAGAATCCTTAGATTCGGTAGGTCCAATCCATTCAAAATGTCCTAGGGAATTTTTATGGAGAGATAAAAGACATTGAGATGATATAACCCAGATTTGTGATTTGCAATGGCCATATGTATTCCCTTAAAATATTCTTCATTATCATTTTGCTGTAAGTTTGCATCTTTGCCCTATCCTGGCATTTTTATATCTGTGGGAGAGAGTACCCCAACTTTTTTGGAAAGTATGTACTTACTAATTTATTTGAATAAATGTCTTCTGAGAAGAGATTGTGTTTAAGGATTGATTATTTATGCGAAGTACATCTATGGGGGTTTATGAACCACAATATTAGGAAGATTTCCAAATCCTAGAGTATTCCAACTTAAGGTGGAATCAACTTCTGGAGACAATTATAGTGTTAATTTGGTTAGCAAACTCAGAAGCATTACTACACATTTATGTTGCCTCAGGAAGTTAAATGATTTGATCAATCACTTATAGGAACTAAAGGTAAAAATGAAACTTAAACCCAGGTCTTCTGACTATAAAACCAGTTATCTTTCTACCACACTGAGAGATACCTTTAACTGTGTTTATTGAAACTGATTAAAAGGAGAAAAAAATTTCTCAAAGATATCAAATAAGGTCATAAAAAGGTCATAAAAATAAGGTCATAAAATGACCTTATCAGTTCCTGAATATTCATTATTCCCAGCTCCAATACTAAATCACTTTTGTGATCTTGGGGAAGTCACAACCCCTGAATTTCATTTACTAAGATAGCATTTGTTTCATGTACCCCATATAGCATTGGGTTTTTTATTGTTGTTTTTTCCAAGACAATGGGGTTAAGTGATTTGCCCAAGGTCACACAGCCAGGTAATTAAGTGTCTGAGATGGGATAGGAATTCAGGTCCTCCTGATTCCAGGGCCTATGCTCTCTATCCACTGGTCATGTAGCTGCCTCACCTATGTATCATTCGGACAGGAAATGAAAATTTTTTTTTTAAATGTCAAACACTCCCAGTCACAAGGAAACAAAGCTTTTTTCTTCAAGGGTCACTTGTTAATCATTCTACTGTAACCCCTAATGCTAGAGGTTTCAAAAATCTAGCTTCAGCTTTTCTTTCCAGTTTGATTAACCATGCCTTCCCTTCTGAGAATGCTATTCTCCATTAAAAATATCTTATTTCATGTTTCTTCATAGGGCATTCCATCTTCTGCTTCTTTTCTTTGATGAGACTCCCCCCCCCCAAGATTTAAATGATCTCCCTCCTCTCTTCTTCTTCTTTGAACTCCTTATCACTTCAAGGTTCAGTTCAAGAGTCATCTCCTTCAAGGGACCTGATTCCTACTGTCATTAGCACCTTTCCCTACCTCAAGTCAATGAGTATTTATTTTGTATAAACCAAATTTGACTTATCTTGGGCAAGGTACTTAATGTACCTTATATGTGTTTTATGTTTTTTTTTTTTTGATTAAATAAGAGAATATCTTTACAAGACTTAGGTAACCTAAAAGTTCTACATAAATATAAGATATTAAAATAATTATTTAACAATAAGAATCCTAGTTAAAATTATTCTCTCTCTTTGTTTTACCCTTCTTTCCCTCCTCTCCCTTCCCCTTTCTTTTCATGACCTTCTTCTGTTCTCTTCTTTTTTTTTTCTTATTACTTTGAATTTTTTTTTCAGTGTAGCATTGCAGTGTTTTTTTTTGCATTTACATAGCTTTATCATAAGGCAGAATCTCTAGCATTAATGTAATTATAGATTTGGGACAGCAACAACAAAAAATATCACTTAATCAACCAACCAAACACAAAGAACCCAGACCTTATTCTAGCCAAAATTAAATTATGGAATAGCAGTCACACTATGCATAATATGATCAATTTTGGGATCATAATAATCTACTCTAAAAGCTATGTTGATGTCTTGTGCTTCAGAGCTGACTTCATTTGCTGAAATCTCTGCCCATGGCACCAGAGCAACACAAACAGATGGGCTTGGGAATGGATTATGTATTGTCTAGGACCAGTCTGGATAAATATCCAAAGGGGTTCATTGTCAAAGGCTGTCCACAAAGTGATGCATATTCTAGGCCAAAACAATTAAGGAAGATCATCTAGTGAGGCTCAGAAGGCTACAATCTACAGAAATATAAGCAGTGTCTTCATTAAAGTTACAGTTCTCTGAAATAACAAAAAAACTTCCATTTGTAAAGAAAATTGAAGATATGGAAAATAATTGATATCAACATTTATATATATATATATCTATACATAAAATCTCAATTGAGATTTATGATCTGTGAGCTTGAAACAAGTATTTCTGAGGTTTTTTTAATCTACTGAAGAGGAGGATTTGAACCCAGGATTTTCTATCTCACTATGAAAACACATTTATTTCCTTATTTATTGCCTTATTTGATTCTTATTACAAATTTGCAAGTGAAGTAGGACCATTATTATTGTGCACTAAATATATGGCCCCAGGAAATGGAATCTTAGAGAAGTTTATTCAAGAATAATTCAAAAAGCTGTTAAAACCTGAGTGAAACTCCAATGCATTTTCTGACTCCTCCAATGATCTTTTCAATAAAAATAGGGATCTTGTTTTTATACAAGCTGTCCTTTTTCTACTTGAAAATATAAGAAACATTTAACAAATATATTTTCTCTTTTAAGTATAATTCACCCAAGCTAAGTCTTTAGTGTTTGGAGGGATATGAGTGAAGTGAAAAAAAGAAGAGAAGCCTTTAGGCTATAGGAGGAGGCTGTTGGTAAGAGAAGAGGGACAGAGTATATGGAGGGATGTACTTAGAAAGTGGGAGCACAGGGATTCTCCCTTGTAATATTTTACTTGAGGCCATATAATTTGAACATCCAGTGTTGATTTTTTTCCCTTTGTCTTTCACAACAGGAGACCTAAGCAGACTAATCAATTGTAAGCATTCCCCAAAAGGAATGTAAATCTGAACTTCTATTTTGACGTGTCTCCATCATTGATTAGATAATTTTGGATGTATTTTATTGTGTTGTACTAGAGTGTTAAAATATCTGGAGATTGCTTTCTGTTTATGTTTTCTCTTAGAGAGAAAATTCATTGTATATGAACTTGCCTTTATCACATCAAACCAATATTCTTGTGAGATTCATAAATTAAATTGTCTTTCCAACTTTTGTTTAATATATTCAGTGTCACCTTGTAAGGCAACTGAGATAATTTTGTGTACCCTATCAATTTGTTTCTGGTTTGACATCTGTGTTTGTTTATAGAGCTTTCAAAAGTGGAGAATTTGGTTGCCAATTGATGTTGATGGTTTTGAGTTAGAGAGGAGACATAGTAAGCTTCTAAATGAAAGTTTGGTTTTATAAGTTCTATTTTGTTATGGCTGAATGTTTTACAAACAAATGTTCACTGACTATTAAATATTCAAGCAAAGTCTTTTCATAATTGACTTTGGGGGGGGGAAAGGCTTGAAGCACTGCAAAATCTTTTCTCTTTTTCTTAACTCAATCAGCAAGCATTTATTAAGTACCTACCATTGTCAGGCACTTTCCTAGGTATAAGGGATATAATGAAATAATGGAAATGGTTTATGACCTACAGATCTTACATTCTATCACGGGAAATGACATAAAACATAACAATATATACAAAATAAATGTAACATAATTTTTATAAGGAATATATTAGCATCTCAGGGGAGTCATTAAGACTTGATATTAGAGGTAGTGCTTGAGTTGAACTTAGAGCAAAATAATCAGCTTTAATAGGCAGAGAGGTAAGAAACAGTGCATTTCAGTTTTGAAAAGTGGTTTATTTGAAAGATGGAAATGGTATAAGGAAAAAAACAAGAAGTTCAGTTTGGCTGGACTATAGAGGCAATGCCTTGAAAAGGAGAAGTTTATGTAAAATTCCTGGAAGGGGAATTTGGAGTTAGGTTTCAAAGGCCTTAAAATGGCAAATAGAAGTTTGTATTTGATGTGATAGGTAATCAGGAGCCACTGGAATTTACAGAGAAGTAGCACTGATGGAAAGCTGGTAGGTGGAACAGTGATTTGAGTTCTGGGCCTGGAATTCAGAAGAATCATCTTCCTGAGTTCAAATCTAACTTTATATATTCACTAACTGTATGACCCTGGACAAGTCACTTAACCCTTTTTGCTTCAGTTTTGTCCTGTAAAATGAACTGGAGAAGGCCATGGCAAATCACTTTAGTATCTTTGCCAAGAAAACTCCAAATAGAGTCATAAAGAGTTGGGCACAACCGAAATGACTGAACAACAAGAATGGACCAATGGAAATTGAAATATATTAAAGGAATCTTTCCATGTGATTAAGGAAGGGATCTTTACTTTCATTTTCTTAGTATTGTCAGTTTCTAGACCAGTGATTTATTCCTTTTATAAATGCCTAGTGATTTGAAATTAATTGAATTAATGTGGTAAATGAAGCAAAAAATTAAAGGAGAAAGCCATGGATTTAGTAACAGAAGCCTTGGTTTCTATTTCTTATTGGTTATGGTAAGCAAATGGTTTGGTTGGTAAGCAAATTGGTAAGCCAATGAACCTTAATTTTCTCATCTCTAAAGTGTGTGTATGTGTGTGTGTGTGTGGGGGTCTAACAACCTATATTACCTGTCTCTAGGGTTCTAGTTAGGATAGTGTTTTGTAATCTCTAAGCCTCTCTAAAAATAAGCAATAATGATAAAAAGCAGCATGATGCAGTTGCTATCTAATCACATCTGACAATTGTTCCAGATAATCTGGATTAAAAATAAAACTGGGTCCTGAGCAGATGATGAACTCATGTAGACTCTTGGGTGTCTCTTATTTTTTCCAATTTATTTTAGATATCAAAACCATATTAGCCTTTTTTTGTTTTGTCCTTTCCAGTCCAAATGTTTTTGTATGTCTTTATTTTGCTTTGTTTAGTTTTTTTTGCAAAGAAATAAAATGCAAAGTAATGATTGAGTAGTTTTGCACATGATTGAGCTGTTTTGCCTTCTCTCTAATAGAAGTTATCATTATTCTACCTATTCTGAACACTTTTTCTCATCAAATCATTTAATCTCCCCCAGCCACCATTTTCTTTTTCTTAGTCTTCCTCACTGGTTTCAGCTAATTATGAGATCTAGCTCTTTTGACACTGCCTACCTAATGAATTCACATTCTTGGATCATTTTCTATTAAACTGACCTTGCTTCCCTCTTTCTTTGTGTTTTTTTAAATATAAATTCACTGTGAATCCACATCAATCTCATCTTCTTCTTAGTGGATTTATTGCTCTGTCTTCACAATTCCATTCCTAAGAACTTCTCCTTCCTTTTGGGTTCACTAAAGAATTTTCATCTGTTAAATCAAACCAATATTCTGTAGCTTTTGAAATTAACTCTCTTAAGATCAAATGTGCATATCAGACTGATCTTTGCTTTCATCATAATTACAGTCTCAGAAATGGTATGGTCACTTCTCCCTAAGATCCTCATAGTTTTCTCCTCAGTAAACTGTTCAATTCTTTTGAGAATTAGAAACTGAATTGAAATTCACTTGCTGTTTGTGGCAGCTACATAGCACAGTGAATAGAGAATAACCTTGTAGTCTAGAGGATCTGAGTTCAAATGTCACCTCAGACACTTGATACTTGCTAGCCGTGTGACCTTAGGCAAGTCAATTATCCCCATTAACCCAGAAAAAACAAAATATTGGTTCTTCTGAATTTTGAAGTTAGAAATAATCATTGAAGTAGTTCAAGAGAGAATTGGGGCAGATACCCAGGCAATTAAAGTTCTACCACCACTTTAAATATCATTCTTCCATATCCAACTTGTCACCAGTGTTCTGAACTTTTTGACAATTTCCTTTTTCTATACAGGTGGCCTCTAGAATAACCAAATCACAACCTTGCTTCTGTTTGTGCCTCCTTTCATTGTTATCCAATGCTCTACAATACATTTTTCTTCTAGGTTTAGGATTTCCTCATGTGGATATCATTTTTATTAATACTCAATGTGATGTTTTCTTATCCTCTTTCTTTTAAATAAGATATATCCTTTCAGAGACATTAGCTAGTTCTGAGATTTATACTTTCCATCCTCTCCCCAAATCTTAGTGACATCAATAAAGTCTATTTTGCCTTCTTTCCTTTAATCCATCTTGCTTATAAACTGACTTGTACCTTAGGCATAGATCTGTTCATTACCTCTGCTCAAAATTCTTCTATGGCTCTTTATGGCTTGGAGAGTTAATACCCATCATATTATGGTTCCACATTCATATTCCAACCTTATGTCATAATATTCCACTCCTCATATTTCATATTCTAATTAATGTAGAGTACTCAGAGTTTGGTAGGTGCCTTAGGCTTTCTCATCCCAAACCTTTAATCATGTTGTTCCCTATTCCTGTAAGACCTTCAACCCCTTTTTGTTGATTGAATTCCTATCTAAAGTTTCAATCTTACCTCAAATGTCACTTCCTATAGGAAATAGAGATAGATTCAAAAGGAAGCATTAAAATAGTTTATATGGTTTTGAAAACTAAGTCAGCATATATACTCAGAGATGATGTTCCCTTCCTCCCTCTTCAATTTGTAACGACCTTTCCCTATTTTGAATTTCCATCACATTTTATTTGTCTTTTCTTTTTGACTTGGACTTTATGATTACATTAACATAGGTAGCTCCCCAGTGAGGAAACTTCAGCTACTTCAAGATTTGCAAAGTGTTTAAAGATATATATTCTCATTTAATTCTCACAACACCTCTGTGAAATAGGTGCTGTTATTACTGCTATTTTATAGATGAGGAAACTGACAATCAGTTAGGTTATGACTTGCTCACATTGGTTTGCCTTTCATGCTTCCATACTTGTTTCTTGCATGTCATTATATTTTCTAGTACTAACTGACCCCTTTCTTCTCCCCAAGACAACCATTATCCTGATGCTGCACACAACAATTCAGGTGATACTCCTTGACTTGTCTTCCAACTTAGATCCCCCATGACCCTATACTGTCGCTCTCCTTCCTCAGAGACCAGAAATTCTTCCCAATTCTATCTAATCAAAGATAGTATACGGTAATCTAATCTTATTTCCTCAGTGAATTCAGTTTTTTAGGCATTCAGTTCAAAGAATATTTGAGTCCTTACTATGAGCCAGGTATAGTGTAGTAACTCATTACTGTTTACATCATAAATCCTACAAAGAAAATAATACTTTATATTTATGTAATCCTACTAAAGTGCTTTTCCCCAGCACATTTTCACTGCATCTGTGTTGTGATCTCTCTGTGCTTTCAAAGGTTGCACTAGTAAAGTGCAAGCAATGATAGATTTTCCCAAACCAGATAAGCATCAAATATTTGTCCGTTGATGTCCCTTGTTTTGAAGGCCAGTTTAGTTAGGTTTAGAAAAGCTCATTATCAGCATTTGACACATCAGTGCTTGGCCAACAGATAAAAAAAAACATTCCTATAGTCCTTTTAAATCTTCTCTGGATTTGATAGTGATAGCCATGGCATGTCAGAAAAGAAGGGTAAAGGTGCCAAGATTCACTGTGTTCTTTGACTATTAACAGTCACTAATTTAACTATTATTACTCTTAAGTGAGTGGTATTAGTCTAATGGGCAATGGGTTGGCATACTGCTGGAGGATATAGACTATATCTATACTGACATTTTTACTATAAATGAAACCATAAAGTTGCAGATAATTGAAAGCAGGACTCACAGATTTTATTCTAGCTGATCAAAGGAGTTGGTTCAATCATGTAATCAAGGGACTTGAAAAACATTACTTCATAGTACACTTGGTCATCTCTTTCACTATTCATGATAAATTGAAGAAAAACATCACTTTAAGGGTGATAACAGTTGATATATCCATTTGTTCATAGAGAGATATATATTCAAAAAAGATTGTTAAAATTGTTTATATGATTTTGCAAAATAAGTCAGCATATATACTCAGAGATGCCAATATTAAAGTAAACATTGGAGGAAAGATAAGGAAACATTATAAAGGGTGGTACAAAGAGGTCAGGATTTAAAAAAATTATTGAGGCAAAAATATGGCCAATAACTTCAAAGTCTTATGAATCTATAATATGAATATTTTCTTCATGGTGAGTTGATATCATAACACCAAGTATTACAAAAAATGAACTTGACAATAACTTTACTAACAGGAAACTGAAAGATACTTTCAGAATCATCTGTTTCCATGTGTGAAACTAGGTATTACTTATAGGAAAGATTAAAATCCATATGCCAGATAGATAAAAATTATAAAGGTAATAACATATAGAATTATATAGTCTCCATACTTAGCAAAATAAGGTATAGGCTGTGGAAAGTACCAAAGTGATCGATTGAAGTTTAGATGATCCTAAAGTGATGACAATGAGGACCCCAATAGAATCCAAGAATTGACTTAATTAAGAAATGCTGAATATCTATAATTAGCAGAGTCATAGCAAACTGGGACAACACAATTTTGAAATACAATTTCATTTATAAAACTTTTTGGGTACCTAGGATATATAAAAACAATGCATAGAGTTTGTGGAGGGAAGGCTAGCAAGTGGAGGAAGGGAAAAAAGTCTTCTGAAAGGCAGTGGTACCTATGCTTGGCCTCAAAGTGAACTGAGGGTTAAAAAAAAGGCAAAGGTGAGGATGGAGGTATATACTTTCCATTTCAAGGTTTTCTTTACAAATAAATTTACATATTTATCATGCAATTCTCCCATTATTGCTGTGAATCATAAAGCACCATGAACTCTGAAGAATAAAAATTATAGGTAATGCAAAGAGAAATGAATATATCACTCTCTTCTGTCAATTTTCTAATTTCAGAAACCAGTACAGTCAGTGAAAGATGTAGAGAGACACACATACACACACATATCAACACACATACATATGCACAATTCAGTAAGATAGAGAGATAAAATAATTCATACAAAGGTGAAATGAATAAATCCTACCTTTTTGATTTCCTTCTAGAACTTCTTCAAGAAATTATTGGTTTTTTTCCTTAGAAATTTCAAATGTTATTCTTTTTACCATATCCTTTCCTTCTGCTTACAAATATGCTCAACTACACAATTCCAAATTATTATTTCTATTTTCCTTTTTTGGTCTCTCTTTACCCATCTCTCTCCACTCTGTTCCCCATTAATTTTCACTTATGCAAGGGTAGTGTCTGAGACTAACACAATATGAGGCACTTGTAGGTAATTAAACAATTAATAAAAAGAGGCTTTCTTAGCTGGAGAATAGAGAACATTTCAACAAGTACATTTCAGCAGTTAGTTTCAGTAAACGTGGCTCCCTTTATCTCTATATGATAATGTACCTGGTTATGAGGAAAGGAAGTTATGAATGATCTTGGGACAGTTATCTTATTTAAATAATCCCAATTGCACAGGTGAATTTTCATTTGCCCTTAAATAACCAGGAAGCCATGTAAATAAAGTCAGAAACTACCAATAAACTTCATTAAGGGAAGAGAAGTTTGAGTTTTGGAAAATCCAGTGACAGTTTTCTGTAGTTTAATATTATAAAGCTACTCTTCTCTCAAGATTACTTTAGTTCAGAGGATAGAGCTCTAGTACTGAGGTAAGTAGGACCTGATTTCAAATCCAGCCTCAGATACTTGATATTTAGTAGCTGTGTGACTTTGATACTGTGAACAAGTCACTTAATCCTGATTACCTTGCATCTAGAGCCATCTCCAGTCATCCTCATCCATATCTGTCCATTGGACCCAGAAGACTCTGGAGATGAAAATGAGGATGGTGACTTAGCCTAGCATTCACTCTCTGAAATCCAATTCACATGCAAGTCATGGTATCACTTCCTTAATATCATGGTCTTCTTTGAGAATGAAGGATAAACATTATCATCATCATCCTTATCACCATTTTATCATCAAATAAAATGTCAACATATAGTCAATATTTGTTTTGCTTAATTTATTTGAAGTATTTAAGTCTGTATTCTAGCCTCCTGGAGAGTCTTCCCTCCCTTGCCTTCAGAAACCACATTATTATGCTGCATTTTTGAGTCCATGAATAAATTTCAGTAGCATCAATGAACTTGAATGGGGAAAAATATCCTTATTTTCACTGTCCTCTAACTAAAAAATAGAATTCCATTCAATAATTAAAAAAATTATTCTTATAAGTGGTCCATTACACAAAAAAAGGTAAAGAACCTCTATTGCAGTTGATTCCCCTCTGAATTCTTCACTAGCAATGTCTAATCTTCTATCCTTGACATTCTCTAAGGTCTATCCTTGACCCCTTATTAATCTTTGTGTATATTCTCTCTCTTTCCAATTTTATTCACTTCCTTGACTTTAACTACTATTACCTATATACATATTTATGTCTCTATCTTTGACCTCTATTCAACAGTCCTTACCCATAGTTATAAATGATTATAAGACATTGTCAACTAGATAACTCACATGCATTTTAAGTCAAAATATCTAAAAAGTCTATTTTCTTTTCCACTATTTTTCTGTCTGTCAGTAGACTATACATTTATCTATTCTTCTATTTGAAATTTTGCTTTTATATTATACTCTTCTTTGTCCTTCAATTATTACATGGGAACAGTTACTAAGTACTCTTAGTTTTATCTTTATAATAACTTTTATATCAAGCCTCTCTTCTCCTTTACCATTGGCACCATACAACCACCATTCCTTGTTATCACCTTGTTATCCTTCCTCTATTACCTAATGCCCTCCTGATAGTTATTTCTCCTTACAATCTCTTTTTACTCTAGTTTCTAATTTATGTATTTGCCAAATGACTCTTCCTTATGTAAAGATATATATATATATATATATATATATATATATATATAATGTAGATAGATAAATAGTTAGATAGCTATAGTAACATCAATCTTCCTCACAAAATTATTTGATGATTCTTGCTTTGAGTAAAATTCAAATTCCTTTACTTGGCATTCAAGGCTCCACAATATCATAATATTTTACTTTTCTTGTAATATCTACTATTATACATTTCCAGATTGTCTATATATATTCTATCCAACCTGGTTTATTTCTTTGACTTTGAAAAACACCTTTGTAGTCATGTCTGTTGTTGATAATACTTTTTCTCATTCCCAGAAGACTCAGAGAAGATGTTGTCTTCTCTTGGTAAGGAGACTTTCCCTTATGAAATTTTCTTATATCAGTAGAGTCAAAACCAATTAGAAACAGTACCAGTAAAACATACACAATCCCTGTGGACCACATTGACTTATAAAATCACATAGTACTACATCTATGTTTTAATATATTCTTATTTGTTTTAAATATTTCCCAATTATATTTTTCTGTTTCTGGATATATTGGGGAAGTTGTGGATCCAATATGATCCTTTTAATGAAATATCAGGCCTGATTTCTTCTTACTCATCATTTATTGTAGTCATGTATTTGTGTTACTTTCCCTTACTGGACTAAAAATTCTTTAAGGTCATGCTTTATGTCTTTTGTAAATTTTGAAGCAGTCTTAATACCTACTATAATGACTTGCATACAGTAGCTGTTTAATAAAAATCTATTGAGTTGAACCCTATTAGACTTAATACTTCCTAGGAGTATTCATATTTTTCAAAAAGGCTCTTATCATCTTAAATAACTAAAAACAGTGAAATTTATGAAAATAAGTATGAACATGTTTAATCTGACCAGATAACCTTAAGCCTTAGTCACTATAATCCATGGAATTAGAGTACTTTACAGAGAGAAAATGGTTGTCCTTTTCTTTCAATTATTATAGGTCCTGATTCATAATATAATCTGAGAAGGGCTACTATATGGCCCTGTCTCTGCCTCAAAAATAGGGCTCCCACTGATCTGTCTACTTACCAGTGTACCATCCTCTCCATCAATCTGGTGTGAAACTTTGACCATTAAAAATCACATCTCTAAGACTATAGAAAAGGCAATGAAAAGAGTGAGCTAGAGACCAAGGCTGGCAATCATCAAGAAAATAAACAGCTCTGCTACAGTAAGTAAAATAGGAAGGTATAGCCAACCCAAGTACAAAAAAATAATATACAGAAAAGAGCAAGAGTAGAACAAATTGTGTGTGGCAGATTGTTCTCCTATGTCTCTTCTGGTCTGCTTCTCTGGCTACTGAATAGCACATTGTATTGATCATGTCTTCAGCTTTGCCCTGAAAAGACTGTCTTTTCTGTGTGGACAGTCTATGTCCCATTTTTCTGGTTCTATTTCTAGCCCTTTCTGCCATGTGGGTCAGGTAGAACAGGATAGATACACTCTGTTACTGCTGAAATTTTCTTGAGAGCATTTCTATGTTGCAAATGACATGCTCCATCAAAGAAATTTGTATGGGGAAGTAGAAGAGACATGAAAGAAAGGGAGGGAGATGAGACAGCTCTAACTGATATTGAACTGGAGTCATAAATATGTCATTGATTTTATTTAATGAAAAATGTTGAAAATAAGAAACAAAGGAAACATTTCCTTCTTAGCCATATTGTTTTTCTTTAAAATAAAGGCAGAGAAGAAGAGTGAAAATAGACATATAGCAAAGGAAAAGAGCTACAGACAAACTGTCTCTTTCATTTATTTCATGGACATTGGAAAAAAAGTGTATGGATGTTACCTGGGCCTTGAAAAGTCTGTGGATAAGGTCATCTTTATTTGATCCTATTCCATGGCTGATCAACTCTCTTGTATTTAAAACAAATTGGTCATCCTGCAGAATTAAGGAGTCACTTTTATAATCAGATGAATGAAATATCCCTCTTTCTGTTGGAAAAAAAATACTCCCAAGTCCATTGCTGTAGTGCCTTTTACTTTAAAGTTTTTCACAGAGATTTCTCTCCTGACCTCTATCTTGCTAGAATATAGTAAAATAGCTTATGGTCTTAATAGATATGTAATACCAGTCATACAGCTTTGCCTTTTTAGTTTCTTCTCAAGCAAAGCATAGGATTCCTTTCTTTTTTTGGCAATGGTGGGAGGCGACCTCAGAGAATACATAAAATGCAAAATACCTCATTTTTATAGCAGTTTACATTATTTCTATATTTTCCCTTGAAAGTGTGAAATTACATATCTTAAAATGGAACCAGCATAGTAGTTTTTTATCTTTTTAAATATTTAGGATTATCCAGTGTTTACTTTCTGGGTTACATTCTCAAATATTATGTTTTATAGTAAAGTGTCTGTAAGAGTTTTTTTTTGCCTTTTCATTTTTAACTATACTTCATATTCTTACAGAAATTAGATTATTGTGTTTGTCTACTATGGCATTTATCTATTCATGCAGGATGAAAGAAATATTTAAAATGAGTTGCCAAGTAATTGGCTTATTGACATAGAGAACTATGACTGAAAGGTATTTCAACATCATTCATTCGTTCATTCTTCTACCCATCCTCCAATTCATTCATTCAATAAACATTATGTGACAACTATGTGATTAGACTCAATAGGAACACGTCCCTGCTATCAGGGTGCTTGTTATGTAATACTGCTTCTGGTCCATCCTTCTGCCATGGTGTGGGGCAACTGAAAAATAAGCTGCATTTCTACAGGACATTGCCTGAAGTTGTATTATTGCCTAAAGGTGTATTATTGCCTAAAGGTGCATTTCCACATGGAAGGTAGAAGAAAGGACACATGGGATTTTTAACTCTAATGTGCTTTTAAAATTTTATTTTATTTTTATTTTGTGAAATAAACAAGCATTTCTATAACTTAGTAGGATTTTTAAAAAATGATGATTGCACAGTAAACTTTGAATTTTCATGATTTAAGATATTACCTTTGACTAGAAAGTAATTTCTGGGCCACCTTTTTCATTTTTCTTAATAAAATGATTTTATTTGAAAGAGGACAAGTTAGTAAAGTCATTTTCCCATTTTACTTCCTGTTTCAGAACTTCTTGGTTTTGTTGTCTACTGCGTAACTGAAATAAAATTTTTTTTTTGTCAAATTTTGTCAAATTTTCTACAATATATGGAGTCTGGAAATCAAAACATCTTATCTAATTGAGGACATCAACTGGTCTTTACATTTAAATAAAGGAGTCTTCTGACCTTAAGGCATCTTAACATTCACAGTTATCAAATATATTTAGTGATCATATCAGCTTTCTTTCTTTTTTACTTCTCCTTCCTTCCTTCCTTCCTTCCTTCCTTTCCTATCTATCTATCTATCTATCTATCTATCTATCTATCTATCTATCCATCCATCCATCTATGGTAGTTCTCAGACATAATCCCATCTCCCCCATTAGAATGTAAACTTCTTGAGGACATGGATTACTTACATGTATTCAATATAGTATTTATTCAATGCTTATTGAAATATTAAAACAAATATCTTTGGAAATAATACATAGGTATGGTTATCTGTTAGGGCATGTAGGGAAGAGAGCTGAAGAGGAAAGTACATCTCACAAAAGGAGATACAGATGTCCTGAAGGGGAAGGTAGGATGGAAGACAGAAATTTCTAAAAGGAAGTTTATGTCTCTATTCCAGAAGATTAATCTCAGGGTAGTCAATGAACAAATCCCATTGAAAATTATCTAGGTGTTCTCTACTATAGAAGAGATAGGGACCCTCACTCAGATTACTGTAAATGTGGAAACCAGGGACATTTTATAGACCAACTAATTATATGCCAGACTATACTAGACAATAGTTGGTTGGAGTGGAGGATCAAGTTAGTTGTGTATTACCAAGAGAGAATATGACATGTTCCTCTGAGTTTAAACGTAGGTAAGAATGAAAGAAGAAATTTATTTTCTCTGCACCTTTGAGCAATACATACCTGCTCAATTGCATGAAGATATCTACCCTTCCCCTCTCAGATAGTTATCTTGAGAGGGCAAGTGTGTTAAAATTTATGATAAAAGATCAGACCACAAATATAAAGAACAGCACTATGATTAAAAACCCACACTACTCAAATAAAACTGTGCGAAGGATTGTCATTCATATTGAAATGTTACTAACAGCTATTTTAATTCCTGTCCAAGGCCTACTTTGAAACAGTTGGCAACCTTCTTTGCAGCACAATTGGACCTGCTGTTGGTAGTCTCACCAATGATGGTAAAGAAAACTTAATCGTTATGCAAATTAAAATATATCATTTTATTTGTATTCCTTCTCTCTCTCTCTTTCTCTCTCTCTCTCTCTCCACATAACCATATACTTATTTTACATGGCATATATTAACACACACACATATATACGTGTATATATACATATATATATATATATGTATATATACACGTATATATGTGGTGTAGTGGATGGATCACTGGCCCTGGAGTAAGGAGTACCTGAGTTCAAATCCGGCATCAGACACTTAATGATTACCTAGCTGTGTGGCCTTGGGAAAGACACTTAATTTATATGTACATATACATATACACATACACATACATATACATATACATATATATATATACATATATATATACATATGGAGAGAGAGAGAGAGGCATGTGTATACTTATATGCTTGTAATATAAATAAATCATGGCTGAAGTAGCTGGCAATGAGGATTGAAGACAGGTAGGATTTATCTTCATGTTAGAAGGATTATTTTGGGATACAAAAGTGTTTATTTACTTCCTTGTTGGGGCTTAAAAATATACTTGTACTTTGAATCAATTTGAGCAGTAATTGATGTATACTTCCTCCTTCCCAGAACATTAGATTTTTATGAATTATATTGCCCTATTTTATGTTTACTCAAAAAACTGGGGAGGCAAATTTTTAGTTAATAATATTAATTCATTATTTTTGGAACACTTTCTCTTATTTTGCTTATCTGTCTGTGGATTTTGAGGTAATCAAAAAAACAGAATGACTTGAACAATAACCTTTTTCCTCATATTTTGTAGCCAAATCCCTTCCTTCCTCCCAATAAATCCCTATGCCAAAAATCTTTGGGTTTAAATGGGTTTATAAATTCTGGTATAGATAAATTAAATGTTTCTTGAATTATTTGCAAGAGAAACACTGTTAAAATGGAAAATGATGAATACAGTGAAGACAAAATCCTAGAAAATATAACATTCTTATCACTTGTTTAAAGTTATTTTCATAAAATCATCAGAACCCAATAATAATAATAATAACAAAAATATAATATGACCTCAAGAAGGGAGGTAAGGGAAATATAATAGCATCATTTGATTTATAGGAGATTAAAATTGTGCCAGGTTACTTCCTTGACAATGAACTAATTTTTCAGACTTTATTTGTTAGGGAGTAAGATTATTACCCCATAAAATAGGAAAAAAACTGTCCAGTTATCCCTTAAGTAGAACAATATTAGCTCATTCTCCCCTGGAGTTTACACGGTCACCAACCCCTTCAAAGATACCTTTGATTTTATTTCATTTTATTTCAAAGACATCTTTTCTTTCTTGGAGTAGAAAATATATTTTGGTACTGTCAACTTTGGCTTTATGTACACGGGTTTTGTGATCTAAGGAAAATGGTATAACTATGTACATATCTATATGCATATAATAATTCTTAAAAATAAAAGACCAAAGGAATTTTTGAATGTGCTACAAATACCAGAAAAAAAAAGATTTCAGTGATTTTGTACAACCTTTTTAATTTATTAGAAATTGTATTGTTCTGAAAATGAAGATTCTCATAAAATTTGCATAGTTTTCAGAGATTTTCAAATTTTACATAGGTTATAGTTGTTTTTGGAAATTGTTTTGTAAGAATATTCATTGAATACTGAGCCCCCTCCATTTTAAAAATCTGTCCTTCCTCTAGCCTTCTTTTCAACTAGATATAGACATAACTTCTCATTTTTTAAAGCATTTTTTCCTTTCAATTGAGCAATAGGTTTAGTTACATTCAGAACCACACCTCAATTTTTGCTCACCAACCAGCATGGGGTAAGAATTGCCTCTGTTTACCCATTCCAAGTACATAAAGAAAGATATCTAAAGGAGTAGAACTGTGACAGTGTTTCAGAGAATATGGGCTAAATCATGTCATTCTTTGATCAAATCAAATCAATAAGCATTAATTAGGCATTTTGATGTTCCAGATTGTATTACATGCTATTCCTAATTCATCCTGCCTCAGTTATGATATTATTTTGAAAGTGTCATCAATTAAAGAAATATGCATTTATTAGGCTCCTACCACGTTCCAGGACTGTGTTAACTGTTGTGATTTACAATCTAGACCTAAATGAAGCTAAACTAATGTTATGACTTCTCAGGCTGTAGCATTTTATTCTAGAAATTTCTATATACTATCTCCTTACTAAACCCTAACTAGGATCCGTAGAATTACCTAGTTTGCCTTAGGAATGACTGGAGCAATTTGAATGTTGAATAAAGGGGATCTCTGTGACATTCTGTATCTATGTCAGGGGGCATGAATTGTTAATCAGCTTTCAGTCAATCAATCAAACAGAATATTTCAGAATGTGGTTCAGAGAAAAAGCAGTTGAATTGGATTGGCTATTTCAGGAGTCCACAAATCATTCAGACAAGTGAAAACTGTTCTCCATTTGGTCTGGTATTGTTGACTGTTTTCATAAATATTTGGACATCGATCAATTAGACTTTGCGATGATTTTATTTGGTTGAAAGGACCAAGTTAACTGTATTCAGTCTGATGATTTCAGTGGAAAAGAAATAGCCATGATAAACTACTTTTGATTGCAAAGGACTCTGATATTTTGAGATAAGATGTGCTCCATCAGTATCAATTAGTAATTAGCAAATCATTTAGAGATAGGAGGAATATGAAGATGTTTCTAAAAATGAAACTAAGATTCAGTAAATCATTAAACCAACAGAGATTGATCACCTACCAAGTAAAAAAATAATGTTGAATATTAGTCTCTGCCCTCAAGGTGTTTACTGTGTAAAAGTAGGGATATAAGAAAAAATATTAAAAATTAATTTAATAGAGTCAAAATTGTATGGAAATTTCAGAGAAAATAATGTTTCTGCTGGGAGGATGGGGAAGACTTTATGGAGAAGTTTTCTAATGATCTTGACTTGGAAGAATAGGTAAGATTTCATCAGACTAAGTTGGGAAAGTGAATTTGCATGTTTCTCTCTGTCAGTATGGTTGTCTAGATAATTTACAAACTTTGGTTTAATTAATCTTGTATAATTACATAATTTCCTATCAAGAATGTTAGCATTATTGTATGTGTATGTGAGAGAGAGACAGACAGACACACATGCACACACACAGAGACTGAAAGAGTTATGGTGGAATGGGAAAGGTGGAAACAATCACTTTAATAATAGAAAGAGGTTTCCTATGTATTATAAGGGTTTTACAGGCATCAAAGGACAAGAAATTAAAACTAAAAAACAAATATTTAGTTGTATTTTCTTCATATATAGATTTTGTCTTTAGTAAAACATGCTGACTACGCCCCAGTTGACTCAAGGAAATCCAAGGAAAGGGTTGATAAGGAGGAAAGTAATAGGGTTTTATATATTTTCTTGCTATGCCAAAAGTCATACCTGTTGATGAATATTCATAGATCAATAAACTATTTATTCAAAGTGATGATATGTTAGAGAGTCTACAATGAAAATATGTGAATTTCAGATGGTTTGTAATATATATATATATATACATATATCTATATCTGTCTATATATACTGTTTTGAATATTGAATATGAGAAAGATGCATAATTTCATTGGTTTGGAAACCTGATCAAAAGCCGGGCAAATGTAATCTATGTGTGGCATGAATTATCCACATCATTATTTCAATTCTCCATTTGAATTTCATAATGTGTTTCTATCCTTTGGGTCTACTGATGAGGGGCATGGTGCTGATTCTCCATTTGGAAAGATAGGCTTGTTTTGGTTTTTCAAATGTATTCAATTATTTATAGACCTTTTAGAGTAAGTGTTTCCATAGTGGAAGGTGAAAAACAGATCAAGACATCATCCAGATTCTTTGATTATTTTAGAGAACCAATCAAAACAATTCAAATCAATTCCCCCCCCCCTCCTCTTTCCTCCCCTCATGAAATATGCTCTTTCTATTTAGGAGAAAATTTGTTTCCTCTTCCTTCCTTTGCAGTAACATTATAAGTATACAAACTTCTATATGGATTGTAAACTTTTTGCATGTGCTTAGGGTTCCACATGCATGTTCATTTCTCTTGTAATAAATCTAGTTGTAAAACAACATCTCATGGACTTGTGATATTGTTTTTGGTTAATAATATGAGTCATTATATCATAGCTAAAAGATTAAAAAACTGTCTACTAAATACCTTCTTTCAGAATGGGATCTCAAACCAAGATTCTTTAAAAGACTCTTCTACTTTTTTCATATTTTTAAAATATTCCTTTTGAGTCTTTTCAAGAAATTTTCCCAAATCTATTTTCAAAAATTTCTAACCTAAGCTTTGACATTAATCAGAAAAAATTGTTTTGAAATTGTATATTTATTCCTTTATTTTACTACATACACACTTATAGGAGTTGGAAGGGCTATGTATGGTTTGAATGGATTTTTACAGGGCAAGTCTTTTCTTGGTTATGTTGAGAAAATGAAAACAATGAATTCCTTTGGCAGCAGTGCTGCCCAAACTGACCTTACTGAATGGCATTTCTGTTTATCTCCTGGTATGTGGATATTATGAAAGGGGTACCCACAGGGTCTGATAAATAGTCACAGTCATAATTCAAAATCAATCTTTTCTTTGAGGTCCAATTTCTCTGTACTTTAGATTTCTGATTTTAGAAACTGAGAGAGGAATATGAAGCAAGAAGCAGGCTTTTTCAACTGGAAATGTTGATTTCGTATAATTTTTCTTAGCTTTTCATAATTTTTTTTAGTAGACAAGGATAAAGATTAATGAAGAAACTGCAGTTCTTAGGTTGATGAGGATTTTTTTCATGTCAATTTTTCTCCTTTCTGAATGCAAACCCAGTGCTGATGGAGGGTGTTAAACAAGCTTTTACACCTTAACCAATCATTCTGAAACTGGAATACATTAGAAATACCACACGCATTGCCTATACTTTTTATCTTTCTAGTCTTTCTAAAAGGCTCACTATTTTATGAGTGAAAGAGCAGTGTAAGTCAGTGACCAGAGTAGTGGTGACAGTTCAAATTGGCAGTTTGGGCTAATTACGTATAGAGACGATGGTTTCAATAATGATGATAGTTGCATTTTATAAGCTTGGAATCTCAAAGTATTTCCTTTTATCAAAATGAATAAATATGAGTTCCCTCAGCCTGGATACTTCATTTATCCAAAATATTAATATTAATATAGGATTTAGATCTATCCAGGAAAAATAATTTGTGATCTGCCAAAAGTCAGTCAAGAAATCATTGACAAAGAAAATGAATTTATTTTCAAATTGTAAAACAAAACCTGAACATTCAGAAGAACTTTAATATAAGAACACATTTTTTCAGATCAGTATATTAGACTAGCTAGCTGTCACACCGAACTCTAATTTACAGTGTGACTTTGAACAAGTCACCAAGCTTCTCTGAGACTCAATTTCCTCATCTATAAGGTTCTGACCATATAAACTCTATGTTCTTTTTGGATTATACTATTGTATTATCCTATCACACATGATAGCCCTGAAGGAATAAGTCTTAGGACCAATGTGCTCTGTTGAGAGAAGTTGCATGATGTGGATTTATATGAACAGGAATTTTAGTAAGTGATACAGTTTGATTGGGTATTTTAGGAGAAATCAGAAAATCTTACCGATAACGAGGTCCTAAAAAAAAAGGCTAGCAAGTCTCCAAAGTCAATTTCATTTATTTGGCAATTTTTCTGGAACCAGTTCTTTCTCCTTTATTTTTTAGAACTGAAAGGTCTAAAAGAGGCTTATTCACCTTGGAAGCTTTGTCTAATTGCCTAACATCACTGACATTTTGCTTTTTTTTACTCTGTGGAAATATCCCAGGCCTAGTCATCCACTATCAATCATGGTAGGAGATTTAGATTTGGGGCAGCAGGAGCAAGAGTTTGGTAGAAACAAAGCTTTCAGTTGTCAATTATCTTTCCCTTTATACTTTTTTCTCTGAAAATGAGAATCTATCTCACATCATCAAAGAGCTCAGAAAAAAAAGGTCCATAAAAGACTTACAAAATGCAAAAATAATTTCAGCACAGGACCTGTCATAGACTTTTGGGTAGGTAACTTGGCTAGCAAATTGTCCATAACCCCATAGAAACACCCATGTTTCCATGTTCATAAAACATATGAGTGTGTGGCATTGCTCAATCTAGGTTTCAAAGACGAAACTGAAAGCTAACACTTCAATAATCTTTGGATCACTGGGAAGAAGTTCTTGCAAATGATATCACAGTTCAGGTCATTAATGATTCTCTCCCTTCACCTCACAGTGCAAGCTTCTAATTAGTGTAACTCAAACAGCGTAGTCTTCTGATGCCAAAATATGTGGAAAATTTCCAAAGAATTATTTCCATTTTAAAGGGATTCAAAATCAGGACCTGAATCAGTTGCCCTTTAAGATTCTATTCTTGTGTTTACATGGGGGTTTGTGAGGGCTATACTTGTAGATATGAATGACTTTTGTTAAAAACCTTAGCAGATGCTACCTAATCATATAGTATTTCATTTGCATTACACAATAAAAAATAATGATAAACAAGTAATTTTTTTAAGTTCAAAGACATCCTTTTCCAGTATCTATCTTGTAAATGCTTTATAGGTGATCTTTTTAAAAGTTCTTTTTTTTAAAAAAGAAATTTTAATAAATACAGAAATAAATTTCTTCAAACTACACTACCAAATCCTTAGGGGATAAGGCTTACTCTTTGTTCTGTGACTTTTGTACCTTTCACATAATTACTTATTCCACATGTCCAAAAAGAATCTGCAAAAACACTAACATTAGGGAGATTGTGCGTTTCTCCATGTGTCTTGCCCTTTAGAATTTGAAGCAGGTGATGGACTCACTCCAAGACATAATAAATATAGCTACTTGGTAACAATTTCTAATGTCTTGAAAAGCTAGTGGGACTTGGAGTGATCCCATTTTTACAAGTGTAGTTATCCATCTGTAACTCATACCACTTTCTTCTCATATTGGACTCAGACCCATCAATCAGTTTAGAAGAATAAGACAAATCCTTTTTTTTTGCTGCTCTTCTCTAGTATGTTTTTCTCCTTCTTCCCTTTCATCTTATCACCTGGGAGCAGAAGGCACATTCTCACCAGCTTCTTTTATATTCTTTTAGTTTTCAGGGAATAACTTTGACTCCCACTGATGATCATAGCATAAATTGTTTTTGTAATTAGTGTGGTTAATGAACTTCCCACTGAAGCTTTAGTAGGTAATGATGAAGCTGGTTGATATCAGCAGGTACTGTATAAAGAGCTAGAGGATGCTAAGTATTATGGATTCCATCCTCACGTCTCAAAGACCAAATCCCAAATGGTTTAATCATCATCAATGTCAACCTTTGCCATAGCTTCATTCTGCATGCTATATGGCATAATGTTACATTTATATTCAAGCCTGAATTTGACATTTGCTCCTTCAGAATAAAAGTGCCTTGATTAGACAAAGCAACTAGCAGCTGAAAGAAAAAATATAAAGATATGCACTCACAATCACCAATTTCCTGATAGTGATTCTCCCTATCCTAGTCTGCCCACATTTTCCTAAAATTTTTGTGTTTCAGGCAGAGTTATGATCAAAAAGAGTGATTTATGGGCAAGGGTTGAATTTGCTAATGGTTTCCTTTTTAATAGAAGTAGCATGGCAAGCAATTAAAGAGCTGACTTCAACATCAGAAAGACCTAGATTTTAGTTCACCTCTGAAACAGACTGTCTGTGTGACTCTGGCAGGTTATTGAATCAATGCTCTGGACAAATCTTTGAAATTATAGATTGAAAAGAAGGTGCCAACTTCCATTAGTTCATTTGAATGTAAGGTCTTTGCTATTAGTGATTGTTCAATTTTTTTGTACTTGTATACTCAGCATGTTTCAGAATGTTTGGAACACAGTAGATGTTTAATAGATCTTTGTGATTGATTGATTGATTGATGGAGGGAATTTCTTTACCTACAAGTAACTCCTTGTGAATTCAATCATAGATCTAATATATTCCTTATAATTTATCCCTTTCCCCATCTTATTCCTATGACTCTTAGCCTCCTTTTTCAAAGGAGTCTTTCTTCAGTAATATAAAGAAGGTGAGAAATAAAATATTTTTATGTATATCAAGGAAAGCTCTGAGTATCCCATATAGGTAAGATTGTCCTATTTTATCTATAACTAAAAATCAAAAATTCCATCAGGATATATACTTCTGCTACTATAAATTATTGGATAATTTTTATGAATTGTTATCTAGAAAAATTGTTATATTATCAAATACAATGCATGCTGCATATATAATTCTATATATCTATAACAGCAAAGAATTACTGCTGTGCATTCAGCTCAAAGAGCATCTTTATTAAGAACTAGATAGGTCTTATGTTGCCCCTGATTTCTATGGTCTTCTTTCTATTTCAATTGTTTTAGCACAATATGTCATGGATTCACCAAATTGATTTTGGATACTTTAGCTTAAGTAGCTCTTTATCATTCAACAAAATTGAGAGATATTTATTTAGCACTTGCTGTGATCAAGATAATGTGCAACATGGTAAGCAGGTGTGTATGCATTGTAGGGAAGGGAGACTAAGTATTGTAAAAGAAAATAATATATTTAGAATCAGAAGAGAACTTAGACACCATCTATCATAAGTGGCCTTATTTTACATATGAAGGAATTTGAGGCCAAGAGTAGTTATGTGAATGATTTGCCAAAGGTCACATAGGTAGTAATTCTGTTTTTCTTTGCTGTGATAGGAACACTAGCATTAATTTACCACTTCAAGGATCTATTTGTGTCAGTGCTCACTCAACTGCCACATATCACAAACCTATCATTTCTTTGATTCAGAAAATTAATTGGCTGCTCAAAGCTTTTCCAGATTAACTTTCCCAAACTTAGCTAACTGTTTTGATGTGGTGGTGGCTATTTTCAGTCACATGTGACATTTTGTGTCCTCATTTGGGTTTTTCTTGGTCAGGACACTGGGGGTTAACCATTTTCTTCCCTAGTTAATTTAACAGATGAAGAAACAGAAGTGAACAGTATTAACTGACTTGGATAGTATCACTCAGGTAATAAGTGTATGAAGGCAGATTTGACGTCAGGAAGATGTATTTTTCTGACTCCAAGGAGGTTCACTAAGGCATCAACTAGCTACCCCTAAACTTACTTAGACTGATATTCAAACAATGGGTATCCAAAGAGCACCCTATTTGGGGGAAGATGATTTGCATTCAAATTCTGGCTCTTCTAGTCATTACCTACTGGAACTTAGGGAAGTTACTCCAACTTTTTAGGTTTCAATTTCTGCATTTTTAAAGTGAAGGGGGTGGGGCTAGATGATCTCTGACAACCATCTCTGTCCTGATTTGTATTATCCTATGACATCTTCCAAATATTCCATTCTAGAACATTTTTATACTGTTATGAGACAGTGAAGCAAAGCCTTCTGAGATGATCACCTAAGTTGAAAATATCCATTATTTATATAAATTTGACTGTTAACTCTTTGAAAGTGGGGGGGGCATTTCATTTTTGTGTTTGTATTTGAGCCTTGCAAATAATATGCAGAATAAATGTTTTTTTTTCCTTGAAAGTTGGTTGCTGTCTTTTTTGTGAATATGTGTATGTGCATGTATTTATTATTATAGAGGCATATGGAGAGTTGGATGAGAGTAGGCATCAGAGTAAGAAAGTCCTGAGTTCAGGTCTTACCCTTGTCCCATAATGACTGTGTTAATCTAGGCAATTCACAGCTCCATGGTTCCATATGTCCCTCATTCCCACAATCCTCTACCACTATAAGTTGGAAAGGAGGTGTGAATCTTCCTTGGTAAAGGAAGTTCCTCATCTGAAATGAGTTACACTGATGAAATTACAGGGGCAGTCCATACAGATATAAATGTCGAAATATATATATATATATATATACATATATATACATATATATGTATATATATGTATATAAAGAGTTTTACTTGTTCTCTATAATGTCATTACTAAAGAATATAAGGAAATATATGAATAATGCCACTCTTCTAAGTGCTTACAATCTAAGTAGGAAGAGAGCATGAAAACATGAAGAAAGCTTAAAAAATACAAAAATTAACCAAAATTCAAAACATTGAATTAAGAAATGTATTAATCAGTCTGTGATTAATTCCTCAATGAGAGTATACAATATGTACTAAGGATTCAGGAGACAGAAAAGGTGCTATATGCTTCACTGCTCTGGGAAGGCTTCCAAAGCAATATTCTTGTCAAAGCCCTCTACAATTTGCAGCCTAACCCAGTTCGAACTTGGTATTATATCATGTAGAAAAGAAATAATTTTCTTTTATACACTCTGTATTTTAAAATTTTTAATCTAGATTTGTGATTTCATTATGATAGTGAATTCTCAGGATAAAAATTCCCACTACTGTAGGTAGACAACTCATCTGTCACTTAGTCTTAAAATGATGTCTGGGGCAGTGAGAGGTTATATAGTCTGATTATAAACTCATTTCCTAAAATCTTTATGATGATGTCTTTCAGTTAACTCACTGACTTTTTCTTTTTATGCACTTTATTTTTTCCATCTAATTCCAAATAGACTCTTCAGTCTTCCTTCTATAACAAGTCTCTCCTTAGTCAGTCAATAAACATTTGTTAAGAGCCTACTATGTACGAACTACATAGTTAAGAACTTCTTATGTAAAGAAAGGCAAACAATAGTCATCTCTCAAGCAAGTCCCAATATGAGGGTAAAAACAGCATTAAAACAATGATGTAAGGTCAGCTAGGTGGTACCGTGGATAGAACAAACCCTGGAGTCAGGAGGACCTGAATTCAAATCTTGCCTCAGACACTTAAAATTATCTTGAGGTGTGACCTTGGGCAAGTCACTTAACCCCATTGCCTTGCAAAAAACAAAAAAAAAATAGAAAATAGAAAAAAATAATGATGCAATAAACAAGATATATGAAAGTTGAACTGAAAATAATTAACAGAGGGAAAGCACTAGGAATAAGGGAGTTTGAGAAAGATTTTTTTTGTAAAAGGTGAGATTTTAGTTGAGACTTGAAGAAAACCAGGAGATAGAAATGAAAATAGAGAACACTCCAGGTATAGTGTAATACCTTGTGTTTGGATTAAAAAGAAAAAAAATGATTTCATAAAATCAAGAGACACATTGAGTTTGCCTGACAATATATACCAGAGTCCCTTGCCTTTCTAATGAAAGGAAGACACTGTATTTTCTCAAATCTAATCATATTCAGGGCTGGCCAGTCATTTAAAATATATAGCTGCTGGTATAATTTGAATAATATATATACATATATATATATATTTATATTTACCTTATTGTATTCATTGAGTGTATTATTTTCCTGATTCTACTTCTCTATTCTTCAGTGATTATTATCTTCTGATGTTTCTTTGAATTCCTCATATTCACATTTCCTAAATCTATTAAATTTCTGTAGTATATTCATTTAGCCTTCCTCAGAAAGTTATTCTCTTACTGTGCTTCCATTTTTGTCATTACTAAAAATTGCTTCTATGAATGTTTTTAACTTACTCAATTTTCAAAATACTTTTCTTCTTTATCTTTTTTAAAGTACAGTATGTGTAATAATAGTTTCAATTCGACAAATACTTATTATGCTTATTAAGCACAAAACTATAATAACGGTGTCCTTATAAAGACAAACATGTGAGATTCCCCACCATCAAAATCTTTACATTCTACTAGACTGTTTCAATCATGCCATCTTGCCTTTTAATTTTGACCCTGAGGTAAGATTCCCTTGTAATTAAAAAAAAATCAAAATCCTGCATTAGATTCTACCTTTCCCTCTAGCCAATACCTGCCAACTCTTCTTCCTTTCTCAGTTAAATTCATAAGAGAAAAAAGGCTACATTTATTCTCTCTACTTCCTAGCCACTCTAACTGCTTATCTATTTTATTTTTTTTAATTTTAGAAAGGTTTTATTTATTTTCAATTTTATAATTTTTGCTCCAATCTTGCTTCTCTCCCCCACCCCAAAGAAATGCAGTTTGTTAGTCTTTACATCATTCTCATAGTATTCATTGATCTTAGTTGAATGTGATGAGAGAGAAATCATGTCCTTTAAGAAGAAAAATATAGTATGAGATATAGCAGAATTACATAATAAGACAATTTTTAAAAAATTAAAGGTACATAGTAAGTCTTGGGTATTTGTTCAAATTCCAAAATTCTTTCTTTAAATTGTTCTATTTGAATTTATTAATGATCTTTTAATTGACAAATTTTATATTTTATATTTCCTCATCTTATTTGACCTCTTTGCTTCTTTTGATACTGATATTTTGGGGGGATATTTTTTTTTATTTTTTTAAGGAATAAAACAAACATCTCTAAAACAGCACAATAAAAATGCTGCACAAGAAACTGCAGATCTACTATGCACAATTTGCTATTTCATTCAAAAATACAATAAAATTGTGTGAATTTCTTTTTCCCCTTTTGGATATTGATCATCCTCTCCTATTGGATACTCTCTACTGGATTTTTGTAATAATGTTAATGTTTACTTCTATTATTCCCTGTTATTTGCCAATCCCCTCCTACTTAGTTTTGCTGGTATGCCATCTATATCACCCTCCAAGGCTGTCCAAAATGTGGCCCATGGGTCCCATGCAACCGACAGTGCAATTTTATGCTACCCACTGTGGGTTTACTAAATGCTTTAGTAAACGAGGCCAAGTTACCACAGAGCTCTCACTAAAATGTCAAATCGAAACATATTGTCTATTGTTTCAATAAAAACTTTTAAAAGTAAGGTTGGTCAGTCCTGTCATAACTAAAAGATTGCCTAGATCTTCTTTTCCTCTTCTTTCTATACTTTCAGTGACCTCATCAATTTCAATGGATATAACTCTCATTTTTTAAAAAAAAGATTTACATATCTATATATTTAACGCCATTTGTTTTATATGAATATTAGTCCTGTGACACCAATTTCATACTGGACATTTTAGACAAGGTATCTTGGAACTATTGTAAACTCAACATGCCCAAATATAGAATTCATTATCCTTCTAGCAAACCTTCCCCTCTTCTAAAGCTTCCCTATTTCTGTCAAAAGCACTACCATTTCTCAATGCCCCAGGTCTGTAATCTTGGTAGTAGTCTTAACTCCTCACTCTCCATACCACATTTCTTATCCACTGCTAAATCTTGCCTCTATAACATCTCTCCCATCTGACCCCCCTCTGTATCCTTAAATACCATCTTCTATGAGGGGATTGTAATTATTCTTTTCTAGATTATTTCAGTAACTTCCTAATTGATAGTCTTACTTCAGCATTATCTTCCTTTCTAGTTCTTCCTTCATATAGTTGCCAAAACAAATTTCCTAATGACTAGATCTACCCTATGTCACTCCCCTATTCATTAAACTTCAGTTGTTCCCCAATAAATATACATTCCTCTACTTAGCTTGAAAAGTACTATTCAATATTGCCTCTGTCTGTGCCTCCGATATGGAAATCCATCTCTCATCTCTATGCCTTTGAATTGGCCATTACCCATGTTTGGAATGCATTCCATCTTCACCACCATAGCATATATTTAATCTTTTTCTTTAGGATGCAATTTAAATACCATCTACATGAAGTTTTTATTCTGATTTTTCTACTTTAACTGCTAATGTTCTCTTTCCTTAACTTGCTTCTTAATCTCTTATATTTATCTGTATAATTAGTTTTATATTTATTTTTTTTGACTGCCTATTACTTCATACAATCATATATACTTTTATATCTACATACACACACATTTTATGTAATTGAATTATTCTACAGACTTCTAGGTAATTTTATGTAATGCCAATTTGCCCTTGGATATACAGAAAAGGGGGAAGAAAAGGGGAAAAAGGGGGACTTGCCCCTGGAGGGAGGGAGCCAGGACACAGTTCAGGACACTTAGAAACCAAACATGGACACAGACAGGAGAGGATGGAGCAACATGGGAGTAAATTGGGGATAGATATTTGGTACCAAGAACGTATGACTGGTTGGGCAGGACTGGGCAAAGTTCTCCACTTTTGGCATTGGATGTCTCAAGTCAAGCTCCTGATCAGAAAGTGATGGGAGCAGCAGCAATGGTCTCTTTTCTCCCTGACTCTGTTCTTCTGCTTTCATCTGGAAAATATTTTTTTAATTCTTTCACTTATATATATCCTAAAAGACATCATAGTAATTATCTTCATCTGATTATCATTATCACATTTACATAATGCTTGCAGTTTTACAAGACTTTTATATATTATTTCATTGTATCCTCAAAACACCTCATAACAAAAAAGGTAAGAGTTATTATTATTCCCTCCTTTCAGATGAGAAAACTGAGGGAGAATTTAAGTAACTCTTCCCGAATTACATAGCTAGGTTCTTAGACCTGTTATAATTTAGGTTTTCTTATGATTCAAGGTCTATTATTTTACTTAGCTTTTTTAGTAAGACAGAATCAACAGCGTCTTCTGCTTCTTCAAATTAAGTTCTCAGAAACTGTCAGATGTAATAAACGAAACCCCTTATGCACACAGAAACAGCTATCCGATCAAATAATCCCTTTAGAAATTATATTATTCCTGGGATAAGATAACTATTGGAACAAACTTCATCAATTGGTAGGTTTTTCTATTTGTACATGGTTTACCTAGCTGGAAAGAACCTCAGAGAAATTCAATTCTTTTTCCTTTTACAAAAGGAAAAACTGAGGTCCAGTGTGGTGAATCAACTTGTCCAAAATTACTTTGGTAGAAAATGGCAGAGTAAGTTATTTCTTTTACCCTTTCCTGGTCACTCAGTTTTGGATAAGGCAAATTATAAAGTTTATCATGGTCCTTCAGATATTCCACAAGAAGTGTATAATAGATAGAACAGATATTAGCTCTGAAAAGACAATAACAAGAGGAAATCCACTCTATTATTTAAAAAAAAAGCCAAGAGGCTTGTTCAGGAGCTACTCTGTGTCTCTGTCTCTGAGTATATCTTTTTATTTTCTTTGTTAAGGCAAGGGGTCAAGTGACTTGTCCAAGGTCACTCAGCTAGGCAATTATTAAGTGTCTGAGGTCATATTTGAACTCAGGTCTTCCTGACTCCAGGGCGGGTGCTCTATCCACTGCACTACCTAGCTGTCTCTTCTCTGAGTATATCTTAATAAAAAGTCCCTTATGATAAAAAGCTACACTAAGGTAAATGTTTTTGGATATTCATTCATTGTGTAGGTGCCCACTGATTATGGAATTGCTAAATGAGTTGTTGTGTGTGAATGTAATATAATATTACTGTACTATAAGACATGATGGATATGGATATAATACAGAATGGGAATATTTATGAAGTGAACAGATATAGTGAGTATAAAACATAAATGGAAAGAACAACAAAATATTCTAAACAGTACTATAGCACTATAATGATTGAATTTGACCACAAAGGAGTGATATGAAAAAATACCTCCCTTCTTTCTTTGAATTGGTAGAGAATTATGGCTGTGCATGTAATATCAAAATTTTTGACTGTTATATTGGTAATTTTACTGAACTTTTAAAAATTTTCTATCTAGAAAATTTAATGAATGTCTAAGAAGGCAAGTTGGGAAACATTTATTAGGAAAGGTAGGGAGTATTAAAAATAAAATCTATTAATAGCAATTTAAGAAAATTAAAATCATCTTATGAACATTTGATCCTTTTCTTCATGCTTCCCACTCAACTGGGGATTTCTTTATAATCTTATCATTACCTGGAGGAAGAGTGCAATGGTAAGGAAATATCTAGAAGAATCAACTTTTATTTATTCTCAGGTTTGACAGTTTCTCTTCTGGTTTGCTTCATCCAGAGCCTGTTCATGTTATTGACCACAGGATTCCTCTTATGAAGGGATGAATAGTGTGAAGTTCATTCAGAACAGATGCACTTTAAGTGACAGTTTCTAAATCATTGCCTTTACTATGTCAAGCAATTCAGTACAAAGCCGGCTGTCAATTGACACAGTCAACATCAGTCAGCTTACAAAGGATTAGTGTCCTTCAATTCCAATAATACCTTCTTAATTTTTACTCTATCTCCTTCCTGTTGCTTTACTATTCTGCTCTTTAGAAGATACATCACACAGCACAAAGTACGATTAATTATCATCAAGTCAAGACTAAGAAAGAATATATATTTCTAATATAGTTTCCTCCAATAAAAAAGGTGAACTGACAGTAAATTTCTACTTTATGAAAGGCTAAAAAGCTCTGTTAACTTGCAGGTTCTTAAATCTGAATTTTATTCTAATTGCATGTGAAAACAATTTGCAGAATTTAGCTACTAACTGGAGATGTTTAAATCCTCAGGTTCACCCATTAACACAGAAAAAAACTAATAAAGGGAAGAGTATGAAAATAGAAGTTTTCTGTCAGAAAGATCCATTCAGGGTCCAGAAGAAAAAAATAGTCTTTCTTAATCAAAATGTTGCTCCCCCCCACTTATGTGCCTAAACCTCATGCCAATGTATGTAGAATGCTATAAACAAATCTTGTGCCACAAAGGCAAATATTTATAGAATAAGTAAGATAGCTTTTGATGAGAGTTCCATTAGAAAGAAGTTTCTCTTCTTATCTTCCCTAAAATATGGAACCTAAGAACTCAGATTATCCTAATTAGTTTAGATTAAAAAACCCTTAGCTTATATTAATAGTTAGTTGTTTGATTCAACTTTTCCAGTTTTCAGTTTCCTGATTAATAAAGTGAATCAGATGATATTGAAAAAATTCCAGTTCAAAGATCTTATTATTTAGGTTCATAAGTTTTTGCCTTCCTATGAAAACAAATTTTGTAGACACTAATGCTTTCATTACCTTTAGTCTATATTTAAGAATATGATATTTACTTATTTTTTCCTTATTCTCAGATTTTGCTCATGTAAACATGGAGCCATCACATACTAATATGAGAACAGTCCAAATGTTCTTGTGAAGAATAAATTGTTTGTTTTTGTCCTTCTACTTATCAACAATGTTTCTATTCACAAATTCTGGGAATTTGTTCCAAAGCATATGAGAGTCTGATGCAAAATGAGTATTATGCTCAAAAGAAACCCTTAATAAATTTCTTTATAAATATCAGTTATTATTAGTAGAAATAATAATACAGAATTAATGAGATTTTGTTTTGTCTAGGGAGTATTAATCACAAACATAGTACTTGTGACAATATTAGTCTGATCCATCCTACATGCACTTAATGCGAAAATATATGCAAATGCTGTAGCATGCTCATTTACCATTATGGCCTGTGTTCATTAGAACTGCTGTAAACCATTGATTAGAACTTGGAAAAAAGGTTCCAAAGATATTATAGAATATATAAAAAAGCTTTATTTTCCTTCCAGCCTGTTGGAATCTGAACATTTTTTTTAACTTTCTAAATCAATAGCTCATGATATCATGTCAGATTCCAAGGTTATAGGAGCAAAAATGGGTAGGTCTGGAAAATCATGCCTTTAGCTTGGAGAGAAAGAAAATACAATATGAAAATTGGATTTGCTATGAAAACCAAGGCAGAGCCCAGGAGTAATAGACATAAAAAACCAACTGTCTTCATGCTTTCTCCATCATTTAATAACATTATGATTATGATTGATTTTATTTTGGAAATCTGTGGAACAAATATCTTGTTAAATCCATACTTACTTCAGTTTAATAACATTACATTTGCCTGGTTAGGAAGGCACCAAGTTGTCTTTATTTCTCAGAAAATAACTTGGGGCCAATTCTGGCAAGGATATTTTAGTCTTTCAGTCTTTAACAAATGTGCATGCCAAAATGTGATTTACCTCCACAGAGGGGGCAAAAAAGAACCATCAGTAGATTCTCAAAAATACAGTTCCCTCCCTTAAGAGGCAGAGGAAATTCAAGTCAAGAGCCAACAAATAAGATCTGTTTCAGCTTATCTTGAAAAATTCCAGACTTATTCATAAATGTGACAAAAGTGCTTTCAGGGAGAAACACTTTGAAAAGATAAAAAGTAAACACTCCATGTGAGACCCAGAGATTTGGATATCTTTCAGAAGATTGAGCTTGGTGCAGAGAGCAGCTTTGACAATAGAGGATGATGTTAGATCTTCTCTTTTATGTTCCTTTTAAGTATTGCTGAAAACTGGGGTGGGTGGGAATTATACAGACAAAGCAAGAATCAGAGTTTTAAAAGCAAGACTGGGAGTAAGAAGAGCATCAATTAGGAAACAATGAGGGGAAATTTGTTTTTAAAAGACATGCTCAAAAATAATTGTATTTGAGAACTGGAAGGGACCTATGAGTCCAACTGCTTCATTTTATAGATGCAGACATTGAGATCCCAGATGATAAAGTGACGTGCAAATTAACTGATGTAATAATTGATAGAGCAAGGATTTGACCTTAAGTTTTATGACTTTGAATCATTTACTTCACTATGTGGTATAACCAGAGTAGAACTTCAAGAGAGTATGGCATAAGAAGGGAAGATGAAATCTATAATTTAACAACTGAGACAATCTAGGACATGTCCTAGATCTAATGTAACAGCAATTGAGCTTATAATCCTCTAGAATCATTTGGGAATTTTTATGCTATATTCTAGCCATATGTTCTTTTTTTCCCTGCCTCTTCCTCATCCCATGTGATGAATTTGATTTCAAAAAAACACAAAAATGTTAGGTCTTGCAGCAATCATTTATTAAATGTCATCTTGTTAATTTCAGCTCACAGTTCCAATCTGTCAAGGTTATTTTGGACTCTGATTCCACCATCCAATGTATTGACTATTCTTCACATTTTCATGTCATCCAAAAAGATGATAAGCATGCCATCTATGACTTCATCCAAGTCATTAATCCAGTGTACTGAATTGGGCCAAGGACAGTAACTTGGGGCATACCAATAGACACCCTTTCTTCTTGTATGGTTATCTACATAATGGTGCTATTTCTGTCCTAGACTACATTTTTACTTTGTCTAGTAGAAATTTTGCCATATATTTTGTTGAGATCGACTCTTTCCAGAGTATTTTCCTACTCTATAAGCCTAGTAATCCCATTAAAAGGAAATTAACTTAGTCTATCTTCCTGCATAAAACCAAACTGACTTTTTTATGATCATTTCTTCTATTTTTTTAGGAAGAACTGATATCAAGCTCACTGATCTCCATCCTCCTTTTCTGAAATTGTTTGAAAATTTTCCCTTGTTTAATTATCTTCTTAGTGACATTGAGTTTTAATTTCCTAATACCCTTCCTAAAAAAAAGGGAAAGAAAAGAAAAGGAAAGAAATTAAGTAATTAGGGACAGTTTTTGCTTTTTCTATCATTTATTATCATCTTATTAATACCAGTTTCTGACAAATCTATTAGTCCTACTTTAAAAATAATGAATAAAATATTTTTGCATCAGAAAAAAAATCTGACATAGAAATTCCAGAGCATTCAAGTTGTATAGTTTCTATATATTCATAAAAGTAGAAGCATCTGCAATTACTTTTAATAACGGACAAAAAAGAGATAGGAAAGGTCCAAAGAGCAGAAGAGTAGGAATTTGACTATTACTTATGAAGTATCTAGTGTATAACAAATATGATATCTGCCTTGCAAAGGGAGTTTGGACATTAAAGCTAGATATAGTTTGCTATACTGGAACTACCAAATGGTACAATTTATTTCATGGAATTTGCAATTACAACAATTGGCTATTTCCATCGACAGCCTAGATCACAATCCATCTATATTTTCTCATTTTATCTACTCTTGTCTTTGTTCTCCAATAAATCCTCAAGAGGCAGGGTCAAACTAATGTACTTAGAATCTTCTTCTGGATATTTACTCATTACATGAATATCATAATGAAGACATATAAAATGTCTGTCTGTTACCACTTATTCTTGTAAAATATGCCATTTTTCTAATGCACTTCTTCACTAATAATATATGTTAGCACTTTTGATGTCCTAGAACTTTGCCTTTAAGGTCTGTGATATGTTAATTCTTTGTAATCAAAAACATAGAAATTGATTCCACTTCAATGTTAGTCTAAGATATATATATATATATATATATATATATATATATACACACACACACACACATACATATATTTGTGTTTGCATATATGTGTGCATAACTACCTATTCATCCATCTTTCCTTCCTTCCTTCCTTCCTTCCTTCCTTCCTTCCTTCCTTCCTTCCTTCCTTCCTTCCTATATTCACCTTAGGCTGATAGTATATTCAACAATTTATGTTGTCTTCAACAATTTATCTGAGTTTAGAAAATAAGTATTCTTCATGCATATGTTTTTTTCTTATGTGAATACTTAAATAAAATGCTTTTGAGTGATTATGTATCACATTTAAGAGGCTCTGGTTAGAAGTCTTTGGCAATTTCAAAAATATACATGTACTTTTTTTTCCTGGCAACTTGGAATCAAACACATGATAATATCCAATTTAGCTCCTATCATAATGATATATCTCACAATGGTGTAATCAATGAGTTCCATGTCTGAATTGAGGAAGCTATCTGTTGCTTTCAAGGGAAAACTTCTTTGATTCCAAACTGACTTGTGTCTTAAAGGGGTTGCCAGTCCTAAAATGACTATCAGTCATAGTATAGAGGATGGAATAGAGATGATTTCATCTTCTACCTCTTTCAGTTTCTCCCTTATTTAATGGCTCTTCTGTTGTCTATAGACAAGCCCAGATATTACCCAAACCTAAAACAACAACAATGCTAACATCAATTCTCTTAATGTTATCCTTTTGTTTGTCCAAAAATATTGCCCTATATATTTTTTTTCTCTTAAAACAGTCTA
Source organism: Macrotis lagotis (assembly GCF_037893015.1). NCBI lineage: Eukaryota > Metazoa > Chordata > Mammalia > Peramelemorphia > Peramelidae > Macrotis > Macrotis lagotis. The sequence goes on from NC_133663.1 coordinate 97,516,045, forward strand.
GGGAAAAAATTATCTACATTTGTTACCTTTATTCACTTGGTTTGTAAGTAAGCTAATTTCCACAACTACCACTCAACTGAAATTGTTCCCCTTTAAGGTTATGTTATTATATCTAAATATATATATAATATGAGCATACAAATAAATACAAAAACAAATAACACAGTCTTAGTAACTTAAAGTATCACTAGGATTTTTTTTTTACATTTTTGCAAGGCAAACAGGGTTAAGTGGCTTGCCCAAGGTCACATGGCTAGGTAATTATTAAGTGTCTGACACCGGATTTGAACCCAGAGCTGATGCTTTATCCACTATGCCACCTAGCCTCCCCCTAACTAGGACTTTTATAAAGATGATTTAATATATTTATATTAGTTGATAAAAACAATAATGCCACAGTCCATTTCTCAGTCCCTAACTTCCTACTTTTCTGCAGTGTTTAACACTTAAGTCTTCTCCTCTTCTCAGGGCTTTCATAACATGTATATTTGTGTATCTTCTATCTTTATGCCCAAACTTTCCCAGCCTTCTTTCTTGCCTCCTGCCCCTTTCCCCCACAGGGAATGTATACCCTAGGATCTGATTTGAACTCTTCCCTCAATGTTTTTGTCAACTCTTAGCTCCACCCAAATGACCCTCCATACCTACATATCAATCCCTGGTCTCTCTGCTGAGTTGCAGTTTTGCAATCCCAAGTGCTTGTTAGATATTTCATGTAGATGACTTATAGTCATCTCAAACTTAACATGTTCAAAAACTGAACTCAACATCTTACCTCTTAAACTTATTATTCCTCTAAATGCCATATTTCTGTTAAGGGGGAAACACCATTTTTTTCCAGTCAACCGTGTTCACAATCTAGTAATTCAATTTTGTTCCTTCACTTTCATTTATTCTATCATATGGAATTATTTTCAAGTCTTATAAATTCCCCTTCTACTTCCTACTCTTTCATCTGTGCCCCCCTTTTCCCTCAACTATGATCCCTAACTCTTCTTATTTTGGATTATTACACTAGTTTACTAGTTGATCTCTTGGTCTCCAATCCATTATTTTTTAAATCTATCCACCATACACTATTGAAGTGATATCCCTTGGGTACAAAATGCATCAGGGAAATCCCTTGCTTAAAATTTTTTAGGAAAAATACATTTAAATCATAATTGAACGATAGACTTTCTATCCAGGTTTGAACATATAATATTCCCACTAAAAATGATACATCTCAGTCAAATTGCTGTATTTGATACCCCATGTACAGCACATAACCTATTTCTTTTTCACTGATTGAACTCTTCCCCTTAACCATGAAAATCTTCTGCTTCAAATCTACTTCTCTAAACCATGGTTCCCTTTAGGACTCTATTAAAGTATCACCTACTGTAAGAGGGCTTTCTCTGTTTGCCTGTTGCTGCTTTTTCTCAGCTTCTAATTTTTCTGGGGTTTGGGGGTTATATTTTCTTTTTTGTGTGTACTTTCTACTCATCTCCTCCAGCCAAATGGAAGATTCCTGAATGCAGTGGCCCTTTTATTTTTGTCTATGTATTCCTGGCACTTGGTACATAGTACATATTTAATAATTGCTTTTCTAATTGAATTGGAGCAAACCTTTGGAGTGAGCTAAGGAACAGTATTTTGAGACACTTTGGAGATACTCTCAAATGTATTTCAGATATTCTCTGAAATAACCTGAAAGAAAATTTCCTGAAAGTCACATTTGAATAAAGAATCCATGGAGACCTGAATGAAACAGGAAGTCAGTCAATGATATTTATTAAACCTCCTGGATATAGGGCAAAGGGATAAATCATGCAGGGGGAAAATAAAGGAGGGGGAATTTAAGCTAATTTTTTGCTTGAATTGGTTCCCAAGCTGACAAAGAGGCAAGATTTAAACAAATGTGACCATCTATCATAAAAATATTGAATGCATGAAGTTACAAGAATGTGAGAAAAGAGGTCAAGACTGTCTAAGCCTAACAGAGATGAACCTTTTATTAACAATTATAATTCGATAATTTTTGAACACCTGTTAGAGAACCATGTGGATTTTTTGGAAGGGAAACAGAGTTAATAAATGAAGCCTAGAGTGTTCTGTTGCTCTGTCAGAAGACTTATGTATGTATGTATGTATTTACCCGATTTCTGGTAAAACTATAAGTTTTTCTCTACTCAATACAAGAGTAGTAAGAGAAGCTACCAGATTGGTACTACATTTGGTCAAACAGTTGAAACATCTTCCATATTGCCTTTCAGCCTGTGGCACACCTCAGAGGGATGGGTTACAAATCTTTGTTCATTCTGACATTTTAATTTTCGCTTCTCCCAAGGAGACCTGCCATATTTTCCACAGTGTGCAACAAATAGCATTTAATTTATGCATTTAAGTAAGCAGAACTGACAAAACAATAAAAGCTGCATAAGGTTTACGTGGGCAAATTGCCACTTCTTGAACTTTGAAATTTGCGTGCACAGTAAGTTTGGAGCTTGCTAATTAACTCCATGCACATGCCCAGAAATAGGCTCACAAATATTGTTTCTTGTCACATAGAATGCTTTAAGAGACACTCTCCCCCCCCGCCCCAAAGCGAAACCTTCTGTACCTTCAAGTGACATACCTGGGCCAAGAATACTGTCTACAGTAATATTTTTAGTTCCAAAGTCTTTTTTTTAACAACAAACCCCTTCCCCACGCCCTCCCACTCACCAAAAATGACAATGACAACAACAACAGTAACAACAAGCTTGGTAGAATTGTATTTAGGGCAGATATATGCAGGGTCAGGGTGATGTAAAAGGTAATTTATTATGTTCAGTACTGTGAGTCAGGTTTTAGGAGATACATGGATAAATTTTAATGCATCTAGAGGATGATACTGAGGATAACAAAGTTTCTTCAAACCATGCTAGATTGTTATGGATTGGCATTTAGTCTTAGAACAGAAGACATATGTGTGGGGGGGAACGGCACGATGAGGACAGGCATAATAGATGCCTTTAAATGTGAAGTTTTAGGGAAGTTTTAGGCAGGGAATAAGCATTTATAAAGCTTTTATTAAGAGCTAGTCATTTTGGTCCTGGTTATACACATAAGCAAAATGAAAGACAGTACCTGCATCAAAGAGTTTATATGCTAATGTACACTTAATAGTTTGTGATCCTGGGGAAGTAACTTTACCTCTGTTTGCCTATTTTCCTTTTCTTTAAAATGAGGAAAATAACCCCTTCCTCAGAGAGTTCTTGTAAAAATATTTGTAAAGGGCTTAGCACTTTCATTCAGTAAGTATATAAATGTTAGTATCATCATTGCTATTTTCATTATTATTATTATTATTATTATTATTATTATTATTATTATTATAACAACAGGGAACTGAAAAACAGGGAGAAGGGATGGTTGGAGACAAGAAGAAGGTGCCCTCTGTTGGGGCATGATGATAAGAGTATAAAGTTTTAGAAACGCAAACCTTGGGTTCTTCCCAAAATGGTCAGCCCTACAAGGAAGTTACAATAGGAGAAAAGAGCCACATAATTTCATATCAACAAAAGGAAATAACTTAATTCTGCTTACTTCCAGGGGTTCCAAATGGAAGAACTGGGAATAATGGGTTTAAATTGCAGGTAGGTAACTTAATCTAACTTTTCTAATCATCTAATAAAGAGAAATCCAGAGGTCGAATGGGAAGCAACGAGAGGCAGTATGTTCTCCTTCAGTGGAAGTTTTTTCCATTAAAAACTGAATGATCACTAGACCAAGATGTTATAGAGAGCTTTTCTATTTATTATATAGAAGTTACATTAAATAATTTCAGAAGTCCCTTTTAAATCCAAGATTTCTAGGATTGTGAGAACTCTTGTGATATCTACCTCTATAACTTTATCTATATAACCACATATCTATAGAAAGACATATATTTTTGTAATATAGAAATAACTATCATAATCTATCAATTTATTTATCATCTATCTGTCTGTCTATCTATCTATCTGGCAGTCAGATGGTACAGTGGATATAGTGCTGATTCTGGATGCAGGAAGACTCCTCTTCATGAATTCAAATCTTTTCTCAGACTCTTATGAGTTATGTGACTTTGGGGAAGTCACTTCACCCTGTTTGCATCAGTTTTTCAACTGTAAGACCTGGAGGAGGAAATGTCAAACCACTCCAGTATCGTTGCCAAGAAAACTCCAAATATGTCATAAAGTTATTCAACAGCAAATATATTTGCATGTATAAATATTCACATACATAGACATTATATATATATATATTCACAGATATATATATATATATTTATATTTTTTTGAGCAAGGTGTTTTTAAATTATTTGATTTACTATAGTTTTTTTAAATTAGGTTTTTCTTTTGTAAGGCAATGGGGTTAAGTGGCTTGCCTAAGGCCACACAGCTAGGTAATTATTAAGTGTCTGAGGTTGGATTTTGAACTCAGGTACTCCTGACTCCAGGGTCAGTGCTCTATCCACTGCGCCACCTAGCTGCGCCCCAATTTACTATAGTTTTAAGTACTTGTTTAGAGAATACTATAATAACAAAATGACTATTTTCAAACTCAGAAGAGGTTACCTGAAGCTATGTTCAAGAACATTTTATACACGCAGATGATATTATTGTTGAATTTGGATTTCTCATAATGAAAATGAATGAGATATTTGCTTTTTTTAGGTACAGGGAGACAGCAGATGCATTGACCAAGTAGTCTCTGTTGGTATGCAAGGCATAGTGACATTCAGTAACTTAGACTGATCATTGACTCTTAACTTTGTCATAGTCTACCCTCTATTCTCTTTTGTTGCTTCTCTTTGCCCTCATTTCCATTGGAGGTAAGAATTTGAGGCCTTGGAGCCTGCTCTGGGGAAGGTTCTCTGAGTAAAACTTAAAACCTATGATCCCATTAAATGATCATCACTTATTTTAGAGACCTTGACACCTTATGCCAGTTAGTTTACTACTTTTCCAGTGTAAGCAAATGGAAATGAATAAATCCTGTGGTAAATGCAGTCAGATAATGTTTAGTGATTGATGGCAGTTCCTAGTGGTATTGAGTGTATGTTCAAGGTAACCTAATTGCATGGATAACCTGCACCTCACTATCGAGATGGATAGACAATGCTTTAGTTTATTGTATAAAGCCACCATCATTTGTTTGGAGGCTCAGTGCCTCTGCATGCTTGGGTAGGAATTCAATAGCATATTTATTTTATTTATGTACTCAGGTGTTAAATTTATATAGCACTTCCCCTCTGAAGAACTTAGGTCAATGTAAAAAAAATTAGCTTGCAATGTTTGATGTTATAAACTTGGAAACAATGCACAGGGAAGGGGAAAAGGAGGAGGAAAAAACAAAGAATGAAGATGAAAGGAAGGTGCAGAGGACAACAGAAGGAAGACACTGACAACAGTTGAAACAGCCAAACAACGAACCTTCTAAGTTCCTGAAAATTACTATAGTTTATAGATAATCAATAGATTATAAATTTTGTCAATAGAATAAAAACAGCCCCAGAATTTCCTCAGTTTGAGTTCTGGGCTGGTACTGATTATTCTGAAAAATGTCTACTGTTGAATTGAGTTCATGTTCAATTTATAATCCATGAGGACCATTAAAGTTCACAATGAAGGGACCAGAGCATGTCCTTAATGAGAGCACTGAAATAACATCTTAATTAATGATCACCACTGCATATTGTTGTCCCAGTGGCAACACACACTGCTGATGTGAGAAGGAAGTATCACGGAAATAGTGATAGAAAATTAAAATTTAAGAAACATCCCATTGGGAGATACTTAATCTGCATGTATAATATCTGTCCATATAATTTACTGTTTGGCTATCTTGATTATTTGTCACTTAATATCCTCTGTTCTCCTCTTTCTCTTTCCCTTCATGCATCTTTGTTTTCTTTTTTCCTTTTTGCTTCCCTATGGACTCAGTTTAGAAATTTGTAACATGTTGCAAATTAAAATTTATTTTACATAAATACATGCACATAAACCAGTTAGTGATAGATATTAATAGTATATTATTATGATTTTGAGGTACATCATTTTGAAGTAGGTTTGGAAAATGAGATCTAGTCCCATAGACCAGACTTATTGTCTGTTCCTTGGCTACCACAAAGACTTTAGCTAATATAAAATGTTAATAATTCATATAGGTTCAAAGGTAACATACTTTGAGAAGATGTTTTGTTTAATTGCAAAACTCCAAATACAATAGCTTTGACCTCTTCCAACTTCTACAAGGAATCTACTAGCAATGATGATTATCCATTTGCTAGGGGAAATTTGGGGTACTGCAAATTTTTGACTAAAAGATTAGTCACTGAGAGTCCATTGAAGGAATAGGGGACTAGAATCTAAGCAGAAGAATTGAAGACCCAGTAGATGGGCTGAAAAGCTGCCCAGGCAGAGTAGTGGTAATTAGAAGCAGTCAGTTGATGGAAGGTTTTGACTAAATTATTCTTGTTTGATAGAGGAGAAAATTGACTTCATTGTTCAAGTGCTTCAATAACAACTACTTCTCCTTATTGACATCTGGAGTTGAGGAAGATCAAAGCTTCTCATAAGGTCTCTCTGCTGCCACATCTGGCTTAAATAAGAAAAGGTGAGTGGAGGGGGTAGGGAGGGAAGAAGGACTTATCCTAATTGCTGTCTAGTTTTATTTGCCTGGATTAAAAAATGTGAACCTAATTCATATATATATATACATATATATATATATATATATGTATATATATATATATATATATATATATATATATATATATATATCAGCTATTTTATTTCTTGTTTTCTCAATAGGAGATGAGAGGATTGTAGGAGGGAGAGAATTTAGAGCTGAAAATAAAAGTTATATAGTAAATCAAAAGGTCAACATGAACTGCATTGTTGTCAGCTCTATTCTAATTTTTAAATGCAGTTTTTGGTTGAGTGAATAATTGGCTGGGCTGTATACTCCACAACTGGCCAGGCTGACGAGTTTTGAGTTTTGTAGTTTTCTAGGTTAAAGAGAATTGCTATCCTTTTTTTAAAAGATAATAATTCTAAGGCTAATTGTAAATTGAAAATTTCTAAGTGCAGCATTCCAGTAAGGCAGAGAAGGTGTATCTAGCTAAAGAGCAGTGAAGATGAACAGACAAAACAGAGAAGAACTACCTTCCACCGAACTTTTTTTAGATATGTGTAGTTGTTTTTCATTTATACTTGAATATAGTTTATGTACGTATATTAGACTGTAAGCTCCTTGAGGGAAATGGTTATCTCACTCTTGGAACTTGTATTCCCAGTACTTAACAGAATGTTTCTGCCAATAGTAGGTATTTAATGAAATTTGTTGATGGATATAGAGTCCGAAATAGCTAGACAGAATTGTTGTCATCTGAGATTCCAGGTAGTTGGGAAAGGCTTAAGTGATTTGGCTAACATCAGGATCCGAACTAAAGGAAGGTCCAAGTTTCAAAAATTTAGGTATTCTGACTCTAGATCACGGTAGTGCTTGTTCTCAAGTCTCTTTTATTCTTCTTGCTGGCTACGAATGGCCATAGAACTGAAGAACCCTGGAAGCTTGGACAACAATTTCAACCAAAGGAATTCAGAGGTCCGAGATTATTGTCTTGGATAGGCTAGGGTAAAATGAAAAGAGCTAGAGCAATATCAAAATCCATATAAAATCCTATAACAAGCCTAGCTTTAACTTTCTTCATCTTATCTTTTCTGAATTTTTCCAATTCCATTAACTCTTGGTTTTTCTGAATTTCCATCTCATATAATCAAAATCACAAAATTTATGTATATGTTTTCCTTCCATTTGCTTGAAGGCAGAGAACATGTTATGCTCATTTTGCCACTCCCTCCCACCCTTCCCAGGTCTAGGATAGAATGAGGTACATATAAGATGATTAATCAATGCAAATTTTATATAATGGCTTACTTAAAGCAAAATATATAGCTCTAGACTTCCATGTAGGTGAGTTCTATTTTTTTAATTTCTCTCTAATTTGCTTTCTTACAGGTGTTTCTGATCATTGTCTGAAGTCTCAACTGATTGATTTGTTTTGGTGGCTTCACAGTTGTGCCTTTCCTCAAGCTATTTTATAGAATATTAATGTTGGAACTGTCCCCAGAGCCCATTTAGTACAATTCAATTTTGAACAATAATTCACTCTATAACACACTAACCAAGAGATAATCTAGCTTTTGTATGCCGATTTCCAATGAAATAAAGCTTTCTGCCTTCTGTGGCAGCTCATTCTATTTTTTGATAGGTATTATTACTAGAAATGTCTTCTTTACTTTGAATGTAAAACTAGGGAGCTAGGTAGAAGTTACCTTGGACCTGAATTCAAGAAAATCTGAAATTAAATATGACTTCAGACAATTACTAGCTCTATGACTCTGGGCAAGTCTATCTCTGTTTTAATTTGCTATTCAGTGATCTTCAGTTGTGTCTGACACTATGACCCCATTTGGAGTTTTCTTGACAAAGAGTAGTTGTCCATTTCCTTATCCAGCTCATTTTACAGATGATGAAACTGAGGAAGTTAAGTGGGTTAAGTGACTTTCCCAGGGTCACACAGTTAGTAAGTGTATAAAGTCAGATTTGAAATAAAGAAGATAAGTCTTCCTGACTACAGGTCTGGTGCTGTATGCACTACACCAACTAATTGGTCATCTTCTGTAACAAAGGGATATTATCATCTACTTCCCAGGGTTATTGTGAGAGTAAAATAGATAGTATTTGTAAAGCACTCTGTAAACATTAAAGTACTATATAAATACTAGTTATAATAATAATAATGATGATAATAACAACAACAACAACAACATCTACTTTGAAATTTCTCTCTGCAACTCTATAACTCTATTCCTTTTTTATCCTTTGTGGTACCAAAGAGAATAAATCTAATCTTCCTTCCATCTGACAACCCTTAATGTAATTGAAGACTCCTATTATGTGTCTCTATCAAAGATTACTGGGTTTAGAATGAAGAAGACCAAGGTGAGAATTATGCCTTTGATACTTAGTAGTCGTGTGAAATTTGACAAGTCACTTATCTTTGGGAGTCTCAATTTTCTCATCTATCAAATGAAGAATACAATACCAACTCTCACAGAGTTACGTAAATATCAAAAGAGATAATAAATGGTAAGCACTCTGAATACTGCTCTCTAATTTTCAGATGCCCTTCTTTCTAAATTTTCTCAGCAATACCTCCTGAGTTGATGAACCAGCTCCTATTCTACAAATTAGGTAGACAAAAGCACCAATGAACCATCAGTCTGTTTCTTGTTGAGTTAGAAAAAGAAAATGTGTAAAGTACTTATTGTGTGCAGAACACTGGGAATTATGAAAGTATTAATAAATCCTAAAAATGATGCTAATTATTCTAATAGAGACATTTTTAGCTAAAAATCATGATATAGCTATCAATCAGGTAAAACATTTTTCTTGCAAGAGAAGTGAACAATTAAAGGATACCTGTTTCTTTTTTTCCATACACGATTTGTGAAAAGTGTGAACTTTCATCACATCTTAATTCATGCTTTTTCCCTCTCATCACATTATTACCTGTCAAATATGAACTTTCTAACCAGAGATTCATCAGCATTACATGCCAGTTGCTGAATATTGTGAAAGAGTAGAATAATAAATGAAATAGCGAATGCCAACTTTCCTTACTCATTTGATAAAAGGTAGTGTGAAAAACTAGATCCAAAAGATTAATCAGTTTCCTCAGGCCAATTGCAGAGCATATTGCAAACATACAGAATTGTGCATCTTCTTTCCCCAGTGACAAATTTGCACATTGGTCTGCAGTTAAAGTGTTCCCTTGGTATTGGTGACATTTTGATCTGAGTAACAGTTCTGGTACTCTGTTGAGGTTACTTTCTCTATATAGCTTCAAAGTTAGAAGCTCTGAAAATCCATTAAAGTGGAGTTAGAGCTGAAGGAAAGGTGATGACACAGCTGTTTGAGGTGAAAAAGGTGAGCGTCTTCAGAGGGCTTCAAGAAAGTGCATAATGAACACAATTTGGGAGCTGTCCCTCTCTCTGCTGCCCAGCTGCCTAACCTACATCTCCTGCAGTAGCTCCAGGATGAAATACAGAATGACCTGATTAAACCCTTCCAATGCCCCCCATATGAACAATATTCTTTTAAGTGCTACCCTCATTTCATGGGTCTGATTGTAGCCTTTTATACCTGGGCCCTATTTTACAAAGTCATTCAGGCTGCAGGATGTTAGGTAGCTACAAGAACTGCCTGGTTCAATGTAAAATAAATGTATTTTTAAAAAATCTTCCATCAAAGTTATTTCATAATGAGGGAGAAATTGTAGGGTCACTGCAAAAACTAACTACTAATTTCTATGCAAACCTCTGACACAGCACCTTTCCCCACTACTATATTTCAGAAGCAGGCTGTTTGGCATCTTTCACTGAGAGATCTCAGTGCGGCATCTTCCAGCTACCACTGGCCCCAGAGTTTGCACTATTGTGTGTCTTCTAGAAAGACAATCATTGAATTTTAGACTTTGTTTCCCAGTGGTAGACCTATAAAATTCAGTGAGGTATATTGCTGGTGGTCTTAATTCTTAGATTTAGGGATAGACAGAGAGGTTCTGAAAATATCTCATATACTTAACAAGAACCTTTGTATGTTTTTTTTCCCCTGATAAAAACTCAGAGGTCCCTATCTTGTTAAATCCAATTATACTGCAATTACTTTCAAATTTTTAATTGAAAAAATGCTTACTTCATTAACAGCTTCTTTCAACCTCCATCTTCTCTCCCCCACACTTGAACATTTTTTATTTATTTTTAATGAGAAGGTGTTTGGCATTCAGTTCTGAGCTCCTTTTTCATTCTTGGATCTTATTGCAATATCTAGGGATTCTCATGTCTCACCTGTTCCCTGGATTATGGGAATGGAGCAATATCTTGTCCCAGGAGCAGATTTATAACAGCTTTTTTTTTCTTAAGAAGTAGAAACTCTTTGATTCACTTCCACCACCAGCAACTCTATCATGAGTAATTCTGCAAGGCTAGCACTTAAACTAATGAATCCTGGCCTCTCCTGGAGGCAACCTATTTCCCCTCCTGATGTTCTAAATTACTGATAATAACCTAGCAATTTAAAATATCCTCTTGGAGGAAGGCACCCTCAATAGAAAGAATGATCTTTTCTAAGACTTCCTTCATTCAGCAACTGGAATGACAGCAAATCTCATTGCGACTGTGGTAGGCTTATTTTTCCCCCTCTCAGTGCCTTGATGAATTTTTGGAGGAAGGAAAGAAAGAACCCAAAACACAAAACACTTCCCTTTTTATTTCACTACCCAGATGTGGTTCTAATGGCTAGTTCTTATGCCTCTGTGTGGGATCACACCCATTAAAACAGTATAATCCACATATGCCATTAGGGACAGTTCCATCTGTACTCCTGAAATCCTTGGATCCTAGTATCTAGATCTGAAAAGGACAGAAGCTACCATCAATTTTGACTCTAGCTCTTTACAGATGAGAAAACTGAGGACTGGAGAAATTAAATGATTTCCCCAAGGTCATGCAGATATTAAGAAACAGAGCCATAGCTGAACCTGGAGAATGATTCTATTTGGTCTGGAAGTAGCTTATGGACATGTCATCTGCATTGCATTGAATTCAGAATTGAATAAAAAAATTAGGCTCGAGACAGACACTCTTCAATGCTGAGTACCTTGCTTTACCTGGGTACAGGTGCATCTCAATTTGGTACATTCATTCCTTAAACGTAAGAGAGAGTTTTCTTTGAAGACCCTTTCTGCCAATATCTGATCCCAGTATATTTTTTATAGATATAGAGAAGCAAGCATGATGTGAAATCTTGTTTGACAATGAAAAAGGAACAACAAAGACTGACCTTAGGTAGATTATCTCCATTGCCTTTCATAGCTAAAAAAACAGTAAATTCATACCTCCAGAAAATTGGTTCAGGTGCTATGTTTTATTTTAACTATTTATAATTGGGGAGGGTATCAGAGCTCTGATCCCAGTATACATATCACATATTTGGTTCTTGATCCCTCCTAAAGGTATCTATATGTGCAGTGCGACTGAGAGCTAGTTATTTTTGATGGATTACAGTGTAGCTGCAGGGCAGGGAGCTCAAACCCTTTGGGTCACATTGGTAGGGCTTCAAGAGACTTTGAGACCTGAAAAAAATTCATTATAGCTAGACCTGGGGAGAGATTTTGACTACTGTTTTTAGGTTCTCTTTCTCTCACCTCCAACCTAGATAGAAAGAATCCCACCAAATTATAATCTTCCCTACCCCCTTCTACAGACATACACACTAACTGAATATGAAAATTGGTCTCTAATTGTTGGATATAAGCTTGACTAGCTTTGAATTAACAGTTAAAGCTGTATTCATTAATCTGAACAGGGAAGAGCAGGCAGCCTGTCACAACATAGCTCAGTTCAGTAGTCATGCAGAGCAGGTGAGAGAATGGAAGGCATTTACAAAGCACAGCAGCTGATCTCAATCAGCCTCCATAACCTAGTGATGAAGAAGGAAAAGCAACCTTTTGCAATATGCCCCAAAGACTAATGGTGTATCTACAGGTCCATATAGTCTCATGGGACAGCATACCAGTGATGGGCAGTTATTCAGAAAAATTGACCCTTAGAAACTGCCAGTGCTTTCTGAAATGGAGTGCTAACAATACGCATTCAAAACAAAACAAAGCAACAACAAAACTTGTCACTGAGCATTTATCCTTTTCAGAGAGCTTTCAGGGAGGGGAGAGGAAGGGATATCCCTTAGGGAAATAAGTAAATTCATATTATTTGATTAAGATAATAGGATAAGTAAAAGAAACGGGATAAATCTAGTAGATAAAATTTAACTTCACTGATATCTTTCCCTATGCCATGGAATATACTTGAGCTGAACCCTTTTAAAGGGAATGAAGAGCTTTTTGTTTTGTTTTGTTTTCCAAAACATCTTTGACTGAAACTCTAAATAGATCCTAAAAAGACAGGACCCACAACAAAAAAATGAAACAATTTTTCAGCAAGATATCTTTGTGGAACTTAAGAAAAAGGTCAATCATGTGGGTAAAAGGGAAATGTAGCCCAGTAGAGGTAAGAGAGCTGGGGAAGTCACCTGCCAGGGTCCTAATGCAGTTCTGCCAGCAGTAAGGATCCCAACCCCAGGTCCTAGAGTAAGGATTTGAGCTGTGGGAAGCTGCAGTATTGAACTACCCTAGTGCAGATAGACAATTGGGAACACTAGAAACACCAAAGCTGTAAACCAGGGACCAGAACCCCAGGTCTCAGCAAAAAAGAGAGCTTGTAACTATACATCCTATACTACAGGATCATAGCTCAACAGACAAAAGGATGGTAAAAACAAAAAAAGCACTAACCATTAAGAGCTACTATTCTGATGGGGTGATAAAAAACACCATCTCAGAAGAGGAAAGCAGTGACAAATTGTCTACATGTGAAATCTCAAAGGGCTTGATGAACTGGTCTCAATTCCAAAAAGACCTCTTGGAAGAGTTCAAAAAGAATTTTAGAAAACCAAAAAAGAGAGGAAAGAAGAAACATAGAGAAAATACATGAGAGATATGTAGGAGAATTGTGAAAAGTTATCTGAAGAATACAATATCTTTAAAAGTAAAACTTACCAGTTAGAAAAATTTAATCAATTGGAAAGGAAACAAAACATGATAAGTTAAGAAAATAAAACATTAAAACTAGAATTGGACAAATAAAAATGAATGTGAGACACTGAGATTCTATTAAACAAAACCAAAAGTCTGAAAAAAATAGAAAAAAGACCCCAAAAGTACCTCTTAGAAAATTGTCCAACCTGAAAAATAGATCCAAGAGAGATAAATTATGAATTATTGGTCTAGCTGAAAGCCAGAATCAGAAAAAGTACCTGGACAATATCAAGCAGGAAAATACTATGGAGAACTGCCTTAATGTCTTAGTACAAGAAGATAAAATACTCCTTGAAAGACTCTATAGATCACCCCCAGAAAGAGATCCCAAAATAAAGAGATCCTAAGAAAAATTGTAACCAAATTTCAGAATTCTCAGCTAATGCAGCAAAAAGCAGCCAAAAGAAACAATTTAAATATAAGGAAATCCCAGTTAGGATTATTCAGGACTTATCAGCTTCAACATTAAAAGATTGGAAGGTCTAGAATATGAAATTCCCACTGCCCTGCAAATTTAGCATATTCTTTCAGGGGAAAAAGTACTTTTCAATGAAATATAGGACTTTCAAACTTACCTGATAAAAAGATAGAAGTGAACAAAAAACATGATCTTCAAGCACAAGATTCAAGAGATGAGTAAAAAAGTAAATGGGAGCTGGGAGGGATTGTTAGTTAAATCTGCAAAACTATTTCTCTCATGAAGATTGAAAAGCACACATTTAGACAAAAGAATGAAGGTATCAATTGACTGTGATGTGATCAAACCTTTAGCTCTTGAGTAATTTTGCTTTACATGATACTTTAGCTCATGAGAATTATATTTTTATGGGGGATATTTGGAAAGAGGGTGTAGTATAAATTGATTAAAATTTGATGATGCTTATTACTCCTAAGAATTTGTATTTTAATGGGACAATTGAAGAGAGTATACTTGACAGATATTATGAATATGAAATGATTATGAGTTAAGAGTGGCTTAAAATCGCTCACTCAACCAACCTTTGAGAATTGTACTGTCAGAATAGATAGAGGCTGTGGGTACAAGAAAGATTTAACACAATCAAGATTGAAAGCAAAGATTATATGAGGAGAAAAGTCATTAAAGAATAATTAACACCTCATGAAGAGGGACAAAGACCTATTAAAGTAGAGGGAAAGAAAGGAGCATGGTGAGCACTGATTTGGCCCAAAGAATGAATTCCCAACTGGTTTTAAAATTTTATCCTACTCTATAAGGGAAATAGGGAAGGGAGGGGAAAGAAAGGGAAGGGACAAATAAAAGCCAGGATGAAAGTAAAAATAAAGGTGAAGTTAGTTAAGAAGAAAAGTAAAAGGGGAAAGGGAGAAGGAAAGGGAAAAGGGTTGATGGAAAGAAGATCTGATTAATAAGCAAGAATCAGAGGCAAAACATTGTACAAGAGGGATAAGGGGAAAGGAAAGAGAAAAGTATAAATGGTGAAAGAAAGCATGGAGAAAAATGCAGAGTTAGTAAACATAACTGTAAATGTGAATGGAATGTTTTTTCATTTTCATATTTCCCCCCTTTGGTTCTAATTTCTTTCACAACATGACTCATATGGACATATGTTAAATGCAAGTGTACATGTATAACATTTACCAGATTGTTTGTCACAATGGGGAGGGGGAGGGAAGGGTGGTAGAAAAATGTGGAACTCATTTGCAAATGGATGAATGTAGAAGACTAGCTTTTTAAGTAAATGGAAAAAATAAATTAAATTGAAACAAATGAAACCACAATGGACAGGACTTCAGTAAACCCTGTAAAGATTTGCAAAAAAGTGATGCTGAGTGAAGTTAGTAGAACCAGAAGAACATTGTACATACTAACAACCACATTGTGTGATGATCAATATGATAGACTTAGCTCCTCTCAGAATATATTAATCAAAGAATTATAAAGGACATGTTATAGAAAATGCCATCCACATCCAGAGAAAGAACTATGGAGTCTGAATGCAGACCAAAGATGCATTCAGATCAATTTAAAAAAAAATTATGCATTATATACATAAAAAACCTCTTGTGGATTTTTCTCAGTTTGATTTGATTCTTCTTTTAAACATGATTAATTTGGATATAAGTTTAATACAGTTATATATATTTATATGTATTACCTATATTAGAATGCTTTCTATCTGGGGAAGGGGAGGGATAAGAGGGAGGGAGAAATATATGAAACGCAAAACTTTACCTGCAAAAAATGATTTCTGAAAACTATCTTTGCATATAATTAGAGAACTAAATAAATAAAATATTAAAAAGGAATAATCTTAATTTTTTTAGTCACTCTCTCTCACCAATGACTCCAAAGTTACTGACATCATGTTTGCCACTACTGAGAGCTTTCTATATGTCTATAATGTTTTTCAAAGATAGACATTTTTCCTTTAGGGAGATTGTCTGAGAGAAGAGCATCGTTTATTTGCGCACACCCAAAGTAGATGGAAAAATGGTGAATTTTGATCTTAAAGAAATATTAGCAAAGATATTACAAGTTATTACTGGGATGATTAACCATGATCAGGTAGGATTTATACCAGGTAGGCAGGGATGGTTCAATTTTAGGAAAAGAATCAACATAATTAAACACATCAATAACAAAACCAAGTGAAATCATATGATTATCCCAATAGATACTGAAAAATTCTTTGATCCATTCCTGTTAAAAAAACCCCTAGAGTATAGGAATGAAGGAAAATTTTCTTAAAATAATTAGTATCTATCAAAAACCAATAAATATTATATGTAATGGGGATAAACTAGGAACATTTGCAATAACATTGGGGTGGAACAAGGATGCCCATTATCACCAGTACTATTTGATATACTATTAGAAATGTTAGCTTTAGCCATAAGAGAAGAAAGAGAAATTGAAGAAATTAGAATTGGCAATTAGGAAGCAAAATGTTCACTTTTGTACACAATATGATAGTATACTTCAAGAACACAAGGAAAAAGTCCTTGAAACAATTAACAATTGAAGCAGAGTAGAAAGATAGGAAATAAACACATGAATCATCAGTATTTCTATAGATGAACAACAAAGCCCAAAGGCAAGAAATAGAAAAGAAATTCCATTTAAAGTAACTGTAGATAACATAAAATACTTGGGAACCTACCTCCCACAACAAACTCAAAAACTGCATGTACACAATTACAAAAGACTTTTCACATATAAAGGCAGATCTAAACAAATGGAAAAAAAAAATTTTCTCATGGTTAGGCTAAGCTAATATAATAAAAAAGACGATTCCCCCCAAACTAAATCATTTATTCAGTGCCATCCCAATCAGGCTATCAAACTATTTTACAAAGCTAGAAAAAATAGTAACTCATCTGGAGTAATAGTAATTCATTTTGAGCAATAAAAGGTCAAGAATATAAAGAGAATTGATTAAAAAATGCAAAGGAAAGTGGCTTAGCTGTACCAGAGCTAAAACTATCCTATAAAGTGGCAGTTTAAGAACGAGAGTAATGTGGATTAGAATAGATACAACAGAAACAGTAGTAAATGAATATAATAATCTACTGTTTTGAGAAACCCAAAATTTTAGTTTCTGTGACAAGAACTCACTAGTCAACAACAACTGCTGGAAAAACTGGAAAATAATATGGAAAAAACTTGGCATAGACCCACATCTCACATCCTATACCAAAATAAGTTCAAATTGGTACAGTATTTAGACATAAAAGCCAATTCCATAGACCAATTAAGAGATCAAGAAATACTTTATCTGTCAGATTTATGGAAAGGGGAGAAATTTATGACCAAACAGGAAATAGAATACATTGTAAATTTCAGAATGGATCATTTTGACTCTATTAAACTAAAAAATTTTTGTACCAATCTAACCAATGCAATCAGGATTAGGAGGAAAACAGATACTAGGAAATATTTTTCACAGCAAGTAGTTCTGATGAAGATCTTATTGAAAATATCTAGAGAATTGAATCAAATTTATAAGTTTACAAATTATTCCCAATTGATAAATGATCAAAGACCATGAACAGGCTGTTTCCAAATGAAGAAATTAAATGTATACTTATATGAAAAAATGTTCCAATTAATTACTGATTACAGAAATGCAAATTTAAATAACTATGAGGTATCATCTCACATTTGGCAGATTGGCTAACATGACAAAAAAGGAAAATGATCAATGTTGGAGAGATTGAGGGAAGATTGGGACTTGATTGCACTTTTGGTGGAGTTGTGAACTGCTCCAACCATGCTAGAGAGCAATCTGGAAATGTATCCAAATGGCAATAAAAGTGATAATACCCTTTGATCCAGAACTACCAATACTAGGTCTATATCCAAAAGAAATTAATAAAAATGGAAAAAGTCTCACATGTCCAAAAATATTTATAGCAACTTTTTTTTTGTAGTGGCAAAGAATTAGAAATTGAAAGGATGCCCATTGGGAAATGGCTGAGCAAATTATGGTAAACGGATGTTATGGTGTACTATTCTTCTATAAGAAACCATGAATGGTCAAATGTTGGAGAAGCATGGAAAGAATTACATGGACTAATTTTGAGTGAAGGGAAGAGAACCATGAGAACATTGTACATATTAAGAACATTGTGAGTTGATCAACTGTGAAGGCTGTAGCTCCTCTCCTTAGTTCAGAGATCTAGAACAACCTTGGGAGACCTGTTGTGGACAATGCCATGCTTATTCAGAGGGAAAAAAAAAACATAAAAGCAACACAGAATCTGAATGGATACTATGTTTGCTTCTTTAAACTTCTCTTATGTTTTTCCTTCCCATCCCATGGTTTTCTTTCTTTTCTCTTATTCCTAATTCCTCATATACAAAATGACTAATATGTAAATATGTAAAACGCAAATGTACATGCATAAATTTTACTAGACTTCACTGCCAAGGGGAGGGAGGTGGGAAGAGAGGGTGGTAGGAAAATATGTAACTTATAAATATGCAAGTAGATGAATGTTGAAAAACTTCCATAGCACATAACTAGAAAAATAAAAGAAAATATCAATTATAAAAAAGAATGATGGGGGTGGCTAGGTGGTGCAGTGCATAGAGCACTGGCCTTGGAGTCAGGAGTAACTGAGTTCAAATCCAGCCTCAGACACTTAATAATTACCTAGCCGTGTGGCCTTGGGCAAGCCACTTAACCCCATTGCTTTGGAAAAAAAATCCTAAAAAAAAAAATAGAATGATGAATTTTGCCTAGCAAAATTGTCTCAATAAGATATCATCACTGTTAAAAATGTATGACCAGTAGCTCAAGTATAGATTCTGGAATATAATATGAATCCTAACTGACTTTTTTCAAGTCATTTAATCCTCCTCAATCTCAGTTCCCCCAATTTAAAAATGAAAATAATAATCCTGCACTACTCACCCAATAGAATTGTTGTTAGGATAAAGCAAAGTAGGAGAATATTTATAAATTACAAAGTAGTTTAAAAATGATGATAATATGTATAAAATTCCATTAAAGTCCCATTTTAATTCTCTCTATGGCAAGAAAATGATGATAGACTCTTGAAGACCATGCTTTTTGTAGACAAATACCCCTAATAAGTTGGGAAAGTCTTGACTATAGATCCTACAATGTACTATATGTTATGTCACTGATTTGAAAATCAGTCTAACCTTAAATTGATTTTTTAAAACAAATCAAAGATAATACTTCACATTATCACTATTAGGTTTCTCCTTGTCATCATCAACTTATTGTTTGATCCAATAAATTTCTCTTCTAATCCAGTATATTAGTATTCAACCCAACTCATTTAGAGGGGTTGGATGTAAGTAGATTAGAGGGCTTTAATCTTAAGATACTCAATGCCCTACTCTATTAATTGATCAGGTAGTGATCATAAATCAAATGGCAAAATATTTAACTAGGACAGAACAATATGACCATTTCTTCCATAGCTAAATGAAAGCAAACTTCCACATATTCAGCAATAAAGTCAGAGTTAGGACCTCCTTCCTTATACTCTCTAAAGCTGATGATCTAGGGTGAAGAGAAGTTTCACTTTTTGGAACTATTAGACTTTTCAGTACTTTGCCTTCCTCTTGAAAGTCAACTGTGACTCACTCTTTCTGGACTCTGTCACCTACAGAATCACACCATGAATTCCCTCTTCTCTATTTCTCTACCCTGCACCTGTTACTTTAATATAGAAGTTCTCTCCTATGCCATGGCACTCTGCCCCTTTATCTAACATCTGCTGAAACTCCACATGAAATTTTCTCTGTTTCCATAAATGCCATACAATGAAGATCTTCCTACCTCTGTTACTTCCTTGGGGAAGCATCATTGCTCTTCTAGAATATCACTATTGAGGGCCAACATGCCTCAGGGCTAGTCAACACATACTTAGCACTTTGTCAATAACTTTCACAGTTTTACTTTGCTGATGCAAAATAAATACATTAAGAAGCAAACAAGTGTTTCTCAAATAGCTCTAAGACTTCTACATTCAACCTTGCAAATGAAAGGACCCAAATCTTTATTTTTATCTGAATTACATTTTCCTGCCCATGATGGAGGTGAAAAAGTGGATTCAGTGGGGTAGAGTTCTGAGTTTGTAACAGGAACACATTTATTTGAATCCTATCTTAGGCCCATATCAGCTGTATGACCCAGGGCAAATCACTAACCCTGTTTGTAAAATGGATATCATAGTATCAATCTTACAATGATATTGTGAAAATCAAATGAAATAATATTTGTTTATAAGTGCTTTGAAAATCTTAAACCAACATATAAAAATTGCTATTATTAAGCACATTTCTATTTGACTTTCATATAAATGCATATGTCCCTTTCTATTCACCTTTGTATAGTTCTACCTATTCCTGATTTCACTTCTGATATATTGTCAGAAGATTCAAATTACCTTAAAGCTCCAAATAAAATTCAAGAAGTTATTTAAAGTCCTTGAATGGGATAGGTAAAAGGTGTTAGCCTCTAATAACAACCTTATATCATAGTAACATTCACAGTCTGCCACTTTCATAAGTTTTACGTTGATGGTTAACATCATTTTCATATTTCATAAATATAGCAGATATACCTTCATCAAAGTCATTAGTAAAACATGTTGAATAGAAAAGAGCTAAAGGCTGAACCTTGTGGCATTTTTAAGTCACCTTATTCTCATTTGACATGGACACTTTAGTCATGGCTCTGACTTTAGTTAGCCAGACAATGAAGAATTCACTTAATGATGTCATCATACAGTTGGCATCTCCATTTTCTACAGAAGAAAATCATGAGATTCTTTATCAGATCCTTTCCTGAGATCTGGATATAATATGTCCACATCATTTCATTGATGTTCATGTTCATTAACCATATCAAAAAAAGGAAATGACATTACTCTTGCATGGTCTTAAGCAACACATACTGGCTTATAGTTTATACTTCTTCCTGTCTTGTTACAGACTAAGAAAGGATCAGAATTCCATAATTCAGTCATTATAGGGTAAGGCAAAACTTTCCCTTATCTGATATTGATGTTGCCAGGGGAAAAGCCCATGAGATTTGTGTTCCTGATCCAGCCCTGGTATAATACATTTCCTAAGTCAGGACTTATGAGATATGTGTTATTACTGAGATTATTAATCACAATCCTGTACAAAGACTAATGCTTTTAGAGACAACCATGGAAGAAGGTGAAGCAAGCAAGCATGATTAAAGGAGAGGTAATCACCAAACAAAGAAAAGTCTGGGAAGATGGGCAAAGGGTAGTGTAATAAGGTTCTGGATAGAGTTAGACACAGATGGATAAGAATTAATTGGTCTTTATATGTCAAGTTGTTCAATAAATATTTATTAATTTTATTTATTTATTTGTTAATTAATTTATTTGTGAGGCAATGGGGTTGTGACTTGACTGAGGTTATACAACTATTAGTATCAAGTGTCTGAGACCAAATTTGAACTCAGGTCCTCCTGATTCCAGGGCCAATGCTCTATTCACTGCACTACCTAGATATCCCTCAGTAAATATTTATCAAGTGTCAATTATGTGATAATCAGAGGTTATAAAAAGAGGTCAAAAGGATCCTTCCAATAGGACAAATTTAGAGGGGGCAGAAAGTTGTGAGATTTGACCTTGTGTATAGGTCAAGGTTTAGAACTTATGCTGACTTGAGCTGAAGGGATTAAAAAAAAAGATAAGGAATATCACTGGTGGCTAAATTGATATTCAGATTCATCACCAGCAGGATGAAAAGGGTTTTACTATTTCAGAGGTATCTTGGAAATCTTAAATTAGATTTTGATATATTTTTTATTTAACAAAGCAGGAAATCTGTTATAATATTTTTCCTTTCTTTTCCACCATTTTAAGGATAAATATCTTAATTTTGCTTGAACTTGTCTTCAAGGTCATAGACCTATACTGGAAGTATTTATCTTCCTTCTGAAAAATGGAAGATTAGCCTATTTTGAATACCTGGGTACTCATTTAACATAATTCTTCAAGAATGGAGAGGTACTGTGGTGTTGCAGGTAGAATATTGATTTTGGAGAAACGGGTCTGAATCCTACCTTACATATTTATTACTTTTGTGTTCCAGGGCAAATCTCTTTTTTTCCATTCAGTTTCTTAATCTGTTAAATTGGGACACTAATAGTTCCTATCTCATAGAGCTGTTATGAGGATCAAGTTAAATAAGGTAATGTAAGCCATTTAAAATTTTTAAAGCACTATATAATGTGATATATTGAAAGGTAAGGTATAAACAAAAGTTAATATTAGAGTATGGAAAAACCATATGTAGCTAGGGGGTAAGTAGGAAAAATCTTGTGTAAGATATGTATTTGAACAAGATTTTAGGTAGAATTTCAAAGAAAGATAAATGGGATTCTGCAGAACACTTTGGAACAGTACCCAAAAGGGCTATAAAATTACATATAGTTTTGAACTAACAATACTACTACTACTACTACTACTACTAGATTTTTATCCCCAAAATATCAAAGAAAAGGAAAAAAAGGAACTATTTGCACAAAAGTATTTTAGTATGTCTTTTTTTGGTGATTACAAACTTGGAAATTAAGATTATGCTCATCAATTATAGAATAGCTACATAATTTGTGTTATATGATTTTGATGGAATAAATACTTTTGCTCTGTAGTGCATGATGAGCAGGATGGATTCAGAAAAAAATATGGGATGACTTATATGAATTAATGCAAAATTAAATGATCTGAACAAAAAATACACTGTTCACAGTTAAAATAATATTGCAATGATGGTCAACTGTGAAAGATTTAGTTTTTGTGGTCAATATTCTGATCAATATGATAATCCAAGAAAATTTCAGAGGCACCAAGATGGAAAAATACTATCCACCTTCTGAAAGGGATCTAATGATCTCTGAGGACACACTGTAACATACTTTTTTAACTTTATGTCTTTTTATTTATTTATTTATTCATGCATTCATTTATTTATTTGCAATATGGCTAATATGGAAATGTTTTACATGAATAATTAATATCATGTTATTTGCCTTCTCAATGGGTGAGGGAGGGATAGGTTAGAGGAAAATAATTTAGAATTCAAAATTAACAAAAAATAATCAGTTTTAAAATTGAATTAGGGGAGCTAGGTTGTACAGTGGATAGAGCACTGGCCTTGGATTCAGGAAGACTTGAGTCCAAATTCAGTGACCTTGGGCAAATCACTTAATCCTACTGCCTTGCAAAAACTAAAAAAAATTAAGAATTAATAAAGATGGAACCAAGATGACTGCTAAACTCAGGATCTCACTTTAGCTCTCTCAAATTCCCCTCAAGCATCTTGAAAATAATGCACTTCAAATCAAATTCTGGAGAAGCAGACTTGACAAAAGGTTGAGTGAAACAATTTTTTCAGTCAAAGACTGAATTTAGGAGATTGGCAAGAAAGATGTGTGTGGTTTCAGGCCTCAATTACAGGGTAGCCCAGGCTATATCCTGACAAGCCAGTTGAGGACTTGGAGGCAGCTCTATGAGTAACAGAATCAGTTTAGAGATCTTTCAGCTCATAGATGGTAAAGGGTTAGAAGATTACAAGGGACCTTTGCTGGCCCTGGGGGCAAGACCTTATCCCCTCTGGTCATATGCCAAATTAGAAATCTTGAAAAATCAAAGGAAAGATTGATTAATTGAAAATAAGAAAGCCATTAAACTAATATATAAAACTAGTAGCTGGTTTTATGAAAAAAATACCAATAAAATATTTGGAAAATTGGTTGCTTTGATTTAAAAAAAAGAAAGAAAATAAATTATTAGTATCAAAAATGAAAGGGGTGAATTCATCACCAATAAAGAAGAGATTAAAGCAAATGTTAGGAGCTATTTTGTCCAATTGTATGCCAATAAATCAAACAAGCTAAATAAATAGATGGATATTTAAAAATGTATAAATTGTTTTACAATGGAATCAAGATGACAGAGAGGAAACATGACCATCTCTAAACTCTTCTAGACTTCCCTTAGAAACAATGTTAAGGAGACATCTAAATAGATTCTGGAGTAACTGAACTCCCAAAACCAAGAGTGGAATATTTGCCAGCTTCAGAAAGACCTGTCTCACTTGGACAAAGGGGAATGTGGCCTGGTCCAGGGAACAGAACCCATCTCAGAAGTGGAGACTAGTGCATGTCATGGCAGGGTATAGAAGAGGAAAGTCTGAGTTTAACTTGCTTATCATCAGATCTGATGATGAGATCTACTGAGAAGCCCCTGGATCCTGACTCAGGAACTCAGTCACATGACAGGTCAGCTGGGAGAGTTCCAATACAGGAGACGCTGGTTGGCCTCAGGGTAGCTAGGCATGATGGATAGAGTACTGATCTTAGAGTCAGGAGGATAGTTGGAATTTAGCCTCAGATACTTTTCACTTTCTAGCTATGTGACATTGAGCAAGTCACTTAGCTCTGATTGCCTTACATGCAAAATCATCTCCAGTCATGCTGATTCATATCTGGCCACTGGACCCAGATGGCTCTGGGGGTGAAAATGAGACTGGTGACTTAGCCCAGCACTCTCTCACTCAAATCCAATTCATGGCTTATCTTGACATCACCTAACTGATGCTGTGGCCTTCTTTGAAAATGAAGGACCAAAAAAAAGTTAGCATTCCCAATGTGGTCTTCAAGCAGGACCCTCCCCCATCAGAAAAAAAACTTGGGACAGTGACCCTGTCACCCAGGAGCAGAGCTCAAAATGAGTAAGAGAAGTCAGAAAAAAACCTTGATGATAGAAAACTACAATGCTGGTTAGGAAGATCACAACACCATCTCAGAAGAGAATGATAAAGAAAATATTACATATAAAGCCCCCAAGGAAATTATGATTTGAAGCCTAGCCCAAAAAAGACTTTGAGGACAAGCTCAAAAAGGATTTTAAAAATCAAGTAGAAAAAAATATGAAGAGAAATGCCAGAGAAATTTAACATCTTGCAAAAGGAAGTACAAAAATTGACTAAAGAAAACAAATACATTAAAAATACAATTAGATAAATAGACAAATAAAATAATTCCTTCAAAAATTAGGAAAATGGGAAAAGAAAATTGCTCCTTTAAAATAGAATTGAAGGAGATACAAAAGTTAACTGAAAAATGATTCCTTGAAAAATAGACTTGGGAGAAAGGCTCTGCTCCCTGGGTTTGGAGGGGGTGGCCTGCCAGAAGGGTGGCCCGCCAGAGTGAAAGAGCTTCAGCCTCCCAGAGACAGCCCCAGGGCACTGGAAGCCACGGCTCACAGCAGCAGGGGAGTTTCCTGAGCTACGCCCTGGGGAGCATCAGGCACAAATTGGGGGAACAGCATAGGGGACCTCTGCCAGAGTGAGCACCTGAAGCCCAGCCCTCGGGGTACACAGCAAGCAGGGAGCATCAGCATGGCCAAGGCAGACCAGGAAATAGAAGCAGGCTGAGCCAGTAAGCAGGAGCCCCCAGGGCATGAGCCCATTGAACTCAGGGAGGGAAGTGAAGAGAGAGAAACTGCAGAGCTCTGCCCCTGGAACAAGAATCTGGGGCTCTGACCACATTCAGATCCTGATTGCAGTCTAGGCTCTCCCCAATAGAACAGCAGGGCCACCCCCCCCACCTCAGCTCTGTGGCAGAGGGGGGCGCATATGGTGATTCACAGACCAGGAGGGAGCACAGAGCCTCACACACTGAGACCCTTGTGGGAGTGTCCCAAAAGCTCAGGAATCACCCCTAAAACAGGCTTAGGCTGGGAAAATGAGCAAACAGAGAAAAAAGAGGAACACCACTGAGAAATATTTTGCATATGAGCCCAAGAAGGATCAAAACACTCAGTCTGAAGATGAGGAAGCACAAGCTCCTGCATCTAAAGACTCCAAGAGAAACAGAAATTGGGCTCAGGCTATGACAGAGCACAAAAAAAGACTTTGAAAATAAAATGAGGGAGTTAGAAGAAAAACTGGGAAAAGAAATGAGAGAGATGCAGGAAAAACATGAAAATGAAGTAAGCAGACTAGTCAAGGAAATCCAAAAAAATGCTGAAGAAAATAGCAAGCTAAAAACCAGCTTAGGTCAAATGGATAAAACAGTTCAAAAAGTTATTGAGGAGGAGAATGCTTTAAAAAGTAAAATTGGCCAGATGGAAAAAAGAGATAAGAAAGCTCTCTGAGGAAAACAAATCCTTCAGACAACGAATAGAACTCAGGGAGATTGATGAATTTACAAGAAATCAGGAATCAATACTTCAAAGCCAAAAAAATGAAAAATTAGAAGAAAATGTGAAACATCTCATTGAAAAAACAACTGATATGGAAAACAGATTTAGGAAAGATAATTTAAAAATTATTGGAGTATGTGAAAGTCATGATCAGGTAAAGAGCCTTCACATCATTTTCAAAGAATTACTACAGGAAAATTGCCCTGATATCCTAGAAGCAGAGGGAAAAATAGAAATGGAGAGACTCCACCAATCCCCCCGAGAAAGAGATCCCAAATAACCAACCACTAGGAATATTATAGCCAAGTTCTAGAACTCTGAAGTCAAAGAGAAAATATTACAAGCAGCCAGAAGGACACAATTCAAATATTGTGGAGCTGCAGTCAGGATCACAAAGGAATTAGCAGCAACTACGGTAAAAGTGCATAGGGCTTGGAATATAATATACTGGAAGGCAAAAGAGGTTGGAATGCAACCGAGAATCAACTACCCAGCAAAAATTAATGTCCTTTTCCAGGGAAAAAGCTGGATTTTCAATGAACCAGGGGATTTTCAAATGTTCCTGTTGGAATGGCCAGAGCTGAACAGAAGATTTGATCTTCAAATACAGGACTTAGGTGAAGCATAGAGATTGGAGGAGAAGGGGAAAATATGAGGGACTTAATGATGATGAACTGCATGTATTCCTGCATAGAAAAATGACACTGATAATACTCATATGAACCTTCTTAGTTAATAGAGCAGGTAGAAGGAGCTTTTATAGTTGAAGCACAGGAGAAAGCTGAATTTGAAGATAAAATATGGTGTAAAAATGGAGTCAATAGAAAAAAAAGGGAAATGTGATGGGAGAAAGAAAAAGGAGAGGGGGAATAGGCCAAGATATTTCATATAATAAGATTTTTCTTTATTATCACAATGAACTATTACAATGTTATAAAAGGGGGGAATTCAAGGGGGCATGAGGGAATCTTCACTCTCATTAGAGGTGGTTAGGAGAGAAAACAGCATATATACTCAATGGGGTATAGACATCTGGAGTAAGAAGGAGAGGGGGGACAGGGGGAAGGGGGGATGTGAGTGATAGAAGAGAGGATGGACCATGGTGGGGAGAGTGATCAGATATAACTCATTTTCTCTTTTACTTCTTGCAAGGGGCTGGGTTTGGATGACCTGTCCGGGACCATAGGGCCAGGTGGATCCTGGACCTAAGGGGTGGTAAGGGGGGCTCGGGGCCTCTTGGCTTCAGGGCCAGGGATCTGTCTGCTGCTCCACTCAGCTACCCTACAGCAGATTCAGAGTGAAAGGAAAGAGAAAATACAGTACATGGTAGTGGAGAAATATGAAAGCCGGGCGTTGTGATCAGCAATGGCAGCGGTGGAAAAATCTGGGAGTAACTTTTGTGATGGACTTATCATAAAGAATATGATCCACCTACGACAGAGTTGTTGGTGTTGGAACAAAGAATGAAGCACATTTTTTATTATTATTATTTGGGGGGGGTGCAGGGCAAATGGGACTGGGTGGCCTGCCTGGGGCTGCATAACAGGGTGATAGTTGGGTGCCTGAGGCCGGATTGGGATCCAGGTGCTCCTGGCTCAAGGGCCAATGCTTTGTCTGCCACCCAGCTACCCCTACTATTATTACTATTTTACTTTTTTTTTTTTTTTTTTGGTTTTTGCAGGGCAGTGGGGTTGGGGTGGCTTGCATGTCACACAGCTGAGTGCTTATTGGATGTACAGGGCCAGATATGGCCTCGGGTGCTCCTGGCTCCAGGGCTGGTGCTCTATCCATTGTGCCACCTGGCCATACCTACAATTATTACTATTTTTTTCATTTTAATTTTTTCTCTCCCCTTTATCGTTCAAGCGAGTCTATATTTTTTGGAGGGAGGGCGTATTTTGTTTACTCTTGAACAAGAATATTTTATTAATGTATAAAAAATTATTTGTACAAAATGAGAATAAATAAACATTAAATTAAAAAAATAGACTTGGGACTTCTTGAGTCGAGCCAAGATGGTGGCTCAAAGCTAACGTGCCCTGAGTTTTTCTTGAGACAATTTTAAATGAAGTCTTTACATAGATCATAAAGCTATAAATCCAAACAAAAAAAAGATTGAAACAATTTTTCAACTCAATATATCATGGAGGATCTTCAGTAAAATCTTTCTTTTCAAGGTTACAGGGGAAATATAGTCCAGTGTAGTTGGGAGAACAGCAAGCCAGTGGGAAGCTCTTAGCCATAGCACCAGTCAGGACCCAGCTCAACAAGCCACTTCCATAGCAAGCTAGCAAGGAGGATCTCAACCCCAGACAATCACTGAGTCTTGGGAATCCTGGCGCAACAGACAGGACTGGTTTGGAAACCAACCACTGCTTAGGCAAAGCCTGGGCACAAAAGAGGAAACAAAACTCTGAAGAGGCAACACCTGGGATGCACAGGCAATAACTTGGCAAGCAATAAGTCAGGAAGCAGATCCCATTTGAACACAGAAAGCTTGGGACTTTACTACCTGAAACTTAGGAGCAGAGCTGAAGTATCAAAAAGAGCAAAAAATAAAAACCAAAAAGAGCATAATCATAGAAAGCTACTATTCAAAAAGGGCTGATAAAAATGCCATGTAAGAAGAAAAAAACCAGTGATAAATTGCCTACATATGAAGTTTCAAAGGAATTTATGAAGTGTTCTCAAAGCTAGAATGTCAAGGAATTGCTTAAAAGGATTTTAAAAACCCTAAGAAGAAATGAAGAAGAAAAATGGAAATAAAAAGAAATTAGAAGCATGCAGGAGAATTATGAGGAAATCAACATTTAAAAGTCAAAATTACCAACTGAAAAAAGAATATAAATCAACAAAAAATAAAATCAACCAACTGAAAAAAGAAATACAACTCCTCAAAAGTAAAATTAACCAACCGGAAAAAAGAAAATAACTTATTCTAAAGTAAAATTAACTGACTGAAAAAGAAAACAAAAAAAAAACTAACTGAAGGAAATAAAACACCTACCATTAGAATTGTACTAATGGAAACTAATGACTCAATGAGGTACCAAGATTCCATCAATCAAAACCCAAAGGCTGAAAAAAAAATAGAAGAAAATGTAAAGTACCTTTTAGGAAAAACAACCTAGAAAATAGATCTAGGAAAAATACTTTATGAATTAATGGTCTTTCTGAAAGCCTCAATCAAAAAAAAAAAAGCCTGGAAATGATCTTTCAGGAAATTATCATGAGAAAATTACTCTAATATGCTAGAACAAGAAGACAAAATAGTCATTGAAAGAATTGACAGAACACCTCAGAAAGAGACCCTAGAATAAAAACCCCAAGGAATATCATAGTCAAAATCCAGAATTCTCAACTAAAGGATAAAATCCTGTATGTAGTCAAATAAAAACAAAAAAAGAATTAAAATACCAAAGAACCACAATCAGAATTACATAGGACTTACTAGGTTCAACAGTAAAGAATGAGAGGGCCTGAAACATGATATTCTGGAGAATTCACTAACCTGAAAAAATCCACAAATTCTTTTAGGGAAAAACAATGAGCTTTTTTTTTGGCAAGGCAGTGGAGTTAAGTGGCTTGCCCAGGGCCACACAGCTAGGTAATTATTATGTGTCTGAAACAATGAGCTTTTAATGAAATGGAGTACTTCCAAAATTTTCTGATAAAATGTTCAGGACTGAAGAGAAATTTTGACTTCCAAATATGAGTCTCAAGAGATGCATTTAAAAGGTAAAAGGAAAGGGGGGAAATGATAGGTAAGATAATTAAATGGTATATACATCCTTACGAGTATAGAAGTATTATTAGTTGAACTCTTGAGAATTGTATTTATCTTAGGATAGTTAAAAAAACATACTTAAAGGGAAGGTATGGTCTAGGATGACTACAGAACTGTTGAGCCTTTAAACAATAACTTAGTTAATGAGAGCAGGGAATTTTACTTAGAGGATATGGGTATGATTGGGTCTTGAAGCAATGTTGATTATGAGAATTGTATTTTTCTATTGGGGCAGAGGAAAAGAGAGAAATGAGAATGTCTGTACATAATTCAATCTTGAAGTGTACTTACTTTGCTAGATGTTTTAGGTAAGGAGGACTGTAGTATAGTAAGGACAGAGGGAGAGAGTGCACACAGAAGGGCTGGACATAAATAGATCATACAATGATCTTGCGTTACTCCATACTTTAGTTAACAAGGGTTGTAGTTCTATAGTTGAAGTACTACAGGAACAAGAGGGAGAGAATGTACCAAATATTTCAGGTAAGGAGGGTTGTAGTTCTATAGAAAAAGACGGAGAGGGTGAAACCAATACTTTGTTTAGAGTGGATAGTTGGAGTATATATAGATGGAGGGAGAGAGTGAACTTAAAGGAACTGGTCATGAATAGATCATGATGCAATTTTGCTTTTTTATTTATGTTTTGGCTACAATTGGAGAGAGTGTGTTTGGGTGGGGTATGAATGAAATGATTTTGCTTTTCATTTTGCTTTGGCTCATGAGGTTTGTATATCCACAGATGGTAATTGAAAAGAGGGTGGGGTATAAACTGCCTATAATTTGATGTTAATTATGGCTTAAAAAGTGTATTTCTCATGGGACAGAAGAGGGGAATATACTTAGCCAATGACTATGAGGCAGTATTGCTTGTTAATCAATGAATCAATCAACCCTTGAGAAACTCACTTCTATCAGGGCAAATAAAAGAAATATATTTTGACAGAGGGGCTGTAAGTACAAGACAAGGTTAAAATAATGAAGACTTGAAAAGTAGGACTATACTAGGAGAAGTCTAGGGATTAGAGGATAAGAAACATCACATGAAGAGACCCAAAGACTTATTATAGTAGAGGGAAAGAAGGGAGGGTGTGAACATTGGGTAAATCCTACTCTCAACAGATTTGACCCAAACAGGGAATAACATACATTTCCAGTTGGGTTTAAAAATCTACCCTACCCTTACAGGAAGTAGAGGGGTAAGGGAAATAAAAGGGAAGAAGGGACTAATAATGGGAAAGGTGAAAGTAAAAGTTAACATAAAGGTAAAGTTAAAATTAAATAGAAAAATTAAAGCGGAAAAGAGAATATAAATTGGTGAGGAGGGATAAGGGGAAATGAAAGAGAAAAGTTTAAATGGGGAAAGATAGCATGCAAAGTTAGTAATCTTAACTGTAAATGTGAATGAGATGAATTCTTCCATAGAATGGAAACAGATAGCAAAATTGATAAAAAACCAGAATTCTATAATACGTTGTTTACAAGAAATGCATTTGAAGCAAAAAGATACAAACAGGGTAAAAATAAAAGGCTGGATCAAGACATATTATGCTTTAGTGGAATTAAAAAAAAAATCCGTGGCTAGCAATCCTGATCTCAGACAAAGCAAAAGCAAAAATAGATTTCATTTGGGGTGGCTAGGTGTCACAGTGGATAGAGCACTGGCCCTGGAGTCAGGAGTACCTGAGTTTAAATCTGGTCTCAGACATTTAATAATTACCTAGCTGTGTGGCCTTGGCCAAGCTACTTAACCCCATTTGCCTTGCAAAAACCTAAAAAAAATATATGTCATTGAAAGGGATAAGGAAGGAAACTATATCTTCTCAAAATGGAAATGGAAATGGAAATGGAAATGAAGCAATATCAATATATCTATATCTATATCTATATCTATATATACAAGAAGGAAGTTAAGAAGGTGAATAGAATTTCAGAGAACTTAGATATGGTAGACTTCTGTAGAAAATGGAATGAGGTTAGAAAGAAATATACCTTTATACCTATATACCAGTTTATGCCACCTATATCAAAATTGAACATTTACTAGGGCATTAAATACCCAACAATCAAATGCAGAAAAGAAGAAATATTAAATGCATCTAATAAAAAAACATGGAAAGAAAAAACAAAATTAATTGGAACTAAATAGCCTAATTTTAAATATTTAATGGATCAAACAGCAAATCTTAGCAAATAACAATTTCATCAAAGATGACAATGATATAGCATACCAAAATTTTATGGGATGCAGTCAAAGCAGTTTTTAGGGGGAATTTTATATCCCTAAATGCTTATATGAATAAAATAGAGAAAGAGGAAATCAGTGAATTGTGCATGCAGCTGAAAGATTTTGAAAAAGAACAAATTAAAAATCCCCCCCCTTAAATACCAAATTAGAAATTCTGAAAATCAAAGGAGTAATAAATTAAATTGAAAGCAAGAAAACCATTGATCTGATAAATGAAACTGAGAGTCAGTTTGATGAAAAAAATACCAATAAAATAGAGAAGCCTTTAGTTAATATGATTTTAAAAAAAGAAAGAAGAAAACCATACTTGGGAGTCTATTTTCCAAGACAAACTCAGAATCTTTTTGAAAACAATTATAAAACACTTCTCACACAAATTAAATCAGATTTAAATCACTGGGCAAATATCAACAGCTCATGGATAGGGAGAGCTAATATAACAAAAATGACAATTCCACCAAAACTAAACTATCTGTTTAGTGCCCTACCAATCAAAATTCCAAAAAATTACTTTAATGAGTTAGAAAAAATTCTAAGTAAATTCATATGGAGAAATAAAAAGTCAAGAATTGCCAGGAGCTTAATGAAAAAAAAATGCAAACGAAGGTGGCTTAGCAATACCCGATCTAAAATTATATTATAAAGCATCAGTCATCAAAACTGATTGGTATTGGCTAAGAAATAGAGTGGTGGACCAGTGGAATAGACTAGGTGTAAAAGCAGGAGAGGATTATAGTAATCTGCTGTTTGATAAACCCAAAGAGCCTGGCCACTGGGATAAAAACTCCCTCTTTGATAAAAACTGCTGGGATAATTGGAAGTTAGTATGGAAGAAACTTAGATTAGACCAACACCTCACACCCTTTACCAAGATAAGATCCAAATGGTTACAGGACATAGACATAGAAAACAATACTATAAGCAAATTAGAAGATCAAGGACTAGTCTACTTGTCAGATCTATGGAAAGGGGAACAGTTTATGACTAAGGAAGAGTTGGAGAACATCACTAAAAATCAATTAGTTGATTTCGATTACATTAAATTAAAAAACTTTTGCACAGATATGTAATGAAGATCAAAAGAAAAGTAGTAAATTGGGAAACAATCTTTACAACTAATGATTCTGACAAAGGACTCATTTCTAAAATATACAGAGAACTGAGTCATATTTTTAAAAAAAAGCCATTCCCCAATTGACAAATGGTCAAAGGATATGCAAAGGCAATTTACATATGAGATCAAAGCAATCCATAGCCATATGAAAAATGCTCTAAATCATTAATTATTAGAGAAATGCAAATTAAAGCTTCGTTGAGGTACCACCTCACACCTCTCAGATTGTCCAGTATGATCAGGAAGGATAATGATCATTGTTGGAAGGGATGTGGGAAATCTGGGACACTATTACACTGTTGGTGGAGCTGTGAACTCATCCAACCCTTCTGGAGAGCTATTTGGAACTATGCCCAAAGGGCAACAAAAATGTGCTTACCCTTTGACCCAGAATACCACTATTGCGTCTATACCCTGAAGAGATGAGGAAAAAGGGTAAAAACATTACTTGTACAACAATATTTATAGCAGCCCTGTTTGTGGTGGCAAAGAATTGGAAATCAAGTAAATGTCCTTCAATTGGGGAATGGTTTAGCAAACTGTGGTATATGTATGTCATGGAACACTCTTGTTCTATTAGAAACCAGGAGGGATGGGATTTCAGGGAAACCTGGAGGGATTTACATGAACTGATGCTGAGTGAGTTGAGCAGAACCAGAAAAACACTGCACCCTAACAGAAACATGGGAGTGATGATCAACCTTGAAGGACTTGCTCATTCCATCAGTGCAAAAATTGGGAACAATTTTTGACTGTCTGCAAAGGAGCATACCATCTGTATCCAGATAAGGAGCTGTGGAATTTGAACAAAGTACAAGGACTATTCCCTTTAATTCGGGGAAAAAAACCCCAGATGTCTTATTGTCTGAGCTGGTTACTTCTGAGAATTCTGTTCTCTTTAAGGATATGATTTCTCTCTCATCACACCCAATTTGGATCCATGTACAACATGGAAACAAAGTAAAGATTGACAGAGTGCTATCTGTGGGGTGGGGTGGGGGAGGGAAGCAAGATTGGGGGAAAATTGTAAAACTCAAATAATATCTTTAATAAAAATTAAAAAAAAAAGAAAGAAGAAAAAAAAAAGAAGAAAACCAAATTACTAGTATCAAAAATGAAAGGGGGTGAACTCACCAGCACCAATGAGGAAGAAATTAAAGTGATAATTTGGTGCTATTTTGTTCAACTCTGTCCCAATAAATTTGAAAATCTGAGTGAAATGGATGAATATTTACAAAAAAATATACCCAGATTAACAGTAAAGGAAATAAATACGTTTATAACGCCATTTCAGAAAGTTGTAGGATAGAAAATAAACTCACATAAATTATCAGAATATCTATATAGTATGGACATAGCCCAAGGGCAAGCCATGGAAAGAGAAATTCCATTTAAAGTAGCTGTAGACAATATAAAATTCCTGAGAGTCCACCTTCCAAAATAAACTTAATCTATGTGAAAAAAACACTTTCCACAAAATAATATTAGATCAAAATAATTGGAAAAATGCCAATTGTTCATGGATAGGCAGAGCTAATATGATAAAAATCAACAAGTCTACCTAAATTAAAGTACTCATTCAGTGCCATATCAAACAAAAAAATCAATTTAAAGAGTTATAAAAATAGTAAAAAAATTCATCTAGAGGAATATAATGTCAAGAATATAAAAAAATAATTTAAAAATGCAAAGGAAGACAGCCTAACCATATCAAATTTATACTATAAAACAGCAGTCATCAAAACTGTTTGGTATATTGAATAATAAACAGAATGATGGATCAGTGGAATAGATTTGGAACAAAAGAAACAGTAATAAACATAGTAAACTACTGTATAAACCTAAAGACTACAACTTCTGGGCTAAGAACTTACTGTTTGACAAAAACTTCTGGGAAAACTAGAAATTAGTATGGCACAAGCTTAACATAGACCAACATCTCATACTCTATACTAAGGTAAGATCAAAATGGGTGCAGGATTTATATATAAAGAATGATAAAATAATGCAATTAGGAGAATAAGAAATAGTTTATCTGTCTTATCTATGTAAAGGGCAGGCATTTAAGACCAAACAAGAGATAGAGAACATTATGAAATTTTAAATGGATAATTTTTATTATATTACATTTATATATTTAATTTTATTATATTACATTTATTATATTACATGTTATTATATTACATTATAATATTACATATTATATTACATTATTATATTACATTTATATTACATTACATTATTATATTACATTTTTATAATATTACATTTTAATTATATTACATTTATTATATTACATTTATATTACATTAATTACATTAATATTACATTATATTACATTTACATATTATATTACATTTATTATATTACATTTAAAAATGCAACCAAGCTTAAAAGGAATGCACCAATTTCTCCAGCTATTATTTCTGACAAAATATGTATCTCTAAAATAGAGAACTATGTCTCATTTTTAAGAATATAGGTCTTCCCCAATTGATAAGTGGTCAAAAGTAGTTTTCAGATAAAGAAATAGAACTATTTGTAGTCATATAAAATGCTCTAAGTAATTTTTAATCATAAAAATGCAAATTAAAAAATTCTGAGGTACTACCTCATACCTGTCAGATTGCCCTACATGATAAAAAAGGAAAATTCACAAGTTAATTCTACCAGATATCTAAACCCCAATCCAATTCCAATAAACTTTTTAGATAAAATAACCAAAGAAAAAGTCTTTCCAAATTACTTTTGGTACACAAATATGGTTTTGATACTGAAAACAAGGAAAGCAAACCAGAGAAAGAAAACTATTTCCCTA